>NW_027464623.1:122500-722500 GCF_043290135.1 Rhipicephalus microplus
AAAATCACGTCCTCATATTTAACATTTTGCATTCTTATTCGTGGGACATACGTATAAGTGTTTTTTTTTGACAGAGAGAGAAAGAATCGTGAATATGCATTACATTAAACAAGGTTTCCACCACTATTGTACAGACCTCAGTTGATCTTAATCTGAAAGTAGATGTCATTTAGCGTTCTATTAAGCCGTTTCATTCGTCCCTTGGGCACAATGTTCTATAGCCGAAAACAGCCCCCAAAGGCGTCGCCACGTATGCTGAACTAGAATCAACAACGTCGTCTGCACTCTAGTGTTCACGTACCAGGCTGTTTCTTCTTTTTTCTGTGCTATCTGCCGTGTTCACGGCTTTAGAAGTCACGCAGGCCACGTGCTGAAAATTAAAACCTGTTTACAAAAAACAAAAAGAAAAAAAAAGATTTAGGACTGGCCGGTTCTTAAACACAAGCGTTGCAAATTACATAAAAATGTAGTTCTTTTTTCATCGTGAAGCAAGGCTTCATAAGCATTCGGGCTCTTGCCGTGAAAAAAAATTTGTAACAGTACACTGGGTAAGTGAAGTAGAAACCGGCTAACTAAACTTGTAAGTTTAGTTAGCCGCTTTAGTTAGCTGGACCAGGCTCACCATCAATCAATCTAGTTTGGCGTGATTACGTTCATATATTAAAGCGATCAACGCAGTTCATAGCAAGGCTATCAATGCGAAAACCAGGGTGAAACGGAGGAACAAAATTTTAAACAATATAATTGACAGAAATTTCCAGGAAATACTCTCAATATTAACTTAAAATTACTAAAGCTCTTCGAACACATGAGACTGACTCTGGCGTTGCACAAAAGAGGGTGCCACTGCGTCACCAAAAAAGCGAAACAACAAGCGAAACAATCGTGTAGCCTCTTTCGAGATCTAGTAACATCATGAATATATGAAAAATCAACACTATGTGCTTGACTAATTCATTAAATTTAGTTAGACGACGTCCTTTGGTATTAAGAATATCTTATAACGCTCGTGTGCTTGGGCGGCTTCGTTTACTCTAACCTTTCACCTTGGCTACCACTAGTGGTCGCTCCATCAAGAAATTGCAGCATATGTCACATGTACAAAAAGATGTCGGTTTGGGAATGATTGACTTGAAAGAGCATTTGGGATGGCTAGTTCTAATGAGCAGAATATTTGTACGTTCGTAAGTTTGCGGGACTCCCACTAATATTGAACACCACCTCAGCTCAAAGGAATTCAGCTATCGTTCGTACAAATTTTCGCAATGTCGAACATGCGGACCCACACATCAACTCGTGAACGAGCAGTTCATTAGTGAAAGAAGCTTCAGTTGGACGCTGGTAATTTCCGTCCTTCAAAAATTTTTGGATTTCGCTCTTTTGCTCTCTCTCTTCTCTAACATTATTATTCACAATAATTCTTCTCAAGAACAACCATGTATCTTTCACGTTAAGCATGGTTTGCTGGTTTTTCCGAACAAAGACATCATATAAAACGCAATTTCATGCTCTTTAAAATGCAAATTCATGCTCTTTAAAAAGGAAGGTAAAAGAAAGAATACAAAAAATAGGCACTGTTGAATTCCGTCTGTGTAGCTCTACAGAGTGACATCAGTGCCTTTAACTTTGTTGCAGACGGGCCTTAGGCAGGCTTGTGATGATGATATGTGACGTTTATTGGCACAAGGGCCAATTGATAGCCAAAGAGTGCCAATTCATGATTAGGAGCATGAAGTGCGGTCATGTTAAGCGGCTGTGTTGGGCGAAAAGACATACCGTGGCGCCACCATGTGGACGCATCCCTGCGACATGCGTGGTTTGATTGCTCCGCCTCGCTCGCTTTTAACAGCTTCATTCAAAAGCTGCGTGACATTTCAGCTTCATTCAAAAGCTGACCGCATTTTCGCTTGTAGATGAAGACAACATTGTGAAGAAGTGACAGTGGCTGTAGGCCCTTTCTACAAACGTATAAGCCAGGAACCATGCGAGCTGAAGTTGTGGACGGCAGGAGCGTAGGCAGAAAGTTTTCCGGAGGGGTTACCACCTTGAATAGACTTCGGGGGATGGCCACGAAGATGACATGGAAAAAATATCGGAAAGTGGGCGGGAGGGGGGAGGGCGCACGGGCTTGCTGTGCCACCTTCTGGCTACGTCACTGGATGGTGGAAGCCCTTTTTGTCGGGTACAAACATGGAGACACACACCCGCGGAGAAAAGTGGGAGGTAGCCAGAAGGTGTGCTACCTTCTGGCTACTTCACTGCACATTCCTAAATGTAATATTGGTAACTACCCCCCATGCATGTACGTCGTATTTTAACATGTACACAATCAGGCTGTTTGCACATTTATTTTTGCTTGTGGACGAGCCTTCCGTGCGGTAACTGAAATGCTCTGTTTTTATGTGAACAATCGTGGTCGATGCTCATTCCAACCCCGTGGGCTTAAACTAACGACCAGAACAACATAGAAAGAGAGAGGTGACACTGTCAGTGGCCGCTACAGTGGCGTCGCGTGTGTAGTGCGCTCTGGTGCAGCGCGATAACCTTTACTGCAACTTTCTGGATTGTGTAGTCTGTAGAAGTCCACACACAAGAAGTGAGAGCAAAACAACGCTGTTCGAAAGTGAAAATACGTCGAAGTCGCAGTTAAAAACAACGCATCGAACCGCCAGCTTTTCTTAGCCAGAGCGAGGCAAGATCACGTGATCCAACCATGCACGTCAACGTCATCGCAGCGCTCACACCTCCAGTGGTGGGCCTCGCGCCCAATAGAGGCCTGAAATTCTTTTTCCCAAATGTACAGGTATTAACATTATGTGAATGACATGCAAAGTGCGCATCGAAAATTAGCGTGAACGATTGTGATAATAAAACCATGACGTCATGGACAATCGCACACGTGCCTCCTCAAAGCCTTTGTGGTAAAAGGCAGAAATACCAGTGCTTTCTGTGATGTAGCCACTGTAGCAGTGACCTCTATTGAGTCGTCATGCTGCGGATAACTAGGGTATATGATAGGAAATCAATGAAGATCATTTGAAAACGAGAACAGTGAGTTGTGTTGGAAAGCGAATCTTAACGAATAAACATCGCTGAATGGAGGTGCATTTACTCTCAGCGCCGTAGTGGGAAATGCTTCATTGTGATAGGGTCGATTTCAGTGCATGGTATTAAAATATGAAGCATTATCAGTGGTTCACCACAACATTACACATGCTTGATGCCGGGAAAGGAATCACGTTAAAAAGAGTTATACAAAGTTTTACGACAACAAAGAATCAACCAGGTGTCACACAATGCCAAATTGCGTAACTAGTGAGTCAGAAATGCTCCAACCCCTTACAAGTGATTCAGGCATAATACTTCGTTGCCGTCTGCCCCAGTATCGAAAAATTGCACAACATTCTTCGCAAGCGTGTAGCGGGTACCACGGTTCTCCGAAGAATGACGACGAATGATATAGTCAATGCCTTCATACTACACTAAAATATTTATGATTTATGGGTAATTGTGTACCATACAAGAATGCTTGTAGAAGCTACGCAAACAGTGTTTCAAATAGGCTCTGAAAGGCCGCTTTTCTAGGTTCCGTTGTGACAGTGCAGCACGTTCGGCGCCGGCCTGGTGGGTTTTTTTTCTGGCAGGAGAGCGCGCTGAATAGGCTACAGTTTTCGATGGTATATGTGGCTTGGCTTCCGTTCATATCATTATCTAGGCGCTCGAACATCAAGAGGAAGAAGATTTCTGTTTGGAGTGTGTTGTTATAAGTCTATGTCTATTATATGTCTGTGTTAGCGCGATAGCGTTACAGAGCTCGTGTCGCAGAAATTACACCGTCGGCGTCGGTATTGTTGGTTGTGAGCGAAAAGTCGTCCGTGAGCGAAAAAGCTCGTCACAGAGATCGCCGCAGTAAGCCGCTACTTGTCCCCGAGTGCGCGCGCGATCACACTGAAAAAGCCACACATTCCAAGTAACAAAAACGTGCTCGAGGTCACGGGGCACAGGTTGTGCAGACGTTTTGCCCCTGCCACACCTCTCTGCTTTCGTGAGACAAAAGAAGAGAGGATGCAATTGCAGCATATGACAAACCTTTGTAACTCCACTCGCACTGGATAGATTCTTAAAATTTTTGCGGCGTTAAATTCCTAAGGTAATAAGCTCCTCTAGTGAATTCATTCCTTGGTTAGCTGAAAAAAGTGTTTCACGGCCCTCTTAACGCATTTTGTTCGACAGGTGTCACGACGAACGTGAGCCTATTCGGCGATTTGTAGGCGCATTTGGGAGGCCATCAAACTACTTCAGAAAAGGTCAGAATTGTGCAGCCATTGCCGCTAAAAACACACAGTAACTTTCAAACAGCTCCAAAAATGGACAACTATGTTCATCTAGCGGAAAACATATCATGCCTTTTCAGAGACATTGATTAAAACAGCAAACGCTAGAAAATGTGTTGACACCTGTGAGGCATTGTCAGACTCTTTATGGCCTCCGAGATGGCAAGTGTGCGGTGTGTATCTTAGACGCCACGCGACTCTTGCTTTAGATCAAAAACCTGTATGTACCATTCGCACGTGCACGCCGGTACAACCTATACTGTGTGCATGTGTGTGTGCGTGCGTGTGTGTGTGTATGTAACAAAACAATACAATAAGCATGCACTTATCGGTTGAAGGGTGCACCAGGGGCCGGATTTCGCTATCGCATTCAACTCTTCAAGGGGAAGCTTAAGGGTCCCCCAATTTCTTATATGCGGTTTCACCCGCTTTACGCCAAGTGGTGACGACAGCCTACAATTGCAGCATACGACAGCCCGGCTACATCAAATGCTCCTCATCTAGACAACAACAACAACAACAACAACAACAACAACAACAACAACAACAACAACAACAACAACAACAACAACAACAACAACAACAACAACAACAACAACAACAACAACAACAACAACAACAACAACAACAACAACAACAACAACAACAACAACAACAACAACAACAACAACAACATTAACAACAACAACAACAACAACAAACGACGCACTGAATTTGGTGTGATCAGACTGATCCCCCCCCCCCCAAAAAAATGCGCCGCCCTCCCCGAAGGGAATCGTGAGGAAAAGCGAATGCATTGCGTAGCGTCCATAACGACGTTTCAGAGCCCAGCGTTAGAAGAATGTTTTTTTTTACCGCGTGCAGCCAACAGCGCTTTTCGCTGCATGTGGCATTTTTTATGTCGCGAGAGACGTGGTACGCGTCTCCAGCTCTAGTAGCTAGTGTGCACGGTTAAAAAAAAGATGCGGGATTGCGGTTCTTAGAGTGCTTACTAGATAGACGAGCGAATCGACAGACAACCTAGAAAAAACCTGAACTGATGAGCTAAATTAGTTGGTTATTCTTTTCTTTGAGCCTTTATTAAATCCAAGATAATAAGTTTTCAGGAAGGGTGGAAAAAGTTTTAGCGTTGGGTTGTGGCAATGATTATTTATGATGCGTAAGTGAAGCACTTGAGAAATCGCCAAAAAATTTCCTTGTGTGGTTGTCGCGGCTTCGTTTATGAACATTGGGCTTTCAATATGGTATTACGGCTTCACTTGCAGTAGCCAGCGGTCAGTGCTGCGGGCGCCACTGATGTGAAACGCAGGTATGTTGTTTACCAGGTAATGTCTCGGGATAAGTATGAGGACCATGGGATGGCTATATGCTCTCTCATAGTAGAGTACCAAGTGCTCCAAAATGTTAAAGACTTTTTTCTAAACACAACCAGATGGTGGTTCAGTAGAGCTGAGACGGTTTTACGCTCTCAGAGAGTAGAGACACTTTACCGAACACAAAGCAGTGTGAGGTGAAAAAGCCTTCGTCAGAAGGTGGCATACACGATTTTAGGGGCGAAGATGCTCAAGCGGTGGGTCCTGCGTCCGCGATGTATGTAGTAGTAGTAATAAATGTAGTCGTCATCGTCCTAGTAGTAGTACGTAGCCACCTCCACGGATGGACTAAAGGAGCGGTGCGCGCGCACTCTCTTGAATTGAAGAGGAAACCCGCGCACATTAATCTTAAATAAAATAATAGCTGTTTCTGATGAAATAAACCCCCCGTCCGTCCACATCGATAACCTAATTTTAGATAAATTTGCCTTGAATTTGATGCTTACTAAAAGCAATCACAGCATATCCACGAAGTGCATGATGATGAGTGGGGCGAAGTGCTTGTCAGAGCGTCCGCGCTTGCGTACGTCCGTTTGTTCTTGCTACTCTCCGTCAATGCGTATGTCAGTGCGACTGTCTGTGCGTCCATTCGTGTGACTGTCTGTCCGTCCATCCGTGTGTGCGTCCATTCATGCATCCGTCCACCCATGCGTCCATTCGTGCGTCCATCCATCCATGTATCTGACCGTCCATCCATCCGTCCATCTAGTTAACACTTCGATAAACGTCACCTCGCATCTTTTCATCACATATTCATCACATAGAAGTACCACCATACAGCAGACATTCCAAGGACTAAACGAAAGTTGGCACGGCAGGACTAGAGGAGCGGCATGCGTGCACTCTCTTATGGCTTGTGCTTCGTGTCTAGTTCCAATCTTCATGTCTAGTTCTCCCCACCACTAGTTCATGGCACTGTGCTTCAACCCTCGCTAAATCTTGCTAAAACTAAGGAGGTTACACCTAGCGAGTTAATGAGGCAACATTTTCTGGTCAGATAGTGCTCAAAGTGTGCCCTTATGTAAGTAGATTTTTTGGTTAGCATCGAATTTAAGGCAAAATTTATTAGAGGTTAAGTGAGCAATACTTGTCTCTGTAGAGTATTTCATCAGAGAGAGAGAGAGACAAAAATAAACTTTTATTTAAAAACAGTGTTCCGAGTGAGGCCTGGTGTCACCCTAAGGTGGGAGGGTTCCCTAGTCCAAGAACCCTCTGGCTTCGACTGCCCTCTTGGCCCTGGCGACGAGTTGTCGCTGGTCTTCTAGGCCCTCGAGGACGAGCTTCACCTTCCACGTTTCTATTAGGTGGTCATCGTTTATTCTTGGGGCTTGGTCCCGCTCCATTTGCACGTCGTGGTTTGCATGGCACTGGCATTTCATCAGAAACTATCTTTTTGTTTATGATTAACGTGCTTGGGTTTTCTCCTCAATTCGAAAAGATGCACTCACGCCGCTCCGCTAGTCCAGCCATGGAGGTGGCTACCTACTACTACTACTACTACTACTACTACTACTACTACTACTACTACTACTACTACTACTACTACTACTACTACTACTACTACTACTACAAACATACATCGCTGACGCATGACCCATTGCTTAAGGAGCTTCACCCCTAAAAAACGTGTTGAGAACGCACTCTTTTCAGGCTGTGACAAGGCAGGACAAACGCTAAAAACGCGTTTCAAACGCACTGCGTTGAGGCGGCAACTAGTCTCGTTCAAGTTAAGAGGTGGGGGCTCCGGTTGCTATAGGCAAGATAAGCGCGCCCGCCCGCAGCTGTTGCTGACAGCTGCCGACGCCGAAGCGTGACATAGTGGGGCTCCGGTTGGTAGGGACGCGCACGCCAGCAGCTGTTGCAAAGGGAGAGTAGGGACGGATACTATGGACGCCTTATATAGCCCGAACTAAGATATGCATTCGAATTTAAAACCATAAACGCAATAATTGCACTGTCCTGTAAAGCGTGCTTTGCCTGTAGGGCTGAAATGTGCTTGCAAGAAGCTACACACGCAAACATGGGCAGGACCAGTGAGCAAAGAGGGGGCTGTCGTTGTGGCGTGGGTACGTGAAAGTAACGTGCACCTAGCTGTCTAAGTTCTCCCATTCAAGGCTCTGGTCACGAGCTCCACGGTGTACTGGAAACTGATGACGTGGAAGACTCCTTTGAACAATCAATGAAGGTAGCTCTTGTGCGCAGGGTGAGAGGGGGGAATGTTCGCGCGAGGATTTTTACGCTCTCAAAATGCATACATACATACATACATACATACATACATACATACATACATACATACATACATACATACATACATACATACATACATACATACATACATACATACATACATACATACATACATACATGTTTGGAATGTTTGGAAGGGTTGTCTGCTTGCTGTTTCTTACTTCTGGACCTCCTCCTGCATATCAACATCACGTATTTTTAAACGTCTCGGAGAACTGATTGTGATTCTGGCACACCAGCAATGTTATTGGAGGAAATGGAACATCGTTGGGATGTGCAGGCTGTAATTCGTAAAACAGATCTCAGATTTCAGAAGTCTAGTTGCCTCTAGCCAAAAGATTATAAAATTCCAGGTACTTATTGGGTCGTTTCAGCATCGATGTACAAGAGGCACAAAAAAAAAACAACTGCTATTTGGGATATTTGGCCCATGACTATTCGTACGTATATATGTGGTACGTATTAATTTTCCGCATTTCCTTTCATATACACAATGCGGCTACGCAGCTTTTTAGCGATATTGCCCCAACGAAGAACGAAAGAGACTGCAAGATAGAACGTAGACTTGGTGCTGAATTACATAGCATTTTTTATGATATTTTTATTGTACACCTTCTCGGGTAACGCTTTCTTTACGCAACGACTTTTTAGTACGTGTGACACGTAATACTAGAAAACCAAAAACGCGGAATTTCCGCCATCATCAATAAAGCCAGCTTTAAGAAAGCCATGAACAGTATGTTGTGTTTCATTAGTTTTATCAATACCGGAATATATCAGAAAAAAGCTCGCTTGTATACCTTCGAAATTAAAAGGACACTAAAGCGGAAAACAATTTTTTCGCGCATTAGTAAAGTAGAATTTCACAATCCTCACAACACAACTCTTAACATGGCACGACTCTTTGTGAGCGAGAAAACACTTGAAAAAACAATTTGGGTAGTGACACCACCTTGCGATTCCCGCACCATGACGCAAAAACTTTTTAAGGCGTATGCTTGGTCCTAAGTACATTACAATCGTTAAATATTACGTCCGTAGTAAGCTGTGGGTGCCATTGACTTAGCATACGAAGTTTTAGAGAGCTTCATTGAGCTAGGGCCGCGAGAATACCGAAAGTACATTTTAACATTTCTTACATTACTTGGTAAAAAAGTTCAGGAATGAAATTTCAACCATATAATTATCTCTGCTTGTAAAGAACCTGAAAAACAAAAAAATGGGTTATCAAAAGACTGCTAACCCAAAACACACAAAATAAAAGGCCACAACCCCGTAAAAATATGAGTATTTAACAACCATCAGCCAAAAATACGACAGAACAAGAAAGAATAACAAGAAGAAAATAAAAGGCTCTTACCCAAAACAAAATCTAAGGCAACAATTTAAGACGTGATGCACACTGCTTCGTCCTGTTATAAGCATTTAAGCTATGCATATTTGCCCAATGTTTCCGGGCATCAGAGCTCAGCAATCACTGCCAAGGATGGTATTGTGCTATTTCATAGCAGAGTAGAAAGTACTCTGAATCGTTAAGCACTCTTAAACACACAGCCGTCTTCTACACTGCGACGACATTCCGCTATCCCTTAGTAGAAAACCAAGTGCTCTAAATTGTCAAACACTTTTTTTAAACACACTTTTTTCTGTTAGTACGCTAATAGTGTACAGTAAGACAGAAGAAAGCCCTCTTATAGTAGAGTAGTTCGTACTTCAAATTGTTGAACATTTCTTCTAAACGCTTAGCACATTTGAAAAGTCACCATGGTACTGGGACAGCTTCATGCTCTCCCATAGTAGAGTCCTACGCACTCTAAATTGTTGAATTTTTATGTAAACACACGCACCTCGGGTTCTTTTGAAATAATGGCGTGGGGTAAAACATCATCACAGATTCAGGCTTCGAAGAACAGTGGAGCCGCTGTCCCGGGAGTAAAGGGGCGAGCGAAAGGATTGTTGTTAGGGCAAAGCCTTGAGCAGTAACTTTTCTAAGGCTGCAGTAAATGTGGCTGCACGAGGTGCGAAGGGCTAGATGAGGACCTGGCGATCACGTTAGGGCGCGAATAACGGGCACTCATTCTTACTGTTTGAAAGCATTCGATGAAAGGGAGCAAGAATTAAAAACATATCAAGCTACGTGCTTCGAGAGGACTTCCACACTTCGGCGTTCGTGGCATGCAGAAAACGAAGGGGGTTTTCTGGGTCCACCACTCCGTCAAGCATCGGCCGTATAAGGGCTTTTTCAGGGCTTACGGTGAACTTATTTCGACATAGGAACCGATAAAGATAGAAACATCCATCTTCAGTTTAACTTATTGTATGTGTTTTCTTTACGACCAATTATGTTTTGGGGTAGGTGTATAACCAAGTTTTTGCAGTGGTAAAGTGCTCACTGACGTCTAGCCCTAAGGCATATAGAAACATAAGTCAAACGCAGCGTTGCAGAAGCTCATCCTGTCCGCACCAAGAAAATGTAATAATGAAGCTACTGGGGGTAAAAAGTGATGCGTGCATAGGCGTGCTAAAGGTTACGTATTGAGAAGCGCGGTGCTGATCGCAGTCACCCATTCAAGCTAACATTTGTCGAGTCCGTAATACACCAAGCCTCCTGCTGAATGCGCGAACGAAGATGAAGTAATGACGTGTTTCACCTATAGCAACCTGCCTTCAGTCCCAAGATTCTGGAGGTAAATGTGACCAGCACAGCAGTTCTCAGAATGCATGACAGGTGCTGCCCTGTCACCTTTTTCAACCAAATCAAGGGTGGACATGACAGTAAAGTTACGCAAATCTGGGGCAGCTCCGACTTAGTCAAATTATGTGGCAGATATGGCCTCTACGTTACATGAATATGGGACAATGCCACCATTTACACCCCCACCTTCTCACGCAGATGTTTGTGCAGATGTATGCGCTTGTGGGTTCTCGTTACGGACATTAACTTTCAGGTATGCTTTTTTAATGAAAGTACAATAAAGTTTTTGTCTATCTCATTTCGTTCTACCTATCAGTGGAAGTTTTTGCGAATTATCCGCAAACAAAAACACTATGCCAAATAATGGAAGCCAGAAGGCTTGCACCTAAAATGAACACGGCCCAATGCCGAAGATTCAGTGCAAATCCCACGAACATTTTGAAATACTGCTCTAAATGCAGCTGCTTGTTGTAATTGAACTGTAGCCCTTATCAGTTCTTAGATCAGCTATGGCCAAAGCCTCGATACGTTGCTTTGCTTACCTTCTTTCTTTTTGTCTCTTTCTGCCTCTGTAGTGACAAAGTACATCGAAAATAAACACCCGCTCAACCAGCTTGCCAGCTTGTGTCCACTTCGCTCGCGCCAAAGCGCACACCTCGACAAGCAATGTAACGGGGTGATGACTTGAAGTAACGCAAATTTTGACTGATTTTGTTCACTGAGCTTTCATTTTTCAAATATTTCTCTGAAGGCGAGTGATGTCGACAAAAAGTTATTGCAGTTTTTCGTAATATCCTTTTGATTGTTTGAAAAATAGCCAGCTCTTTCCCAGCCTGCTGCTGTTTGGTTAAATGCAGTGTTCGGCCCCTTGTGTGAACAACACTTGAACTTGTGGGTAGGGATTCTTGATAATGAACGCTTGGCAAAAAAACAACAACTCAAAAGCGAAGTCAAAACAAGACAAATGCCATATTGTCCTCTTGTGTTTGTGTTATGCAGACTTCTATTTTGTCTCCTTGTCGGTACGCCTGCATTATCAAGGTCCTTTCGTAATCTACCTTTGTTTGCGCCTAAACACTTGGCTGGCGTAGAGCTTTGAGGCGCGGAGCTCGGCTTCAATTTATTTACTATTGAAGGGCAGTTCGCTGTTCCAAGCGGCCTTACGCAACTTGTTTTTTCCGTTTGACCTTATATATTTTTGCTGTGGGTTCTCGTCGTTGTGTACCAGAAAGGCCGAACAGTTCTGGATCCTATATCTACCGCTAGCCCTCACCGCGGTAATCTAGTGGTTATGACGCTCGAGGGCTAACACGAAGGTCGCAGGATCGAATAGTGGCTGCGGCGGCTGCATTTTCGATGGAAGCGGAACTGTTTGAGGTCCGTGTGCTAGGAGTAAGGTGCAGGTAAAATAACCCTAGGTGGTCGAAAGCTCTCCACCACACATCTCTCATAATCCTATCGTGGTTTGGGAATGTTGAACCCTATATAATATTCATATATGCACCACTAGATTAATGAAGAAGCTAGGCCGATGAAGTGGGTATTTTCGATCACATGTGTCATGTTCCTTGAGCAAATTGATGGGGACTGATGTGCCCCAAAAAAAGCAGGGACGCAAGAAAAAACACTGATGAACAGATGAATTGCATTGCGCTTCGTCTGTCTCTGTGATCCTTCTTGTGTCCCTGCATTTTGTGCGCATCAGTACCCATCGAGATGAATTACCTAATAAGCCAAAGTTGAAACCCTCCTGCAACATCTAGCAGGTTACAGTGTTGTTAAAAAGCCAATTTTCGGCACATTATGATTGTGCTGCCGCCGTAGCGGCACAAGAAGCCATATGAAGGGCCGAAAAAATTGGCAGATCGTACGTACAGTGGGAATCGATGATATGCGAAGCACGAATGAGAAAGGGTAATCTATCATTTTAGAATCAGCACAACGTTACGAGGTGGAATTATATGATGCCGTACATGACTTCCGTGTCACGATTATCATGTTTGGATGTGTCGTTTACTTTCGTCATCTATTCACGTCACGTGATAACGAATGTAGTATATGTGGAGCTAGCGAAACGACCGCGAGCATGTTCGTAGTATGTTGCGTTCTTACATGACACACGTGTCAGGATTATCATGTTCGCACCAGTCATACATTTTCATCATACGTTGACGTCAATTAACACCAAATTTGGTATATGCGGAGCTAGGAAAACGGCCGCGAGCGAATCATGAAGGGCCCCTTATAGTCCAATGTATTGTTGACGCGCGCGCACGCTGGGCACAGCGACGCTACGTTAGCAAAACTCGCGCACTAAAGGCGTGAACGGCGCGACCAGCGTCCGTCGGCGCGGCTTAACGGCAACCAATGTTAAATACGACATTCTGCGTTTCGTGTCGGTGCGTTACCCAGACAACACTGCGTCTCCCTCTTTTTGTAATGAAGGAACGCCAAACACGCTTGAACGCGCATGCTTCAAAGCAACGTAGCGCGGCGCGCACCTGCGAGCATATGGCAGGACCAGCTCCTTGCGTTGCAACGCCGGCGTGACGCGTTGAAATGAACGCCGGCGAGTACGCGCACCGCGTCACGTCGAAATGCATTAGCGCCTTGACTGTGGCATGCAGTCATGTTCTCACATGACACACATTTGATGAGTATCATGTTTGCAGCAGTCACGTACTTTCGTCATCCATAGACGTCACGTAATACCGAATTTAGCATGTTTGAAGCTAGCGTTTGAAGCAAAGTGCAAGGCTCGCACCCTCTCCCGCGCGTCACGTTCACTGGCTCGAACGGCTTCGGGAACGTCCACTCGCCGTTGACGATTGCGAGCGGCGCCTTGACGCCGGCCTTCATCGCCCTTCTCCACCTGACGCTTGCGTTGTCGTTCCGCTTCTTGGGCCGCGTTCGCGGCTCGATGCTGACGCCCCATCTCGGCCTCGCCAGCGCGCAGTTCACCATCCGCTGCACGCTTCGCCCGCTTGTCCTCGGCCTCGCGAGCGCGAAGTTCGGCATCCTCTGCACGCTTCGCCCGCTTGTCTTCGGCTTCGCGAGCGCGCAGTTCGGCATCCGCTGCACGCTTCGCCCGCTTACGTTCGGTCTCACGAGCCCTTCGCAGTGCCGCCTTGTCTTCCAACGTCAGCAAAACCACCGCAGTACCGTCACCTCCAACGACGGGTGCAGTGCTGGCATTCGGTTGTACTGCATTCGTTGTTGATGGTAGCGTTGCCTCCGGGATATCCATCGCACGACCCGCTCTCGACGGGAGACTGAGAGAGAAGGCGGGCGCGCGAGAGAGAGGGGTGCGCGTGCAGCTGCAGCGAGAGAGGAGAGCGGAGGAGCGAGCGAAGGGGGAGAGGGTATAAGTCGCGTTACTGACACCGATATCAGCGTCGCGTCCGCGGCTTATTCGGTAGAGC
This sequence comes from Rhipicephalus microplus, assembly GCF_043290135.1. NCBI lineage: Eukaryota > Metazoa > Arthropoda > Arachnida > Ixodida > Ixodidae > Rhipicephalus > Rhipicephalus microplus. The sequence goes on from NW_027464623.1 coordinate 136,575, forward strand.
GTCGCGCTGCGGCCCGCCAAGTCCTCATTCTTTTAAAGATAGAGAGAAGACTGCGGGCGCCACCGACGGCGGTGGATGGTTTGGGGTCGCTTATAAAGTGTATTCACACTTAATAGGTGTGGCATGTAGTCATGCTGTTACAAGACAAGCATGTCATGATTATCATGTTTGTATGTGTCATTTGCCCATGTCGTCCGTTCGCGTCGCGTAATACTGAGTTTGGTGCATGTGAAGCTAGCGAAACGGCCGCGAGCGCATCATGAGCGTAGCATGTAGTCATGTTGTTACATGACATGCATCTCATGTTTATCATGTTTGCACCAGTACCATACCTTCGTCTTCCATTCACGTCTCGCGATACCAAATTCGGTATAAGTGAAGCTAGTGAAACGGCCGCCAGCGCATAATTAGCATGGCATGCAGTCATGTTGTTACATGACACGCATCTCATGATTATCATGTTCGCACCAGTTACATACCTTCGTCATCCAATCACGTACCGTAATACCCAATGTGAGGCTAGCGAAACAGGCACGAACGCACCATGAGTTCAGCGTGTAGTCATGTCACATGACACGGATGTCATGATTTTAATGTTAGGGTCTGTCGCATGTGTCCGCCATGCAATCATGTCATATCATACCAGTTTTGTAACATGCCATGTGAACGACACCACCAAAAGAGCTGCAGGACCATGAAATGTTATACATGACATTTATGACACCCATTTCATGATTTTCATGTTATGACTAGTCAAATAAGTTCTCCATAAAGTCATACTATGCCATACCAAGTTTGATATTAATTCCATTATTGAAACGGCAAGGAGAGCTAAATGTCGTAGGCGGCTAGATAGATAGATAGATAGATAGATAGATAGATAGATAGATAGATAGATAGATAGATAGATAGATAGATAGATAGATAGATAGATAGACACGCTCAAAGTCGCCGAAGTTCGCTAAGAAATATTTAAAAAAGAGGTTTTATTCGATAAATGTTCAAGCTTGTGCCGCCAACGTGGCAGGACAAGGTGAAGTACAGCCGGAGGCGCAAAAAATATGAATGAGCTGAATGAATGATTGAATTTCACGAACTTATAAATGCCCATTGATATACTCAGCTGTCGCAAGCTTTCAAAAGGCAATATGTCATATTGGCTGAACAATGGGGCCATGTGATCGTAATACCCTGAATGAGATCAAAGTACTTACGGGCCAATGTTAGACCGTAAAATCCAGACGCTAATCTAGAGCATACGCTGTTAATGTGTTCTTCCCATTTGAGGCGTTTGTAATCTGTTCGGTTAGCCCACAAAACGTACCCGAACAATCACAGTCAATGTTGTGGAAACAATATGCATCTACCACCGTCTCCAGGTTCAAAATTATACCTCCTTTCAGCGAGAATGAGTTAATAAACTGGAAACCAACGCTTGTTATCAACAGACGTTGTAGTGTAGTTGTACTCGGAAAAATTTGATGGCTTGACGGACACTGGTATGAAAGTGTGCTCACAAGAAAAGATTCCTGAAAGTTTCTTACAGATAAAACATTTCGCTATTGTTCAAGATTGAATGTAGTTTCACATGTGCCCTTTCGGTTACTCTTCGTGCAAGAACGACGGTGAATATTTACTCTACATGGATAACTGAACTAGTGTTCGCAATTAGTGCTATTTCTTATTGTCGAAGTTTCCTGAGACTGTTTGCGAAGATCACGACGTTTACGCGCTAGCAAGTTACCCCTTCTAGCTGGCCATAGGCAAGCTTGAGCGTACCTGATTTTCGTACTCTGGTCATCTAAAAATCTGTTCATTACAACCTTAATCACCTCAAATCTGACCTAATCCCGTTCATCTCATACCCACCAGTATGGTGCTTGACTTGGAAGAGCTGTACATATCTGGCATTGCGAAAAAGAAAACGAAAGAGCCGGATCTGAACTTAACTTATTAAAGGTAAAGGACCATCTTTCGTGCTCTGTTAGTCCATTTTAGCGCAATAAATGTCGATACTTATGCTGTCGGTACTTGTTACGTAAGTTATGTATCGTGGCTTCCTGCTACAATCCGTGGCGCAGTAACTATTTGCGGCGTGGTCACATAACCTCCCTCTTTCTCCTTTCAATCCGCGTGTGAGGAATATTGGTGCTTCTTCCCTTTAGACTTCAGAAAATGGGAAGGGATGACAGAAGGTGGCGAGGGTATCAATTGTTGTCCTTTTTCACTTTTCCTTATGCAAACGCAAAAGGTGACGCCTTTTCGCGCAGCTAGGTTGGTGCATTACCGGCAAACTATTATAGGCTCCCTGCATTTTCTCCGCCGAATGCTTTCAAAAAAATTGTTTACCAGTGAGAAAAGACGTACGCCAAATCTGTTTCATCTTTTATGATGTCCGTCATGTTTACACACTCGTTGCCAAAAGCCTTGTGAAAAATTGTGCTATGTTGGTCTTTTTTTTTTTTTGAAGCGTGGCTTTGACAGGTAAGATAATGGGGTTCAACTTATGCGTATGCGCGTATGATCAATGCAGCGTTTCAAAAATGTTCCGTGTTATGGAGCAATGTTCGAATCAGTCATACATGTTTTCTAGATTTACTGTTGGAGCTGGAGCCTGAAACACCATATTCTGTAAACGTCGTGAATAAGGCGCTTAGTTTGGCATAGGCATAACCCAGAGGCTAACCAGTACACCGGGTAAATAATGAATGGGGTTTCCGTCAAAAAGTTAGTAGGTAGTCAGTAGATAAACTAAGATGACGTATACTCATTAACAATGTGCGCGTTAATGAGCACTAGTCCAGAAGTGTGCTGATGAAGCCTGCTGTTCGTAACGCGTAGGACAGTAGGTTGCTGCTCGTTTGTGGATGTCTAGCTCTATATAACGCGCCTTTAGAGTCCCTTTCAATTTCAGCTTGCCGGAAATGAGTTTTCCAGTGTTAACTATCACTGAGTGATATACACAAGTTTTTTTTTCCCAGCTTTTCTCATGACCACTGAGCGTAAACAAGATGTTCATATTTTCATTACTCCAGCTTTCCGGTGTTCCTATTTGTGAAGAAAAGCAGGCAATGTTGATGGTTGGGAGCAATGTTGCGGAATGGGGGTACCCATTTCATTCAGATTTCATTTCGGGGAATCGGAACTTGCCGCAGTTTTTTTCCTTTCAATTCCTCGGAATTGAAAAATAAAGCTCACTCGCACTGCGGGAAAACCATTAAATTACTACATTTCCTGAACGTAAAAAATGCGTTATCATAGCTTTAATGAACTAAGAATGAGCGACCCATAACCAATTATTCCTCAATCCTCAGTACATATCCCATCGCATCGACCATCGTCATAAGGTTGGAATTGCATTCTGCAACTCTAGTGTGTTTATCGATCGTTTATACCTCGTACATCAGTAGATTGGAACCACCTTCCCGAAGACATCGTCACTATTACTAATAACAATATTTTCCGTCAAATATTAGTCAGTATTGTATGAGCTAAACGTTACTCAAAATTGTATTATGTTCACCGTCGTTGCACAGCTACTATTGTATAATCAGAAGTTTTTCTTTACTTTTCTTTACTTTTTTATTTATATGTTTGTTGCATTGTTTATTCTCATGCTGTATTTCCTCTGCTGTACATTCTGCTGTATAATATGTATTTTCTATGCTGTATATTCTCATGCTGTATTTTCTTTTTCCTTGTAAACTTTATTTGCACTCCCCTCTATAATGCCATATGGCCCTGAGGGTAAATAAAATAAAATGAAACGAAGCATTGAAATGTCCTCAGATGCATTAAGAACTGCAAAAGTACGCGAAGCACGTAACCACGGTCGAGGGAAAATAGCTTGGTGCAGTACACAACTAAACTACTAGTTCTCATAGAACCAGTTCTCCCGCTCCTTATAGTATTGCATGGTTTGATTTGATTTGATTTGATTCGTCACAGCTAGTACAGTGTAAACGTAGGCGGAGGAAAAAGCCATTATGACGGCTTGAGGGATCCTTCGGCCCCTTTGAGAACAGTGACAGCAGCTGAAAGGCATCACAACATTATCACGATATCATATACCTTGGACAGGGCATCACAATATAATATACTTTTCCCCAAAAAACTGTCACATTGTTTTGCGTAAAGATAATGTCGTAAAAATACAGCTGAAAAACGTGTTTCATACATAGCATACACAAGAAAGGCACCTGATGCGATCTTGTGCACCTATAAATAACTACATGGTTATCTGCAAAAGTATTTGCAAAATATCTGCAAAAGTAATCGGCAAGTACAATGTTGAGTAAAGTTAGTGAACAGTCGGCAACGTAGGTATTTACTCGTTTTAAACGTATTTTGTGCCATCGCAGTATCTATTTACTGCAGATGGCAAAGCTTGAAACTTTTGCCGTTACTAACAGATAATTCTTTTTCGGCCTTTTTAACTAGGTAACTACTAAGCCACATACGTTGCCTGTTCTCTCGTAAAAACCACCGTATATCTTGCAGTAATCGTGACACTCCTTAGAAAAACTTTGTCATCATCATCATAAACCTGGCTACGCCCACTGCAGGACAAAGACCTCTCCTATTTTCGCCAGTCAACTCAGTCCTGTAATCGCTGCTGCCACTTTATACCGACAAACTCCCTAATCTTATCCGCCCATCTAACTTTCTGTCTTTCCCTCACTAGCTTGCCTCCTCTTAGAACCCAGTATGTTACATAGAGTTTCTTGAACCTAACTAGAGGGAATTATGACAGCATGATCAGTAAGCGACCATGGAATGAGTAGTGAACCAATTTGCCTAGCCTTCGTACTTGCAGGTGGCGAATCGCACTTGGGGGGGGGGGGGGCTTTTTATTGCTGTGTTTCGGTTTTGTTTTGAAGGAAAAAACGAACCCTTTTGAACTTCGTGACCCGCTTTGAAAAGGGAAGCCTAAACAAATAAGGCGGTGAAGCGCAACCGCTGAACTTGGCTGATTTTTGTTCCATGAGAAAACAGCTCCAAGCCACACGAACACACACGGAACCTGAAGTAGAAAATTAGGCAAATCCGGGTACTACCCATTATTCCCATGCTCGCTGGAACACCGTGCGTTGCAGCTTCCCTAGACACTAGCCCCAGAGTTCCCTTCAGTGTATATTTAGGGAACCCTATGGTATGTGATCCTTAATCACCAGAGTTTATCTTGCCTTCGCACTACATGCACTGTTCATGATCATTTATTCTTGATTTCGACTATAATGTAATTAACACTCGTTTGTTCCCCGATACACTGTGCTTTCTTCTTGTCCCTTAGGGTTACACCTACAATTTCTTTTTCTTTTGCTCGTTGAGTTGTCCTCAATTTGAGTTAAGATAGGCAGTGCCCAGTGCACACGAAATTGGTTTGTCTTGCGATCGAAAGGCTTACACCGCTTGTTGATTCAAGGTCATCTGTTTCAATTTTGTCAGAGCAAAAATTTTGTCGACGCTTTGAGAGCATTTCGTTTCTGCCTGCACCACACGTCAGCTTTTTTGACAATTCGTAACGTCCCAATTGCAAGCTAGGCTGTTTCACAGCAGACATACAGTTCAACAATCGCACCGCGTCACTCTGCTTTTATGTTGTCCACCGAGGAACCTGTATTATCGGCCTTGACTGAATTTAAGTCTTGGCATTGAGGATACCGCTCTCAAGCGCTTATGTACGACTACGTCTGTTACGCTGGCACGTGTCTATGGCCTATGACCCGGTACCTCGTTCCAGCCCCACACTGTCCAACACGCAGCTCTGTCCAGGAAACTTTCCGCCAGCTTTGACAAAAGAGTTCACTTCACTCTCCAGTCCAAACTTAGGCCTTGTTAAGAAGTCCACTTATCGTGTCAAGACGCGCCAGGCCGGGCAGCCGGTATTCGCTCCATGCGCCAGTGTAAAATGAGCTTCAAAATTTGCTAAGCCTAGACACCATCGAATGCATTGATGCGTCAGAGTGGGTGTCTACCATTGTCATTGTTGACAAGAAAGATGGCAGCATCATGATCTGTGTAGACTTCAAAAAGGCGAAAAAGGCTATTGTTCCACGTATTTTCTATAGAAGTAGTTTCCCTTAGTAGTTTCCACAGAAAAGCTCCTCCGTGATTTGGCAGGCGCTACTCACTTCTCAAAACTCGACTTGGTTTCCGCTTACCATGAAGTTCTATTGCACCTTGACAGCAGGGACCTAACAGCTTTTATCACTCATGATGGACTTTTTCAGTTCAAGAGAGTATGATTTGGGTTAGCTTCTGCAGCAGCGGAATTTCAGTAGATGACGGCAGTAATTCTTGGACGTTGCCCTGGTGTGTTATTCTACATTAGGTTGTGATCGTCTTTGGCTAGAGTGACGAAGAACATCTCTTGAACTTGAAAACAGCTATGTAGAAGATAAAGCACGCAGGCCTAAAACTGAGCAAGAAATGCGTCTTTGACATTCTTGAGCTTTCATATTTAGGGCACAAGGTCAATGCACGTGGTGAAGATTGACTCCATAGTTGACACTCCCGTGCCAACCAATGTTGCTGCCCTCTGTTCGTTTTTGGGCTCTTGTAGAATACTACTCAAAATTTGTTCCACATTCGGCACAAGTCGTCGAGACTATACGAGTTCTACTTCGCAAAAATGAGCCATTCGTCTGGTCAGCTCAAGCACACAGCAGCTTCAGAAGGGTGGAAATAAAGCTTTCTTCGAGTCTAGTCTTCCAAATTTCCGGTCTCAGCTTCCGGTCACCGTGTCTACAGATGCTTCTGACTGCGGGCTGGGAGCAGTTTTCCAGCAACGACATGACCAAAAGCTTTGCACAGTCGCTTTCGCATCGCGTACACTGTCCTCAGCAGAGAGAAATTAATCAGTTGGGGAACGAGAAGGATTGGCATGTATTTGGGCTTGTGATTAATGGCACGCGTACCTTGAGGGTGCCATTTCAAAATTAAAACAGATCACCAGGAACTTGTCTCTTTGTTCACCACAGGAACCAGGAAGACGCCCACTTCGAATCACAGGCTGGTGTTCAAGACTTCTCAGTAATAAATTCACTGTTGAATACCTTAAGGGGGCCACAAATACTTTTGCAGATACACTTTCTCGCCTGCCAGCCCCTACCCCAGAGGCAGCGTTCGGAAAGGCTAAATGAATTGTGTCGCTTGTTGAGCCAGTCTATGGGGCAAAGAAAACGTTCCGACAGGCCGTTCTCGACGATGGTTATCTGGGAACCGTCAAGTCATTTGTGTTGACTTCCTGGCCACCACACAAGTCCTTGCCAGAAGATGTGAAGCCGTTATATTTTATTAGAGGTTATTAGAGGGGAACTTTGTGTTGTTGATGATCTTATGCTGCGCGCAGATCACCTCGTAATCCATACTCCCTCATTGCGCAGATCATTGCCACCACACGCGAGATGCATCCTGTTATTAGGCGCACTTATGCGCGACTTCGTGAGTGCTTCTGGTGGCCTCGGATGGATAAAGAAGTGGAAGAAGCAGCGAAAAACTGTCACATCTGCCTGGAGGTCGATAAATCTGTCAGGACTTCACCAGCATCATTGCAACCTGTTGAATAGCCTGAAAGAGTATGGCAGAAGCTTGCCTTAGATATCGTTGGTCCCTTGGAGCGCGCACCTCACAACAACAGATTTGCCATAGCGCTTGTGGATTACCACTCAAAGTGTCCAGAGGTATATTTTTGTCGTGAGGTATCCACGAGCGCAGTGAAAGACGTTTTAACAGGTGTTTTTGCCCACGAATGATACCCTGAGGAAATCGTTTAGGACAATAGACCTGAGTTCCCTTCGCGTGAATTCATGACCTTTCTTGAAGACACGGGCATTCGACTGCTGCATTCATCAGTGTACTACCCCAGGTGAATGGACAATTAGAACGGTTCAATCGAACATCCAAAAACTTTGTTCATGTTTCATTTCTCGAAGGACAAGCCCTTTGGCAAGCAGTCATCGATTTTTTTGCAATATACAGGCTACTCAACAGGCAACCACTGGGGTTGCCCCTGCAGTTCTGCTGCATGGTAGAATGCCCCGAACCAGGCTGGACATCGTCGGCCTCTCAGCAACAGCCTTCGCTAAAGAACAAGCTAAATAGTTTGCGTGACGTCGTCGTAGAATCCAGCATCGACAACACAGCAGCAAGCTGTACATGGATAAAAGGAGATCTGCCAAGAAGCCTGGGATAGCTGTAGGAGACACTGTTCATGTCAAGAAACTAACCGTTCGCTTTAAGGGGGACTGCTACTTCGCCTCATGAGCTCAAGTGTTGGAAAATAAGGGGCCTTCGTCTTACAGGCTTGAAGGCGGCCGTACGTGGGATGCCTCCAAGCTGTGGAGGGTTCCGAAGGGGGTTGATTGCCACCAAACGCAGCTGCCTGTGCCGCAGTCTCTAGCCCTGGTTCCACAGGTGGCCGGGCTACAGCCTCACGTGGCACAGCCGCGGTCTCCTGGAGTGCTGCAACCTGCCGTGCCACAGCCGCAGTTTCCTGGTGTGCTGCAACCCACCGTTCCACCGCCGCCGCAGTCTCCTGGCGTACTACAACCTGGCGCACTGCTATCTGGCGAGCCGCGGCTGCCATCCCCTGGTGTAGTGCAGCCTCCTGTGCTGCAGCTGCCGTCTAGGACGAAGTCACTATCTCCTGTACTGCAGCAGCCAACCTCCACAGTGTAGCCTTCAGAGCTGCCGACCTGAACAAAGACGCCGGCCACTGGCTTGGCTTCAAGACTACCAGACAAGCTTTAGTTTACGGTATGAACTTTGTATATTCATTACTATGTACTAGAGTAGTGCATACTTAGGTTTTTGTTACTAATATGTACAAACAACTAATTTATAAAATTAAGGGAGGGAGTATGTTGTATTCAGTCTCGGTTGCGCTTCTGTTCTTTCATCCTCAGGAGGCGCATTCACTCATTGTTATAAAAACCATGCACATAGTAAATGAAAAAAGAGGTTCTTGTTTTGTATTTCGCGGCGGCTAGACCGCTGACTGAATTTTCCTAAACGATAGAGGACCTTCTATGTAATCCTCCAGGTTTCTGTTTCTTAGGTAAGTACCGGCAAGATGCAGCTGTTACGTACCTTTCTCTTGAGGGATAGTAGCAATCTACCTTTCATGATTGGGGAATGCTTGCTTTATGTGATCCACCCTATTCTTATTCTCGTTACTTCACTCTCGTGGTTCCGCTCCACGGTTGCTACCTGCCATAAGTGGACGTGCTCTTTTACAAACTCAGGAGCACTGCTACCTATCTCGAAGCGATGTTCTCTTCCGACGTTGTTGTACATTGCTTCCACTTTCTGCGGAAAAATTGCAAGTACTGCCCTTGTGTTCTCTTTGTCTAATTCAGTACTAATGCATTGTAATTTGTCCAAGTTATCCAGCAAGGCAATGTCATCGCCAATTGGCAGGTCACGGAGAGGCTCTACATTAACTCGTATTCCTAACCATCCTTAATTTTGTCGAATAATTTGAAATAAAAATTTCGTGCTTAGTGATGACACGCGTATACGCAAATATAAAGGTAAACAATGACATGTGCGAATGTCCACTTACTTCTAGACTCTATGGCAGCTCAGTACACAGTGTGTTAATCCAAAGCAGGCACATAAATAGCCTTGAAACAGCTGCTACAATAGATACCGGCTACGTCATAATTTATGTGCGCGTTTGCGTGTATGTCCTCATCTGTGAATCATTCATGCCTCTATATACGTTGCTGTAATGCATACTTTTCATACTAGATTCAAGGAATAATTAGTAACCACAAATTACTCCATGTGAATAATGGCACTTTGTCTATTATTATATACAAACTTTCATAATAGAATAAACTTCATGTGGCATTGTACATGCACATATAAACGCGCGATAACTTACAATTCAGTAACGTATTGATAATTCGAGTCAAATAACACTATTCATGAACTAAGTAGCAAAGTAGCAAGCTTCTCCAATTTGTATTGTACTGCCTTCACTTACTAGGGGGTTAGTCTTTTTTGTGACAAGTATACGGTTAGTATGCAGTTAGTGAATGTGCCGATCTTGTTTTCTAAGAGTACATGTTTAAACTAATGGTGATATTTTAATATTGTTCGAGCCTAAATGCGCTAATGCTAGAATGTCGAATTGACAAATCGGCCTAAGAGTTTGGGGATCGGCTGCTTTGGCTGTCAACCTGAACAAATGCTTTCGAGCCTATTCTATTTCTCTCTGTACGTTTAATAGTGTACAGCAGTTCATCGCACGCACAGCACAGAGTTCATCGTGTACAAATGTGTGGTGCGCTGACCTACAGACCCTTGCAAGAGAGTTTCGGGCAAAGGCACTCATGTGTGTGAGCAATAAGAACATTAATGCAAAAAAATTGAAGGGGGGGGGGAGGGGTAACTTGTGGTGAAACCACGCGCAAGCTGGTATAAGAAAGCTTGCAGTAAACACAAGCATCACACCAGCGTCAATACGCACCACAACTCAGAGAGGCGCTTTTTCGATATGCGTCCGAGTCGCGGAAGGCGGCAGAAGCAAGAACAAAGTGAAGGTTGGGGAGACAGCAGGTGGCTCAGGCACCACCGAGGGGAAAAACTCACAGAATGAAAAGGGAGCATGGTGCCACCGTAGTTCCGCATGACGATACCATGGCATAGAGCTGCGGTTACGCAACGAATGGAGAAAAAAACTTCGGAGAAACCCATTTCATATAAAGATAGAATTATTGGGGTGGTCTTCTTATAAATGTGCCGTAATTTTAATCAGCCAAGCCTTTTTTATTGACTGCTTTATTGTTCAATTTGAAGGTCGGACTTACTATTATTTGAAGTTTGAAAAAGAGTACGTTGACGAAACTGTGCTCTATTTTCTGAAAAAAAAAGACCTAATTTTATTCTAATTTAATTCAGTGGAAAATTACCCTAATTACATTCCCATTTCATTACTTCAAGGTTTGTCTCCATTTCATTGCGGGGTAACGAAAATCTGAAATGAATCCGGATTCATTCCTATTCTAGGGAGGCAACTCCGCAACACTGGTTGGAAGCGACGGCTTCTGAGTATGCAGGTCGCAGGGTTTATGATACGCGACATGCCTAGTATACTTTAGCCTTCACAAGAAGCAGCAACACAGGAGGGCGAAGGTTGGGCGTTCAACCAGAAACGTGCCCAGCTGCCTACTATGCCGACAAACTCGAAATGCTAGAAACCCTTGTCACCAGATTTACGTGGCGTTAAAGAAAAGGGGGGGGGGGGGGGGGGGCTAGACTTAAACAGCACCCCACTATGGCATTCCTTAAAAAATTATTGTGGTTTTAGAAGGTAAAGCTCAGCCAATCAATACTATTAGCGCTACCCTAGGGTGCGCTAATGAGAAAATGGGAAGAGAGAATGAGAAAATGGGTCAGACAGAGAAGCTTTTATTTATCGTCATCATTCGTAATCCGCGTAAACCATTAAGAACTATATGATTCTCCTTTTTTTACACGTGAGAATAACTTGTGCAGCATTCTCGTTAGAAAGGCATGCCACTTTCTAGGAGAGTCACTGAATGCTAGGCTTCCCAAAAAGAGTCAATGCTCGACACTTCTAAAGAGAGTCAACTTGCCTTTATAAATACATGTAGCTCTCACATGAGTAAAAGGAAATTCAAAGGGCACCTCTTTTTACTGAAGGGCACAATTACAGTTTTCTTATCAGTTTTCTTATCTGTCGTCCGTGGTAGTCCTTACCACTATAGTCTTTATCTTTATTGCGTAGCACTCTATGGACTGGGCTTCTCGTCCTTGCACGCATTTCATCTGGCATGACCATGCTTAAGATCAAGTCGTCGATAGAGGCCCTAAACAAGGCGAGAAATGCTAAAAAAACGGTTTAAAATAAACTACCAGTTCTTATAATAACATACTTAGCCGAAATAACTTACAAGTAATCGCGATAAGAAACTTGATATCCCTAAAAACACCTCAGAAACATGCACTTACGCAAGTTCCATGCACTAGATGGCGCTACTGCTTCGTGTGGCATCACTGAGTTCCGATGCTCTGCCACGATGTTCTACCACACAGGCTTTCATGTGTAAATGCGCATATATACATTACGAAATGAATGGGGGGATGACTGCCACTGTGGCTCAGTGGGGAGCAGGGGACCAGCTATTCGAAAGTCGCAAGTTCGCATCTTGCCAGAGGCAAGCTGTCTTTTCATCCACTTTCTTCTTCATATTTACATTGAAGTTACCTCGTATAACATACCCTTTATTTTCTATGGCACTATAGTCAGATCTCATTACTACTGTATCTAAAAAAGAAAACGAGCCCTTAAATTTACATCTTCCTTCATTCATAGCGATAATCTCGTTCTGGCAGACTTGATGACTTGAGGTGGTATGCGAGTAAACGGGGGGATGACTGTCATGGTAGCTCAGTGTTAGAACATTGGATGCGTTATTCGAAGGTCGCAAGTTAGGATCCTGCGAGTCGTAATTATATTTTCGTCCGATTGTCGTTATTCGAAATCACATTAGATTTTTGTCTAATAACAGACCCTATATTTTTTCATTATTGTCCGTTAGTTGTCATAATTATTGCTATGGAGGTGATGACTTTGTTTACACTGAAAAGCCAGCGCTCAACCGACACTGATGCCGATGCTGATGACCTCAGATGGATGGCGCTCACCCACAGAGGGGGATGGGCTAACAACCGGGCGGCAGGATGCTTAAACGAAACTAAAATGAAATAAAGCCAATCCAAAAAATTAGTTCAGAGATAAAACTGCCAATAAACCAAAATGGTTGCTGAGAAAGCGGTCAAACGATCGTCGTCGTCGTTATCATCATCATCATAATCATTATCAGCAGCAGCAGCAGCTGCTGCACCAGCGGCATAATGATCATCACCTTTTCCGTTCTGTAATAAAGCTACTAACATTCATTCAAGCTCACTCCCTTAAGTAATGGTAAGGTAACGCAACATTAGCCACGAATCTTTGAACTCATTCAGTATTCATTCAGTGCGTTTCTGGGAAGCTCGCTTTCAGGCGACGGTCATCGTTGCCACGAGCTTTCTTCAGGCGGTTCTCTTTCAGCCGCGTGCAACCCATTACGCCAAAGGCGTCTCGCTTGGCGTTGTGTAGGTCCTCTTTGTCCCTTCAAAACCAACCAACTTGTGCATAAAGAGTATCTCTTGTTATTTGTGCGTTACTTCACTCATCGTGCGGAAAGCCTCAGCTGCGAAACGTGAGTGCCGAGTTAAGGCTATAAGGCTATATGAGAGTCCTTCGAATAGCAGCAGTTAGATTACAGCAATGGCCTCGAGGTCTTACTGGAAGCCTGCAAATAATGGCTGGTCGCATAGACTCCAGAATTCTCGCTCATCAGCTCGAAGTGTTGGCTTCCTTTTCAGGGCCAAGACTTTTTATACAATTGTTTAGATTATTCTACTTTCCTATAGCAGTCTCATACTTCTCATCCTTCAATTGTGAACTGAAAGTAAAAAAAATTGTGGAGGTATTCTGCGGCTGGGACTAATGTCATGCTATCACACGAATGTTCGTGGCCCGAAGCCTAATTTCCGGCGTACACTCAAGACACATTCACAAATCTTCATGCGAACCCCCCGAGAAAGCAGAGAGAGGCTGTGATTTGTTGGAAAACATTATCTTAAGCGAACATCGTCTACAAGTAATGACACCGTCAATTTTGCGTAGCTGGCAGGAGCAGAGCAACTGTAAACGTTACGCAAGTTTTCGACAGGTCACTAGTAAAATATGTTTCATTGGCGGCGCTGTAGTTTCTAAGCACTATGCTCTTACCTCGATCGGCCCCACCGCGGTGGTCTAGTGGCTAAGGTACTCGGCTGCTGACCCGCAGGACGCGGGCTCAAATCCCGGCTGTGGTGGCTGCATTTCCGATGGAGGCGGAAATTTTGTAGGCCCGTGTGCTCAGATTTGGGTGCACGTTAAAGAGCCCCAGGTGGTCCAAATTCCCGGAGCCCTCCACTACGGCGTCTCTCATAATCATATGGTGGTTTCGGGACGTTAAACCCCACAAATCAATCAATTACCTCGATCCTGCATGCACCAAATGAGACCAATGACAAGCATTTATTCTTGTCCGAGCATGCCAAGAGCCTCAACGCGCTTTCTTGCACGTGGGGTGGTTAAAGAAAGGTGATATGTTCACGCTTGTGTAAATAAAGGCACAGAGACATCGTGGTTAGCGCACCGAGTTTAGGCGCTATGGGCTGAGAACTCAAGTTCGATGATTTATGTTTATTTTTCATTCAGAAAATGTTTTTCTCTGATATCGCATTATTCTTTCATCGCCCTTTTCATCCAAGCCTTATGCATGCTGAGCGCTAGCCATCGGCATCTAGGAGACTGACTCTGCTATAATTTTTTTCCCAAGCAAACTATCGCTAACAAATCAAATAAAAGTAAAAAAGAAATGACGCTTTATTTGTATCGCATATCTGCAATACAAAAGGCTTTACACATTTGGTGCCTGTTCCGCAGGGACGTCAGCTTGAGTAGGCATTTGCTATTTTGAGACACGTCTACGAGCCGGATCACAGGATGAATGGTACCACGCACAGCTTTGCGTGGCATTCGTGCACGTCAGTGAAAGTGGGTTTCCTGGTTGGTACGATACCAGGTACGTGTTTAGGCTTTTAAGGCCTCTGCAGGTATTCAGGTATAGGACAAACGGGGATTGGCCCAGTCAGGTGTAATTTGACAGTACTTTCTTTTCTGATTCCTTTTTTCTACCTCTGACCATTGTATCTTCTTTACGAGCAATGCTGTTCCCTTTTTTTTTTCATTTCTGTCGTTCAAGGCTCTTAGCGTTAACCTATCAGGCATGAGGTTAAACCCCCCCCCCCCCCCAACGCACACGCACACACACGCACACGCGCACACACACACACACACACACACACACACACACACACACACACACACACACACACACACACACACACACACACACACACACACACACACGCGCGCGCGCGCGCGCGCGCGCGCGCACACACACGTGAAAGTAAAATTTGTAACAGACAAAAAGACCTAAATAGATAGCCCTTTCACATTGCACCATCGACGAAAGATCTATGAGCAGTCTTGCACAATTGAACTTGGATTACAGTGCCACGGCTTTAAGTATGTCGGGATGATTGAGCTAAGTATGCCGGCTTCAATTTACAACCTAGACATGTTGTTTACTAGGCATATAGAAAAATAAAATTAGTGATGACTCGATGGAAGTCACAACTCGTCACATTACGGATAACTGTACCCTCGGCAAATGGACTCCAATCTCGATAGCCTGTGTTACGTTACCGTAAAGGATGTGCCGGGGTAAGCTACATGTGTTGTATTTGATAATCGATATATAGCAAGATGGGTAGCTGTTGAGGCGGCTAAGAATATGTGCCAAAGGGCCCTGATTATGCTGTTTTAAAGTCGTTGCAGTAATGGCTCGTATATTTTTACTTGTCATTTCTCAAATTTACGGAGGACTCCATCACAGCACACATAGCAAGCGCCCTCTTGAAGCCCTCTTTAAATACTGATGCAAGGGACATTTCACCGATGCTTAGAAATCACGCGCAGGTGTTTCCTGAGCAGAAGACGACCCATCATTCTGTTTTGAGAACTTTATTCTTACAGACAGTGAACATCAATTACAATCCAACAGAACATCGAGACAGAACACAACATCCATAGACACACCAAAAGTTGTTACAAAAAGATATGTTTACATAAGTTTACGGAACACAACATACACAAATACAAAATAATTGTTACAGAAACATACGTCTACATATGCAAAATACACGGTAAATGAAGAACACACAAATAAAATGTAAAGATCAATATGCTAGGTATTTTCGTAGTATTTGCAGCGTATTTGTGCTGGCGGGTATTTTGACGGCAGAAGCTTACGCAGTGTTGTAGACTGTTAATCACCATAAAGAAATGACATAACCACCAGCATAAATACTCATTTGAGTGTGTACGGTGGTTCATTGCTTAAAAGAAGCGCAGAAACTCCGTGAATAAAAAACCTTATCCGTTTTCGTGCAGCACTTATTCATGTAAAATAAATATTTATTAGTGTGCTAGGAGCGTGGAACCAGTGTCACTGTTTGAAATGAACGTCCTGGGGTGGCTTCGCAGGTCAGTCATCCCGCTGCTAAACTCTAAGACGTTGGTTCCGTTTCCGCCCACTGTGGACCCATCCCGATGATTTCTAAAAGTAAAATACGCCGTCTACTTAGTTCATGATTTAGACAGAGTTTCCGTGACAGCGTTTCTCATAATGAAGCCGTGGTATGGGGAGTTAAAACGATATGTTTAGCAATGTACTCGCCAATGCTCTAACCTCACCTGTCACAGAAAAATTGTAGATCTGTTTTATAGTAATAAACCGTACTTTTTTAAAGCATATCAATCTTGAGTATAGCGAAGGGCTATATCTGTACAAGATTCAATTTTTTTTCATCACTGGGCGTCGCTATACAGGGCGGATACGTGGAAAGAGAGTTTTCTACGTCTTGACATGAAGTAAAATATGTTATGCGACGTCCATGGAGGTAGCAGTTCAAGATTACACCACTTGAACGAGAGAAAAATAGAGAAAAGGTCAAGACAGCGAAGTTAACCTTGCAGGAGAACCGGTTAGCTACCATGTACCAGGGCGAGAAAATAATGATGAAAATATATATATATATATATATATATATATATATATATTTTAAAACATAATACGCACACGCACGTACTTATGCAGTAAGTTCCGCTTAGGACGATTCGGAGAGACCGGTTTAACTCAGAAAGCGCAGAAGCGCCTTCACAACCTTCTTCTGCTACATCAAATCTTGTCTTTTGCTTTCAGAAAAGCCGGGTCGTCCAGTTGATCGAATGCATTGTAAAATGACTGTCTCTGCAAGTAGTATTGCGGGTTTTCGCAAAGAATATATTGAATATGTCTGTCCCAGCAGCACTCGAACGTGTGTGTGAGATGCGCAACAGGACAGCTCTATTTTCGCAGCCTTAGCACACCCACCGGAGCAGGAAGTAATTGTACATAGGTGTTGGAGAATATACTTGCAGCATACTGAGCCTGCGTCCTGTATGCGCCTGCTTAACTTCATGGGTTGCCTTGTATCCTCTTTACGGCTATGGAGAGGTGCGCGTGATGGTTTCGTGTGTTTCCGTGCAGTACCAATTGCGCCAGGGTTGAAGCTGGGGCTAGGTGGTTCATTCTTATAAGGGCGAAAAAGCCATAGGGAACTTCTGATGGGACACACAAGATGAAAAAGGAACGACAACACCGCTGACTAACATTAGGGTGCATATATAACTGGACCGTCCAAATGTAAAAAGAAATTAACACGATATGGTACCCCTATCTCTCGTCGATATGCGTCACCGCCAGGGGCCACCAACACCTGTTATACATATCGCATACGGTTCAAAAAATGTATTTATTTTTTAAAAAGGCTTACAGATGGCAGACCGACACAGTTAGTTTTGTTAGGTTCTATTTCTGCCACCTCTATTTTGTCTCCAGTCCTCGCTGTTTTTTGCTATGCGCATTTTCAAGGTCGCTTCAAGTTATTTGAGCCGCGGAAGTTTTGGAGGCAGCATTGATCTACCTGTATAATCCAAACAGGGAGAACAGGAGTACAGTAGCAAAGCAAAACAACGTGCCACTGGTTGGCGTGCAAGCTTTTGAACAATACCCAATTTTACTGAGTGAAAGGAGAAGTTTTTACTCATAAAACGTGATGACTTGTGGATAATACGATTTACATATTGTTGATGACGGTGCGGAAAGGGTACGCTAGTCTTGCCGCTCTTTGAACAATTTTGGCGTTCTTTTTTAACGCTAGGAGCAAAAAAAAAAACCCACATCCGTGAAATGAATGATGATGAGTGGGCGAAGAATTGGCGTCATTTGGAGTTACCGTAAATCACTCAAGCCGTTGAACACTCACGTATGTAAATCACTGACGAAGGGGTGTACACATATATGAAATGTTTAGTGGCCATAAATTGTATGTTATGTGAATTTGTGAATATAGTTCTGCCTTCATTTTTACTGCTTAGTGGCATCAGATGTAGCCTAAAGTTGGCAAAATTAGACAAGGTCTGTGGACGTTTCCTTGGTGGTTGTTAGTTGTTTCAAGTCATACGATATGAGAACATATTGAGACGTCAAACACTGCACAAGCCAGTCGCTGACGGCGATCATGATGTTCGTCATCATCAGCGTCATCGTCGTCTTCATGGCGTATACTGGGTTCCTTGCATGTACTGTGCCGTGGTGGCAGAAAGAGACAGTGTGGTCTGCAACTCTCCTTCCCAATGCAACCCCATCGCGCCATCTCCCTATTGATAACAAAAAGGCGCCAAAGATTCGAAGCTTTGAGGACCACCAAATGCTGTGTGGTGTACATCGACGGTTCGCCCTTAGCATCCTCGACAACGTTAGCTCCGTGGTGCAGCGCGCTGGGAATCGAGAGGAGTCTGGTTCAACTCCGTCTGACAGAATTTTGCTTTCTGGTATTTTTTTTTGCAATATCTTAGTGTATAGTTTACAACGTCATATATGTGGCTGAAATACGTCAGCGGAGTCGTGGTGTACCCTGGCATAAAACAATTTTGGTTTTTACCCCCCCCCCCCATTCTCTGCCTTGCGGTTGTGCTGGTAATAGTCAGTCCACAAAAAAAAAGTAAGGGAGGGCAGTGCCACGCTGGTCTAACTTTCTTTCCCCTCTAAATGACCCCCCGCGACTTCTGCAACAAGTTGTCTTCACGTATCGCAAGGAACTTTTGAGTATGCTATTTTTGTGCAGCCAAACATTAATTTTTGTCGAGATGAAAATTCCCTGAGAGACTAAACAACACCACCAAAAAAAAAAGACTGCGGTGTATCGTGAATATTCGGACAACCATGGTGAGAAAACTTATGTCTCAAACAGGCCTCAATTCGAGGTACGGCCTGAAAAAATGCAATCGCTTTCGAGTACAGCGCCAGAATTTCATGAAAGCCATCGAGAAAACGGTCGATGCAGGGCGAGGTTGCCCTTCGAATTCGTTTTGCGAATGGCAAAATCGGCTTCGGACGTTTTCTTGCGTGTAGTGCCGGCCGCATATATGTTGGAAGCAATTTGTTTCAAAAAGGTGGCCGCACACTGAATTTTGATCGAAATTTCGGGAATGAAGTGGCTCGCGCATACGTGATATTGAATCTGCTGGCTACTGCGCTAAAGCTGCGGTTGATTTGATTTGTGGGGTTTAACGTCCCGCTAAAGCTGCGGTAAGCAACACTGTAGCAAAACAGACCTTTGGCCTCACTGGGTGTTCATGAACACATAAAAAATAAGCGCTAAAGACTGCCGAGCACAAAAAGAAGAGCTGACATAGGACAGTTGTTACTAACAAATCTTTCTTTCGTGGTACCTATCGAGATTAAATACATATATTCATGCAGCTTCGCATTTGCAACATGCCATTGAAAACAGAGTGAACGATCACATACAGAAAACGAACTTGCAATAACTCCTGCCGAATATCAAAGTGCAAGTTACAACTGCGGTTGTGAAACGGAGCATTGTAGAAATTCAAATTTGAATTTAAAATTGTGCTGGTGTTTTTTGCGCTGAATATTCGAATGCGCATGAAACAATAAACAGGGAGAAATAAACTGAAACCACAGTGTATGAATTTCGGATGAAGGTTATTTCTGACTACGCACTTTTGGTTCAGGGGGACAACACAGGTTTAGGTTGTGTTGTGAATGGCATTTTGGGCAGAAAACACTAAGAACGAAACAAGTCACAGAGAGGCGTAGACTGTCAACTTGACGGTTGAACAACTGCCGTTGACAGTTGAATGATTCATATCCAGTTTATGCAGGTTCACTGAAGGCCTCGCCACACACACGTCACCGGACTCGTACAGAAAAGAGGCTTCAATGATCTCTCGCGTGGTTGTGTTCTTAAGCCTCATCAACACTTTTGTTTCACATAGTAAAAAAAGACGATACTTACATTATTTGCAATGCAGGCAGAGATTAGTCGAAAGGCGCCCTTCCGCTATTGTGTGGAATGTCTTACATGGATGAAACCAGGCGTTCTGTGAATAACCGATTTATGGACCACAGAAATCCATTGAAAGTGCAGCCTTCGTCCAACCTCCGAAAAAGTCGGCGAGTAATTGCAGCTGCTGCGTTTTCGGGCGGGGCAATTGCCTGCAAATTATGCAAGGCTAGATCCGCCGGCTACCTACAACATCCTTAACCTTAACCTTAACCTGCTGCATTTTTACAGACGATAGTATTTCTTTTTGTGCGTTTAGAATGTGTACCCCGATTTCAAGTACTTCATACTCAATTAAGGGGGAGCAGTGAGCCCTCTCAGATAAGAAGTCAAAGCTGCGAACACACCACCACAACGCCGGGGATGAACTTCGACGCAAAAATTTTGGTCTGTCGGCTTGTCTGCAGGTAACCCGAAACGGCTAAAGTCTAACCACATCCGCATCGCTTACCAATATTGATCTAGATTCGGCATTCATACTTGTGCATTTTTCTCACAATTGATTATTTCTCATTAGCACAGAAGGATTTCCAAAAGTTACAAAAATACCGGGAGCCTGGTATTAGTCATTTGTAAATAACAATAAAATTTTATGTAATGGCAAGAAGCAGTTAAAAAGTAAAAAAAAAACAAGTTGAGATAGTAATAAAGTGAAGCATATAGAAAAAAGAACAATATTATAAATACCCAATAAAGGGTAAGTGTTTACAAGAGACGTAATTCACTACAAATAGTACAGAACTCATTGTAAGTAATGAAAATTTCCATCAACGTAACTTATGCAAACATAAGGGTTTATCAAGAAACACGGTGTACAATTGATATATAAAGAAAGAAAACATGCTTGCAACTGATTTTAACAACATGACATTTTATATTTCTAGAAACAAGAGATTTAGAAACTGGAGAATGAAGTTCAACACAATTCTGTAATACCTATTATAGGTGGTAATATAGTGAAACGAATGAAAGGGATTACGTTGAGGTATATAATCACAACCGAATTGATAGCGAACGATTTTGTGAGTAGGTGTGTCTTCATGTGTGTTTTTAATAATCTTGTTGTGTGGCATGGTTTAATAAGCATTGGCAATAAATTATAGTATTGTGGTGTGTTTGTCGAATAAAAGGAAATATTGCACGTATCTGAGGCACCACCTCAACGCATCAATATCTGTGGCATGTTTCTTTTTAGTATAAAAAGCATACATGAGTAACTTTAAGGAACCTACGCTGGTGTCACCTACCCGTAGTCTTGCATTCTACAAAAGATGGCCTCCGAGACTGCACGCATACGCCACGCGCTCACTATATCAGAAGACATTTTTTCGTTTTCGAAGATCACTGCCAGATGGCACTAATGTCTCGTGCAGCACTTCGAGAATCTGCTAGACATGTCAATCAATCAATCAATCAATCAATCAATCAATCAATCAATCAATCAATCAATCAATCAATCAATCAATCAATCAATCAACCAAAGAACTCTATTTTCACCAAAAATCAAACATTTGCGGTGAAAAAGGTGACCAGCAAGAAAGCTGTTTAATGACAGCTTGACAAAGCTCCAGCCACCCATCGGCAGTGAAATGAGAGGGCACAGCATTTGATCTCAGAGAATAAAAAAAAAAAAAAGATGCTAGACACTTCAAGTATGCGTTACAAAGTACAATGCGCAAACGAATACAAATATGCATGCACGTATGATAGACATAGACATATATGCATAGTATATAAATAATAAAAAACAACAATAATTTCAAAACACGTGTATATTCAATTGTTACAAAAAACGTTTGAATAGCTACGTGAACAGCCCTTTGATTTCTTTTAAATGCGAAACATTTCTTAGCGAACTTCGGTGACTTTGAGCGTATCTATCTATCTATCTATCTATCTATCTATCTATCTATCTATCTATCTATCTATCTATCTATCTATCTATCTATCTATCTATCTATCTATCTATCTATCTATCTATCTATCTATCTATCTATCTATCTATCTATCTATCTATCTATCTATCTATCTATCTATCTATCTATCTATCTATCTATCTATCTATCTATCTATCTATCTATCTATCTATCTATCTATCTATCTATCTATCTATCTATCTATCTATCTATCTATCTATCTATCTATCTATCTATCTATCTATCTACCCGCCTACGACTTTTAGCTTTCATTGCCGTTTTGATGATGTTATCGCTACCAAACTTGGTATGGCATAACATGACTGTATGAAGAACATGTTTGACTAGTCATAACATAAAGTAATCACAAGTATGTCATGAATGTCATGGTTTACAATTCATGGTCCTGCAGCTCTCGCGTTGGTTTCGATCACTTGGCGTGGTGCAAAACTGGTATGGTATAACATGAATGCATGGCGAACACAAGCGACAAACACTTACATGAAAATCATGACATGCCTGTCATGTAACAACATGACTACATGCCACGCTCATGATGCGCTGGTGGCCGTTCCGCTAACTCCACTTGTGCGAAATTAGGTATTACGGGACATGAATGGATGACGAAGGTATGATACTGGTGCAAACTTGATAAACATGAGATGCGTGTCATGTAACAACAAGACTTTATGCGACACTCTTGATGAGCTCGCGGCTGTTTCGCTAGCTTCACATGTACCAAACTCGGCATTATGCGACGCGAACGGACGACATAGGTAAATGACACACCCAAACATGATAATCATGTCATGCGTGTCATGTAACAACATGACTACATGCCACACTCATGATGCGCTCGCGGCCGTTACGCTAGCTTCACATATGTTAAATATGGTATTACGTGACGTCGATGGATGACGAAGGTATGTGAATGATGCAAACATGATAATCATGAGATGCGTGTCATGTGAGAACATGACTACATGCCACAGTCAAGGCGCCAATACATTTCTACGTGACGCGGTGCGCGTGCTCGCCAGCGTTCATTTCGTTGCGTCAGCCGGCGTTGCCACGCCAGGCGCCGGTCCTGCCATATGCTCGCAGGTGCGCGCCGCTCTGCGTTGCTTTGAAGCATGCGTGTTTCAGCGCGTCTGCCATCCCTCCGTCACGAAAAGAGGGAGACGGAGTGCTGTCTGGGTAATGCATCGGCGCGAAATGCAGCATGTCGCATTTCGCGCCGTTTGCCGTTGGGCCGCGCCGACGGATGCTGGTCGCGCCTGGCGTCAGACTATAGAGTGCTTGCGTTTCGCTAACGTAGCGTCGCTGTGCCCAGCGTGCGCGCGTGTCAACGCTACATTGGAGTATATTAGGCCCTTCATGATCCGCTCGCGGCCGTTTTGCTAGCTCCACATATACCAAATTTGGTGTTACGTGACGTCGACTGATGACAAAATATATGACTGGGGAAAGCATGATAATCCTGACACGCGTGTCATGTAAGAACATGATAACATACCATGCTCATAGTCTGCTCGCGGCCGTTTTGCTAGCTCCACATATACTAAATTTTGTTATCACGTGACGTGAATACATGACGTAGGTAAACAGCACATCCAAACGTGATAATCATGACACGGAAGTCATGTACGGCGTAATTTACTTTCACCTCATAACGTCGTGCTGATTTTAAAGCGACATATCAACATTATTCATTCGTTGCTTCGCATACCATCGATTCCCACTGTACGTTGGATCTGCCATTTTTTTTTCTGTTGGCTAAAATATCTGTTCCTTGCATTTCGAAATATATTAATCTTGGGATGGTGTGTCGGATGCGTTGCGTTCCGTAGTGCGTGCGTGAGAATGGAACGTACCAAGGTGGTTGATATCGGACGTGATATGTAACCTCGTTTTGCTTAAGCTCGCGAGTTGAAGAAATGTGTCTGATGTTCCGAGTGCTGCCTTCTTGTAGCAGCAGAGCAATTTGAAAGTATAAAGATATATTTTAATGATTGGATACTGTTTGAAAAGAGAGAGAGAGAGAATTTATTTACAGAAAGGTAGAGAGGTCGGCCTGAGCTATAGTTTGCTTTGGCCTGCTACTCTACACTGGGTAAGGGTGACTGGGGAGTGAAAGAGTGATGAATGACGATGGTAAGGTAGAGAGATGATATTTTTTATTAGGCTGGGTAACTCTGCAGACGTGCATTTAGTCCAGTGGCTTCTAAGAAAGCGATGACGGCTGGTATAACCACATGTGTGCTGCTGGCGTCAGGCGAAGGACCTAATACAACCTCATCGGTTAATGGTCGACTAATATATCGGCCAATTGAAGATATCAGTTGCTGACATTCGCTTGCTTATGCAGGACAGTCGCAAAATATATGTTCGAGCGTTTCTGGCAACCGAAAGTGACCACATTTGGGACCTGTGTCATTACAGCCAATCAAGTGGGTGTAACGTCTCGTGTAAGCCACACCGAGGCGAATGCGGTGGATAGTGCATGAGATCTTCGTTTTAACCTTTGAAGCATACGGAACTTCATTTGCGGGTCCCATTTGTGCAGCCGCTTGTGCTGGTGTTTTGGTGTTCTGGTTTCTGCCAGTGCTCTAAGATTGAGTTGCGCATTACGCGTCGAAGTAGGATGTTAGTATCTTGTCGAGAAATTGCGATGCACACTTCCGGGGCTATATTTAGAGCTCTCTTAGCTTCAGCGTTCACCTCTTCATTGTCCTTTATGCCAAAATGAGCAGGTATTCATTGAAATGCTACATGATGTCCATTTTTGTAGGAATGCCAAGAAGCTCTGCAATTTCAATCGATAAAGTATAATATGTATCTTGTTTCACGAAGCCATCGATGGTTTGAAGAGCAGCTTTGGCATCGCACAATATCGTCCATTTACGAGCGGGTTCTGTGTACATGAAACGTATTGCCTCCCGAATAGCAACAAGTTCCGCGGCTGTTGATGTGGTCTTGCTATCTATCTTGAAACGTCGAGGTATCTTCATCTGCGGAATGACAAAGGCTGCGGCGGAGGTACGCGACGTGGTAGATCCATCAGTATATACGTGTGACACACCGTCGTACATAGTATAAATGTGCTGCAGTGTAAGTTGCTTTAGGCCGATCCATGATACAAGGGACTTCTTCATAATCCCTGGAATCTGAAGTATGACAAGTGGTCGAGGCAGGAGCCACGGAGGTGTCTCAGGAACACGTGGGGGAGAGAATCTTGGCGGTATGATGCTCTCGAGCCGCGATATAGCTCTTGAATAACTGCCGTCTCGGTGGCTGGCAGGGAGCGCTGATAGGGGGTGTTGCCTGTGTCGAGTCAACAGGCGAAGGTGGACTCGAAGAGGCTCGCAGAGCACATATACTTTGATTGGACAAGCCCGAGCTTCGGCGAGAGTTCCCTTGGTTGTTGTGCATTGAGGTAAGCCCAAACATGTGCGCAACCCTTGAGCTTGGATGCTTTCTAGCGTGCTCGCACAACTGGGCTTCATGCTTGAAAGCACGGGCATGCTGTGTCGTAAGTACCGTACGAATGAAAATTGTACAGTTGCAGGAGAGCTGCCTCCAAGAGGGGCGCAGCGTTCTAGATAGTGAGCATTTGAAATCATTCGAACCATTTTATTTTGTAACACGCTCAGTTTTGACAAGTTAAAGCCTGTAGTCTTAACCCACACCAGGAAGCAGTAACTTAGATGGGAAGTAAAAAGTGCATCATAAAGTAACCTTGGTATTGTAGACGGTAGTATGTGTCGAAGACGGTTGATTACTCCTACGCACTTAATCAATTTCAATGTAACCACAATTTGTTGGTCATTCCATGACATGTGCTCGTGGAAGATGACCCCAAGTATTTTAACGCATATTTTAATGCGAACAGTGAACGAACCTAGGACAAGCTTCTCAGGCACTACAGCCAGCGTTCTGCGAGCACGATATTCAACAAACTTAGTTTTGGCTTCATTTAATACAAGGCTGTTTGCCTTGCACCAGTCATTCAGCTTCGTGCAGAACGTGCTTGCTTCAGCTTGTGTAGAAAACAGATTTGAAGATGGAGCTCGGAGGCGAGGAAGAAGAAGCAGCCAGGGTCACGCTCTGCACATTTTTTTTGTTCTGTCAACAATAAACCGAAGACGTATCGGTTATGCGGTCTCTCTGGTCCATCTGAAACATGGTGCCGTGACCAGGATTGATCTGAAGACAGACGCAGAGACTTCAACCCCATTCGCAACAACGGGTTGAAGAACGAAGCAGTGGCGTCTGGCTCAAGGACTAACCGTCGAGAGAAGGACCACGACCGACGACTGTTGGCGACGCACATAAAAAAGGCAAGAGCTCTTTCAACACGTTTTAGGCATGAATAAAGAGGTCCTATCGAAGAAGCGGAAGACGCTTCGAGCAAATGTGACGACGCTTACGAGCGAAATCGATAAGAAGATAGAAGAAGACGCCGATCGAGCGCAACTTATGACGCTTCTAAACCAGATGAAGAGCGTGTCACAGACGCTAAGACAAGTTAACGAACAGATAGAACCGTTCATTGAAGAAGACAGCGCGGAGGCAGAATTTGAAAGAGTTTTGCATTATGAGATGAAGATCGTCGCTGCAACGACAAAAATTGAGGAGCGATTACGCGAGTTAGAACAAGCGACGCAACTGACTACGAGAATAGTCACAGAACAGGCGAGTTCAGTGCAAGGTACTGACCAAATCTCGGAGACGCAAGAGCTTGTTAAGTTGCCACGCCTTGAAATGATCAAGTTTGATGGGAAAAAAACAGCATGGCCAAGGTTTTGGCATCAGTTCGAGACATCGGTGCATAACAGAGTGAATATGCCGAAGAATCAAAAATTTAATTATCTTCTGGCGTCTCTGAGCGGGCAGGCTGCTTCCCTCATAGAAGGCTTGCAGTTTTCTGATCAGAATTACGAGCATGCAGTCGCTCTTTTGAAAGAAACCTTCGGACGAGAAGATAATTTAAAAGAGAACTACATAAAAGAGCTTGCAAATTTGGAAGCAGTGAAGAGTCCTAAAGATGTAGATGGGTTGAAGAAACTCTTCCAAAAGTTGCAAGTGAACACACGAGCACTGCAGTCGTTAGGAGTGGAAATGGATAGTTACGCCACAGTGATAGCTCCTGTTGTAAAATCTGCGCTACCGGTGGATATGAGGATTGAGATGAAGATGAAGGAGTTAAAGAAAGGTGACAACAGACCAGCAACTACGGAATCGAACTCAGCGTCAAGAAACAGCACGAGCAGTTTGAAAGAAATTATGGAGTTTTTAAACATATATATACGCAGCAGAGAAGAAACTCGAGAGGAAAAATACGACGTGACCCAGTCACCGCACAGTATGAGGCGGACTAGAACATCTACGCTTCAAAGCACCTCGATGAAAAAATGCATCTTTTGTGAGATGACTGGACACTACACGGAAGATTGCAGAAGAAGCATTAGTATGCAACAAAAGAAAGAAGCCTTGCAACAGGAACGAAGGTGCTTCAGATGCACCAGACCTCACCACACGGCGAAGATATGCCGTGCTAACGTACGCTGCAAAACATGCAAGGGAAGGCACGCGACATCCATGTGTCGACCACGTACGCCTGCAGGAAAGTCAACACAGCAGCAAAGCGGGGATGTTGAGCAAGTGCTTAAAAGCGCGCAACCTGACCGGTTAGACACCAGCAAGTCCTGCAACATGCACGCACAGCAGTCTGATGAACAGAAGTGCATACTACTGCAGACAGCCTTTTCGTGGACGGAGGGAGAAGGCAGCGGGTGCTACGCACGGATTCTGCTGGACAACGGGAGTCAGAGGACATTCATCCTCAAAAGCTTGTCAAGAAAACTAGCGTGCAAGGTAAAAAGATCCGAAAGGATTACTGTAGGATCATTTGGAGGAGGAGAGATGGAACTAGACATGAAAGTCGTCGAGGTCAGCGTGAGGAAGGATACCATCTCGGAGCCAGTCACGATTGAGGCACTGGAGATAGAAGTTATATCCTGTGACGTGCTACCATCGCCACCATTGACAATACACGAAAGAGCAAGATCGATGGGAATTCGTTTGGCTGATGACAACCAGAAGAAGGACAAAGAAAGAAAAGATATGGAAACTTCTATATTAATTGGAGCAGATTATTACTGGACTGTCGTCACTGGTCGCATTTGCGAGATTCATCCAAAAGTAATGGCAATAGAAACAATATTGGGATGGACGGTCCAAGGTCCTGTAGGACTTCATTGTGTGCCGCTGAAATCATCGACGGTTATGGTACTCAAGGTCAGTGCCAAGTCGGACACGACTGCGGACCAACTGCAGAGATTCTGGGACTTGAAAAACATGGGCATCAAGGAGAACCCAGCAACAAAGATGAACGATGAACATGTGCTAGACTACGTCCGACAAACAATGGAGTTCAAGGCAGGAAGATACCAAGTGCGGCTACCATGGAAGGAAAACGTGACATTGGACGACAACACCACCATTGCAGAGAAGAGGCTTATGCAGGTGACCAAAAAATTATGCAAGGATAAAGATGAACTCCTAGCCTATGACAAAGCTATTCGAGAGTACTTTGAGCAAGAAATAGCAGAAAACGTCGAAGAAGATGCTGGATCCGATATACAGAACAAATTTGTATACTACATGCCGCATCAAGCAGTAATCAAGAAGGACCGAACAACGACAAAAATACGGATCGTCTTTGACGCATCGTCAAGCCAGAATCCAGGTGAATCCTTAAATGACAACTTGGAAAAGGGGCCAAACCTAAACCCCGACATCACAAGCTTGCTGATGAACTTTCGACATCACAAGATCGCTATGTCAGCCGACGTGGAAAAAGCATTCCTGCAGATCAAGATACATGAAAATGACCGAGACGCACTGCGATTCATATGGTGGGAAAGAATACCCAGCGAAGATATGCCAACCCCGAAGATAAAAACGTGGAGGATGACGAGGGTTACTTTCGGAACTACACCAAGTAGCTTCCTTCTAGCAGCCACGATTCATCGACATTTGGATAAATTCGAAGAAAAATATCCTGCAGTTGTGGCGCAACTCCGGAAAGGAATCTACGTCGATGACGTTTTACTAGGAGCCGACGAATACTCGACATCGACAAAGATATACAAAAAAGCACGAGATATTTTTCGCTATGCGGGAATGAATTTAAGAAAATGGATTTCAAATGACGCCGAGCTAAGAAAACACTTTGATGAAGAAGGAGAGGATCTGGATCGAGGGATAAGAAAAGAGGGACAAATCAAGATTTTGGGACTGAAATGGAATTTCGTAGACGACGTGTTGAGCTTTCCCGACACTACATGGCGAAATGACAAGGACACGAGACAACTCTCAAAAAGACAGGTTTTGCAGGACACGGCAAAGCTATATGACCCTTTAGGTTTTTTGACACCATTTTCAGTCAGAGCAAAAATATTGCTGCAAAAAATTTGGATGGATAAACTGAAATGGGATGACCCGTTACCAAGCCAGCATAGATCAACTTGGAAGGACTGGTCGGAGGAGCTTCAGCACTTAGATGACTTCACCGTTAACAGATGCTATGACAACAGACAAGCTGAAGTGAAAGCATCGACTCTGCACGTGTTCTCCGATGCGAGTCCAATGGCATATGGAGCAGTAGCATACATTGTAACAGAATACTCCGATGGAAGCAATGAAGCAAATTTAATCATTGCAAAGGGTAGAGTCGCTCCAATCAAAAAGATCACACTAGCAAGATTGGAGTTGTTGGCGGCCACAATATCAGTCAGATTGGCCAGTCATATAACCGAGAATTTCATCAGGAAACTGAGGAATGTGAAATTCTGGACTGACTCTCAAATTGTGTTATGCTGGATAAAGTCAAACAAGACGAAAGATCTGTTTGTTCGCAACCGCGCAGCAGAAATTAAGAGCAAGTCCAATGAGAGTCAATGGGGTTATGTTAAAAGTGATGAAAATCCTGCGGATTTTATGACAAGGGGGATGAAGATGAAACGTTTGCTGGACAGTGAATTATGGTGGAAAGGCCCCACGTGGGTCAAGAATGAAAAACAAAGCCCTGATTATGACATCACGCATGAATCGGACAGTGATGACAACAAAGACGAAGAAAAGACAGTGGCATGCTTAACTACCACCACGAGTGAAGAAAAGATAATTGATGTGAGCAGATTTGGATCATACAAGAAAGCGTTACGAGTTACCGCGTGGGTGATGCGTTATATAGGAAACCGACGAAAAGAAAGGAAAACAGGTTCGCTGACAGGAGAAGAATTGGACAAGGCAGAGTTTGTGCTGATAAAGCAGGAGCAGAAAACGCTACAAAATGCAGTGACACGAATATATGACAACATGAATCTGTACGGCACGAACATCTTCGAAGATGATCAAGGTGTCCTGAGAGTAAAAGGGAGGCTTCAGTGGAGTGATTTGAGCTTTGATGAGAAGCATCCTATTATTTTACCAAGAGAAAGTCACTTTTCAGAACTCCTAGTTCTAAACGAGCATCAAGTAACAATGCACGGTGGCGTTGCGGCAACATTGACACATCTAAGAACGAAGTTTTGGATTCTGCGTGCCCGACAAATGGTGAAATATGTGATAAAGAAATGCATCACATGTAGGAGATTCAATTCTAGACCAATGGCACAAGAAATTCCACCTCTACCAGCTGACAGGATTACACAGACGAGGCCATTCGACACTGTTGGTATAGACTTTGCTGGACCGCTAAATGCTCGAGAGGAGAAAGGCGGAAAAGTTACAAAGTTTTACATTGTGATATTTACGTGTGCAGTAACAAGAGCCATACAACTGGAGTTGGTCAAGAGGATGTCATCAGAAGCGTTTATACAAGCATTCCGAAGATTCGTAGCTAGAAGAGGATTGTGTACAACTATTTACAGTGATAATGCAAGAGCATTCAAAAAATCTGAGAAAGAGATGAACAAGATATTAAAGATGGAAGATGAAAGGGTTCAACAGTATACCAGTAACCTGAAAATAAAATGGAAGTTTATTGTAGAGTTAGCTCCATGGTGGGGAGGATTTTATGAAAGACTGATCAGAAGCTTTAAGACATCCATGGCAAAAACTATAGGTGCTCACTTATGTGTATGACGATCCTAACGAGCCACAACCCATCACACCGGCGGACGTTATAGGAGGCAGGCAAGCAATGAACAAGCAGGAAGAAAACAGACTCGGAGAAGTTTGCTGAATTACTGGAGTGCAAGAAAACAGGCTATGATAACATGGTGGACCAGATGGAAAAAGGAGTACCTGAGGGAGCTTAAGTGTGCCAGCAGAAAAACAGAGCGTCACGCAAATGTACAAGAAGGAGATGTACTTCTGCTTGGAGAAGCGCGAAAAAGAACTCGGTGGAAACTCTGCAAGATCGAAAAGATTTTTCCAGGCAAGGATGGACTAGTGAGAACATGCTTGCTTCGTACAACTGAAGGACATTGAGTCAAGAGGCCGATTCAACTGTTGTATTCTCTCGAAGGTTGCTTCGGTTGAATCTGGCCGGCGGGAAGATGTAGAAAACAGATTTGAAGATGGAGCTCGGAGGCGAGGAAGAAGAAGCAGCCAGGGTCACGCTCTGCACATTTTTTTTTGTTCTGTCAACAATAAACCGAAGACGTATCGGTTATGCGGTCTCTCTGGTCCTTCTGAAACAGCTTGAATACTATTGAGTTCCTGGCCTTTTGGGTTTAACGCCCCAAAACCACCATATGAATATGAGAGACGCCTTAGTGGAGGACTCCGGAAATTTCAACCACCTGTTTTTTTTACGTGCCCCCAAATTTGAGTACACAGGCCTCCAGCGCCTCCAGAATCTCATTCACTGATTTTCTCGCGCTGAACACGAAATAAACGTTTAATTCACTCCTTCCAGACGCAACACTATTGTATATCGACATGATTTGCAGTTAAACTTCCACACACGGGGCATCTTTTGGCTTTGATTCAAGTGTTATAAAGCAGATCGACCTCTGTTTTGCAGCCCACCTACACTTGCGCTTAAAGAGCTATGTGTGGTCTAGCGTAACGTTTACATTCGCGTTAGAGTAAGAAAGTCAAAATTATCATAACAAAGTGCACTTTGTGGTGATATGGTGTGAATTTCGTACGTAACTTCACTTAGCGTGCTCCTTCGATGTCAAGCAACGCTTTTGTATAGCCAGCTGAATCATAGTAATAGAAATCTAGAGTTATTAGGTTGCTATGAAAGGAAAGCTAACACAGGAACCACAATCATCGTTAGCACGACATGAAGGCTGAGTCACACAGTACATATGAAATATTTATTGGTTTGGCATAGATTTAGATGGCGAGCGCAGCAACCGCAATAGAAGTTTCAGCGACATTACGCCTTCATTGGGTATTCTTGCAAAGCAGTTTCAAGGCCTCCCGTCGCTCTGTAGTAGAACGATTCAGTGGCACGAAGAACTCGTGTGGCCAATTTTCGTTAAGATCCTGCTCCCACTCTTGTTGGTATTCTGATAGATACGTTGTTAGAAACACAGAGCTTGTCATAAATGCACCAGAGGGAACTCTGGCACATGTTTTTATGTATGCTGCAACGCGTTGCGCTTCAGCGAGCATGGCAATGATAGTTAATACACAAATTTGTCTAATATTTTTTATCTAGGCTCCATCTGGCTTTGTGTGGCCCGACTTTGCTTCGTCATGAAAGAAAAAATTACATAATGGTCAGCAGCCGCACTTTACTAGCTTCACCTTTCACTCCCACCATTTCAGACAGTGTCATGAAGTTCTCAGAGGTCGTTTATTTTATTCGAAAGGAACCCAAAACACCGCAATAAAAAAGCCGCAAGTGCGTTAGAGCCCAGCAAGCATGATGCCTAGGAAACTCCATCTACTACCAATCATTCCCATGGTCGCTGAACGATAGCTGCACCAGAGTCCCTTGAAGTTAATTTTAGGAAACTGAATTTTAGAAACGCTGAAAGTGTTTATTGTTAGCTAAAATGAACTCAAAATAAATTGCGCAGGATTGTTAAAAAAAATGGCGACATCTTCCGGAATCCCGAAGGGATGCGAAGCAGCAGCGTTGCGCATGGGTAGCGTCATGGGTGGAACGGCGCTAACGTGGGTGCTGCGGTGAGCGCTAGAAGTTTCGTTTGAAGCGATGGCTGGCGTAGATGTTTTCATTTTTCCAGTGTAGACATGGCCGCTGGACCGCTTTGGCCACGCGCTTCGCCTTGACTGCCATGGCCTTGTGATCGTTGAAGTGCACGCTGAGAGGTTCTTGCAGGAATTCAACGTCGACGTTGGCGAAGACTAGATCGATGCACGTTCTTCCCCCTTATCCTGATGGGTAGTTCCCGTTGCGCCTACACACACTTCAGCGAGTGCACGTCACGCATGTAATCGACGAGTTTTGCTTCGCCTCCTCCGTTGACGTCCACGTTGAAGTCTCCTACGACAATAAGACTCGCCTCTCCGCAATCAGTCAGCGTCTCCTCTAGACAACGCTGAACCTTCGCAGTTTGAAGGAGAGGTACAGCGTGAACATCGCGATGTTGCCGACACTCATTGCAACGCACTCGGAGCAGGAGTGTCTTTGAGAGGTCCCGGAACGTTCTAGCAGGTTGCCTCTGGATCGGCCAGCGGAGCCCAGCGCTTGCTTACGGGCGCTTTGGCGGAGCGCGCGCGGTGCTTTCGAAACGTTGCCGACGACGTTACCGGCGACGGTGACGTCAAGGATGCGCCGGCGTTGGCCTTGGGCTGTCGACTCCTCCAATCGGTTTCCTTGGATTGCATCTGGTCGATGTTACACAAGCGCCGTCTCCATTCTCGAACACGATCGGCGTGCTTGATTCGCATCTTGTTGGTGTCGTTGGTCTTCCACTGCCGAAGCTTGTGTTTGGCTTCCCTGACTCGCGCTTCGTCGGGGCTGTAGGCGCAATGTTTCTATTCACAAATGTGATGGGTTCTGCTAACCCTGGCAACGTCGGTTACGGCCGGGTTAGGTGAAATTGCTTTGGTGCATGTTTCGGCGGGCGAAGGAGCTTCGCTTCCTGGCGTCCTCTCGATCGCAGATAAACAGCAGAAAGAGTGCTTACTAAATGTGCGCTCAAAATTTGCGAGCGAAGAATAGGGTGAAGTGAGAGAGAAGTGACACGTGGTGAGCACGTGGCGGGTCAGGGAGAGAGTGACGTCACCGCGCACTGCGAGGGAAGGCATGACCTACTTGGTAACGCCCCAACATCTGTGGTGAGTGGAGCATGGTATAGCACGTTGGCACGGAGACACAGATGGACAGCGTTACTCAGACCAGTCAGAAAGCTGCTTCGCGTCTAGAAAACGCCGCCCGCATCTTCCCACGGGGGAACTCAAGTCAATGCGTCGCAGAGGGGTGGGGGGTGTCGCGTGAATGTTGCGTATTCAGGTGTGGTTTGGGAGTGATTATTTTGATTTTGTTTTTATTCTTCCTATTTATTGATTGAAGGAGAAGAGTTGCCTTCAAGGAGTGGTGGTACGCTGATGTCCGATCCAGTGCCTACATATACGAGGTGGCCAGTGAACTGTTGTGTGGCTCGAGCAGTCGGTTTTTACTAGCGGACTCTGCCTGCGTCGGTCTTTCGAGGTGACAGAGAGAGAGGGAACAAACAGTTGGCACGAGACTCAAGCATGCGGCACGATACGCGAGGCGCGAGCATGTGCAGTGGGGGTGTGGACATCGCCGCGTATGCACCACGCGTGGCATTATGCTACTTAGAAATGCTCCGCACTGAAAAAGTGTTTAACGATTCAGCGAAAATTGGTACTCTACTATGGGAAAGCAGAATGTTGTCACAGATATAACTATCACCACAGGACAAAGGAAACGTCGTAGACCATGTGTTCAGACTAAGCGTTCATCAAATAAACGTATGATATACTCTAGTATGGGAGAGCAATTAGCTGTCCCAGCTTCAAGAAACCAGCGACAAAAGAAAACATGGACAATGTTTAGCAAAATGGGTAACGATTTTGAGTACCTTGTGCTCTACTAAGGGTAAGCCTAAAGCCATCC
Source organism: Rhipicephalus microplus (assembly GCF_043290135.1). Lineage (NCBI taxonomy): Eukaryota > Metazoa > Arthropoda > Arachnida > Ixodida > Ixodidae > Rhipicephalus > Rhipicephalus microplus. The sequence goes on from NW_027464623.1 coordinate 171,681, forward strand.
TGTGGGCCTAACGCTGTGTTAAGAAAAAGTGGTTAACAATTTACAGTTTTTGATACTATACTATGGGAGAGCATAAAGCCATCCCGTGAATCCACTTACGACCGCGTGTTTAGGATGAAGTCACACTGTATTTAATTAAAGGGGTGAATGATCTAGAGTAATTTGTAATCTACATAGGACAGTGTTAGGCCGTTCCCAGCGACTGCATAACAAAGCATTATTGTGTGTATAGAAAAAGTGGTTAACGAATTAGAGTACATGATACTCTAGTATGGAAAAGCATAAAGCCGTCCCACAGGCGACTTGTTTAGGAAAGTTTTATTTCTGAAAAAATCATATATACATAGAAGACATTTATGAGTTACATTGTTCGCTCTCAAGACATTGCTAATATATCTTAAGATACATTCAAATCTACAACAGGAATTGTCTGTACCTGTAAATAGAAATTTTAACGTGCATAAAGAAAACTTTGCTCAGGGGCACGTACAATTCTTGAAACGGAACAAAAAACAAAATTTAAAAATTTCGTTTAAGAATACACAAATACTTATACAGTACTAAATGCAAGTTGAGTGAAATCACAAACACTAGCTTACCTTCTCAGTAGTGAAGGAAAGGCATGGACACTTTGTTCTTTCTGAGAAGAATAAATCGTGTTGAACACCGCAGGAGGAAAGCTTCCTCCCCTAGAATGAATAGCTGCTCGTTTAGATGGGTTAACATCATGGTTCTTGAGTGATGTAGCAGAGAAAACATGGCTTTCTGCGGGCATCTCCGCAGGCATACTAGTCCCTTTCGCTTCCACAATACAAAAGCACGCATACGCATTATCAACCCACAAAAATGTCTCTGCACCACGACTGCCATTGCATTCTAACTTGAAACATGCTGGTCACCAAACGCCAGAAAGAACGTACCAAAGGGGATTCGTAAAGTACATGATTTAGAGTTTCCGTCCAGCCACGTCGCGGACGTGAGGTGAAGGGCGCCACACCCCACGCCGCAAAGCGGTCGGCCGTTGGCAACGCCTGCCATTCTCTTAACCAAGTGATGTATCGGACTTCAGCGGGTAGGGTCGTGGTTTTTATTAACCAGCGTCGACTTTTGCGACATTTCTTGCGCTGATTATGCATTCACACATTTCAGTGGATGACATATCCACCAGTTCACAGTCTGGTAAGTTATTTTAAAATGAAAACAGAGATTTCACCACGTACGCATAGCAGGTCGCCGGCCGCTCAGCCACGAGTTTCGTCTTGTCTGCTACCCCCCCCCCCCCCCAAAAAAAAAAACACGGGAAGTTACCATCTAGTACTTTGTAAGCTCTCGACCTCGGTATGTCGTATTTGAAATGTTTTCCCGTGTGGTTCTCATGGCCGACACACGACACATAACTTCAAAGTCAGGATTGCTAAAACCTCCCATTTTGTTGGTAGGCGGACTAGTGCTCTTCTGACGCTTTCCGCACAACCATTCCAAATTAAGGAGCCACATGCGGTTGCTACTCTTAGCAAAACTTGTCGAGGTGGCCGTACAATTTCGATACATCAAAAAGGGAAGCTGCTATGCTTGTCTTGATGAGATACGCACGTTCAGTAAAAGGTAAATGAAAAGTCCTCGCAATCTGAATACGTTTATCCACTTTGTGCCTAATTTCATTCCAGGTGGCACGGGCTACTTCACCGGACGCAAGGAAGGTCATCCCCAGAACCTTCACTCCGTATACCCCCCAGTGGAGTCCATCGGGAAACTGTTCAGTGAAGGTACCGAAGTGCATTGCTTTACTCTTATCTGGAATGAGTTGGGCTCCCGAGTGGCTGCTGTAGGTCTCAAAGCGTTGCAAGGAAGCCCTGTAGCTATCCATATTCCTTAGAAAAAGGGAGATATCGTCGGCATAGGCTGCCCCTTTTGCTTCACTCAGGCCAGGATGAGGGAATCCGCGTATTGAACTACATCTGTTGATCTGTTCTAGCAGTGACTCGATAAAAAGCACAAACAGAAGCGCCGAGAGAGGGCAACCTTGTCGTATTCCGTGACTCACGGCGATGGGTTCAGTTGTGTGGCCATTCACTACTAAGCAAGCTTCCGGATCGGTATAAAGCAGACGAAGAACCTCGACAAGACGAGTAAGAAAACAAAAGCATTCCAACACGACAAAAAGATAATTGTGCTCAACCCTGTCAAAGGCTTTTTCTTGGTCTAGGGAGACGAAAACACGAGACACTTGTGTTCTCGTAGCAAACGTGAACAGATCACAGGTGAAAGCAAGTGAAGGAAAAACTGTATGACCTGGAACACAACATGTTTGCACATTACTGATTATTTCTGGTAGAATGGATGATATGCGATGTGCTAAAATAGCAGCTAATATCTTAAACGTCAGAGTTCAGTAGGGAAATGGGTCTCCATGCCCTTGGGTCTGACGCTTAACCCCCACTCTTTAGCAGAAGGATGACTCTGCTCTCACGAAACGTTTCAGGTCGAATCCCATCAGCAAGAATTCGGTTAAGCATCGACAAAAGGTGGACGTGTATTTCGTCCCAAAAAATGCCTAATAAATATCAGTGGCAGCCCATCGGAACCTTCTGCTGCGGAGGCGTTCATTAGCTTAAGCACAAGCTGTAGTTGTGCCAATGTTATGGGACTACATAAACTACATAACACCGAAAGGATGCGTGCGCTCGCCTTGCTGCGTAGTATAGTTGTGGGACACGGCAGCTTTGCTTTCGCAACATCATTTGCAACGCAGCTTAAGCTGCACCAGTTCTTAGTCGCGTTTTTACTATGCAAATTAGACACGAGAGTGCCACTTGGGTCACTGAATGGTAGTTTGCTAGCCCGTATTTAGGTTTTACCACCTTTTTGAGCGTTGAGTTTCAAAACAAAGGGAAGCACACCTGATGTCCACAGCGAAAGCGCAGGAAATGCGGTGTTCCAGCGGACAACGCGACCCGTTATCCTATGAGTGCCGTAAGCACGTAGTTGGCGCCACGGTATGTCCTCGAGCCAAATACTGGTGATATGTAATGGGTTACACAAGCTTCCATCTGTCGGCCCACCGCATGGTCTAGCATAGCTAAGGTACTCCGCGTCTGACCCGCAGGTCGCGGGATCGAATACCAGTGGTGGCGGCTGCATTTTCGATGGAGGCGAAAATGCTGTAGACCCGTGTGCTCAGATTTTGGTGCACGTTAAAGAACCCTAGGTGGTCAAATTTCCACATTCCTCCACTATGGTGTCTCTTATAATCATATGGTGGTTTGGCGATGCTATGCCCCACATATCAATCAATCAAGCTTCCATCTGTCACTGATATCATGTGTGTTACGGTTGGTTGAAAAGCGAGATAAAATCTTTTCTGTCATGAAGATGCGTGGTGCCACCAAGAGACAGGCGGGGCCGCCACTGGCCAGTGATCTCGCGCTATTCGTGTCTGTGCTTAGTTGATTGGTTTAGAAAAAAAATGTTTGACAATTTCGAGTACTTCGTACTCAACTATGGGAGAGCACTGAGCCGTCCCACTCAGCTAGCAGAGAGCTAAAGCGACCAGGAGATTTTTCAGGTATCGTTAGATGAAGAGTGCATATGTTAAACCAGTGTGCTTCACGATGGAGCTTCGCATGTACACGGTTCGTTATGCCAGTTTTCATCTTCGTATATGAAGCCATAAAGACAAAGAGGGTAACGCGACGAGCAAATAGTTTCACGGGTGAGTAGTATTATTCAAGGGTGAATAGTATTATTATTTTGAGACATGTCATTTACAGCCACCGTAGTCGTGCAGGTAGTTAAGAACAGATCTGCATTGACTGAGCACTACCCTCTTTTACCGCCACTCCCTTTTATTGGTTTTTAATGCGAAGCATTTCTTAGCGAAATTCGGCGACATTGAGAGTATATATTTATATATCTAGCCGCCTAACACTTCTAGCTCTCCTGGCCGTTTCGATAACAGTATAGATACCAAACTTGGTATGGCATAACATGACTGTATGAAGAACATGTTTGACTAGTCATAACATGAAAATCATGACATGTATGTCATGAATGTAATGATTTACATTTCATGGCCCTGTAGCTGTTGCGGTGGTTTCGTTCACATGGCATGTTGCAAAACTGGTATGGTATGGCATGATTGCATAACAAACACAAGCGACAGATCCTAACATGAAAATCATGACATGCGTGTCATGTAACAACATGACTACATGCCACACTCATGATGCGCTGGCGGCCGTTTCGCTAGCTTCACTTATACCATATTTGGTATGACAGGACGTGAATGGACGACGAAGGTATGATGCTGGCGCAAACATGATAAACATGATATGCGTGTCATGTAACAACAAGACTTTATGCGACACTCATGATGAGCTCGCGGCCGTTTCGCTAGCTTCACATGTACCAAACTCGGCATTACGTGACGCGAATGGACGGATGACTCAGGTAAATGATACATCGAAACATTAAAATCACGTTATGCGTGTCATTTAAGATCATGACTACATGCCACGCTGATGATGCACTAGCGGCCGTTTAGCTGGCTTCACGTATGCCAAATTTGGTATTATGTGATGCCACGGATGACGAAGGTATGGACTTGTGTGAACATGATAATCATGAGATGCGTTTCATGTAAGAACATGACTACATGCCACAGTTAAGGCGCCAATACATTTCGACGTGATGTGGTGCGCGTGCTCACCGGCATTCATTTCGTTGCGTCCCGATGGCGTTGCCACGCCATATGCCGGTCCCAGCTTATAATCGGAGGAGCACGCCATACTGCTTTGCTTTGACGCATGCGCGTTTCAGCGTGTCCGGCGTCCCTCCGTCACGAAAAGAGAGAGATGCAGTGTTGTCTGAGTAACTCATCGGGGCGAAATTCAGCATGTCGCTTTTCGCACCGGTTGCCGTCTGGCCACGGCGATGGACGCTGGTCGCGCCTGACGTCAGACTATAGAGTTTATGCTCGCGTTTTGCTAACGAAGCGTCGCTGTGCCCAGCGTGCGCGCGCGTCAACGCTACTTGGAGTATATTGGGCCCTTTATATTGCGCTCGAAGCCGTTTTCCTAGCTCCAAATATACCGAATTTGGGGTTACGTGACGTCAACGGATGACGAAACATATGACTGGTGTAAACATGATAATCCTGACACGCGTGTCACCTAAGACCATGACAACATGCCACGCTCATAACGTGCTCACGGCCGTTTCGCTAGCTCCCCATATACTAAATTTGGTATCACGTGGCGTGAACAGATGACGAAAGTAAACCACTCATTCAAACATGATAATCAGGACACAGGAGTCATGTACGGCATCATTTACTTCCACCTCGTAACGTTGGGCTGATTTTAAAGTGACATATCAACATTTCTCATTCGTGCTTTGCATATGATCGTTTCCCACTGTACATGGGACCTGCCAATTTTTTTTTGTTGTATCCACATCGCGAACAGTGTCGAAGCATGCTGTATTGTTATATAGGATTATGGACGCTAAGGTGCTAAGTGAAACGATGCAGCTAATGGCAGGCGTTTTTCGCTGAGGGCCTGCAGTTCAGGTGACCGCGTCCACATTTGTTTGGGAAGAGTTGATCGCGGAGAGGCTTGGCCTACAACACTATTGTCTTCGGCCACCGCGTAATCAGTTTTAGAATGATGAGAGCGCATATATATACATAAGTATGAAAACGGAACCAGGCAAAGCGCTGAGGGCCCTGTATTCGTTTTTCAGGACTTCAATTAGGTTTTTTGTCTTTCCAGACATCCATCTTTCCTCGTGCTTGTCTGATCTTACCTTTATAAAATGCGAAACAAGCTTCCCCGCCATTCCATCTACGGGGTGAAACTAGTGTCACGGCAGCGGGAGGATGTCTTTCCTATTATTCTTTAAGAGCTAGGGCTCATAATAGCACCACTTCTGGGAGCCCTCCCTTAATTGTACAATGTCGTGCTCCAGTGTAGTTACGTTATGCACACGGTTCACACAATAACCAAATATACATGCCATGTTCATGAAGCTTACGACATTCGAAGGGAGGGCGTCCAACTCGGAACCTAATAAGTCTAGAGCACAGGGCAGGCTGTCCAGCTGTGGCCAAAGTACGGGCATCATTAGGTCGTCCAAGAACACTTTAATCGTCGTCTGGAAAACGTCTTTGCGGGCTCTGGTTTTCAGGCTTCTGGAGATATGTCGAAGCAGGCAACACCTCATTCGCATTTGTGCGCCAGAGAACAGGCAGGATCGACATTGAAATATAGGTTGCATGAGAATAAGGTGCTAGGCGCTGGCTGCTTCCTGCTGAGTGTGTTTCTGAGCGTCGTTGAGGATTTTAATTAGTGGTACTAATATGTCTGATAGCACAAGTATCTTCATGGAATTTTTTGGACTCTTTTTTTAAATAAGGCGAAAGTGTTACTGCGCATGATAAGACATGAAAATGGGCCATAGAAAGTGGAAGTGTAAACAAAAGTAAGGCCGAAAATTTGGCATTTTGTGACGATGGTACCATATAAGGGCATCAAGACATCACAAATCACCACACACTTAGTGTACATTAGTTCGGTAGCAGCGAGCCTTCGTATCGCCACACTTTGTGGCATCACACGACGAAGGCATCGCGGGACTTAGCTGCTTGTGCAAACGTGCCTTGAGGAAGGCGGTGGACAACCACGTCAGGTGCGGAAAGGTGAGACAACGGGACGGGGTGGTGTAGGATGAGTACAATTGACTGAGCAGGAAAAGGTAATATAATATTAACTGTTGGGGTTCGACGCCCCAAACCCAACATGCGACTATGAGAGACGCCGTGGTAGAGGGCTCCGGAAATTTGGAACACCTGCGGTTCTTTGACGTGCACCTACATCTAGGCACACGGGCTTTCGCCTCGGTCGAAAATGCGGCCGCCTCAACCGCGATTCCATCTCGCGGCCTGCGGGTCCCCAACCGCGTGCCGTAGCCACTAGACTACCATGGCAAGTGATTGAGTAAAACTTGCAGCTGGGTGGAATGGTTTATACTTCAAGGTAAACTGGTGTGCGCAAAGAAAGACAAGGCACAAAACAGACCAGAGAGGGACAAGCGCTTGTCCCTGTCTGGTGCTTCTGTGTCCTTGTGCACATTGGTGCAGATCGGTGCACCTTAATGGCTTGTGAGGAGGAAAAGTTAGATACTATGGCGGCTCATTTGGTAGAGCATCGGACGTGTTATTCGAAGGTCGCAGGATCCGTTTCTGCTTAGGGCAAGCTACCCTTTCATCCTCTTTTCTTTCTTCGCAATCGCGTCACATTTACTTCTAATAACGCCCCCTCTACTTTCGTTGGCCTAATTGCCTGACCGTTCTCATTATTATTGTGTCTAACACAGAAAATGAGCCTTTAAGTTTACCAACATTTTATGCATTTATGTGGTCTAATGGCTAAAGTACTCGGCTGCTGACCCGCAGGTGGCGGGATCAAATTCCGGCTGCTGCGGCTGCATTTCCGATGGAGGTGGAAATGTTGTAGGCCCATGTGCTCAGATTTAAAGAACTCCAGGTGGTCGAAATTTCCGCAGCCCTCTACTACGGCGTCTCTCATAATCATATAGTGGTTTTGGGTTGTTACACCCCACATATCAATCATTTCCTTCATTCATAGCGAGGGCCTCGTTCTGGCAGTCTAAGTGGCTGCAGGTATCTGAGAGATTATTGCTCAGCTGCCTGCTCGTATTATATAAGGTGACGTGCTTCGTGACTCCAACAGACAAAAAAAAAAGAGTGTCTCACATTCGCCGCGTGTGCAACAGGTGGCCCTGACTGTCGCTTCCCACGTGTAAATGCACATGTATACCGTAAAAAGTGGATGGGGGGATTGCTGCCGTGGTAGCTCAGTTACGTTTCAAGAGCACTGCACAGAGCCAACGCCATTTCAAAATCCTCGAATACACGATGTTTCTGATAAAACGCTCCACATGTGGAATGCATTCAACCGCTAATGTATATAAAAAACTACGTGCAACAGTATTACAGCATGAAGGAACCATTGTTCAGGACACGTCGTTCAGCCAAGCAGTGAGACGAAAAAAATAAAATAACGCGGATTCTTCTCAACCTCGACAGCTTCGAACTCCAGCTTAGTGACAGTGATCGAATACCCTTCAGTTCTTTCTTAGTTAACTTTTTTTCGCTGTTTCTTTTTATTTTACCTCCACATATAATTTTGCTAGCACAATAACTAGGAAATCGCAAATTAGCGTTGCAAGTTTCTTCTCTTTGCTGTGTTGTTCGACATTGGGGGCCCATGGCTTCGCCATGACCGAAGGAATGCGCTTATAGTTGCGCTTCGATTGCCAGTGGCAGGAACATTGCTTCGAGGCTGAACAGAGGGACGCAAGGTCGACGCTACCTCCAAAACATTTATTGTGCTTCTTCAAACTGCGCGATGCGGTTGTTGCTTTTCGGCGCGCGTCAGAATACCTGCTGACTGCTCTACCATTCGAGTTACGGTCACGTGAGTTCGTCAACGTGGGTTGTGTAACAGTGCCCAGAAAGTGGTTAGAAAACAAGAAAGCAAAACAAAATACAGAAAGCCTTTTATTCTGGGCTTCGCAATACCTCCCGTATGAATAAGTACACAAATCTATCAACTTTTCGATCCAGAAGCGCGTGAACCCAATTTCGTAGAAACGTTTGTGAAAAAAAGTGCTGTATTCGCATTTTGGTGTACAGTTATTCGAGCCGTACCAATGCGAGAGTGTATTGAAAAACCTGAAAGGGCCGAGAAAAGTCGCATTTTCATAGGAAATACCCCGAGGCAGCAAAATGTCAGCGGACACGCGGTCAAATTCCTGTCCTGACTTTTGTCATGCAAAGTTTCGCTCACTCCAACATCTTTTGTCATTATCTCATCTTCTGCTGTTACAAACCAAATTGACATCATCTCTACTGCAACGTCGCCCACTGTCACGCCGACAGCCTTTACAACAACTGTCGAATTTCTCGCGTGTTGCATTTGCCCTTTGCTTACAAAGCTGATTATTTCGACATTTTGGTGTTTCCACTGAATTCGCGTTTGTTGACTAGAATCTCAGTATAGGCGAAAGAAAAAAATAAAGATTGATCTTGCCTTCTGTAAGACTTGGACAACACTGCACCTCCGTTATCATTCCCTCGGGCAGGTAGAGCGTGGCTAATGCCAGAAAAGTTGCTGTTCCCAGCACACGGTTAGAGAATAGCAACTTCATACACATATCGCTCGGGGTTCGTGTTTTATGAAAAAAAAAAGGCTTTCATCGAATGGCCCCAAGTGAAACGTAAACAACATTGTTGTGAACTTTCTGCGAAACTTTCAACACACACACACACACGCTTATATATATATATATATATATATATATATATATATATACTCTTGCCCCTACTGTACTTACCGCTCACGTAATGTACTGCGAAAAAAGGAGCTGACAAATAAGCTCATAGTCAGAAGCATTCAGTCATGAATCAGCCAAGCAAATTCACGCGCCTCAATCGATTCTCCATGTTTTAAAAAGAACTTGAGTGATGTTATGCTGCCGTAATTACCATGACTGACGTCAGTTCAGTCTAGCCCTTCGTTCCCAGAGACACGAAAGCGGGCTTGTGTGTAGACATTTGAAGCTTTGTGCATAACAGCACCTGTGAAGAGGATAGGGAGAGGAGGAGGTGAGATGAAAAGAAGGCTGTGTTACGTGGCTTCTGGAAAAATCTGCGATGCTATTCAGGGTGCGGCACGAACAGTAAAGTTCGACTTTCTGAAATTGCCCGCATGTGAGAAGTATTTCCAGGTCTATGAGGCCTTGCTTCGTTAGAAATGCATCCTTCAATATTTGCGCATCAATGACGGGGCTGCGCTTTCAGTGAAAACCTGGATAGACGAGGAAATAAAAATGACGTGAACTAAGTGATATAATAGAGGTGGTGGTCTTCTGTATGAGGTCCGATGTATGGGCTTCTGTATACGTGAAATCAGTGCCTTCAATTCTGTTGAAATGTTCTTACTTGCTTTACGAAACCATAGGTTGCTTACGTAGTGTGCAATCAAGACGCGCTGCTATAGATCACTTTTTCATACTTTATGACAAAATACTGAACGCAGACGTGCTCGGCCACGAGTCCTTTGTCGTCGTCGTCGTCTCGTCGTCATCATCATCGTCATCATCATCCTCATGATCATCGTCGTCGTCATCATCATCATCATCGACATCGACATCAGCCTGACTACACCCACTGCAGGACAAATGCATCTCCTATGACCCGCCAATCAACCCGGTCTTGGGCTTTTCGTTACCCTGTTGTACCTGCGAACATTTTATCTTATTGGCCCACCCAACTTTCTGTCTCCCCTCCGTGCGTTTGCCTTCTCTGGCAATCCAGTCAGTTACCCTTAATGAACACCGGTTATCCTGCCTACGTGCTACGTGCCCGGCCCATGCCCATTTCTTCTTCTTCTTCATTTTAACTATGATATTCTTAACACCGGTTTGCTTCTTGACCCGCTCTACTCCCTCTTGATATTTCTCACGTTTACTCTTATCATTTTCCTTGTCATTGGTCGCTGCTTCGTCCTCAGTTTAAGCTGAACCCCCTTTGCAAAGACTCCAGGTTTACGCTCCGTAGCTAAGTACTGGCAATATACAGCTGTTATATACTTTCCTCTTGAGGGTTAGTGGCAGACAACCATTCATAATTTTAGAATGCTCCCTTATTGTGAACCACCCATTCTTATTCTTCTAGTTATTTCACTGTCATACTTTGGCTCCGCAGTAATTACTTGTCCTAAGTAGACATATTCCTTGACAACTTCCAGCGTCTCTCCACCTATCGCAAAGTGCTGTTTTCCGCGGATACTATTGCTCATTGCTTTAGTTTTTTGCATATTAATTTTTAGACGTACTCTGATGCTTTCCGTGTCCAGTTCAGCAAGCATGCGAGGTAGTTTGTCCCCTGACTTACTCACCAAGGCAATGCCATCAGCGGATTGCAGGTTATTAAGATACTCTTTATTAACTCTTCTCCTTAGCTGTTCTCAATATACGGTTCTGAAAACCTCTTATAAACACGCGATGAATAGCATTGAAGTGATCGTGTCTCCCTTCCTTACACCCTTTTTTTCGGATTCTATCGCTTTACTTATGGAGAACTATGGTGGCTGTGGATTCACTGAAGATTCTGCTTTGGATTCACTGTGGCTTCCAAGTCACGTTAAACTGATAGAAAAAGAAATTGCTGGCAAATTAGCTACTGCAGCAGACAAAAAGTTCACTTTCCACCAGTGCCCATTTATTTCTCATAAAGCAGGAAGATTCTTTCTGAACTGTGCCACAAATTATGCAAGGACGCTTGGTTTGACGAAAATACGAAGTCTTCGCTTTTATATCAAATAGATGCGCCTCTCCGACTCTTGCCTAATCAAAAGATCGATAGACCATTCGACACACTACTGATCCATCTACGATTAGGTGTTTCATACACCATTCACGTCTTATGCCACATAAAAAGAAGAACGTTGCCGCACTGCGATCATACTGATATAACAGAGGAGCATATTCTTACAGAATGTCCACAGTGTGATCAACAACGCTGTGAACTGAGGGATCGCTTGAACCTACTGGAAGACGACCATTTACGATTAGAAAAGTATTTGGGGCATGGCCACATTCGGATAATCAAAGGCGCGCAGTGAGCACCCTCCTTGATTTTTCAATTCACACGAATCTAATGAACTGTCTTTAGTTCATAATATACCTTGCCGCTATTTGTACACACTCTATCTGCAATGTGATCCCGATATATGAACTGTACTATTACCATACATAGTGTGCTCATTCATGCATTATAAACCCTCCAATGTATATAGTATGTACATAGTGCCTCTGATTAGTTTTTTACTATTTTATTAATTTTTCTTGTTTGTGTGTGTTCAACCTGTACATTACTGCCATAATGTTTGGACAGCCAGCTCTAACGTAGCATACCTTCCCATATTCTTCCAAATATGCATAAACATAAATAATTCTTCCAGTATGTTTATGTAGGGTTCTTTGATGCCCTGATTCCGTAATACATGCATTACTACGGATGTCTTTACTTGGCTTTCGCTTGATGAGCGCCAGCGTCAACGTCGCCGCCTCTGTAAGTGTTAGCGCCCGCTGCTTCGCATCTACATAAGGTTCCCTTTATCTGGAGATGGTTTATCTGGAAGTTTTCTTGGTTGAAGGTCGTAAAACACGTTAATAATAATAATAATAATAATAATAATAATAATAATAATAATAATAATAATAATAATAATAATATAAATTAACATCTTGTTACTAATAGCAATAATATTATTATGATTATGATTAATAATATGCTCTTACGTTTTATTTTTTTTCCTTACTGGCGATATACAGTGGACCAAGAAGATCCACATTGTAATATGCATTGTTTATTTCTTTGGGAGTTCCTGTAGCCGTTATGTTTTTTTTCTTAGCAAACAAAAGGTAATTGGTAATGAGGAATGAAACTGAGAAAATATATTACAAGACAGAGTAGTTTGAACTAGAACGTGCCTGACTGCTTTTGTCCTGATGACGGACGTTACAGATTTCCTTCTCTACGGCATCAACCTTTAGCATGGAGCTCTTTCTCACCTACTCACGTTCCGTGGCCGCTGCTTCCTACCTCGTTTGGTTGACGATCTACTCAGATCTCGTGCTATGAGACACAACTTTACGACTTCTTACCATGCTCACACTAACGTACCTACCCGAACCTCTCATCCGCGCACTGAGGGACATGCTTTCCATGTATGTTTCTGACTACCACGCCGATGGGCCATCCTCCTCTCGTACGGAACCTTCACCTTCAACTCTTCGCCTCATCAAACTGCTGGCTACTCGCCATTTTATCCTTTCTTTTACCTCTTCACACCTTTATTCGGTCAGACCCTCCATCCATCACTTTGCACTCGCAAGATTTCAACTCCCGAGCTCTCATCGCGCATACAGTAGCCCGAGCTCAGTGCTCGTCGTCCCAGACTGCACAAAAGTCACTCTATGACAGTCGACACAGGGATGGCGATTCTTCTCCGGGCTACCACGTGCTACTGTGGCTCACATATGATCGTGTCAGCCTCTGCGAGAAACTTTTATCGAGATACGTTGGGCCTTACCGAGTTCTGCACCAGGTGACAGGTTCCACCTATGAAATTCTCCCGACTTCGAACTCGTCGACTATTGCATCCAGAACTGACATTGCACTTGTTTCTCGCCTGCAGCCCTACAACAATGGCACGCCCTTCTAACCATAACAGGCACCAGCATGGTGCTCTGTCGAACGAGATAATGTCACGGATATAGAATGGTACCTCTGGCATGGGCGCCAAAATGACACAGAACGGATGGAGACGATGGTGTTTGAATTCATGTGCAGTGGAATGACTGATTTGAAAGCACTCAATGTGTGCGAACCCTGATTGCAGTGAGGGCCGCACATACTGATAGCGAATCCGTCAAAATGATTGCTGAGATTCCTGATGCTGCTATAGTTTCGGCCGAGCTAAATCTTGATTCGTCACTTTTCTACACTTTGTCAAGCATCCGTCGCTATTACTCTTTCTCTCTATTGGTTCCAGGTCATCCCTAATATAGCGCTTAATAAGCGGAGTAATTAGTTTTGCATTATTTGCAAGAAATATTATCGAACCCTATTTTAATAAAGTTCTTGATATTACTGATTGTACACTGCTCATAAATTTGAACGTTTATTTTGTGACGAAGGCTTTGTATGCGCATGAAAATTTGATGGGTATGAACTCATACTCCAAAAACAGAGACAATAAAAACTGTTTCTGAAAGCATCGCTGGGTATGAATACAGCCTTTGAACTGCCTGTACTGATAATATTTTAAACCGGGTAGCAGGTGAAGAGAGTCTAGCTTCCATGTACAAGATCTTGGATGCCCCCAAATACACGCAGTGCGAGCTTCTTATAAACTTCCTGTTGCTCCTCATCTCTGCTTTGCCTTTCAAAGGACTTCCTAACCCTCAGGCAGGTGCATGTTTCTGGTGTGTTTTATCTAACACTTTTCTCTTTCCTTGTGTATTTGTGTATGCAAGTTTATTATTATTATTATTATTATTAATATTATTATTATTATTATTATTTTTGACATTACACATAGACGATGGTTCACCTGCATCCACTGGCGGAATTACGAATTTTCTTGAAAGCACAAATGTGCAAATGTGGCCTCTAGTGCACTCATTAGAAAGACTTGGAGGAAGGAGGAAGCAACAAAAAGGGGAAGGCAGGGAGGTTAACCAGAAAGACATCCGGTTGGCTACCCACACTGGGGGATTAAGGAAGGGGACAAGAAAGACGAGAAAGAGGGAAGAGAGGGACAAAAAGGGGGGTGGGGGAGAGACTGACAATAATTTCACTGCAGCGTGTAGAACTCTACCGCATGTCAGAGGCGTTCACACAAGCCTGTCTTTCTCAGGAAACACAGCAGGGATGTGTACATTGCTGTAATAGCACCTGCACAGAAAGAGGCCGATCATCCAGTCGCCGCATTGCGTTGGCAAGTACTTGTCTATCTGAGGCAAAACGAGGACAATGACACAGCAGGTGCTCGATATTTTCGTCGGTGCCACAAATATCGCACGCCGCACTGTCAGTAATTCCGATTAACGTGGTATAAGCTTTTGTGAAATCAACTCCCAGCCAAAGGCGATAGAGAAGCGAAGCTGCACGTCGATGTAGGCCGGGTGGAGGCCGGAGTTGTAGTGAAGGGTCGAGCTCGTGCAGTCGTGTACGTCGTATGCTTGGTGTGTTACACGCAGTCAGTGTGAGACTGCGGGCCAGTTGACGAATCTGCCTCGCCGCGTCCGCTCTTGAAAGCGGTATCGGAACGCTGTTCGCTTCTTTATGTGAGGTGCGAGCAGCATGATCTGCAGAATCATTGCCGCCTATACCACTATGCCCAGGTAACCACTGAAAGACGATGTCATGGCCTTTTTGTATTAAAAGGTGGTGAAGTTTCACGGTTTGGTAGGTCAACTGGTCGTGGCATCCGCGTCGGAGAACTGATATCAGGCACTGTAACGCTGGTTTTGAGTCAGAAAACACAGCCCATTTACCTGGTCTTTCTTCTGAATTGATGAGCTTCAGTGCATTGCGCAGAGCCTCGAGTTCTGCCGTCGTTGATGTCGTCACATGTGAAGTCTTAAAACACCGAGTTACCCCTTGTGATGGTATAACCACTGCTTCACCTGAACTAAATGGCGTAGTAGAGCCATCCGTGTAAATGTGCACGTGGTTACCGTAGTTTTCTTCCAGTAGGAATAGACTCAGTTGTTTCAAGGCATGTGTCGGTAAGTCCGATTTTCTCCTCATTCCTGGAATCATTAAGTGAACTCGCGGCCGGCTCAAGCTCCAAGGAGGAAGCAGTGGCTTTGATGCAGGTGCGTATGTCTCAGCAAACGATGAACGATGCTTGTAGACAATAGTGCCGTATGTCGTGCGGGGCCTTTCAGCAGCTAGGCTCGCCAGGTGGTGAGAAGGGGTCCTCGCATAATGCCTGAGGTGCATGCGCATTGTCTCGGTAATAATATGCGTATTTATCGAGTGATCTTGAGCGATGGCAATGGTTTCAGCCGTTGAAGCACTGCGGGGTACTCCAAGGCATATCCTAAGTGCTTGGGCTTGAATGCTCTGAATTGCGTGCAGGTTGGTCTTGCTGGTGTTAGATATTGCAGGTAAGCTGTACCGTAAGAATCCGATAAACAGCACTCTGTACAGTTGTAGCATGGATGGTATGGGCACTCCTTAATTCTTTCCTGCAAGGAATTCGAACATGTGGCATGTTGCGATCAGCCGCTTCTTCACATAGTTCACGTGTGGAGTCCACGACAGGTTTCTATCTATTATAACTCCCAAGAACCTGTGGCTTCTGCTGAATGATATGTATTCTTCATTAATCGATATACTGTAAGCAGACATTGGTTTCCGCGTGAACGCCACCACTGCACATTTTCCGCAGGACACCTCGAGGCCTTGTTTACGAAGATAGCATGACGTCGTTGTAGCAGCCTTCTGAAGGCGGGCGCGAAGCTGAGGCCTTGTCACACCTGATGTCCAAATGCAGATGTCATCAGCATAGACAGAAAGTTCTACAGTGCTAGGTAGCTGCTCGACTAGACTAATGAGAGTTAGGTTGAAAAGGGTAGGGCTTAGCACTCCTCCCCGAGGAACTCCTCGGCTGCTGTAAAAATCAGGTGTTGGGCCATTTGCTGTCATAACGTAAAATGATCTCAGCTGTAAGTAGCTGTACACCCACATATATATCTTGCCACCAAGACCTACTGCTTCCAAAGCACTAAAGGTGGCTTCATGGGTGACATTGTCGTAAGCCCCCTTAACTTCTAGAAACAGGGTGGCGCACAGTCTTTTACAGGCTTTCTGGTGTTGAACATATGTCACCAGATCAACAATGTTGTCGATTGACGAATGGCCGCACCTGAAATCGGTCATGGATACAGGATAGATTTCGTAGTGCTCTAAATACCACTGCATTCGTGTTAGAATCATTTGTTCCATCGTTTTTCCCACACAACTGGCAAGTGCGATAGGACGGTATGAGGCAATATCCAAAGGAGATTTACCAGCCTTTAGAAGTGGAATGAGGCGACTTGACTTCCATGTCTGGGGAACCGTACCAGTTGGCCAGGAGTCGTTGTATAGGCGTAAGAGTGCCTTCCGAGCTTCGTCTCCTAGATTACAAAGGGCACGATAGGTAATGCCGTGAGGACCGGGTGCTTAAGAACGTCTGCACAGAGCCAGTGCCGCCTCTAGCTCATCCATAGAAAACTGGCATTCCATACGGGGATCACGTGAGGGTGGTGGGTTGTCAAATGTTCCCGTTCTTGATACTGTGACATTAGAATCACCGGCAATTCTTCTACAGAAAGATTCTGCGACGTCACTCTCTCTGCATCGAAGGTGAATTGCCAGAGATGTAAACGGTTGTCGCTGACCCAAGGTTGTGCTAAGACACCAGACAGTTCGCCATATCAGTGATAGGGGCTTTCGTGGATCCAACGACTCGCAAAAGGATGTCCAACGTCGCCTAGCTAGTTTATTTATGTGCCGCTGCATTTTCTTTTGAATGCGTCTAGCCAGCCTCAAATTATCCATGCACTTTGTCCGTCGGTACCTTCGTTCTGCACGACGGCGTATTGCGCGAAGTTTCTCAAGCTCGATGTCGAAATCGGTCCGCTTGTGACTAGTCAAATGTGTATGCGTGGTATTCTGCAGGACATCCTTTATCGAGTCCTCTAGGCTATATGATGAGCCGTCGGCACAGCAGTCTTCCATTAACATTTTGAATTTCAGCCAATCGGTGTACTTGAGGCCTATTGAGGACTTGGAGCTGGTGAAACCTTCTATACACAGGTAAGTTGGTATATGGTCGCTGCCCCGCGTTTCCAGATCCGAAAACCAGTGCACTTTCCTGGTAAGTGAGGGAGAAACCAATGTAAGGTCCAGGCAGCTACTATAAGCTGATCCGCGTAAATATGTAGGGCTTCCATCGTTACAAACGCAGAGTTCGTACTCCGAGGCTAAGGACACCAATTTTCTTCCTCTAGAGTTGTCCCTGGAGCTTCCCCATAGGAAATGATGGGCATTGAAGTCGCCAGTGATCACCCATGGCCTTGGAGTCGATGTCAGAATACCGCGTAAGCGCTCGCAGTCAAGGCGGCTTGATGGAGATAAGTAAGCTCCGATAATCGTGAAAGCAACCTTATCCTTCTTCACTGTAAGGCACACATACTGATTCCCTTCATCAGGCGAGACTCTGTGGTGAACGTAAGTGAGGTCATGGCGCATGAATACAACAACTTTGCTGCAGTCTCTGTGAGTGGAGGACATAAAGCACTCATATCCTGAGAGCTTGATTGAAGCACAGAGGTTGGGTTCACAAATCACGATAATGGGGAAGCGGTTCACAAATACAAACTGTCTAAAGTCAGACATGCGCGACTTCAGTCCTCTGGCGTTCCACTAAAAGACAGATGCATTCTTGACTTCCGCTCGAAACGACGGTGCCTCACTGGCCATGGTTTTACCTTAAAGCTGCAAGCACCGGACTCAGGGTGTCCAGCACATGCAGTGCGGTCTGTGCAGCCGAAGTCTTCATATTACTCAGTAGGACACGCATGGTACTCATCAGCGATTGCAGCAAGCTTATCACTTGATCTTCATTCATCGCATCACTGGTTTGAGGGGTCGTCGAGGGCGGCGGAATTTGATGCAGCTCCGAAGTAGGTTGACGTCGTGGAAGAGAGGGCCACTGTTCGGAAGGTGCGACTGCTGGCCCTTTCTTCTGTTTGGCAGTATCCGTCTTCAGTGAGCTCGGTGTTTGTGGGTCAGCCTCTTTGATAGAGGTTGACATCTCTCTATCGGTAGAGCCGTTTTTCCGTAATGGTCTTCACCCACGTCGCCGTTGTCGGCGTAGTGTAGCGGCAGCTTCCCTGTGCGTTGAATTGTCCCGCACCATACGCCTGAGTACCGCGTGCTCGTTTCTCACCCGCGGGCAAACTTTGGATGAAGCCTCATGAGCGCCGTGGCAGTTTGGACATCGTAGCATGGTGGCACTGCAGGCGTCTTTTGAGTGAGACTCAGCACACCGCGGACACACAACTTTGTTCTCACAGACACCTTTTACGTGTCCCATCTTGAAGCACTTGTAGCATTGCAGTGGCTTCGGTATGTAAGGAAGCACTGAGTGGCGAACATGGCACACTTTGACATACGAAGGAAGGCTGTCTCCCTCGAACACAAGCCTCAAGCAGAGTGAGTTGCCGAGTCTGGTAATGTGCGTGATGCGGGTGCCTTCAGTCGCTGGCTTTATTAGTATTGGCAGGTCAATAGCTGAGATAGTAAGATCCACATCATAAATGACGCCTACAGTGCCATTACAACCTGTAGCGACCATTGGCGAAACTTTCACGTTGCCGATTTCTGTTATATGCCGATGGCTTTGCAGTGCGCTACGGTGCATAACGTCTACAGCAAGGACATTCTTTCGTGCATTGATCCTCACGCCTTTGATCTCATTCGGCGCGGTTTCCTCGAGAAGCACAGAAAGAACTTGCCTGTTTAGGAGTCGCAAGTTAGATGCAGGGTCTTCGGGCATAAACAGCATGGTGTGCGGCCACCGCTGTGGTGCAGTCTTAACGGTGGAGACACTTGCCGACGATGCCGTCCGCAGCAGTCTTCGTTTTGTAGATCAATTCATGACGACCGTGAAGTCATCATCCGATGAATCAAAGCCGTCCGAGTACAAATCGGTTGCTTCACTGTCGGTGTCGCTCGACGCGTTGCTACGCTTCCCGGACGGCGAAGTCCGGCACGAAGGTTGCACGCCTGGAACATTCTAAGGTGTGTCCTGAAGCATCACCGCAAAAGGAGGGAGCGGCAGCTCCCAGAATTTCCAGGGAAACAAATTGAAAATACTGAGACACGGGCACAAGTGTTCTGTCAGAAAGACTGCGGTCAAGGTAAAACAAACAATGCATTCATTTTGGTTGATGCGACGCAAACTAGAATACAACGAAAAGTAAAAAAAAACAGAACAGGCACGGACAGGTGCGTTTTGCAAGTCATAGGAAGAAAGATTTAGAAACTATATTAAAAAATGAAGCAATACTCATATTTCTGAGAATGTCCTTTCCTTTGGGGCTTCTTCTCGGGACCACCGCAACAGGAGCGTCTGCTTAGGAGTTTGCGAATTTCTTAGACACAAGTAGCTTAGCTTGCTAGGTTCTCACTAATGAAATTACAGTTCTTTCAAATCGCCAATTATTGATTCATTTTAATTATTAGTTCTCTAGGTACTTTATTCGTACAAAACCTTATGATTGTCGATATTTATATTCCCTAGATTACTGAATAATTATTTCTTATCAAAACTTGAAATCCCTTTTTCCCTTACGTATCAACTTTTGGGTGACCAATTCCCCTCAGCGATGGGAAGCCTCGAGACCAGTATGTTTCTTATTCTTCGTCCTCCTCTCGTGTGCACTGTATCAACTAATGGCGTACTTGGTTGAGCCTTTTCGAGCACTCTGGAGCTATCTGAAAAGTCGCTGCACCTTCGGTTGGTAGAATTCGAGCGCTCGGACTACTTTCGGCTGGTTGTTTCAGAGCGTCAGCCTCTGACCCAGAGCGCTCCCGACCGCTGTGACTTCGAAGTGAGGGCGTGGCACAATCTGACCGGGAGGACGGATCATGTGGCACAAGCCGGCCAATCACGTGGCTGCCGGCAGGTGAACCACGTGAGGAGCGCGAGTGTGCATTTCGGAAGGATGCATCGCCGGGCGCGTAGTGCACGTGCATTGTTAGTGGCATGCTCGAGCGTGTGTGGGGTGAATTCACATCTATGAAGCCATAAATGCACCATGTCCATAACGAGGTGGCTGGCGAAGGTAGAGACAACGTCAATGCTGTCGTTACAGCAGCTCGCAAACAGCCCCGTGATTCGCTTTCAAGATAGCAGCTCGGACGAGTACGACCGCCGTATTTATGTGATATGTGCTGAGCTCAGAAGCCTTTTGCTACATCCAGACATATGAGAGAGAGCGAAATAAAGAATATAAGAAAGGTCAGACATATCAGAGATGTCCACTGAACTGATCGGCACCATTTGCTAACACAGCGAAGCAACGTTTACCCGGCAGCTTCCCGCGCTGGCTGCAAGGTAAAGCTTCCGGCGCGATGCTCTTAAGCTTCTCTGAGTGCTCTGAGATTGCCGATGTATTCGGTTAGTACGCTCCTCTAACGCTCCGATTGCGAGCTGCCTCTGCATCTTGGCGGCTCTGAGCTCGAGGACCAGAGCGGCCACCCGAATACGCCATAAGATAAGCGCATACGAACTCGTTCAAGCTTTCATTGTTATACAAACAATGCTTCTCGATCAATAGCATACTTTTTCTAAAGCACCCATAAACTGTCGATTAACACATCGCACTGTAAGCGATTAATTGAGTAGAGGGTAGATTGAATAACGAATGATTGATTAGAAATTTCAATCAACCATCCTGCGCTGTCAGAAGGCCTTGTACGACATAGTGCGATCCGCGATAATTTTTTAAATGGTACTTGAAAAAAAAAACAAAAAACATTCGAGTGTTTCAGTGGATAACTCGACCCATGTTGTATTCTTCTATACGAACAGAGCGACAACTCATGTTTTTCTGTGCTCCGAACCTCCAGCGTCACAGGTGCGAATACTCTCAATAACGTTTTCTCCATGAGCTTTGTGAGTAGGCAACGTCTCCTTGAAGCCGCTGATGGAAGTTACTTGCTCTGAGTCAGTTACAGCTGTCGCCCTCGCTTTCTAACAGGTCGTCTCTTCTCACACGCCTGCGTACCTTTTCGAATCGATATTTCGCCTCCATGTTCTCGCCCTTTGCTGTGTGCGCACTTCCTGTTTGGTTTCGACGCTGTCGCGAGTATGTATACAATTGACTGAGGAAAAAAACATGGCTTTAATCTTCCAGTAACCTCAGTCCAATCTATGTGAAAGTTTTGGGCGTTGAATAAATACTGTGGCTATATGAAATTCAAAACTCCCTCTCGCAGATTAGACCTAATCCAGCGCGGAAGCAATGTAATGCGTAGTAGCTTCCGCTCTTGTTATTGATTTACACCGATATCAGTGGGTAGACTACATTAGAGCTTGCTACCCACGCACATATTTCGAACATAGTTGAAACGTCACGACTGCCGATTCACCGATAAAAAATATTTGTGGTGCACAATGAAACGGTAGACAGGAGAACTGCGTAAGAGACACATGGAATTCTTGCAAAGCCAGGTGTAGGAAGGAATCAGTAGACAAGGAGGTTAGCTGCAAAGTTTACGTTAGACTGTGCTTTCGTGGGGTAATAAGGAAAGGGACTAGGATAACTATACATAGAAAAGTAGGAAGGTGGGAAAAGACAACGAATTCAGTGACGAATGCTGGACTGCACCACAAGATAGAGGCGCTCACACAAAGGCATCCTCGCCAAAAAGCTCAACAGTACTTTCACTTGTTTGTGGGCGTACGAGAGATGCGGAAGCGATCATTACTCTGATGCGTTAAAGCTTTTGTAAAAATTGAGTAAAGCACTAAACTGCGTCAAACACGTCCATGCTATTTCGTTCAGCCTATACGTGATGCACACAGTACAAATATCGATCATAAAATGTTCTCAACCAATTGAATAAATAAATTGCTGAAAAAAATTTTCTAATGCCGCCATGGCAGATCTTTCAATAATATTTTTGTGAACTTGCACGGCGCATGCTAGAATACTATAAAGGTAATGGCGCAGCAGAGAACTACGAAATAATTTGACCATCCAGATTTTCTAGCCTAACTTGCACTTAAATCAGAGTAGACGGGTTTTCTTTCATTTCACCGCAAGAAAGTGGTGCTTCTCTGGCAGCGAATGCAACCTACAACTTCGAACTTTGCTGCACTACATCAGAGCCTGCTGAGTTAGCAAGGGGAGGGGGTCGGCATATATGCTTTCTTCATGTCGCCTAGGCAACAATGGCTAAGAAACTTATACCCTTATTACTCAGGTAAGCTTAACTGCTGTTATAACCAACTGCAATTACCGGACTTAACCATAGTTAGCGTAAACCACACAGAAGCGCTGTCACAAGTTTGCAGCACGGACAAAATTGTACGCGCGTAACGAACACAGTCCTTACTTTAGTCAGGTATATGACGTTGAATTGCATAGCGCCATTAGTAGCGAATGACTGCACAAGTTCAACGAGCGCGCCGTTCTGCGTCAAAATGATTCGTTTCCAACACTATCTTCGTGTATCGGTAGCTGTCGCGTCGTGAAGGTGGAGGCCTAATTAGGATAGCAAGTTTTACGTGACAGTGCTTATACACGAAATATATGCACGTAACTTACCTCAAAACCAAGGCCTCGTTTGGCGAGCTGAGGCTTCCATTAATTAGAATACCTGTCAATGTTCAGGTGCACCGCAGTTGTTACCACTTGATCTCCATCGTGTTTGCCAAAAAGTGGGTGGCTGCTCGTCAAATAATTCATGCTAGCTGAGGTCCCTGTGAAGATTCTGAGAATTTTAAACCAAACTGGGGAATACGTGCACACGTTGCCCTTAGGGCGATACCAGTTAAATAGATGATTAGCAACACAACAACCGCATAATGCGCTGAAAAATCCCGTTGCATGCAAATTTGAATACTTAGTTTGCAGTGATAATAAAATGATATGACGTATGGCGCTGATAATAAAGCGTTGACGGTGAAGCTTTTCAAAGAAGTGTACAACAAAGAGAACGCCTTGTTCATAGCTAAGGAGTGTGCGTGTTAATAATAAGGCGTTATTCGAATTATTTTTTTCTCCTGCACGTCGTAGATTACAACAGTTTATGGTTGCGCAATCTTCGCTTGTGCAGTTGGCGGCACTATCTATCTATCTATCTATCTATCTATCTATCTATCTATCTATCTATCTATCTATCTATCTATCTATCTATCTATCTATCTATCTATCTATCTATCTATCTATCTATCTATCTATCTATCTATCTATCTATCTATCTATCTATCTATCTATCTATCTATCTATCTATCTATCTATCTATCTATCTATCTATCTATCTATCTATCTATCTATCTATCTATCTATCTATCTATCTATCTATCTATCTATCTATCTATCTATCTATCTATCTATCTATCTATCTATCTATCTATCTATCTATCTATCTATCTATCTATCTATCTATCTATCTATCTATCTATCTATCTATCTATCTATCAGCCAGCCAGCCAGCCAGCCAGCCAGCCAGCCAGCCAGCCAGACAGACAGACAGATAGATAGATAGATAGATAGATAGATAGATAGACGGACGGACGGACGGACGGACGGACGGACGGACGGACGGACGGACGGACAGACAGACAGACAGACAGACAGACAGACAGACAGACAGACAGACAGACAGACAGACAGACAGACAGACAGACAGACAGACAGACAGACAGACAGATAGATAGATAGATAGATAGATAGATAGATAGATAGATAGATAGATAGATAGATAGATAGATAGATAGGCTGGCTGGCTGGCTGCCTATGTCGTTGTGGTTAACACCTGCTGCAATTTACTTACTTTTAGTTATTTATTTATTTACTTTAAATATTTATTTATTTGCTACAACAAAAGCGTGGAAGTCTAGGGGGAAAAGGTTGATACATTCAAGTTGAGGGTGTCGTGGCCACCCTACACAATTTGCAGTGTGAACTATTGTAATTGAAAAAAAAAACAGGAAAATGAAATGCACACAAATATCCTCGTGAAAAAAAGAAGACGTGCTTGCATAGACATTATCAAAGAGCATTAAAATATTTCCCTTAAGAAAACAACGGAGACGAAAAAGAAATAGATGGATTTGTTTAGGAGGCAAGTTCATGATAGAATAGTGTGGGGAAAAGTATCCGTACTTTTTTTATATGAAGTTTCCAGAATGTTAAAAAGCTGCTCTTGACTGATTCCGTTTAGCAAAGTTGATAGCATGAACCGAAGAATTCTGCGACCGTAGTTAGAGGGACATTTGTTAATGGGCCATAGTTTAGGTTTGATTGATTGATTTGTGGGGTTTAACGCCCCAAAACCACCATATGATTATGAGAGACGCCGTAGTGGAGGGCTCCGGAAATTTTGACCACCTGGGGTTCTTTAACGTGCGCCCAAATCTGAGCACACGGGCCTACAACATTTCCGCCTCCATCGGAAATGCAGCCGCCGCAGCCGGGAATTGAATCCGCGACCTGCGGGTCAGCAGCCGAGTACCTTAGCCACTAGACCACCGCGGCGGGGCATAGTTTAGGTTTGCATATATTATACTTTATTAAAGTGGCATGTAATTCGGCTAGCGTTTGTAGAGCCCTAGAATTTTTCATTAAGCCAGATTTAAAATTACGACATAGATTACAGTGAAAGATGGACTTTACCGGCAGAATATTTTCTTATAAAAAGGTCACTGGTGTGTGAGAGGTATGAAATCTTGCAAGATAATCGAGTCACACGTTTCTGTAACAGTGCGAGTTTGTCAATGTTTTCTTTTGTAGTATACTCTAAACTAGCAATCCATAATTAGGTATTGGTATGGACGGAGTATTACACAATACCATGGTAATGCTTATAGGATATTTGAATAAAGACATGGCACATCACACCTATTCTACAAGATAGTTTGATAGTTAGGTAAGTTATGGGTAATCTCATATTATGTGCTCATTGGAAAAGGCGCCTCACGTCTTTGTTGATGGTACGATCTCAATTTCTGCAATATTTACGTTATTGGTGCTAGTTGGTCGGTTTCGTTCCATGGTCGAAACATTATTGCCTTAGTTTTGATACTGTTAATTTTTAAGTGGTTTTGAGTTGGCCAGTAATTTATTTTGAACATAGCACTTCGTTACTTCTATCAAAGAAGTACTTTTGTGCATTCCATGAAAAAAAAACAAACTGGTGTCATTCGCATATACATTGATTTAGGCAGTACCATAAATCATCAAATTCTCGTTTATATAAAGTAAAATTAAAAATTGTCCTAGGATACTTCCCTTCCAGAACATCACAAGTTAGCGGTTTTTCATTCGATCTTTCTATCTTTGAAGTATTAGGAAATCAATGAAGGCGATACGCCTCTAATGCCATAAGTTCTAACTTTCTCAACAAAATGCTATCATTAAAAAGGCTGAAAACCTTCGAAAAATCTAAGAATATACCCTGTACCATTTCCTCACATTCAAATGTTTCTAATATAAGTTCTTTTTGTTCAAAGAGGCCAAGCGTGGTGGACATCTTCTTACGGAAATTGATATGTTCATTTTAACATCCCGAAACCACCATATGATTATGAAAGACGCCGTAGTGCACGTTAAAGAACCACCTGGGTTTATTTAACATGCACCCAAATTTGGCCACACGGTCGAACAGCACTTTCGCGTCCATCAAAAATCTTCTTACGGAAAGTAAATTGCACCGGGTGCATAAGATTATAATGGTCTAAAAAATTGACAAGTGCTCTAAAATAATTTTTTCGAAACCTTTCAAAAACACTGGTAATATGGCTATCTGCCTGTAGTCGCTCAATTAATTTTTGTCCCTCTTTTTGAATGTCGCGGTCACTTTGGTGGTTCACATACGTGGAAATATTCCTAATGACAAAATTTGGTTACCTATGTGTATATAAATGTTTTCTAAATTTCTAATACTTACTTCACTGGTTGCACTTGAATGCCCGAAATATCAGTGGCTTCATTGTTGCTTAATGCCATAAAAGCCGCGATAACTTCATTGTCATTGTCAGACACCAGTGTAAGAAATATTGTAGGTTTTGTGTAAGAATTTGTATAGGTGCCCCGCCGTGGTGGTCTAATGGCTAAGGTTCTCAGCTGCTGACCCGCATGTCGGGGGATTGAATCCCGGCTGCGGCGGCTGCATTTCCGATGAATGCGGAAATGTTGTAGGCCCGTGTGCCCAGATTTGGGTGCACGGTAATGAACCCCAGGTTGTCCGAATTTCCCGAGCTCTCCACTAAGGCGTCTCTCATTATCATATGGTGGTTTCGGGACGTTAAACCCCACACATGAAATCAAATCAAGAATTTGTATAGGTAATATCTGAAACATTCTATGAAGAATGGTCAAAAGTATATGAAAGAAGTCATTGAAACATTTTTGCCAAGTAATGACCAATAAGTTCTACGCTGTTCCGTATTATCTTAATTGTCCATTTTTGCGATTGCCCAAGTAATATATTTAGAGTATTCGACATTTGAGCAGAGCATCCCGCAGTCATACTGAATTGCTGTAGTAGGTATTCATTCTGATCCTTCGTAGCTGCTTGGGTACATAGTTTCTAAACTCGTTAAACTTCCTTAATGCCTCAGGCTCTCTAGTTTTGAGGAGTACTTTATGTAATAGATCTCGTTTTTCAATTTGGTTGAGTAATTGCTTTGTCGTTTATGGTTTCCGGTGTTTTTTGAAGCGTCGGAATGTTTTTCATAAAAATGAAGAGTGGTAGGCTTTTAGAATTATACATAAAAATACCTTATATGCGGGGTCTGAATTACATTTTTCAAGCACTTCACGCAAGTTTGTTGGCAGTAACATTTCTATAAAGAGAGACGGTGTTTCTGCATTATTAGAACTTTAAGAAAGTGCACGTTGGAGAAGGCGCGCAGCTAGCTTCATGGTACGACTTGTAGAAACAAATATGGGCAAATGATCGCTGATGGCCCGACTAATAGCGCCAGAGCACAGAAAACGTTGTGTTAAATTACTCATAAAAAGGTCTATGAGAGTGATCGATGTATTTGTAAATCTTGTAGGTGTCATTATAACATTCTCAAAAGAACAAATATTCATAAGAGACATGGATTCCACATTCATGCAATCTCCCAGACTACCGAAAGCAATTCAAATTTCCTAAACGTTACTCTACGCCACCGCTCTAACCTATACGCATCGCTATCCTGCGATCCACGTGAGCGAACAACGATTATGTGGGAATGCTGCCGCTGTAAAATAGTTTTCGCGTTGCTGTAGTCAGCACACGACTACTACGCAAAATGCCCTTACGCGAGCTCGTTTCTGTAAATTCCCAAACTAACACGACAAGCTCTCACCACTATACGGTGCATGTAGCGGCGAGAATCTTTGATTTTATTTCATTCCACTTTAGATATTGCGCAACGACTTCGCACGCCACAAGCGAGCAGATGCCTAGCATTCATTGTGGAAGAGAGCTTTATGGAGCGGTCGCATACGAACACCAATCGCGCCAGAGCTGTGAATCTGAACTGCAGCGCGTGTAGTAATAACCTAGCTTGCACCACCGAATCTCGCGATGCAGGTGATACCCTTACGTTTATGAATAAGTTAGCGGCGGCTAATTCTGCCTCCCACAAGTTGCGAGAGGTAAGTACGTCTTATGTCGTAATGACACTTCCGCTCCCACCGCGTACGATGAATGCGAACGTTCGAACAAATGCGGTTGCCGGAATGCACACGAGAAGAGTGGGGTGAAAAATCGATCTCTTCGCGACGCCTAGCATGGGCTTCTGATAGGAGTGCTGTCTAGCAGCGTGCTTGAAGAATCATGTATAGTATTCGTGTGACAAGGCCTCAACGGCTGGTGAAACATTTCTGTGCACTACACCACGAGTGTGCACTTTAGGATGGCCTCTCAGCTCGCACGACGTATGGCGTTCAGTTGTGCTCTAACTGGCTTTCTGGGGAGATATTGGGTAAAATTGCTGCTTGGGCAAGTTGGCTCATGATTATTTTGACGGATTTATCAGCGCAAAAAAGACGGAACTTTTAGAGAAGAAACTCACACACAGCGCTGTACTCACGATTGGTTTACTATTTAAAACTCAGGGCCTTTTTGTAGGCACGCATCGAAGCAACAGAAAATAACAATAAGAGAAGAGGCGATGAAAACCTCGTGACAACCGCTTGCCAAAAATACAAACTACCGAAGGCCGTCTGAACTTCCCATGGCACTTTTATTTCATCGGGTACTACCTTTCAATGAGCTCAGAAGGGGAAGAAATAAAATTGCAAATAAAACGCTTGATTGCTTACAAAGCAAAAAACAAACAAGAATTAACAAGCAAAAAAAAGCACGCAGCAAACTGAAAAAAAAAATAACACGGCAGGAGACAGTTCACCCGCTGGAAAGAAAGGATAATGTGCTCTTTTGTTGTGTTCAGTGTTGTTATGTTTCTTGTTCTGTATTGTACTGTTCAAATTTTCTTGCTATTTAGCCATTGAAATATTGAGGTAGATAACGCCTCGGTTCTGCTTCATTCCAGTGCATGCTCAGGCTGCTCTGTAGACGATTTTGCTTTAGGCACGTGGGAACCCCCAAATCGGTGTGCTAAAATAGGGGTTTCCTATTTTTGTATACCATTACGAAGAACTATAACGAGGTCATAGAACAACGAATGCACCGACCCAACCATTTTCACGCATGTGCGTCTGCCGTGGCACTGTTGGCTTAGTTGTTGGATGTGAAAAACGGTATGTTGACATACGTCTCTCCACCAACCCCCCTTTGTTATCTTGCTAACGCCGTTGCTCACTCTCTCTCGAATCTGAGATACTGCAACATTTCCTTCACTACAGAGCTGGCGTTATCAATCCACCTTTCACCGAGTGACGACGTTATGCAATGACGCGGTTATGTGACACGAACATGGACGTCATAATTTCTGGTGATTTGCGTCATCACACGGTGACGTATTTGATGGCGTCATACTACATGGAGGTCATGTGAGGTTTGGTACCACTGACTACAAAAACGCATGAGCTTCAGTATCGCACGTGTCTTTGGAACGATTTCTGCTATTATTATTTTCTATTCATCACTTGTGTTGATGCTGGAACCAACAACAGGGTCGTATGATGTATCTGAAAGTCTTTCCTGATTTCGAAAACTTCTTGAAACATGAGAAATTTAGGGCTGTTTTAAAAAATTCTCAATTACCAACACTCAGACACACAGCTTTTTTATAGATAGACTACTGTATAGACAATTGAAGCAATTGACATGTTTTGTACACAAAGTGAAGTTCAGCATTCAGCAGTACTAACGCAGTACTAACATTCAACAGTAATAACGATAGCATGGTTCGCATTATTCGCATCCAAAATATTGAGAACCATATAATAGCACTGTAGCAAAAACATGTTTGATCTTTGTCTTGGCTAGCGTGTTGACGTTTAAGGAGTGCGCTGATGTCGCAGGTGGCAATGAGTGGAACTTCCTTGCTTTGCAATAGTTTGATAGCATATGAAAATGACCGCTACAAGAAAACGCTACTAGTGGCCAACATATTAGTTGACTGATATGATGCTGAGATTTTTTCTCTTAATATGTTGATGAAAATTCGTCAGATTTTGGTGACCGTTCGATTGTTTGAACTGTGGCAATGCTCCTCCCGGCATCATTGCCTAACTGGGCGCATATAGTTAGAGCTCGTTGTCATGTGTATAACACAATACACAATTCCAAACACTTCAGTATACTACCTGATAGCTTCTACGGCCCATGCTTCCATGTCCTTGTGCCTAAAGGTCAGGGCTACGTAGTGGGACTGTCGGGAGATAAAAACTTTTACAGCAGCATTGTTTCCTTCATTATCGGCCCCGCCACGGTGGTCGTGTGGCTAAAGTATTTCGCTGCTAAACCACAGATTGGGGGATCCAATCCCGGCTGCGGCGACTGCATGTTTGGTGTAGGAGAAAATGCTGTAGGCATGTGTGCTCAGATTTGAATGTACGTTAAAGAACCCCTGGTGGTCTAAATTTCCCGAGCCCTGCACAACGGCGTCTCTCATGACCACGTGGTGGTTTGGGGACCCTTAACCCAACATATCTATCAATCAATGAACCATTTCTTATTATTTCTTTGTGCTCTCAATTATCCTGGCCTGTAAATTTTCACATCTTTAGTATATGTGTTATTTTCGAACTTTTGCAGCCACTGCGACAACCTATTTTTCATGGAACAAGACATTAAGCCTACTTTGCGATGCGTTTAGTTTAATCCTTTCGGACAGCCCATTCAACACCGTGCAGCGATTCAGTTTGGGCCAGGATTAATGTCGTGGCTCTTGCTAAGCCCCTAGCTGCCTACCGACCTTGTCTCAATCACGTCGTTAATTAAGCACTTCATCCGGCTTCCGACTAAAAGATTTTTCAAAGCTACTCGGCCGTAAGCACCCCAGGAGTTTTTTTCGGCCACTCGCCATTTGCTCAACGAAACAAACAGCCCCGCTAAATGCTGACGATGCGCGACGTCACGTTCTGACCCCCTCTCGAAATATCGAAAGTTTCTATATCCGGGGTTCTCAATGACCGTAATTGTGGAACTTGGCCCCACATATTCTCACAAAGTAAAGAGCGGTGACGCGCGTGGACGGCGAGGGGTGCTTGAAGTTGACTTAAGCAGGGCACCATTAGGACAAGGAGCTTTTCCATATCTTTTATATAGGTCATTTTTGAAGGGAACTTGACGTCGGGATTACAGAGACATATCGGTAACGATCTCATGAATGAGGAAAATTGTGGCGCTGATTCTGAAGTACAATGTTACTACTGTTCCATGGTTGCAAACACATAGGGACCGCATGGGGTGCCTAAAAAAATGCTTGACACCAGTCATGTCGGAGTATAGGTTGTGAACATACTAATTAGGCAAATAAAACTTGTTGTGCAGATCAAAATGGCAGGCGCCGCATGCCCCCCGCCAATCACGTTTATCATTTCCCTGCTCTGCAGTAACAACTGCTAAGATTTAAGGTCCTAAAGCCATGATATGGCTTACCTCATCATCATACCATGATTTTGAGGCGCGAAGGTCCATCATTTACTATTGTTAATATGAAGCATTTTATTCGCATCTTGGTTAATCTTCATCCACATATAGACCGTTTTAGGGTGAACACAATTAGCAAACACCAAGTATTGGAGACTTGACGCATTTTTAACCCAAGCGTAGTATCTTTGCCCGAAGCGGTGGTGCAGCGCTAGTGGTGCTTGCATACTACGTGGAAGGTGTTCGGTTCGATCCTAGCCATGACGATCACATTTCTATGGTGACGAAATGCCAGAGTCTCATGTACTGCGTGTTGTCAGTGCACATTAAAGAACACCAGGTGGTCGAAATTTCCAGATCTCACCCCTATGCGGTGACCCTCACAAATGTATCGTAGTTTCGGCACGTAATAGCTACTGGGATTGATGTCGGGATAAATTTCATGGAATAAAGCCGGGCTGGAATACGAACCCGTCGGCCGTAGTCTGACAGTCAACGCCTGCGCTTGACTTGAACTCTTGTTAGGATGCGGAAAACTCTGCTACCGACATAAAAGTGCTGTGTAATATCATTATAAATGGTCGGGTGTGGGCCAGCCGGGGAGTTCTCCGTGTTCATGGAATTGAGATTTCGCGTCTTGAAGTGGGCCAGCTTGTTCAGGTTTGTGGGGCCTCCCCTTATGGATCCGATGTAAGCGGGGAACCACGTGAAAGTGTAGGGTCGATGCTTTTGCCCTCCAGTATGCGATAGTCTTCTTTACAATCGGCACTATTGCTGAAGACGCGGATGGCTGCCCTGGAGTCACTTAATATATGAATTACTACAGATGCAATGGCATGGCACCCAGTAGGCCATAAATAAGCAAAACTTTTGTGAACTGAGGAAGAGTTCATAATTTCATTATAATATTTATTCTTCGCAGGAGCATGGTATATAGCCGTCCCACACCTGCAAGGCATTATTTGCGCATTGTTGATAATTGTGGCTTATGGCAATTAGGAATAATATCTGAACCTTTTGTAATGGGTCAGAAGCTTGAAACAACCCACTCATGGCGGTACTAGGATAGAGTGACGCCGGGTTGGTACTGTATTTTTCTAAAACACTGTTAACTCGATTCCGTAACTGATATGACGCCTGCATTTCGTAACCTTGCAACACATTTTAAATCAGAGGGGTGACTGTGTTGTAGAATGAGGGGTTGACACAGAGAGTGTAGGTTCTAATAAACTTTTACGAAATATTTCTAAATTATTTCGTTTGTTTTTATTTCGCTTGATAGTGGTTACGGACACGGCGGCGACGAACAACTACGTCGCCATAAAATTGACTTTTGTCATAATTTCATAACAGCTTTTTGCTGTAAAAAACGTCTAGAAGGGGATGTAATTTGCCACATGAAAATATACCATAAACCTACCAAAAAAAAAACGAGGTGTACACCATTGAAATTGAAAAGTGTACGTAAGTTAATTGAACAATTTCATTGAAAGAGCATACTGCTCGGTACATATCTGATACCGCACATACCGGACGATACGTATTCGCTACAGAGGAAACTTCTTTCACTCTGAAGTCTATACAAGTGAGAGAAAAATTTTCCATTCGTTATAAGCAAGCGCGATTGAAAAAACTTCTACAGAACTCTATATTTGATCACCTGATATTTTTTTCGGCGAATTGTGAGTGGGTGAACCCGAAATGCAATTCCAGTTCTTTGAGCTCCACTTCGTAGCTTTTAAACAAGGACAGGCGTTGATAGGTGATTGCCTAATTAGCAGTGTGCGTTGGCGCTTCTCGTTGAAGAAGGAGAGGCCAGGCGGGAAACGCTCAAAGTGGATAAACTTTGAAAGTCAGCGTTTTACGAGTTACGTTTTTTTAGAAATGACAGCATGACGTACGATCCGATAATACTTAATCCCTGACAACCTCCAAAATCCGTGCTTCCACGTATATTCTTGTTCGTTCTCCTGGCCAACTATATGTTAGAAAATTCCTAGTGCTTTGGAAAAATATCGCGAAACTCTGGGATCAAATATGCTTGCCGAAAGGCCGAAAGAATCTGTCTTAGCGAGACGAAAAGGACGTGCGGACGTTTTCATTAAGGTACTCCATTATTGTGCATTTGGCTGAAATGCGGAAAATTCGTGATTCCTTAAGACAGCATGAAAAAGCTTTTTTGAAGAGCAGGACCCCTATACAGGTCGAGATAGATTATCTAACCGGCAACTTGTAACCATAAGCACGTGTTCTTGCGTTTCCTTTATATCGGTGTTTTTCTGAAAGTTAACTTTAGTTCTTAGTGTGCGTCTGTTTGTGCTCTCTTCATTCTTGTGCGTTTTATTTTGTGCATAATGTCATACACAAAGGAATGCCAACTCGCCCGAAGCTCGGTTCTTCTAAGGTGTTCCTTCATAATAATAATAATAATAATAATAATAATAATAATAATAATAATAATAATAATAATAATAATAATAATAATAATAATAATAATAATAATAATAATAATAATAATAATAATAATAATAATAATAATAATAATAATAATAATAATAATAATAATAATAATAATAATAATATATCTGCTGTAATGTCACAAAACCACAATATCATTATACGACACCGTACTTACACAGGGCTTCGGCGATTTCGCACAGCGGTGGTTCATTACCGTGCACCTAAATCTAAGTAAACATGCCTCAAACGTTTTAGCTTCCATCGCAAATGCTGCCACCGTAGCTGGCCGGCATTCGATCCTGCAATCTTAAAGTTAGCAGTCGAGTGGCTCTACTGGGCACTAGAGTTCAGACTGAACCTCAAGACCACAACGGCGGGGTGGTGTTTTTTCATAAAAAACAAAAAAAAACATGTGCCTGTGCACTACGGTTATGGCTGGGCATAGGCGCACGGTCGAGGGGTCAAGGCTCTCGCTTTCAGACTGGAGTTACGCGCGTTTGAACTCCAGTCCTGAAGAAAACTTGTGTTGTTCTAGATACGAAGGAGCTCCTTGACTCACTTGTGTAACGCTGTATGCACGTGCGTCCATACGAACGCGCCGCAACGCGTTCCCCCCGCAGCAGGTGCTCGAGATGTGTCACGTAGGTCCTGCCGCCGAAGCGCGTTGACGTGACGCTCCCCTCACACACTTCCTTCACGGGTACACGTCGACTTCACTCTTTCTTTCACTCGCAGCACGCTCACCGCAGCGCCCGCTTGTAATCGACTTCGCTTTCGCGTCACCCACTCCAACGTCCGCAACGTTCGACCACATATCCAGTGGGAAGATCTTTTTGCTCGTTTATCAGCGATAAAACTTAAATGAAACCCAAACCGTCTGTCGCGTCTTTACGCTTAACACAAACGTTTACTCGAGTAAACGCTACACTGAGTTTCGCTTCAAACTGTTTTTCCAGACACCCGCGTCGGAGACCGTTTCAGCCGGCTCAACGCGCACGGCTTGAAGTGATCTATATTTATTTATTGATATGGGAGTTCAACGTCCCAAAACCACCATATGATCATGAGAGACGCCGTATAGTGGAGGGCTCCGGAAATTTCTACCACCTGGCGTTCTTTAACGTGCACCGAAATCTGAGCATAAGAATCTACAGATATTACGCCTCTATCGGAAATTCAGCCGCCGCAGCCGGGAATCTATCCCGCGACATGTGGTTCAGCAGCCGAGCGCCATAGCCACTAGACCACCGAGGCGGGGCTGAAGTATTCTATAGCTTTTCGCTTTTTAAAGACGATAGTCTTTCTTGGGGACCTTCGACGCAAACAATTTGGTCTGTTTCTTCACCCTTAACTGTACCGCGTACTCTAAACGGCTCTAGCGAATATCCCAAGTAGCTGACCCCATCCGCAGCGCCCACCAATGTTGCTCAAAATTCAGCGTTCATATTTGTGCGATTGTCAATTAAAAGCAATCATCGCGCATATCTTATGCACCATAACAACACGTATATATTCTGTATGTGCGTCTTTTACTAGAAAAGGCATACATAATATATTCTAAGGATCATAGCGTTTATCACGTGGCGCTGACTATGTAACGCTTGCACGAAAAGAGAAGTGTTTCCAACGCTTTGCTAAGACGACACGGTGGTGGCACCTAACCGAGGGACGGCTGTGAGCTCTCCCATGTTAGAGTACCGGGTTAGAGTACACAATCAGTTAAATTAAAATGCACTTCTTATAGTCTTGAGATGAAGGGTTCTCTTTTTTTAGTGGAAATACATTGAAATGATCTTCGGTAAATCTATTTGATCTGTCGTTAAAGAGGTATTTAAAAAAACATTCAAAAGGTTTACATGACCAGTTGCTGGGGCTGTGTCAAGTAAATAATTTACTTCTTGACTATCAGAATGCGTACTAGAGACAGCATTTGTTGGCGTTCATGCTTAGCATTTGCGCCGGGACATTAATCACCAAGCATTTCTTTCGAAACGCTAATTAGGTTGTTTCCCTTCTTCTGCTTTATAACAATGTCTAGTATTAATGCACTCTAAGTGGACTTCGATTTCCGCGGATGGTCCTCTGTTAACGTTGCTCTGAATGGTTTTAAAAGTTGCGCGCAACTTTAATATACTTATTTTCACGCAGGCTTGCCAAAATAACGTAACTCGTGGCGTCTGATTCAGCTTAGCCATTGCCGAGCACATCTGAACGAATGCGAGAGCTTCGGCTTTTCCAGGATGGCTATCAGCTGGTCTTCCTCTCCGCGGCCCCCGCTTCACGTTTGATCTTCTCTTTTCTACCCACGTTCATGTTATCTACATCGCCATCCTTCCTTCACTAGGTTCGTCTCTACATCACTACTCTCTCACCCACACAGCCTTGCATATGCTCTCACTCTAGTCAGACGACTCTCACTGTTGGGCTAGGAAATGAGGACGGCGGATTTCCAGGGACTTAAGTTCAAGTTCAAGCTTTTTTCTTAGTATTGGATGTGCAAAAATGGTTTGCACCGTAAAGGAGTTCAAACTTCGAGCCATTACATTGTGAAAGTGTATGACCAGCGGAGCAGAACAGCGTACTCTCACCTCCGCTTCTATATATGAGCAATCGATCGCCGCAACCACTACATCACAGCGGTGAACCAGCTTACTCTATCATTAACCTGCCCCCGCAGACTGATACAGTAGTCCAACGAAGGCTTCTTGATGAAGAAAGTGGAAATTTAGCAGGTGAAAAATAATATTTCACTTTGCTTGCTTCGTTTCTTGCTTCACTTGTCATAAGAACCAGATGGTCCAAATTTCCGAATCCACTATGGCGCCCCTCATCATATCGTGGTTTTGGGACGCGAAACCCTAGATATATTTATTATCACTATTATCATTATATCTTCTCAGATTAAAGAAAAAACGAACGCAAGTGAGCGTTCGGAAAAATATTTAAAAAAAGGTTTGCGTTGAAGACAGGCAAATTGCGTGAGTTGTCGAGGTTCAATGGTGAAAATTTAAAAAGGCGCCTACTTCAAACACAAGACGAAGAAAAGATAACAGACAGACGTTGCTGACCTTGCAACTGATTTATTGGAAATAAAAACGAAACGTACTTCTTTTCACAAGGCGACTGCGCATCCTCATTGTCAAAGATGAATCGCATGTCAAACCATGAAGCAGAGTCTCGTATGCGAAAATATTACTCACGAGGTGTTATAATTGAAAACTTCATCATTGAAAGACGAGGGCCTGTTAAACAGGGGGGACTAGAGAGCTTGTTTGAGGCTGTGCTTTCAGATTTGACATGTGATTAATCTTTGACAATCAACATGCGCAGTCACTTTGTAAAAAATGATGTTTTTTCCACCCAACCAGTTGCGAGTTCAGCGCCATGTGTGTCTTATATTTCCTTCGTCTTTTGTTTAGGGTAAGCACTTTTTTATATTTTTACCAAGGTTTGTGACATAGGCGAAACGCTGAAATGCAAGAAAAATTACACGCGACTTTGAGTACTCAGTGTACATATCCATGAGGGAGCAGTTTCTTTGAGCTGAAGACAGATATTTGTTTCTCTTCTTTTTTGTACTATGCTTGCAGGATTTCTCGTTTAAGGACCTCCTTCATGCTACCAAGAATGGTGCTATTGACAAATAGTTCTGCTCGTTCACACAAGCTGCAGTAGATAGGCCGATAGGCTGAATGATTAATCTTGATAGAAATGTCATGTTCTCTAGCTCAATCCTGAATACATTTTTCATTGAAACATATGCGGGCCCTACGTCACCCGTGAGTCGGAAATGGTGTACAAACCTCTATTCATCTGTGGGAAGGTTTACATCGGCCAGACTGAACTACCTTATACGGCGGCATACGTTTGGCAAAAATGGTTCCGCTGTGAAAGAATACGCGCACCACTGGCGGTTGTTTCTCAGAGTAAAAACACTTTCGATCGCATTTTCATGCCACCACCGTTACTAGAGGATGCATACAAATGTGCCCTGTGATTTCAGCTGCATTCTGGCCCACCCAGCCAATCCTTCTTTTCCTGGGGCTTCCACATGACACAAGCAAACTGCGGCGAGACTGTAGAAATATCATTTTCACGTTCATTTTCATTTAAAAATTCATTTTCACCACACATATCAGTAAAAACAGTGTTGCGCAGTGCAAGGTAGCCTATCAGGCTCAGTCGTTATTAACTTCCCTGCCTTTCTTTCATCATCTTATCTCTTTCATCATTTTATCTCTCTCTTCACGTTTGTTTTTTGTTGGCGTTCAGTTCGGGCTTCCCTTTCTGCGAAAAATGTGGTTTGCCCTTCCAAAAATATTTAGACAGTCTACAAACTGTCTAAAACGTGTTTAGAGTGTCTATAGACTGTCAACACCGATTTATGTGAGGGGCGGCCGACTTTCTCGTCGTGAGAACGAGAAATGTTTGCTATTCTGAAAGCGCAAACCAACATATGCTTTGGAATTGAGTAATGACTCATGACCTCTTTCCTCCATATCTCATTGTTAGAAACGCAAGCAAGACGTATCGCCGGGGAGACTCTCAACGGCATGCATCCCCCCGGCGTAACAACAACAAAAAAGATTCGATTTGGCTTTCACCTTATCAGATTTGACCTGCACTAAATCTAGTATCTCATGAATAGCTGCATGTGCGGCCGAAAGGCATTAACAAACCAAAAGAGAATTTGATATCTGTACTTTGAATAGTTCACCCTAAGGACATCCATACATCTGCAATCGCTTTATTTCATTTCCATTATTCTGTTTTTTGAGCTCGCCTAAGGTGGTACTTGCTTCAGTGGATGAAATAACTAAATGTATACTTGAAGAAATATGAAACAAAAAACGAAAGTCATCTGCTGGAAAGTAAAGCAGCGAACCGTCACAATTGAAGTGCACACGTTTACGCTGCTGAAATGGGACACAACGATATCTAATTGCGCTCTCGGTCATTTATTCGTTGGCTGTCTGTTGGGAATACGAGACAGGTGTCGCTATTGTACTTTTCTGCATGGTTCAGTTATTCTCGTTTAGTTTGTGCACTACTGATAAGCTTTGTAAGCCTCGTAAGCCTCGTGGGGTCTTTTAGCGTGATTTAACATTTGCGTGTCCTTCGGCTATGCTTCCGTGGAAGGACCTTTCATCGCTTTATTTGTTGATATGGTCCTGGCTAGCCTACGATGCGCTCAATCACGACGTGTGCACGGGAAGTGTCATGTGGCATTTCGTCTTTTGACGCGCTGGTACAGCATACACAAGGAATCGTGCTTCCCTAAAGAGTTGTCTACGCGTCGATGGCCTTTACCATTAGCCCGTTGAAAGGGGCGCTGTAAGGATAGTGGTTGACAGCGTCAGCACCACCTAGCGATAGACGCAGCACAATATAGTGGTAATAAGAACACGCAAGCAGACAAGATACGAGAGGCACAGTTACCCTAACGAATGGTCTTTTGATTACCTGACAGAACCTTAAATATTATAATCAAATTCGGAAGCTCTGAAATTTAAGCGAGTTAGTACTTGAACATCGTGGTAAAAAAAAGCGTAAGCAGACGCAAAAATGAGAGAAAAACTTCAAGAACCAACTCGGCCAAATTTCAGTGCTTCTAAACCTGATTTTCAGCACAAGCTATTGAGTCGGCATCAATTTCGTTTGGTTCAACCCTGAGCACGAGCCGATCCTGCCATATAAGTTAGAGTTGTGCAACGCCCTCCCTTTAGGCCCCTCGCTGAGATCCCTGTAGCTTTGTGTGAGGCAATCATAGCTCCCAACAAGAAAAAAAAAGCTCAATGTATTCGAACTTCACTTTGTCATTCGAACATGCGAAGCGAACATGCGATGAACATGCGACCCGGATAGAACGTTCGACATTTGGGTCAGCAGCTGAGCACAATCATGACTGGTTCACCACGACGTACAAAGAATATTGTGTTAAATTTACATCATACAACCAAATCCCGAGAGAGCGCATGACACATGGCACAATCTAGACCGTAGATAAATATTTTCGCCTAGCATAACAAAAATGTTGATTATGTAAAATCTTCGCGTACTCAAATAATTACGCAAATCAAGGCCATCGCGTGTAATATTGCATAAATATACCTAAAAGTACCGATAGCGGCAATGCTTCACCCTTTCCTACCACGGAAGCTGGATCAAAGGATTCCTTAAGAGACAACCAAGAGCCAAGTGCATTGTCCTGTGTTTTTTTTTCGTATATTTTAATACACTCTGCGCCACACGAATGCATGATATATACAAACTTGTCAACCGAAGCTTTCGTCACTCCTCCATATGAAAGAGAACAGAGTAATACAATTCATGGTGGAAAATATACCGATATAGAACAGATGCACCCATTAGAACTTTGCTCAGTAGGACCACACTGTTGGGATTCTCGAACGCACTCGGGGAGATCAAAAGGAACAGATGATTCCGGAAATTGCTATCGAAGCAGGCGTACGAATGAGCAATCAGTACGATCTGTTAATATTCACTCTTCAGCGACCTGTAGGGGCCCCGCATTCCTCACAGTGTTCCTTTGGGTTTGTCTATAGACGTGCGACACTGTGCGAGGGTAATCGGAGCAAATTAAACGGGATGTCTTTACACAAAGACAAGTTATGAGAAGCAGGAAAAAAAAGTGGCCCTGTATCTGCATGTTATACTGCAAATTTCGTCGAAAGACGATAGTCTGGCATCTGGAAAGAGTGAAAAAAAAAACGTGTATTTGATGTGCTGGGCAAGAAAACTGGTGAACGGTATTCTGGAGGCGCTGCGTCAGAATGCCTCGAGCATGCAGCGGAGGTGACCGAGAGCATCGAGTCCCGTCACACGTGAGACATGAGCGCTATCTGGCAGTTATCTTAGAAAACGAAGAGCGCGGTGTGCGCGCCAGTCTTGGCAGCTATAAGGTGTAGAACGCAAGGCGACGAGTATGTGCCACCACCGTGTCGTCTTAGCAAGGCGTTGGAAACACTTGCCTTTTTGAGTATCGTGTTGCACTGTCATCGCAGCTTGGTAAATGCTATGGTCGTTAGAATTACTTATGTATGCCTTCTCTAGTATAAAGCCTCACATAAAAATATCGACGTGTAGTTACCGTGCCTCAGATATGCGCAATAATTGCTTTCGGATGGACAATCGCACAAGTATGAACGCTAAAACTTGAGCAATATTGGTGGGCGCTGCGGATAGGGTCCGCCGTTTGGGGGTATCATTTGATGTCATTTGGGGTACTATTTAGAGCGGACAAACAGACAATTGTACCGACAGACAGACCAAAATTTTTACGTTGGAGGTCCCCAAGAAAAAAACGAAGCGCTGCGTTGCCGGCGATGTGTCGGAGTACGCGTGGGACGAGCACCATCTCACGGTTATCGATAAGCAGCTTTAAGGCCCTAACATTCACCCTCGAGTAGTATGGCTCGAATAAATCGGGGCAAATCGCAACAAATGAATTCAGGGTAAGGTCATTGGTTACCACTCAAATGACAGAAAAAAAAAAGACTCGTAGGGTTCCTCGTGCATTTGCTGAAGACGACAGGCAGATAATGACGATGATAATGATGATTATGATAATGATGATGGTGCCTCAACCATGACTCATATACACTCAGAGGGATTGACCGAGAATCGGTTATATGAGTTTTGAGTCCTTTCAAGTGTTAGATAGGTGAAAGCCGTCTTATTTTCCTTCGCCTCCCGGAGAGGTTTTCGAACCTAACGTTCTTTAACACTGCTTCCAGTAGCGGAGGTATTGCAAGACTACAGGTAAGGTAAACCTCTTTTGCACAACGTCCAAGATAGGCCAGCCATTTACCGAGCGACGATGTGATTGGATGAAGTCATGTGACGTCAAATTATGTGGCGTCGAGAGACGTCACGTGACCTTCACAAATTTTGTCAGTCTGTAACGTCATGATCACGTGGTTTGCTGCCGTCATTTTGTGATGACTTTTGGCATCATTCGTGCTGATGACGTAAGACGACGGTCGACATTAGTGTTCCATGATGTGTATATCGTATTTGCCACAAAAAAGGGTTGTTTGCTTGTTTTTGTTTGCAATATATATATATATATATATATATATATATATAGTGGGAGTAATAATTCAATGGGCCAGTTAGTCTTCGTGAAGGTATGGGATATGGCACAACGGGAGCGTTGTCAACAAGGATAAATATATTTGTTTCCCAACAGTTTCGGGAGGCGACCTCCCTTCATCAGGGGATGAGTTATACTGACATGAACTTCCTTGCTGCCGCGTCCCTCTCGCCTTGAAAGACGTTTGCGAGAGTGAGAGGGAACTGGAAGAAGGAAAAAAAAAGAGAGAAAAAAGACGAAAAAAGAAAGAAAAGAAAGAAAGTAAAAAAACAGGAAGAACCACTGTCAACACTGGGAACGAAGCCAACTGTCCGTCTACATCCACCTACGGTTCATATCACGTGCTGTTCAGTTCTTGGCGTGTGTCGGGCCACCCAAGATTGTCGCCGCGGTGCCGGGAGGGTCCGGGACGGCGTGCCTAAAGAAAGGGGTTCCCCCGTAATTGGTCGTTTGGTCGTTCGGCGGGCGGCGGGCGGTGTGTGTAAAGGAAAGGTTTCTCGTTAATGGGTCGGTCGGCTATTTACCTTTAATCTTCGTCCGTCTCCCTTCAACGG
This sequence comes from Rhipicephalus microplus, assembly GCF_043290135.1. Classification (NCBI taxonomy): domain Eukaryota; kingdom Metazoa; phylum Arthropoda; class Arachnida; order Ixodida; family Ixodidae; genus Rhipicephalus; species Rhipicephalus microplus. The sequence goes on from NW_027464623.1 coordinate 214,255, forward strand.
TCATGAAGTGGTAGGCGAACGTAAACACTTTGTATGTGCATGTGAAAAAAAAAAGAAGAAGAAGAAGAGGACAGTGTACACGTACGAGTCAGTCAGAAAAAAGCATGGTCTCCAGCTATCAATCTTTGTCACCAATTTTCTCCTGGCTTACTTCTCGGAGGCAGTTGAGTTTTCCGGGGTCCTCATTGATACCGGCTACTAATGTACGAAATTTGAAAATAAAATATGCCTCACGCTGTTCGCGCTCGCGTCTGTTTGAAAAACCGGACTGCAAAAGAGTTACGCTAATATTTTTAAAACTGTGGTTTGGCAGGCGCAGATGTCTAGATAAAGGTAGCTTCGGCAGTGAAGTGGCGTGGTACCGGTGATTATTGAACCACAGCCGAAATGGCGTGTCTGTTTGGCCGATATATTCTTGTCCGCAGATGTTGCAATGTAGCATGTATATTACGTTACTGGAGTCACAATTAAGGCTTTCAGTTATGCAGAATTTGAAATCCGAGAAGTTCGCTTTGGATTCACGTGTTGTGAGCATCTGTGGGCATACCTTGCATCGAGATTTTCCGCAGGGATGGCACCCTGATTGAATTTTGGGGGTGTTTGTTTTTGCCCTGACAAGAATGTCCTTCAGATTTTTATCCCGGCGGTACACCACGTGAGGTGGCTTCGCGAAAATAGAAGTTAGTCGTTCGCTTTGCCTGATTATGTTGAAATGGCGGGAAAGTATGTTGTTGATTCGTGGCGCTGATGAGGAGTAAGTTAGTACAAGGTTCGTTTGGGAAGTCGTTTTAGGTACTTTGTTTGGTCCCTTAATTATATCATTCCTGTTCACGTTGCGAGCACGTAGTATGGCATCGTCAATAATGTCTTCCGGATAATTTTGTTTCAATAAGGAATGCTTTAGGTGTTCCGCGTGTCTGTCAAATTCCCGCATATCGGTGCATATTCTTCGATACCGGTAGGCCTGAGAATATGGAATACCCGTTTTGCAATGCTTTGGGTGGCTGCTGTTGAAATGTAGGTACATTTGACGGTCTGTAGGCTTTTTGTAAAGGTTTGTTGACAAGCGGTCATTTTCGACCGTGACAGTAACGTCCAAAAAGTTAATGCTAGTTTTGGAAATTTTGTGCGTGAATTTTATTGACGGGTGGCATTTGTTAAAATCCTCTATGAAGCGGAAAAGACTTCCCTCATCATGGTTCCATATCATAAAAATATCGTCTAAGTATCTTCTGTAGTAGAAAGGTTTCAAGGTGCGTCCCTCAATGAATGGGATTTCAAGTGAAGCCATAAAGGTGCTCGCGAAGTTTGGGGCCATTTTCGTGCCCATTGCAGTGCCACTGACCTGAAGGAAATGCTTGCCGTTGAACTCAAAATGGTTATAATTTAGTACAAGTTCAAGAAGTGTAAACAGTACCTCGCCACTTACACTAGTTGATGAGTCAGATTTTACATATTCAGAAACCATAGCCGCTATTCCGTCATGGTGGGGTATGTTGGTGTACAGTGAGCAGACGTCCATGGTCACCAGAAAACTGTCGCCTGGGATGTCGAGACTTGAAGTTTCGCAGATGAAGTGGTTTGTGTCCTTTAGGTAATAGGAAAAATTTGGGGGGATGTTTTTTATTAAGGAATTGATGAATTCTGATATATTTTCTGTTGATGTGCTGTTACTGGATACTATCGGACGTCCCGGATTACCTGCCTTGTGTATTTTGGGGAGTAAATAGAATCGACCGGGAACAGAGTGGGCCGGTAACATTGCTTTTAACATTTTGCCGGTAATTTTCTCGTCCCGGCGGAGATTGTTTAGGGTTACTTTTATCTCCCTTTCAAATTCGGGAGTCGGGTCCGTTGGAAGTTCTTTGTAGAATTTTGTGTCTGATAGCTGTCGTTCCCCTTCCTTTAAGTAGTCCGACGTATTTAGAATTACTATGCAGGCTCCTTTATCAGCCGGTTTGATAGTAATTCCAGTGTTTTTTCGTAGTTCATCGAGTGCCCTTCGTTCTGACTTTGATATGTTGTTTCGAAATGGCCGATTTTTTCCATACGCTCTGATGATATCTTTTTGAACTGCTGATATATACATATCGAGGTGTTTCTCCCTCTGCTTGGTGGTGACAGATCATGCTCCCTTGCGTCGTCTTGCCGGCGTCCGAACGGCTTCGTTCTCCGCGAGCGTCTCCTCTTCTTTTTTTAATGGGCGCGCTGCAATGCCCCTTCATTCTTCTCATCTTCTAAATGATGTGGTGCTGTCGTCTGCTAGGCTCGCATTTTTAAGGTACTACATCACAGTATGACGTGGCGTGAATAGATGACGAAGGTAAACAACACATTCAAACATGATAATCAGGACACAGAAGTTATGTACGGCATCATTTACTTCCAACTCGTAACGTTGGGCTGATTTTAATGTGACAGATCAAAATTTCTCATTCGTGCTTTGCATATGATAGTTTCCCACTGTACATGGGACCTGCCATTTTTTTTGTTGTATCCACATCGCGAACAGTTTCGAAGCATGTTGTATTGTTATATAGGATTATGGACTCTTAGATGCTAAGTGACACAATGCAGCTAATGGCAGGCGTTTTTCGCTGAGGTCCTGCAGTTCAGGTGACCGCGTCCACATTTGTTTGGGAAGAGTTGATCGCGGAGAGGCTTGGCCTACAACACTATTGTCTTCGGCCACCGCGTAATCAGTTTTAGAATGATGAAAGCGCATACATACACATAAGTATGAAAACGAAACCAGGCAAAGCGCTGAGGGCCCTGTATTCTTTTTTCAGGACTTCAGTTAAGTTTTTTGTCTTTCAAGACATCCATCTTTCCTCATGCTTGTCAGATCTTACCTTCCTAAAACGCCATACAAGCTTCCCCGCCATTCCGTCTACGCGGAAAAGCTAGTGTTACGGCAGTGGGAGGATGTCTTCTTATTATTCTTCAAGAGATAGGGCTCATAATAGCACCACTTCTTGAAGCCCTCCCATAATTGTACAACGTCGTGCTCCAGTGTACTTACGTTATGCACATGGCTCACAAAATAACCAAATATACATGCCAGGTTCACGAAGCTTACGACATTCGAAGGGAGGGCGTCCAACTCGGAACCTAATAAGTCTAGAGCACAGGGCAGGCTGTACAGCGGCGGCCAAAGTAGGGGCATCATTAGGTCGTCCAAGAACACCTTAATCATCGTCTGGAAAACACCTTTGCGGGCTCTGGTTTTCAGGCTTCTGCAGATATGTCGAAGCAGGCAACACCTCATTCGCATTTGTGCGCGAGAGAACAGGCAGGATCGACATTGAAATATAGTTTGCATGAGAATAGGGTGGTAGGCGCTGGCTGCTTCCTGCTGAGTGTGTTTCTGAGCATCATTGAGGATTTTAATTAGTGGTACTAATATGTCTGCTAGCACAAGTACCGTCATGGAATTTTGTGGACTCCTTTTTTAAATAAGGTGAAAGTGATAATGCGCATGATAAGACACAAAAACGGGCCACAGAAAGCGGAAGTGTGAACAAAAGTAAGGCCGAAAATTCGGCAATTTGTGACGATGGTACCATATAAGGGCATCATGACATCACAAATCACCACACACTTAGTGTACATTAGTTCGGTAGCAGCGAGCCTTCGTATCGCCACACTTTGTGGCATCACACGACGAAGGCATCGCGGGACTTAGCTGCTTGTGCAAACGTGCCTTGAGGAAGGCGGTGGACAACCACGTCAGGTGCGGAAAGGTGAGACAACGGGACGGGGTGGTGTAGGATGAGTACAATTGACTGAGCAGGAAAAGGTAATATAATATTAACTGTTGGGGTTCGACGCCCCAAACCCAACATGCGACTATGAGAGACATGGCGGTATGGGGCTCCGGAAATTTCGAATAACTGGTGTTCTTTGACGTGCACCTACATCGAGGCACATGGGCTTTCTCCTCGGTCGAAAATGCGGTCGCCTCAACCGCGATTCCATCTCGCGGCCTGCGGGTGAGCAACCGAGTGTCGTAGCCACTAGACTACCATGGCGGGTGATTTAGTAAAACTTGCAGCTGGGTGGAATGGTTTATACTTCAAGGTAAAGTGGTGTGCGCAAAGAAAGACAAGGCACAAAACAGACCAGAGAGGGACAAGTGCTTGTCCCTGTCTGGTGTTTCTGTCCCCTTGTGCACATTCGTGCAGATCGGTACACCTTGATGCCTTGTGAGGAGGAAAAGTTAGATACTATGGCGGCTCATTTGGTAGAGCATCGGACGTGTTATTCGAAGGTCGCAGGTTCCGTCTCTGCTTAGGGAAAGTAACCCTTTCATCCTTGTTTCTTCCTTCGCAATTGAGTTACAATTACTTCTAATAACGCCCCCTCTACTTTCGTTGGCCTAATTGCCTGACCGTTCTCATTATTATTGTTTCTAACACAGAAAACGAGCCCTTAAGTTTACCATACTTTCATTCATTCATGTGCTCTAGTGGCTAATGTACTCGGCTGCTGACCCGCAGGTCGCGGGATTGAATCACGGCTGCGGCGGCTGCTTTTGCTATGGAGGCGGAACTGTTGTAGGCCCGTGTGCTCAGATTTGGCTGCACGTTAAAAAACCCCAGGCAGTCAAAATTTGCGGAGCCCTCCAGTACGGCGTCCCGCACAATCATATGGTGGTTTTGGGACGTTAAACCCCACATATCAATCATTTCCTTCATTCATAGCGAGGGCCTCGTTCTGGCAGTCTTGGTGCCTGCAGGCAGTATCCGAGAGATTATCGCTCAGCTGCCTGCTCGTAATATTTTGACGAGCTAGGTGACTCCCACAGGCAAAACAAGTAGCCTCTCACATACGCCGCGTGCGCAACAGGCGGCCCTGACTGACGCTTCCCACGTTTAAATGCACATATATACCGTAAAAAAGGGATGGGGGGATTGCTGCCGTGGTAGCTCAGTTACGTTTCAAGAGCACTGCACAGAGCCAACGCTCTTTCAAAGCCCTCGAATATACGATGTTTCTCATAAAACGCCCCAAATGTGGAATGCATTCAACCAAAAATGTAAATAAATAAAAAAAAACTTCGCGCAACAGTATTACAGCACGAATGAACCGTTCTTCAGGACAAGTCGTTCAGCCAAGCAGCGAGAGAAAATAAAAAAAATAACGAGAATTCTTTTGAACCTCGACAGCTTCGAACTCCAGCTTAGCGACAGTGATCGAACACCCTTCAGTTCTTTATTAGTTATTTTTTTTTCATTGTTTCTTTTCATTTTACCTCCACGTATTCTTTTGCTAGCACAATGAGTAGGAAATGGCAAATTAGCGTTGCAAGCTTCTTCACTTTGCTGTGTTTTTCGACATTGGAGGCCTATGACTTTGCCATGACCGAAGTAATCCGCTTAAAGTTACGCTTCAATAGCCAGTGGCAGGGCTATTGCTTCGAGGCAGAACATAGAGACGCAAGGTCCACGCAACCTCCAAAACATTTATTGTGCTTCTTCAAACTGTGCCATGTGGTTGTTGCTTTTCGGCGTGCGTCAAAAAACATGCTGGCTGCTCTACCATTCGAGTTCAACATGGGTTGTGTAAGAGTGCCCAGAAAGTGATTGGAAAACGAGAAAGCGAAACAAAATACAGAAAAGCTTTTATTCTGGGCTTCGCAATACCTCCTGTATGAATAAGTACACAAATCTGTCAAATTTTCAATCCAGAAGCGCGTGAGCAGTCACTCAATTTCGTAGAAAGGTTGGTGAAAAAAGGACCATATTCGCGTTTCGGTGTACAGTTATTCGAGCCGTACCAATGTGAGAGTGTATGAAGAAACCTGAAAGGGCCTAGAAAAGTCGCGTTTTCATAGAAAATCCCCCGAAGCAGCAAAATGTCAGCGGACACGCGGTCAAATTCCCCTCCTGACTTTTTTCATGCAAAGTTTCGCTCACTTCAACTTCTTTTGTCCTTATCTCCTCTTCTGTTGTTACAAATCAAATTGGCATCATCTCTACTGCAACGTCGCCCACTGTCACGCCGACAGCCTTTACAACAACTGTCGAATTTTTCTCGTGTTGCATTTGCCCTTTGCTTACAAAGCTGATTATTTCGTCACTTCGGTGTTTCCACTGAATTCGCGTTTGTTGACTAGAATCTCAAAATAGACGAAAAAAAAAATAAAGATTGCTCATGGCTTCTGTAAGACTTGAACTACATTGCACCCCCGTTATCATTCCCTCGGGCAGGTAGAGCGTGGCTAATGCCAGAAAAGTTGCTGTTCCCAGCACACGCTCAGAGAATAGCAACTTCATTCACATATCGCTCGGCGCTCGGGGTTCGTGTTTTATGAAAAAAGGCGTTCATCGAATGGCCCCACTTGGAACGTAAATAAAATTGTGTGACCTTTCTGTGAAAATTTCACCACACACACACACACACACACACACACACACACACACACACACACACACACACACACACACACACACACACACACACACACACACACACACACACACACACACACACACACATATATATATATATATATATATATATATATATATATATATATATAGACGTGCGCTTCCTTCCTCGCAACGTCTATATATATATATATATATATATATATATATATATATATATATATATATATATATATATATATATATATATATATATATATATATATATATATATATATATATATATATATATATATATATGTAAGGGAAAGAAGTGTATACCTAAGGGCTCTTTTTTCCTTGTTTTAACACAATATTAATGAGATCTAACAGACAGTAATGCCAAGGAATGTACAGGAAAAATAATATATATTTATACATATATATATAAAAATATTTATATATATATATATATATATATATATATATATATATATTTATATATATATATATATATATATATATATATATATATATATAAATATATATTTATTTATATATGATGAATGGGAGACGTGGCCTGGCTCATACGCCATGTTTGTTTTATTCTGCACTTCTTCCTTCCCTACTTCTACCAACTATCGCTTTATACGTCACACGATTCCCCCTCCCTCCCGAAAGAGGCATGAATTATGAACAAGAAAAAGTAAACAAGGAGAGGTTGAAAAGTCACAAATGTCAAAAGTCACAATTGGTTCTATGCTCCAGAGGAGTTCCATAAACTTTCAAGGACTTCAGTGGAGAGTGCAGCAGTCCGGTTAACGCAGGAGTTCTGGTGGGCGAGGCTGACTGTTGCGTTCTGGATGACATAACCACACCTTTGACATCTGCACTGATGATGACATGATTTGAGGTCTTGTGAGGAAGGAACAAGGCTTGAAATCTGTGTAGCATTGGATTGACGGATGTTTTTGTCATCGGAGGCAGCGCCGTCGTGGCAACAGACGCGCTGCTTCTAGTCGGCGTGCGTGAGAGCCAAGGCTGATGGGAGGAATTATTTTTTTCTTCGTTGTATGTGTGGTAGCTTCATGTCTTTTTCGTAACTTTCGGTGGCGTTTTCTCCGTTTGTTGGATCGCAGACACGGCGTTGAGAACTGGTGCAGAAAATTTTGTCGACGTTGCTTTCCGCGATAATGACTTAGGCATTGGCTTTGTCTTTCCTTCTTTAATTGCTGTTGTCTTTTATGACCTTTAAGCCACAAGTGTACTCGTGAGAAGGTTTCACTTAATCGCTGTTCTTGTTCGAGTAGCCGTTGTAGTTCTTGGGGTTCGTGGAGTTGCCTTTCTTGAAATCGCTCGTTTTGTTGCGAAAGTTGGTCAGATGGGCATCTCTCAGGAACATGAGTCTGCTTTTCTTTGCATGGTGATGTGATCAGTAGATAGTCGGTGGTCGATACTGTACTGCTGGGCTTGTCTTGCGATGAAAGCATCGTGACAGACTGATGAGAAAGCTCCCAAGATGGTTGTGAGTCATCATTGATTGTAAATGCTTCTGTCAGTTGACAATGCACCGGCGTTGGTGGATTCAAAATTCCTGCAGTGCTTTGACTCACATGTGTGTTATCACTTGACGATGAAAGCACAACAGACTTGGCTTCGGGTGGTTCTGATGGCGTATGTTTTTCTTTTTGCAGCGTGATTAAGCTGAGAATGTCTGTCAAACGACCCTGGTCCGGAACGTCATGGTATAGGCTGATATTGCTGATATTGTGAGGATTCACCAGCTCATCACGCCTAAATTCCCTCGCACGTTTGAAACCGTCTGGGCCTTGTGTGTGACACGAAGCATCAAGAGATTCGGGTGGTTCAGTAAAATGTGAAGTGTTGTGGTGCAGTGAACACGTTGAAAATGTCGATTTTATTGCTCTAGGGAAAGCCGGCTTTAGGTTTTGTCTTTTGGCGAAATAGTTTAGATTCCTTTCGGTATACGGAGGCTTTACCTTGTCTGTTGCGACGTGCAAGTTACTAGTCGGTGTTCGAGTGCATGACGTTTTTTCAGAAGAGTCATATGATAGTACAATGGTGGTATATTTTCTCTGAGCTCTCGTTTGGAAAATAGGCTTACTGCGAGAAGACTTCGCGTAACTGTGATGGGCGAGTTGAAAAGCCTTCCGCTGATGAAGTATGGACAGGTCTTCATCGTATTCTTTAAAACAGGCGATCATTTCTTCTTTGATCTTTTTCCAAGACTCATCGTTCTCGAAGATGTGGGTGAGGTAAAATTGGAATGCCTCATCTGAGATGTAGTCAGTAAAGTTGATGACCATCTTTCGTTCCGACCATAATGCAGCGGTAGCGTGGAGCTCGAACAGGTCGAACCAGTCTTGTACGGGTCCATCGTCCGCTGCTCTGGTGTACTTGGAGATGGGAAGGCCAGTAGATACTTCTGATATAATGCTGTTCGATGCGTAATGCTAGGCGCTTGCACGGTAGTCCATGGATGCTCAGGGTGTCATGCGGAGATCTGCGTAGATGATGAGCGACTGATGAAGGGGCAAGCAGGTCTCCATCCTGTCGACTTGTGTGACGCTATGATGAATAGGAGACGTGGCCTGGCTCATACGCCATGCTTGTTTTATTCTGCACTTCTTCCTTCTCTACTTCTACTAACTATCGCTTCATACGTCATATATATATATATATATATATATATATATATATATATATATATATATATATATAGTAATTTAATGGGCCAGTTAGTCTTTGTGAAGGTATGGGATATGGCACAACGGGAGCGTTGTCGACAAGGATAAATATATTTATTTCCCAACAGTTTCGGCAGGGGTCCTCCCTTCATCAGGGGATGAGTTATACAGACATGAATTTCCAAACTTCGTTGCTGCCGCATCCCTCTCGCCTTGAAACATGTTTGAACAGCAACGATGTTTGGAAATTCATGTCAGTATAACTCATCCCCTGATGAAGGGAGGACCCCTCCCGAAACTGTTGGGAAATAAATATATTTATCCTTGTTGACAACGCTTCCGTTATGCCATATCCCATACCTTCACAAAGACTAACTGGCCCATTGAATTACTACTCCTACTGACTTGAACCATGGCTGTCAGTACATGATCAGCGGAGCATTTGTCGTGGAGATATCCAAATTACCCTACGAAGTGTGCCGTCATCGGGGACTCAATCATGCGGTACGTCCACACGCACTTCAGCCTGAACGACTCATCGACGCCGTGCTTCATCTCCTGTGGCGGCGCTATGTTTTCGGACATTCCGGCGCTACTTGAGTACCTGCCTTACCGGGTGGACACGCTGTTTCTGCATGTGGGCACCACAGACATCTTGAAGACGAGCTCTTCAAGATCACTGGGTTCGTTGAGGAAGGCCTTGAAGCGAATGAGGCAGATGCGCCCGAACATCAAGACACTGCATCTTAGTCTGCCACTATCTCGCGCACCCAATCGCCGACGGCGGGACTGGCGATCAATGAATCGGTTTAATATGGAGGTGCAGCGATTCAGCAGAGAGGCCCGCCGTCTCTTCCACTACGGGTTGTTGGGAGCAGGCGTCTATAACTAAAAAAGGGAGGCAAAATTTCAGTAGTAAAAGATGGAAAATTCAAGCGGGACTGCAGTAGCTCCACTGCTCTGCAACAGGAAAATAGGAATGAGGCCGTACAAGCACGCCAGGGATTACCAGTACCACAACCTAACTTTGAGGAGAAAAATGAGAACTCGAAACTACAGTGCAATTCTAATCAAAACATCCTTACTCTCGAATATGACGCTGACACTCCCGTGCCACGTGATAGCCAAGAGCAGCCGAAAACTTATGAGAAAAATGTCCTCCATCTGTCAAACACAATACTCACACCCGCTCAGCTTCAACTTTTGTCGAGAGGCTTAACTTTTTGTCCATCATCCGGTAGATTCAATGAATTTGAACTGTACCAAGACCTCGATAACTTTGCGCGTAATCTCCGCCTCCGTGAATACTTTCATGATCGCAAGGACTGTACGGACGAGAATAGAGGGATTGGTGGTGACAAATCATGGTGTTCGGGTGAGCAGAGGGACAAACACCTCGATATGTATATATCAGCAGTTCAAAAAGATATCATCAGAGCGTATGAAAAAAATCGGCCTTTTCGAAACAACATATCAAAGTCAGAACGAAGGGCACTCGATGAACTACGAAAAAACACTGAAATTACTATCAAACCGGCTGATAAAGGGGGCTGCATAGTGATTCTAAACACGTCGGACTACTTAAAGGAAGGGGAACGACAGCTATCAGACACAAAATTCTACAAAAAACTTCCAAGTGACCCTACTCCCGAATTTGAAAGGGAGATAAAAGTAACCCTAAACAATCTCCGCCGGGACAAGAAAATTACCGGCAAAATGTTAAAAGCAATGTTACCGGCCCATTCTGTTCCCGGTCGATTCTATTTGCTCCCCAAAATACACAAGGCAGGTAATCCGGGACGTCCGATAGTATGCAGTAACAGCACATCAACAGAAAATATATCAGAATTCATGAATTCCTGAATAAAAAACATCCCCCCAAATTTTCCCTATTACCTAAAGGACACAAACCACTTCATCTGCGAAACTTCAAGTCTCGACATCCCAGGCGGCAGTTTTCTGGTGACCATGGACGTCTGCTCACTGTACACCAACATACCCCACCATGACGGAATAGCGGCTATGGTTTCTGAATATGTAAAATCTGACTCATCAGCTAGTGTAAGTGGCGAGGTACTGTTTACACTTCTTGAACTTGTACTAAATTATAACCATTTTGAGTTCAACGGCAAGCATTTCCTTCAGGTCAGTGGCACTGCAATGGGCACGAAAATGGCCCCAAACTTCGCGAGCACCTTTATGGCTTCACTTGAAATCCCATTCATTGAGGGACGCACCTTGAAACCTTTCTACTACAGAAGATACTTAGACGATATTTTTATGATATGGAACCATGATGAGGGAAGTCTTTTCCGCTTCATAGAGGATTTTAACAAATGCCACCCGTCAATAAAATTCACGCACAAAATTTCCAAAACTAGCATTAACTTTTTGGACGTTACTGTCACGGTCGAAAATGACCGCTTGTCAACAAACATTCACAAAAAGCCTACAGACCGTCAAATGTACCTACATTTCAACAGCAGCCACCCAAAGCATTGCAAAACGGGTATTCCATATTCTCAGGCCTACCGGTACCGAAGAATATGCACCGATATGCGGGAATTTGACAGACACGCGGAACACCTAAAGCATTCCTTATTGAAACAAAATTATCCGGAAGACATTATTGACGATGCCATACTACGTGCTCGCAACGTGAACAGGAATGATATAATTAAGGGACCAAACAAAGTACCTAAAACGACTTCCCAAACGAACCTTGTACTAACTTACTCCTCATCAGCGCCACGAATCAACAACATACTTTCCCGCCATTTCAACATAATCAGGCAAAGCGAACGACTAACTTCTATTTTCGCGAAGCCACCTCACGTGGTGTACCGCCGGGATAAAAATCTGAAGGACATTCTTGTCAGGGCAAAAACAAACACCCCCAAAATTCAATCAGGGTGCCATCCCTGCGGAAAATCTCGATGCAAGGTATGCCCACAGATGCTCACAACACGTGAATCCAAAGCGAACTTCTCGGATTTCAAATTCTGCATAACTGAAAGCCTTAATTGTGACTCCAGTAACGTAATATACATGCTACATTGCAACATCTGCGGACAAGAATATATCGGCCAAACAGACACGCCATTTCGGCTGCGGTTCAATAATCACCGGTACCACGCCACTTCACTGCCGAAGCTACCTTTATCTAGACATCTTCGCCTGCCAAACCACAGTTTTAAAAATATTAGCGTAACTCTTTTGCAGTCCGGTTTTTCAAACAGACGCGAGCGCGAACAGCGTGAGGCATATTTTATTTTCAAATTTCGTACATTAGTAGCCGGTACCAATGAGGACCCCGGAAAACTCAACTGCCTCCGAGAAGTAAGCCAGGAGAAAATTGGTGACAAAGATTGATAGCTGGAGACCATGCTTTTTTCTGACTGACTCGTACGTGTACACTGTCCTCTTCTTCTTCTTCTTTTTTTTTTCACATGCACATACAAAGTGTTTACGTTCGCCTACCACTTCATGACCGTTGAAGGGAAACGGACGAAGATTAAAGGTAAATAGCCGACCGACCCATTAACGAGAAACCTTTCCTTTACACACACCGCCCGCCGCCCGCCGAACGACCAAACGACCAATTACGGGGAAACCCCTTTCTTTAGGCACGCCGTCCCGGACCCTCCCGGCACCGCGGCGACAATCTTGGGTGGCCCGACACACGCCAAGAACTGAACAGCACGTGATATGAACCGTAGGTGGATGTAGACGGACAGTTGGCTTCGTTCCCAGTGTTGACAGTGGTTCTTCCTGTTTTTTTACTTTCTTTCTTTTCTTTCTTTTTTCGTCTTTTTTCTCTCTTTTTTTTTCCTTCTTCCAGTTCCCTCTCACTCTCGCAAACGTCTTTCAAGGCGAGAGGGACGCGGCAGCAAGGAAGTTCATGTCAGTATAGCTCATCCCCTGATGAAGGGAGGTCCCCTCCCGAAACTGTTGGGAAATAAATATATTTATCCTTGTTGACAACGCTCCCGTTGTGCCATATCCTATATATATATATATATATATATATATATATATATATATATATATATATATATATATATTTATATATATATATATATATATATATATATATATATATATATATATATATATATATATATATATATATATATATATATATATATATATATATATATATATATATATATATATATATATATATGGGTTATTTCATAACAAGCGTACCCGATCAATTTTGAACAATCTCCGATCATGCCGAGATATATGTGACTGGGAGAAGTAGTAATTGTAAATAGGGCGTTACAGTTCGCAAAAAAATTGTGTGGCCTAGAGGGTGCTTCAAACTTTTCGCACCGAAGTGAGACTGTGTCGCACTTAATATTTTTGCATAGTATGACTGGTTAGAGTATTTATTACGAAACAATTTTTTCTTTCATCTCAAGGTAGCTATACTTTTTCATGACTATGATAGTTTATTATTCTTAGTTTTACTTTGCTTTTTTTCGCTTTAGTGAAGTATTGATATATGCTGCACGTGTATCATAGTTCATAACTATGAAACAACACCAACTCACCGAACTGTCAGTGCTATTGCATGTGTAGTGTTTTTAGAGAAATCACAAATGTTTAGTCAGTAATATATTACCATTTCCTACTTTCTATGCTGCTATATTAACTGACTAAAACGCTACGGAGCAAATGAAACAAGATTAGCTGAGATATTGCGTCCAATTTGGAAATAAAAACAGCATTTACACTCATATTTCACCCTAATTTAAGCAATCTAGCGGTCCAAGTAAAATAATGGCTTTGACATTGTTGAATAGTGCCGACTGTAGGTAAGATAATGAGTGAGTTGTGAAAGAATTGTTTTTTGTTCCAACAGAGAAATAAAATTTCCAACTGAACAGCCACATGAAGTACTACGCCTGTCTTTGCCTCACCTTCACTGCATAGCAAGTCAGGTTCCAGCGGCAGCTTTTCCGCAGTGATTAATGCATATTGTACAACTCCTTGTCAGTTGTTTCAGTAATACTGCTTTCTATAACGTGAAAATGGACAGTAGCGCTTTCTTTATGAAACAGTACTCCCCCCCCCCCCCCCCTGTACCACCAGAGTGCAGGTTACATTGAACCTCTCCTTAGTCCCAAGGAGCCGAATTATAGGGCTGTCAGTGACATGCTAAGCAGCATTGAGGTGGCGTGTTCGCCTTCTGATAATCAATAGACATGACCGTAATAATATTTACCAGCACAAGTAAATTACACTTCATCTAAGCTGTTCTTTTAATGTCTCAGGTATAGGCCGATGCGGGACCGCTTACCACTGGTGTGCATGATGATATGTTTTAGACATTACAGAGATGACTTGATATCGTGTGCATAAATGATACTTCAGTCACCATGTATATTTGGGTAATTGAATATACGGCAGATAATGATGTCTCTAATGATGCAAAAATACAGAAGGCAAGTGAATTTTGGTAACAAGAATTTAGTAGCCGTTGCTTCACTTTACTGGGAACACGATATGCAGCACGTTTTCTTGGTGTAACACTGGTGATCTTTTTTTTAATCCTGCTGAGTAATGATTTGCGTAATAATGGCAAGGCCCTTTATATATATATATATATATATATATATATATTGTCACGTTAAAGAGACAGGAGACGTTTTTAAGGCGTCCTCACAAAAGTCCGAAGAGCGGTCGGCTCAGCGCAGCCAAAAACAGAACAATGGCACGAGGGGGAACTGCCACTTCGTCTGCCTCTTTTGCGCTGGCAGCTCAAGCGCGCGGCACTGCCCCTCCTCCCTGAAGAGCATCGCCTCGATGCTAAACGAAGCGTGTATCGTAAAAAAAAAAAAAAAAACATTGTCACAGTGTGTGGTACGGTTTTAACCGCACCACGTGCACAATCTCGGGTCGTAGCTGTCGGCGTCGGGGTGGTTGGCTTCCGTCCGGAAGGACTTCGTAATTGACGTCGCTCACTTGTCGTAGCACTTTGTACGGGCCAAAATACCGACTGAGAAGCTTCTCAGAGAGACCTTTGCAGCGCACAGGGGTCCAAACCAACACCTGGTCACCTGGTTTATAATCGACTTGTCTGTGGCAGCGGTTGTAGCGCTGTGCATCGACGCCTTGTTGTTTCTTGATGTTTACGCGGGCTAGTTGACGTGCTTCCTCGGCTCGTTGCACGAAACACTCAGCATCTTCGTCGAGATTCTCGATGTTGTCAATGTCGCATGGGAGCATTGCGTCCAACATCGTCTGAACGTCCCGACCGTATAGAAGACGAAACGGAGTGAATCGTGTGGTCTCTTGCGTAGCGGTATTATACGCGAATGTTACGTAAGGCAGTATTTCATCCCACGTCTTGTGCTGTACGTCTATGTACATAGACAGCATATCAGTCATCGTTTTGTTAAGCCGCTCGGTCAGTCCATTTGTCTGAGGGTGATACGCTGTTGTCTTGCGATGCGTGGAGTAACTTAACTGAAAAACTTGTTCAAGGAGCCTTGCTGTAAACGCTGTTCCTCGGTCTGTGATGACACAGGATGGAGCACCGTGGCGTAATACAATTCTCTCGATGAAAAACTGAGCAACTTCACAAGCCGTGCTTTTAGGAAGCGCCTTAGTTTCAGCATAGCGGGTTAGATAATCTGTAGCGACGATTATCCACTTGTTGCCGGAAGATGACAAGGGAAACGGACCCAGGAGGTCCATGCCGACTTGATCGAAGGGTGTTCTGGGTGGCTCGATAGGGTGAAGTAATCCCGCAGGCTTAACAGATGGGGATTTTCGGCGCTGGCATTCGCGGCAGGCTTGAACGTACTGTTTAACGCAAGCGGCAAGTTTCGGCCAGTAGTAAGACTTTCGTACCCTAGCGATGGTTCGGGTGATGCCCAGATGGCCCGATGGAGGCTCGTTGTGGCAGGCAAATAGAATTTCCTCACGCAGCTCTGCGGGGACGACCAACAGGTAAGTTTTGTTGCTGGCGGCTGCGTTCTTCTTGTACAACACGCCCTGTCGTAAGCAGAAGGATGACAATCCGCGAGTTATATGCTGGGGCAGTGATACGTTGCGGCCCTCTAGATGTTCAATGATAGGTCGCAATTGAGCATCTGCTCGCTGCCGTAAAGCCAAGTCTGTTACGCTTACGGAGCCAAGGAAAGGGCAGTCCTCTTCGAAGCTCTGAGCGGCAGGCTCAACTGGCGCGCGTGACAACGTGTCCGCATCTTCGTGTGCACGACCGGACTTGTACACGATAGTGACGTCGTACTCCTGCAGACGTAGGCTCCACCTTGCCAGTCGTCCGGAGGGGTCTCTGAGGTTCGTAAGCCAGCACAGCGAGTGATGATCCGTCACTACTCTGAATGGACGGCCGTAAAGGTAAGGTCGAAACTTAGCAATTGCCCACACGACAGCAAGGCACTCCTTCTCCGTGGTACTGTAGTTTGACTCCGGGCGTGTTAGGGTTCGGCTTGCGTAGGCGATGACCTTTTCAATTCCCTCCTGCCGTTGGACGAGTACCGCGCCCAGACCGACGTTACTGGCGTCGGTATGAATTTCTGTTTCGGCTTCCTCGTCGAAATGTCCAAGAACAGGTGGTGATGCCAGGCGAAGCCGAAGCTCTGTGAATGCTGATTCTTGTTCAGCACTCCAAACGAACGGCGTATCGTCTCTAGTGAGTCTAGTTAATGGTTCGGCAATTTTCGAAAAATTGCCTATAAAGCGCCGGTAGTACGCGCATAGACCAAGAAACCGCCGCACACTTTTCTTATCGGCAGGAGTCGGGAAGGCTGCGACAGCGGCGGTTTTCTCAGGGTCAGGACGGACGCCTTCTGCACTTACGACATGTCCAAGGAACTTTAGTTCTTCGTAACCGAAATGGCATTTTTGCGGCTTTAACGTAAGGTTAGCCGTCCGAATCGCCTCAAGTACTTGTCGTAGTCGCTTCAGATGTTCGGAGAAGCTGGTTGAAAACACGACCACATCATCCAAGTACACAAGGCAGCTTTGCCATTTTAAGTCAGTCAACACAGTGTCCATCATGCGTTGGAAGGTAGCTGGCGCAGAGCAGAGTCCGAACGGTAGCACCCGAAATTCGTAGAGGCCATCCGGCGTGACAAAGGCGGTTTTTTCGCGGTCGCGCTCATCAACCTCAATTTGCCAGTAGCCACTCTTTAAATCCAGGGAAGAAAAATACTTCGCTCGTCGTAGTCGGTCAAGCGAGTCATCAATACGCGGCAGCGGATAAACATCTTTTTTTGTGACGTTGTTGAGCTTTCTGTAATCTACACAGAAGCGAAGCGTACCGTCCTTCTTCTTAACCAGAACGACCGGTGAGGACCAGGGACTGTTCGAAGGCTGGATAACGCCGTCGTCGATCATTTCTTTCACTTGCTGCTTGATAGCTGCGCGTTCTGTCGGCGAGACGCGGTATGGCTGTTGGTGAATAGGTCTTGCGTCGTCGTAAGTGATTATCCTGTGCTGTGTAATTGGCGTCTGACTCACTTTAGACGACTGAGCAAAGCACGCCCTGAATTCAAACAATAGCTCTCGCAAGGCCCTCTGGTTCTCTTCTGGCAGTGCACTGTTCATGTCAACATCTATTACGGTTTGTCCATTGCGGCTACTGTCTTCACAGGCAAAACACTCAATGACGTCCTCCAAGGCTTCAGCGTAGGCGACCGCAGTGCCCCGGAAAAGGTGACGATGCTCATTGGTGAAATTTGTAATCATGACCTCGGCTGTACCGTTCCGAATGTCAATGATGCCTCGTGCCACAGAAATTCCAAGCGCCAGCAGCAGGGAGACGTTGCACTCTGCCACTGTTTCACCGTCACTGGTTCCTTCGGAAGTCACCTGAATTAGGATACTTGCACGAGGTGGTATTGTGACACTGTCGTCGGAAACACGGAGAGCGGTTGTACGGCGGTTGGAGTCCCTTGACGTAGCGTTGACTGTCGAAAAGGAAATGCAGCGTCGCCGTAGGTCGATTACGGCGCCATATTCCCGAAGAAAATCGAGGCCGAGAATTAATTCGCGGGAGCAGTCACGTAGCACGATGGAGCTGACCAAAAACGTGCAGCCTCGTATTTGTAGCCTGGACGTGCACAAACCAACCGGCGTTACAACATGTCCGCCAGCTGTACGTACATGCGATCCTGTCCAAGGCATTATCACTTTCTTCAAGGTACGTGCCAATTGTCCGCTAATAATCGAGTAGTCAGCACCAGTGTCTATTAAGGCAGTTAAATTGCGACCGTCGAGCAGCACAGGTATGTCCATTGAAAAGTCGCTCAGCTGGGATACAGGCGCCGGCGTAGTCGAATTTCCGTTGGTCCGATGTCGCGTCGATTGGAGGGCGAGGTCTTCATCACGTCGAGAATCAGCGGCCTCGCCTCGAAAGGTCGCTGGCGTTAGTTTTCCAGGCGAGGGCTCGGAGACCGTCCTTGCGGCCTTCGATTTCCGTTGCCTGAATAAGATGACGACCGCGGTGACGGTGAGCGCGACTGACGCCTGAGTGGGACGTTCTGCCGAGCGATAAAATCTTCAATTTCTGGTGGTCTCTGTCCAAACCGGGGGCGGGGTGAATTGGCAGGAAAACCCTGCAGCCCAAGTCGGCGGTACTGGCAGTCTCGGTAGAGGTGACCCGCTTCACCGCAGTGGTAGCAAAGCGGTCGTCGGTCGGGCATGCGCCATATGTCGGATTTACGCATGACGGGTCGAGTGTCTGCAAAATAAGGGACCACCTGTGCGGACTGCAGTGTGGCGTACGGGGTTGCGGCTGGTAGTGGGACTGGTGCAGGTGCGTTGTGTTCGAACGTGTCGGTATAAGTGGTGCGCTGGAAACCACTCACTGGGGATGGTGTCGTGGACGACGGAACGGTGCGTCTCAATACGTCTGCGTAGGTCACCCCTAGAGGTTCACTTGAAGTTGCGAACGCCTGAAGTGGTGCAGCAACCTGCGTTGGTGTCTCGCGGCGAGGTGTGCCGAGCGCATGCTGAACTTCGTCACGTATGATGGTGGCGATGCAATTCGTGGAAGGCTGCTGCTGCGCCTGGTTCAGCTGTTGCAGCTGTTGTAGCTCGTCGCGAACAACCGAACGTATCAGCTCGCGAAGCGCTCCCACGTCGGTCGGGAACGAGCCTAGCCCGGTGGTATAGGTAGCATTCACTTGCCGATCGTACTGGTTCCGCTGCTGCAGCGCCTTTTCCATGGCGACGGCTTCAGTGAGGAACTCCGCGACCGTTCTAGGCGGACTACGAATGAGTCCAGCGAAGAGCTGCTCTTTCACACCTCGCATCAAGTGTCGCAGCTTCTTGTCTTCCGGCATGGTTGGATCGGCGCGAGTGAACAGATGAACCATATCCTCCACGTATGTAGCCACACCTTCATTAGGCATCTGCATGCGGGACTGGAGGGCCCTTTCAGCGCGCTCTCGACGATCGAGACTCGAGTACGTTTCGCGGAGCCTGTGACAGAACTCATGCCACGACGTTAGGAGGCCCTTGCGGTTCTGGAACCATGTGCGAGCACCATCCAGAAGACTAAAGTACACATTCTTGAGCTTCGCTACTTCGTCCCACCCGTTGAAATCCGCTACGTACTCGTACTCAGCCAGCCAATCTTCCACATCTTCATAGAGGCCACCACGAAAGGGACTCGGAACACGTGGTTTTTGTAGCGTGTAATGAGTGGGTGCAGCTGCGGGTGCAGCGGTTGGAGCAGCGGCGGCTCCAGCGGTAGGGGAAGCGGTGACAGCAACAGTATTCTCCATACCAGTCGACGTACTTGTACTGTGAGGCACAAACTCGGGGGACAGTCCTCGAATCCTCCGACTGAAACGGTGTACCGGCGTAAGCTCTGGGTTTTGGGTCACGTTCCGGCTGCTAGAAGGAGTCTGTTGCATAGGGGAGGTTACCCAGCACCTCCACCATTAAAATGTCACGTTAAAGAGACAGGAGACGTTTTTAAGGCGTCCTCACAAAAGTCCGAAGAGCGGTCGGCTCAGCGCAGCCAAAAACAGAACAATGGCACGAGGGGGAACTGCCACTTCGTCTGCCTCTTTTGCGCTGGCAGCTCAAGCGCGCGGCAATATATATATATATATATATATATATATATATATATATATATATATATATATATATAAGAGAGAGAGAGAGAGAATAGATAGATAGATAGATAGATAGATAGATAGATAGATAGATAGATATATGCCGACGTTGTTATAGTGTAGAATGGTACATCAGCATACAGTCATTAAATTTCTACCCTTCGAACGATCCTGGGAAAACGTATTCAACCGAAAAAGAGAGAAATAATAACGTCTTACCCGAGAAATAAGTAACGTGAGCGCTCAAAAAACTCGTTAGGGTATAGTGGTGAAAAAGAAAAAAAAATGTCAAGCTTCGTCCTGACAGTGTTCCGCGAACTGCGGCCCATACAACAAGCATTGGGCTAGTTTTTTTTTTTTTTTCCGACGTAGATGGAGCACCGCTCGTATTACCTCGAGTCTTTCCGGCGTCCAACACAAGGCAGGAAGTGTCTCTGACGTCAGCGACACTTCCTGCCTTGTGTTGGTGCGGGCGCGCGAGCCGCTGACGTCATATACGATGACGACACTACCACCACCGACCACTGCGGCGCCGCGTTGCTCTCCTGTGTGCACCGGCGTGCAGAAACAGGCACGCAGGAGCAGGAACCGGCGTTCTGTCTTTTCTCTTCGCATGAAGGGTGTTGATGGCGGAAGAGCGTGCGGACGGCATGGAGCCCGAGACAGACACCCGATACGGGCTCGCAATGGCAAACACAATGAGTAATGCGATATACCTGACTCCCTTTGCCTAAGTGGTCATGATCTCACCACATGCGAGACAAGCCGGGAGTTCGGGTGTCACAGCGAATTCGCTCTTCGGCACATCCACCCGGCGTGCATACGCTTCCTTGATTTTTCTTTAGTCCTGGTCTATACGTAGATTTCACCTTCGCAATTCTGCCGAGCTGTCCTCTTTTTTTCTGTTTACTACCTGCATTTGTGGTCGCAAAACAAGAGCATTTTTTGCAGAATATGTGTTGTTTTCATGTTGCATGCGAACTTCAAAGTACCAATCCTGTGACGGTACCGATTCATATTTAATAGTGTGGTGTGATCACAGACGCGGAAATGACATACTCTCGCCCAAAATGTTGAGCTATTTCGCACAGCAATCAATTCGCTGTGTGTTAGCGCCTCGTGGTTGAATGCAGTTGCCGAAAAATTGTTTTGTAACTGGAACATTGTATGTAGGTTGCACTTGCGCTGAATTTATTGAGAACGTAATTCAGTCATTTGACGAACGTGCATAAAAGACTGGCGCTGAGGAGCGTAATTAAGATTTGGGCGACTGTACAACTCGTAAAATGTTGCGCGCTAGGACGTTGTTTGCTGGTGCGTTACCTTCAAGACATCCGACGGATAAGCCAATAGCTATCAGAAGGAATGTGCCTTGCCGTCAGTTAACGAGATACAGCAACAAAGAATTCTGGCTAAAGCGGTCCGTCAAACATTGCGCTTTTTCATAGAAATGGTGCGTGCAAATAGGTGCATCACACCCTGTGTGTATGCTAAGCCGATGGCATGTCGTTACCTTGTTAGCTGAATACGTGCAAACACACGAGATGATCAAGGCCGACTCAGCATCTCAGTAAAGACAAAGTGCTTAGCTGCGTCCTAGATGACGTGTGTTCGAGCTCTGCCCCGACGGCCACCTTTCGAAGCGCGTGAAACGTTTGAGTGGGATGTTGAATGTCAGCGCACGCTCAATAACTGAAAACGGGTGGTATTTTCTGCAGTTTTCTACAACGGTATCTCTGACATAGCCTTTTTATTGTATTTTTTGTAATTTTTTTGTAATTTTTTATTTTTTGTAATTTTTTGTAATATATCTCTCTCTCTCTTCGCAGCACTTATTTTTATCATCTTTTATTCCCCTCACCCCTTTCCTCAGCACAGGGTAGTTAGCCGGTCTAAGAACTGGCTAACCTCCCTGTGATTCCGCTTAAACGTTCTTCTTCCTCCTCCTTCCTGATATAGCCTAACTTACTTTCACACGATATCTATCAATCAACCAAAACACACACGAGGACTTGGTTGGCTCACGGTGGTACTGCGAGCATTACACCTTCCGCTGAAGAGTGGCGCGACAACTTTGCCGCCATGTGTTCTTGTTTTTAGACACTAAGGCGAGCGCCTTAGACGCCTCATCAAACGTGGAACTCCAACCATCCGCGTTGGCGTTTCGCGGCGTTTAGAATGAGTGACGCGAAAATTCATCATCGTCACGTTATGGCGTAACCGTTCAACGTCATGATACGTCACAGCTCAACAGAATTTGTGAAGTCATTATGACGTTACTGTGAGTTTACGTTACATGCAGCCACATGATGGTATCACGACGTGACATCGTAGCCTGGTTGAAGGTGGTGGAGTCAGGTGAGGTGCCTTTGATCTTGGAGCAGTACTAAAGCACCTTAGGAGATAGAAAGTATTTGAATGTTGGCGGGACACGATCAATAGGCGAGAAAAAACTTTCGCCATTGCTGACCACACACCGCGTCAGTACAAGTGATTGTGACTGGAGTAAGTGGAAACCCAATGACACTTTGAAACATTATAGTTTGAACATCCCGCTTATCCCCCCCGCCCCCACAGAGGACATGTGCCTCCCTCTTTTTCAATAAAAGATCTTTCATCCATCAATCTTTAAATTATAAGTGATTACATAAGGGGCCCTGGGAGATTTTTGTTGTTCTGTGCGTTGGTAGACAGGCACCATATAAAACAGCTCTCCTAAAATGTGTAGTGACCGCATGGGGAGCGGGGGGGGGGGTAGATAAGTCACCTAGATATATTGTAAAATTTCGCTGACGTAAATGATTTCAAAGTGCAACTGTCCTACTGTAAATGGACGCGGAAAAAGTATTTATGGCATGTTAACATTGTGGAACTTGAGCAGAACTAGTGAACAAGTTGGAATATGCGCAGCGTTCGGGTTCACTAAAACAAAAGCCCTAAATTTTTCGTCAAACAAAAAAGTTTACTCCAACTCAAACGAGAACATTCGACGACTACGAGTGATGAAAAAAAAACATCGTCCCTTGAAGACGTCAATAATGACATCATCAAGGCTTGCCTAATGAGACACGCCGCTACTTGGGCGCAATTGGTCAAAACAGCCAATTAACGCGTACGGAAAGCAATTCATAGGCGATACGTCGACAACAAATTGTCTCAGAATACGGGGCTTCCAGATATTTATTTGACAATATGACCTCGTAAAGCTATAGCACTGGAATTTCCACATAGTCAACTCTTAACCTTCCACTTTTATATGCAGCAGAAGTTTGAACGCTAACGAGCTCCTTTTTCATTCAGTGCTTGAGCTTCTCCTCCTGCTCCTCTCTCATAGTGTTATACTGCATGGTACGAACATCACAAAATACTGCTTTCAACACAATCAGCGCGCCGTTTCTTCGTCAAACTTAGTGCCAGCTGGTTGAAAAAGTTTTTTTTCTTTATTCCTGCTGTTTAATTTAAGGGTTCTTCTATTTTTGCCTGCGAATCACAATGCCAGAGCCGAGAATCTCACTCAAGCCATGAAAAACAAGGTCTTACGTACGGGTGTTTAGGTTTTTATGATCCCCCACCCCCCATCTTTTGACTCATTTCTTTTACTTGCCGCACACATTCTTAATTTAACACATCTTAGATTTTCAAGCAGGTCAAAGTTCTCCTGGGTGATGGCTTACAAAATATCGCTCTATCCCACTATAAGCGCATTGCCTGTTCTGATTGATTGCTTGACAGGTGGGGTTTAACGTCCCAAAACCACCATAGGAGTATGAGAGACGCCGTAGTTGAGGGCTCCGGAAATTTCAACCACCTGGGGTTCTTTAACGTGCACCCAAATCTGAGCACACGGGCCTACAACATTTCCGCCTCCATCGGAAATGCAGCCGCCGCAGCCGAGATTCGATCCCGCTACCTGCGGGTCAGCAGCCGAGTACCTTAACCACTAGACGACCGTAGTGGGGCTCTTTTCCTGTTCTTTGTGGAATACAAGTTGCATGTCGCACAACACACACCCGGCCATTTTCTCTTCGCCAATGAAGCCACGTTGTGTATCATCCCAAAACACACCATGAAGCAGGGCTTCGGATTAATTTTTGATCAGCCGTAGTATGTTGAAAGTGCGCCACAATGCAAGCGCATGAGTGACGGACGTCTCACGCCAACATTACAAAATTTTCCACCACTTGAATCGAGGATTGAATGCATGACCATTTGTGCAACGGCACTTATGCCATCGCTCCTGTTTGTCCTGTGTATCTGTGTCACGAGTAAGTGAAGTCGAATGAAAGATGACTTCGCAATAATGTTTTAATGACGTGTAACTTCATCAAAACGCTTGAGTGATGATTTGATGATAGCTTTCAACGCGTGAGTAGTGATTTCAGATGGTTTCAAAGAAGCCGTAGTTAGACAGCAAAGTCATGCTTTTAGTATTCGGCAGATAACAGCCTGTTTAGTAAACACCGCAAAGATTATGAGACATAGTACTATGCCCTTGTTACTTGTTCTGTGAAGGCGGTTGTAAAGATCCCTAAGAAATGCGTGGCGAAGAACGCAATGATATTGGTGAATGAATATTGTCGCGACGTCAAGACAGAGGTCGTACTTGAAGACGCTGAGATTACAGCACCGGGTCGGTCTTTTAGGTAACTGCGCGCGCGAGAGAGTTCCTCATCTTTCTCGTTGTTACGTTCTGCATAAAAGCGTGCAGATGCGCGTATGTGCTGTCGCCTTCGTCTTTTTCACGGGACGCACGTGACATTTGCCTCCCTCCAAATATGGCATTGTCCCGGTGCTCAGCCAAGGCACTCTACTTATAAAAACGCACATATGCACCGGCACCCACAGGACAAACGAGAGCTAGCTGGACAAGTAGGGTTTCATCCGGATGACATGCACGATTTCGGGTGAGCAGTTTCGGCGACTGCAGCTGCAATCGCCGCCGGGAATAACTTCGTAGTTGATGTCGTTCAATCGTCGGGTGACTCGATATGGGCCGAAGTATCGTCGTAATAGTTTTTCTGAAAGTCCGCGTCGACGTATTGGGATCCAGACCCATACCTTGTCGCCTGGTTTGTAGGTTACCAATTTATGTCATAGGTCGTACCGTTTCGCATCTTTGTGTTGCTGGTGACAAATACGCACGCGGGCTAGCTGTCGGGCTTCTTCGGCGCGCTGACCAAATTCTTCGGCGTCAGCGTGAGTGTCGTCACACTCGTGCGGCAGCATAGCGTCCAACGTTGTAGTGACTTCGCGCTCGTGTATTAAACTAAACGGCGTCATTCTGGTAGTTTCCTGCCGGGCAGTATTATTGGCGAAGGTGACATAAGGCAAGATTTCGTCCCAGTTCTTGTGTTCTGTGTCGAAATACATGCAGAGCGTGTGTGCGAGGGTCTTATTAAGCTGCTCTGTTAGTCCGTTCGTTTGTGGGTGGTACGCCGTTGTTCTCCGGTGAGCTGTACTACTGAGCCTGAGTACCGACTCCAAAAGTTCTGCCACGAACGCAGTTCCTCTATCCGTGATGAGAACTGTTGGAGCACCATGCCGAAGGACGACGTTTTCTATGAAGAAATGAGCCGCTTCTGCTGCTGCGGCCTTCGGCATGACTTTAGTTTCTGCGTAGCGAGACAAGTAATCAGTGGCGAGAATGATCCATCTGTTCCCTGTGGTAGAAGTTGGGAATGGGCCCAGGAAATCCATTCCGATTTGGGCGAATGGCTTTGCTGGTACTTGAACGGAAAGTAATAAGTCTGCCGGCCTGCCGGGTGGTGCTTTGCGTCTTTGGCAGTCGGCACATGTTTGGACGTGATGTTTCACAGCAGCAGGTAGGTTCGGCCAGTAGTAACTGTTTTGCAGACGGGACAATGTTCGAGTGTAACCGAGATGACCGGAGGTGACTTCATCATGGCAGGCTTCCAGAATTTCTTTTCACAGTGATGCAGGGACGACGAGCAAGTATGGGCCGTGGGTGGGAGAAAAGTTTTTCTTGTATAGGACGTCGTTCCTTAAACAAAAAGATGGCACTCCTCTCGCAAAACTCGCGGCACGTCTTCCCGTCGTCCTTCTAAGAAATCGATAAGCGAAAGCAGGTCAGGGTCACTGCGCTGCTCTTGTGAGATAGTGGCCGCGCTGATGACTCCCAAGAATGCGGCGTCCATGGACTCGTCATTAATAGCAGCAGGCTCAACGGGTGACCGCGAGAGACAGTCTGCGTCGGTGTGCTTCCTCCCTGATTTATAAATAATGGTCATATCAAACTCCTGAAGCCGAAGGCTCCAGCGTGCTAAACGGCCGGATGGGTCTTTCAAGTTAGTGAGCCAGCAAAGCAAGTGGTGATCGCTGACGACCTTGAATGAGCGGCCGTACAGATACGGTCGAAATTTGAGAACCGCCCAAACCACGGCGAGGCACTCTTTCTCGGTAGTCGAGTAGCTCTGCTGGCATAGGCTATCACTTTCTCGGAGTTATCTTGCCATTGTGTCAGTACGGCACCCAAGCCTACATTGCTTGCGTCGGTGTGAAGTGCTGTTGGCGCTGCCTGGTCAAAGTGCGCAAGAACCGGAGGTGTTTGGAGGCGTTGGCGTAATTCGTTGAACGCTGTTTGTTCCTTTTCGCTCCAAAGAAAGGGGACATCCTCTCGTGTGAGCCGCGTCAGAGGCACCGCAATAGACGATGGCGATGAATCGTCGGTAATAAGCGCAGAGGCCTAAGAAGCGTCTCACTGCTCTTTTGTCATGCGGTGCGGGAAACTTTGCGACAGCGTCGATTTTGCCCGGGTAAGGTCAAACACCTTCGTGGCTGACCACGTGGCCTAAGAAGCAAAGTTCGTTGTAATCGAAATGGCACTTCTCTGGCTTTAAAGTCAGGCCAGCCGAACGTATAGCTTGTAGAACTGTGAATAATCGACTTAGGTGTTCCTCGAATGTAGCTGAGAAGACGACAACGTCGTCTAGATAAACCAAGCATGTCTGCCACTTAAGTACTGATAGCACAGTGTCCATGAAACGCTGAAAAGTGGCTGGCGCTGAGCATAACCCGAATGGAAGCACTTTAAATTCATAAAGACCGTCGGGCGTCACGAAAGCAGTTTTCTCATGGTCTCTCTCGTCGACCTCTATTTGCCAGTAGCCACTTCGCAGGTCCATCGATGAGAAATAGCGTGCATGCCGCAGCCGATCAAGAGAGTCATCTATGCGTGGCAGTAGGTAGACGTCTTTCTTCGTTACTTGGTTTAACTTGCGGTAATCTATACAGAAACGCAAGCTGCCGTCTTTCTTTTTAACCAATACCACGGGGGATGCCCAGGGACTTTTGGAAGGCTGTATTACGTCATCTTGGAGCATCTTCTGAACTTGCTTTTGGATCTCCTCACGTTCTTTCGGAGCCACACGGTATCGGTTTTGACGGATCGGTCTCGTATTTTCTTCAACGATGATTCGATGCCGGGTCAGTGGTGTTTGCTTGACTTTCGACGTGCACGAAAAACAATTTTTGAACTGGTGTATCAGCTCTAGTAGGCGCTGTTTTTCCGAGGCTGACAGGGTTGAGCAAATGTTGACAGACAAAGGTGTCGAGGCTGGGACGGTCGCCTCGTTCGGTTGCAAAGCGAAGCAATCTCTGGCTTGGACCACGTCGTCGTAGTAGGCAATCGCGGTGCCCTTCTGGATGTGACGACGCTCGTTGCTGAAGTTGGTGATGAGCACTTCTGCCCGCCCATCAATTAGCGCCAGAATGCCTCTCGCTATTAAAACACCTTGCGTAAGCAATAGCGTGTCTATTCGTTCCGCTATCACCTCATTACGGCACGGCCGTTCACACAACACCGACACAAGGCAGCAAGATCTCGGCAGGAGCATCACATCATCGGCTACACGTAAACGTTGCAGTTGTTCTTCAGTGGTGGCGTCGACGTAAGGATGGGCGGAAAAGGTGACGATACGTTCTGAGATGTTGATGACAGCACCGTACTCTCGCAGAAAATCCATACCCAAAATCAACTATTTACAACAGTCCGGTAAAATGACAAAAGTGGCGACGAAGTTCGGAGCATCGATTACGAGCCGAGCGGTGCATTTACCGGTTGGCGTCATTAGCTGCCCACCAGCACTCCTTATGCTCGGCCCACTCCACGGCGTCTTAACCTTCTTAAGGCGGTCGGCGAGCTCTTGTCGCCTAATGGTTCGGGTGGTGGCACCGGTGATGGAAAAGCTTGCCGTAGTTCCGGGCGCACGATTTCTGCAACAGAAGCAACTGGGGGGTAGACGGAAGGCCGAGGGCCCGCACCTCTTCCCGCAGGATTTGTCGAATCATTTGCCGTAAAGAGTTTTCGGAAACGGCAGCGTTTTGAGCGGCGGCACCAACAGGCGTTTGGTCGGGCAGGCGGTCAAAGTGGCGGCATCGTTGCCGGAGCGCTTGCTCAATGACAGTCGCCTCTTTGATGAATTCATCCACTGTTGTAGGCAGATTTCGTACAAGGCCGGCGAAAAGCGGTTTCTCAACTCCCCGCATCAGATGACGAACTTTCCTTGCCTCGGGCATGTCAGGGTCAGCGCGGCGAATTAGACGGGCCATATTCTCAGCGAACATGGCCACGCTTTCATTCGGCTTTTGCATGCGGGCTTCAATCATCTGTTGTGCGAGATCCCGTCGGTCCACACTCAGGAACGTCTCGAGAAGCTTTTGGCGGAAATTGTCCCAGGTTTGGAAAGTAGGCTCCCTATTCTCGTACCACGTGCGAGCGCTATTTTCCATTGCGAAGTAGGCACGGCCAAGTTTTTCTGGCACGCTCCAACGATTCACCACAGTGGTCCACTCGAACTGGTCGAGCCAGTCCTCGACATCTCTATACGGTTCTCCACGGAAGACATCGGGAACACGAGGAGTCTCAAAAGTTACCTGGTAAGGGTGAGTCGTCTGGGCCGGAGGATGATTTGCAGACGTTGAAGGGGCCGCCATGTTGGTAACAGGAGATGCCGTCAAGAGTTCTGGACTTAGGCCTAATAGGCGCCGGCTGAATCGGTGTACTGGAGTCGCAACAAGATGTTGAGGCTCCGGACTGGGTGTACGGTCCCGAACAACGCTTTCTTGCATCAGGTTGCAGGCCCCAGCACCTCCACCAGTGTCGCGACGTCAAGGCAGAGGTCGTACTTGAAGACGCTGAGAAAACAGCAGCGGGTCGGTCTTTTTGTTAACCGCGCGCGAAAGAGAGTTCCTCAACTTTCTCGTTGTTGCGTTCTGCATAAAAGCGTGCAGATGGGCGTATGCGCTGTCGCCTTCGTCTTTTTCGCAGGACGCACGTGACAATAGTTAGCTGCTCTATTAGACGTATAAACTTTTCGTTGAATAAGCAGTAGAGGAACTTAGTATATGTACTTGTTTGTATTACACGGTAGAAAAAGTTACATATCGTGAGAGGCGTACAGAGAACTGACAAAGTTTCAGAGAGAGAGAGAGAAAAAAAAATGCCAGGCCTGCGCGAGAGGCGCAGCACAGTCACAGCGAAAACAAGAAGAGGTGTCTTTCAGATGCTTTTCTAAGCAGTCTTCGGGTAGATGCTACAGGCACACTTGCTGGGTACCCACTACGCATTTAATAATCATAATTTATGCATAGTAGGCCGCCATTTATTAGGCTACCCTTCGCAAGTTTTCAGAGAAGCGTGGTATTCGCTAAAGACATGTAACGAATTTTGTGTTCCATTTAGTGGCTAACGACGATGAAGAATTACTTCTGAAGTGAATATTTAAGTATCCTGCCGCCCGGTTCTTGGCCCATCCCCCTCTGTGGGTGAGCGCCATCCATCTGAGGTCATCAGCATCAGAATCAGCATGTGCCACAGTTATTAGGCGATGAAGAACAAGCTTTTGTAATAAGTTGGAGAATCGGACGATCCACTCGTTAGGTGATTCGCATTGTGTGATGCCTGATTTTTCTGCAGTTCTAAAACACGTTATTACTCATATTAACACAATTCCTTTCCCGACACCAAGCCCGCCTAAGGCAAGCTTGTGAACGAATCCCAAGCACCGGCATGGCTCAGTGGCAGAGTACTGGGCTAGCACGCAGTGGACCCGGGCTCTAATCTCAGTATGTCACCAAATGTCCTTAGGGTTTCTTATTTGGTGGCAATTTCAGGTAATGTCATTCGTTCCTAATGTCATTCGTTCGCTGTGATTTTGTGTGATAGTGGTTACGGACACCGGCGGCGGCGGCCAACTACGGCACTGACTACCCGTGTTGTGATAACAGCTTTCGCTGCAAGAAAAAAAGCTGATTATTACTGCTGCATCGGTAAGCAGCAGCCTTGAGTTCAGATGTTGATCCTTTTCTAAAGTGCACTGATAGCATTATGGAGCAGTTAGGCCGCACACATTCGCAAATTTCTAGAAAAATCAGTTTTCCCGAAACGTATACCCGTGTCAAACGTTGAATCTGACGCCATTTACAGCGAGTGTCATTTATTCTCGATGTAGTTCGTTTGGTGGGACTCGGGAAAACTAATGCCATTTTATTTAAACGACATAATCTTTCTGAGGAGTTTGCGAAACACATTCGCACTCAATTTTGCGTAGTCTGGGTGCCAGGAACCTTTTAAAGAGAATTATTGATTGACTTGTGGGGTTTAACGTATGAAAATCACCATATTATTATGAATGACGCCGTGTGGAGGACTCTGGAAATTTCGACCACCTGGGATTCTTTAACGTGCACCCAAACCCGTTAAAGAGATGGCTATTGACTAGCACACAAGTAACTTATATTTCGCGCCTACATTTTTTATGCTAGAATAATTAAATTATTGATTTAACGACGTTTGCAATAAATTTTGAAATTTATGCGTGATAGGTTCTGAAAGAATTCTGATCTGAAGTTTTGAACTACAGTGGCTGAAACGGTGGCCGAACGCCCGCTTTGTTTTAGTTGCACTCAGTTGTCATCATTGCCTATATCGCGGGTGTTGATGATGTGATTTCACGTGTAATGGGGGTAAAAATGTTAACTAAATGAATTAGCACCCACCATCTCCTTGCTGGAAAAAGGTAGGTGTAACCTCAAGAGACAAGAAGAGAACAGTGTGGACTAGGGAACAAACTGGGGTTGAGAATATCATAGTTGAAATCAAGAAGAGGAAATGGGCATGAGCCGGGCATGTAGCGCGTAGATAGAATAACCGCTGGTCATCCAGGGTAACTGACTGGATTCCCAGAGGAGGCAAGCGGCTTAGAAGGGAGACAGAAGGCTAGGTGGGCAAATGAGATTCAGATGTTTGTGGGTATAAATTGGCAGCAGCAAGCACAGGACCGACTTGACTGGGGGAACATGGGAGAGGCTTTTGTCCTGCAGTGGACGTGGTCAGGATGATGATGATGATGATGATGATGATGATGATGATGATCTTTTTTCTGTAGCCGTTGTGTCAGCCATGCACCAACTCTGCACGATTTATTTGGGATTTAATTGGCTCCTTGCTTGATCTCACTTAGGTCGAGCAGCTACGTCAACTTATGCAAAACAACTGCGTTTATATTCTTAGAGCAGCTTTTTAGTGATGAAAGTTTATTTTTGATACTAGAATCATGTTACAAGCAATGTTTGATAGATTCTCATTTCTCCTCGAGTCACGGCTTACGAAGGCTAAGGTTTTGGTCATCCTTCTAAAATGATGTGTGTTTTCGTTCTGTGGCAGCAGGCAGGCAAAATTACTTTCTGTTCAGCTAATGTTATTCGCTGTAAATGATGATATATTGGCAGTGTGACAGAGGCCCTAGTCGTGCCTAGATTTGGGCACCAAATATACGGCTACTGGCCACCTCTGTACCATTAAGAGCCTTCCACCAACTAGCTGTTTTACAGAAGCACCAATCACCAAATGCATTGTTTTCCCTTTTCACTGTATGAGGACTGTCACGGTGACGTATTTCAACGATATACAATGCACGGAGAAAAACTTCCGGTGCTATAAAAGGAGCACCATGACGCTTTTTCACCATGAATATAAAAGGTTTGCGATTGGTACTCGAATCTACCGAGAGCAGGTGAGACAACAATCACTAAGCTCGTAGCGTTAAGTCTACAATTCAAAAATTATTTTAAAATTTAGTTTAGAATTATTCCCTCGTATCTGTACAAATGATGGTATTAACAAAATTGACCGCGCCACAGCTTCGTAGTCCACAGCTATTAGCTTATTTGAGCGTCGTGAAAAGCATTGTTATCGAGGCCACCATGAGATTCCAGCACGTGCTGAATGCTCACTTGTTATCATGATTAAAGCAAGCCATGCACTAAAAAAACAAACAAAAAAACAAAAGCCAAAAACAAAAAAGAGAGTGCTCGCGTTTACGATGCGCACTTCTTCTCGACACCGGTCATTTCTGCTCTGCGTAGATTTCAGTGCTCTGGCAAATACGTCAGGGTAGAGAATATGCTAGGAACGTGCGACAAATTCCCGTGACACCGCCTTACTCGACAGAAATTGAAATATTTTGTGACAGTCTATTTGTGAGGCTATATCCTTTTTTGATGGACTCATTACATTATTGTTCAGAAAGATATTGCGAGACCCCTTGAAATCGTAATATTGACTTTGAAAGTTACAATTTTACAAGCTCGGTGCAACAGCTAGAAAAAAAAAAGTAATCAGACCACAGTGGCTGTTCTCAGAAGCTGCGGTTCTCGCCTTTTTATGAAACCTAAAAAGCATGGTAATCACTTGCATACCAAGTAACAAGAACGGTTCAGTTTAGTGTTCGCGTTAGTAGTGGAAGGTTAAACTAGAGGCGCCGACTGAATGGGTACGATAAAACGACAGCTGTACTCTACAAATTGGAGTGGTTACTGTAGTTATGCTCCGCGCTGCAAGAAATAGAAAGACGAAACGACATTGCTGTAGAGATCTTGAAGCCTTAACTAGTGGTCTGCGCACTCTAGCGACAGTATTGAAACTCGCTGAAGACAAGGAGAAGAAGAAGACAAGGGGCACGGAAAAGCGCGCGCTCGCATATCTCTCTGCGGTGTTCCCGTAAGTATCAGGGATTGAGCAACTGTCGCTGAACGCACGACGTGAGCGTGCAACTACTCTGTAACCTTTTCGCTTCGTGGGAGGGTGCCTCATTCTCGAGAACCGAGTGCCGCAATACCATCGATCGCCATTGAAATGGGACCTTCATCCGTAGGCAGCAACCTGGCGGCCGTCTTGGTGCGCGATCTGAGGCTCTGCTACAGCCGCAACTCGCCGCCTGTCATCGACGGGGCCAATATGACCATCCTCAAGGGAGCCATTTACGGCTTGTTGGGTGCCAGTGGCTGCGGCAAGACGTCACTCCTCAAGTGCCTGGTCGGTCTCTGCAAGCCGGACTCGGGCAAGGTGCTCATTTTCGGTCAGCAGCTGCACCGAGGACTGGTGCCTGGTCCGGGCGTCGGATTCATGCCACAGGAGCTAGCGCTTCACTCTGACTTCACAATAGCCGAGAACATGTACTTCTTCGGCCAGCTGCTCGGTATGCCCTTGGAGAAGATTTATGAGCGGATCAGCTTCCTCTGCTCTTTCTTCCAGCTGTTGCCCGCCAACAGATTTGTCGAGCACCTCAGCGGCGGCCAGCAGCGGCGCGTGTCCCTGGCTGTGGCACTGATGCACCAGCCTCCATTTCTCATCCTGGACGAGCCCACCGTGGGTCTGGACCCGGTGCTGCGCGAGGCCATCTGGCGCTACTTCCTAGTGCTATCTAAGGTGGACGGCGTGACCCTGCTCGTCACCACGCATTTCATCGAGGAAATCGCGGAGGCTGCCACGGTGGGTGTGATGAAGAATGGCAAAATTTGGTGTGAGCGGCCGCCGGACGAACTCATGCAGACGTATGGCACGGCTACCCTGGCTGAGTCCTACCTAAAGGTGTGCCAGGCACTGGACTTTCCTCCGGCGCCCACAGAAAAACAGGCGCTGACGAACGCTGAAAAGAAGGTCAAGGAGACGCGGCCAGTGCTCGAGAAGCCGAACTCGACGAGGCGCCCTCGGCTGGCCCCTGCGTCACCCGTGAAGCCGTGTCCTATACCGGAATCACTGCTCACGTGGACCAACTGGGGACCAGTGCGAAGCTGCCTTCGTGTGAGGGCGCTGGTAGTCAAAAACTTGCTCAAGATCATGCGCAAGGTTATCACGGTGTTGTTCCAGCTGGTGGTGCCGTCTTTTGTGGGCGTCGTGTTCTGCCTATTCGTGGGAGGCAAGCCTTCCTATCTACCGGTGGGTGTGGTCAACGAAGACAAAAACGGCTCATTCAGCAAAGCCTTCCTCGCCGAGATCTCCAATGAGACCGTAACGCAGAAGCCGTTTCCGGATATCCGCCAGGCCTTTGATGCGGTGCTTGGTGAAGAGGCCTGGGGCACCATCCACATACCACCAAACTACACGAAGGAGTTGAATTTCAGGGTGCACTCAAAATCGCTCAGGGGATACACCAAGGGGTTCTTGGTCAACTTCTTCCTGGACGCGACCGATTACACCATCCGGAACACGTTGCAGTTAGAGATCTTGGAAGCACACACCAGGTATCTGAAGGTGCTCTCCCACAACTTGACCAGCCTGAATTTCTCCTTTCAAACAATACGGTTTACGGATCCTTTCTACCAGGCCTTCGACTTCACCTTCCGGGAGTTCATGAGCCCTGGCCTCATAGTCGCTACGCTCTTTGCCTTGTCCATGTCTCTGACGGCGCTGTTGCTCGTAGCCGAGAACCAGGAAGGAATCCGTGGACGATCCATCGTAGCCGGCGTGACACCGGTGGAGGTGATCACAAGCCATGCGGTGGTTCAGATGTCCATGGCGTACATGCAGACGGTACTCATGCTCGTGGTGTTCGTCAGCGTCTTCGACACTCCTGTGCGCGGAAGCCTTTGCGCGGCCTTCTTTATACCAGTGCTGATGGCACTCTGCGGCATGAACTTCGGGTTTTTGACTTCGTCGATATCTAAGGACGAGGCGACGGCCCTGCTGCTCTCGATGGCCGCCCTCTATCCAGCACTTCTCATGGGAGGTGTGCTATGGCCCGTCGAAGGCGCCCCGGAGGTACTGCGTCCCTTCAGCTGGGCCGTACCGCAGGCCCTTCCGGCACATGCCATGCGCGGCGTCATGCTGAGGAACTATACGTACGACAACGTGCATGTTGTGCGGGCTGCGGGAGTGACGGCCGGCTGGACGCTGGCCTTCATGGCTTTCGCCGTGATCATGTACTCGCTTTCAAAGTGAAATAAATATATCAAAATTTGAAATAAAAATATATAAAGAAAGATTCTTGCTGTTTGTTCTCATCAAACGCAGTCCACGCTTGTTTCGTCTTGTTTCTGCGACATGGTGCCGTGACTAAGATAGCGGCTTCTCCTCTTCTCACTGGCCACGGAATACCAGGACGAAAGACAGGCCACACAGGACGGACGACGAGGAGGCCCAGTGCGAACTGACGGCAGCGAGACAGGACATCGCAATCTGAGAGAGCGGCACAGACACGGAAGACGACACAGGTACGGGTGAAGGTTCGCCGCTGAAAACTGTGAGCGACCGGCTGTTTTCTCAATTATTCAAAATGAACAGGGAAGTAATTTCGAAGAAAAGAAAAACGCCGAGGATGCAAATAACACACCTAGTAATAGAAGCAGAAAATAAGCTTCATGAGAATGAAGACCCTATGGAAATATAACTGATAGCCGGCCAGATTAGAGGCATCGCCGACATGTTAAATACAGTTAACGAACAAATGAAACACTTCATAACGCCGGAAACAGCCGATATTGAGTTTGCGAGGACCACTGAGTACAAGCTAAGGACAATTAGCATTCTGCATAACATGAATGCCTACCTTTGTCGACAAGAACGGCGCGAGCCAGTAAGGTTACAGGTCCCTTCAAATGACAATGCCAGGCAAGCGCCGCAAGCAAATCCAGTAAAGCTACCAAAGGTAGAATTAATGAAGTTCGATGGTGACATGAGGAAATGGCAGAGATTCTGGCATCAGTTCGAATCGGCCGTTCACGAAAGAACAGAATTA
The DNA here is from genome assembly GCF_043290135.1 of Rhipicephalus microplus. Taxonomy (NCBI): domain Eukaryota; kingdom Metazoa; phylum Arthropoda; class Arachnida; order Ixodida; family Ixodidae; genus Rhipicephalus; species Rhipicephalus microplus. The sequence goes on from NW_027464623.1 coordinate 250,476, forward strand.
AACGAGAATCAAAATTTCATGAACCTTCTGTCATCACTAACCGGCTGAGTGGCAGCTGTCGTGGAGGTACTTCAATATTCAGACAGTAATTATGTGAAAGCTATCGACATGCTCAAGCAGCGATACCGGAAAGATGAAGCGCTTATAGGAATGCACAGGAAAGATCTAACTAACTTGAGTACAGTAGCAAGCTGCAGTAGTTATGAAGGAGTAAGAAGACTGTCAGACAAGGTACAAGTGCATACACGTGGGTTAGAATACTTAGGCGTGAAAACCGAGTCATATGCATCGATGCTACTACCAGTATTGAAAATATCATTATCCGCGGAGATGCACGTGAGGTTCTAACTGAAACAAAGAGAATCGGCCGGCAGGTTTTCAGATCAAGATGACAATGCAACTAAACATCATGGAGAAGCTCTGAATCGCTTGATGAGGTATATAGAAGACCAAGTGGAGTGCAGAGGGGAATTCGTAGAGTGCAAGGAAAGCCATGGTGACAAATTTGACAGTAGGCAACATAAAAGAACGGTAATGATGATGATAATGATGATGACCTCTGATGGATGGCACTCAACCACAGAGGGGGATGACCTATGAATTGGGCGGCAGGATACTTAAATGAAACTAAAACAAAAAAAGCCAGTCTGAAATGTAGTTTAGAAATAATACTACCAATAAATAAAAATGTTTGCTGAGGAAGAGGTCAAACCATCTCTTGTTTTTGGTAGACGTAGCTACGAATTATAACCTAAAGATTTGGAAAGGTTAGGGTGCACTAGCGTGGTAATCTTTTAGTTGCGTTGATGTAATCAAACACAGTGGAGCATATATGCCTGTGGCAGTAACCAAATGAAGTTCCGCCAAGTGATAAATTAATGGTAGATTTACTTGTATTCCTAGCTTTTGTAATGGGGCTGCTAAAATATTTTTCTCTAATAAGCATAACGATGACAGAATAAAAAGAAATGTTCAATTATTTCTATTTAGTTGCACCAAACGCATAGCGGTGACGCCTTGAGTCGAGCTTTGTTAAAGTAATAATTTAGTCGTGGAACTGCACAGCGCAATCTCGTATAAGTGACCTCTAACTGGCGAGATACACATCACTGTTTATTGCAGCAATACCTCAAATGCTCAAAATCTTTGATTTTATCCAAATTGCCTTTTCCCCTTTGCAGACAAGCATTTTTGAACCTTAGTGCTGTCACTTAAACCGTATCTGGCAAAACTGGGATGGTGGGCCCACCCAGGGATACTGCTCCTAAAGAGTCCGCCATTTCGTTCAAGTATAATCCGCGGTTGCCGGGTACCCATAGTAAATGCAGTTTTTTTTACGTTTTTCGGTACTAAATGCCGAAACGTAATCATCAGCTCTGCATTTACTGCTGCAGAATGTCCATTACATACTGATAACGAATCTGTGATGATAACTGCTAATGATTTGCTTGAGGGCAATTTGCGTAGGACAAGAACAATAGCCAGTAATTCTGCAATGAATACAGAGGTATAATCTAGGAGTCGAATCGAAAAGGACCAGTCAAAAGAAGGAGAGAAGGTGCCAACCCCAGCCTTTTCTTTTGACACAGATGCATCAGTCGCAATGATATTGCTTATCTCTAGGTGAGCTAGATAATATGCTAACTAGTCATTTAGGTACCTATGTGCCAAGTGTTTCGCGTTATGAGGAAATATATCATCAAATTGTATGCTAAGCATTGACTTTAAATTGTGTATTGGACCAATATGTTTAATTTTTACACTCAGTTGCTGTAGTATCGCTTGTGCAAATATTATTTGCGGGGTGTGTATTCGCGACCAATGTGTTTTGAAAAATAAAGCCGGTTCTTAAATGAAAGGGTAAAATGAGAGTCTTTGGTGTGAACTGTATATCTTTAAGAATGCTTGCACAGTAAGAATTTTAAACCTATTTAGCAGAGAAGGTAGGCGAGCTTCCATATACAACACGTTATTTGCAACGAATTTTGGTAGACCCAGACACAAACGCAACGCTTCTCTTTCCAGCAGTATTAGGGGTCACATTTTATAAGCTGCATTGCCAGAAAATGATACACATCCGAATTCTATAATGGGCCGCACATAAAGTTTATATATCATTATTAGCACATCTCTTCTTAAACCCGCTTTTTTCCGAGCTTCCGTAGCCACCCCATGGCCCTTGTTGCCTTGGAGTACACATCATCAATGTGACTTCTCCAATTTAATGCGTCATTATATAGGATGCCCAAATATATAACGGTCAATTTTCAAAGCACCGTGACAAAGTTTGGCATTTTTTGTGAGTATAATATTCACTATTCTGATGACAGCAGAAAAAATATGGCATATGAAGAGAAGAAAATGAAGCTAAAAGCGTCTCAAAGATGCTACCGTTGCACGAGGCCCCGACATACTGCCAAAATATGCAAGGCAATCATAAGATGCAAGATATGCGGGAAGAGGCACGTAACGTCTATGTGCCGGGGAAAAAACTCTCAGCGCAGGGCACAGCAACCATTCAAGGTAAAAATAAAAATCAGGAACAAGGGTCAATCCGCTAATGTACGAATATATTGTCGAGCATTTTTCTGTAGACTGCAATGGAAATAGCAGAAGGTAGAAACAAGTCGTGCTATTGTCGGGTTTTGTTGGACACTGGTAGCCAAAGAACATACATCTTTAAGAGCTTGTCAAAGAAGCCTGGTTGCATGGTCAACAGAAAAGAAAGACTGACCATAGGCTCTTTCGGAGAATGACAAGAGGAAAAGACTATGCATTCAGTTGAAGTCAAACTTAGAAGCGCATATAGTGGCAAAGAGGTTTTGTTGGAAGCACTCGAGGTTGACGTTGTATCAAAAGAAAGAATACCGCTCTTGCCAGTTTCACTGAAGGAGAAGTATGAAGACGACGGATTAAAGAGTGCTGACGAATTATGTACAAGCATAAACTGCAGAGAAATCAGAATCCTTGTTAAATCAGACCAGTACTGGCAAATAATGACCGGAGGCATCCGAAAACTGGAAGAGAAGCTGACAGCAACAGGTACCATATTCGGTTGTACGGTGCAGGTTAAAACTAAGTTAGTGGCAACGTTAGTGAAACGGTCAACCGTTATGTTACTTCAATATAAAGTGAACACGTTCGACATAGAGACCAAGCTAAGGCATTTCTGGGACATAGAAACCATCGGCATAAAAGGCACTGAGCAAGACGCAATGAAAGAAGAGAGTGTGATGGAGTATTTTAGCAAGAACCTAAAGTGTGAAGAGAAAAGATACTCAGTACGACTTCCATGGAAAGATACCGTGGAGCTTGATGAAAACAAATGTGCCGCAATGACCAGATTAAAGCAACTCACTCGAAGGTTACGGAAAGACGAAAGTGTATTGCGATGTTACGAGAATGCCATCAGAAAGTACTTGACTAGTGGAATGGCAGAAGTGGCCGAAGAAAAGGGCACCGATGACACACTGCTACTACATGCCGAATCAAGCCGTCATCAAGGAAGACTGTCAAACAACAAAGATAAGAATAGTTACGAGAATGCCATCAGAGAGTACTTGACTAGTGGAGTGGCAGAAGTGGCCGAAGAAAAGGGCACCGATGACACACTGCTACTACATGCCGAATCGAGCCGTCATCAAGGAAGACTGTCAAACAACAAAGATAAGAATAGTATTTGATCTGTCATCATCATCCACAAAGAGTGATCTCTAAATGATAACTTCGAAACGGGACCAAATGTCAATTGTGATCTCGTGCACATGCTGATGAACTTCCGACACCATCGCATCGAAATGACAGCTAATATTGGGAAGTCATTCTTACAGATTTCAGTAATCGAGGAAGACAGATATGCGCTGAAGTTTCCTTTGGTGGGATAGAATTCAGAGTGAAAGCGATGCGGTGACCGTAACATGAAAAATGTCAAAAGTGACGTTTGGCTCAGCCTCCAGTATTTCTTCCTCGCATCAACAGTACAGCACCATCTGAGCAAGTGGGACGAGAAATTTCCGGAGACGAATAAACAAAACAGCTGAGGAGAAACATCTATCTTGATGACATAATAATGGAAGCTGAATCACCCATGGAAGCCGAAAAAGTTTACTTGAAATCAAAGGAGATTTCTCAAGAGGCGTCAATGACTCTCAAGCGTTCAACACAAATGAGCCTGAATTACAACAAAACATAAAGAAAGAGGAAAACGCATGCTTCGGGGCTTCTACCGAAATAAAGGTACTTGGCATCAGATGGAACTTCAAGGAAAGTAGGCTGTACCTACCATCATTTGATATAAAAATCATCAATACCAGGGGTGCGCTAATGAAGAGCCAAATGTTACAGCTCACTGCTAGAGTGTACGATCTTCTGGGACTCTTTACTTTAATTATGGTAACAGCCAAGCGAGAAATACAAAACATGTGGAGAAAAGGGACGTCTTGGGACAACTCACTGCCAGATGATGAAACGGAGACTTGGAGAAGATGGATTAAAGAGTAGGAATCGATTCAAGAGTTCAGTGTATCACGATGGTCTGATGTAAGACAAAAGAGGAAGCATATTCAAACTTCACTTGTTTTCAGATACAAGTTCATATGTATATGGAACTGTGGCCTATTTGATAAATCGCTACGAGAAAGAAAAGGAGGCTGAAATACTAATTGCACAAGAAAGAATTGTGCTGATGAATTAAATCTCGTTACCACGGCTTGAGTTGATGGCTGCGTTGCTGTCTGCACGCATTTCGAAATACATCAGAAGCGGATTTGTAAGGAATATAAATGCTACAAGATAGTGGACGAACTCGACCATTGTTCCTAGTTGGCTACACGGAAAGAAAAAACCAGACGCATGTGTAGAGAATAGGGTGAAGGAGATAAAAAAGAAAACGAAGCTATGAGAATGAAAATACATTGCAAGTGAAGAGAACCAAGCTGATCTCATGACCAGAGGTGTAAGCACAAAGGCTTTGATACAGTCGGACCTACGGTGGCTTGGTCCAAAGTCACTTGTTACGGAAAACAAGACCACAGAGAGACGGAAACGGAAGAAGACACTGGGAGTTGTGAATGTTATGCAACTAACACATACACGTCAATTCTGGTCGTGATCGACGCAGAGAAGTATAAAACCTACATAAGATTGCTCAGAGTAACAGCTTGGGTTCTGAGATACATACAGATTATAAAAAAAGCGGATAATCGGTGGTCTGAGTTTTGATGAACTAAAAAATGCAGAGACGGCAATAATAAAATTGGAACAACGAAAGATACGGGAACATATTATACTCAACAAGATCAATTCGACGAAGACAACAAGGATGTTTGTTTGTGGTAGGGAAGTCTTTGAAGATGAACAAGGACTAATAAGGCACAAGGGTCGTCTGTCTCAAAGTCGACTGACATACAATGAAAAACATCCCATTGTGCTACCAAAGTGGACGGCTGCTACAAAGCTGCTAGTGCGACATGTGCAACAACTCGCGTTGCATGGTGGAGTCAGTGCAACACTGTCGCAGCTTAGAACGAAATATTGGATAATCCAAGGAAGTCAGCTGGTGAACAAGATTACTCATGGATGTTTAAAGTGCCAATGATTTGACGCTAAACCAATTAGGCAAGACACATCACCCCTGCCTGCTGACAGAGTAAAACACCGACAACCATTGGAAGTGACTGGTGTAGATTTTACAGGCCCGATGCTTATAAAAGACTCCGTGAAAGGCATGACAAAACTGTACATCGCATTATTCGTGTGTACAAGAACAAGAGCTGTACATCTCGAAGTTGTCGACAACTGTAAAACAGAAGCATTCTTACATACATTCAGAAGATTTACAGCGAGAAGAAGCTTATGTCGCACAATATATAGTGACGACGCAAGGACGTTCAAGAAAGCCAACAGAGAAATCAATCGTATGCTGAAGGAGTTAGAAGAAGTCTCTGAATCAGCTAACCAAGGAGATAAACTAAAGTGGAAGTTTATCGCCGAACAAGCGCCTTGGTGGGGAGGCTTCTATGAAAGGATAATACGAAGCATGAAATCATCAATGAGGAAAGTCATCGGAAAGGGACTGCTAACCAGTGAATAGATGGAAAAAATAACCACTGAAGTTTAACCAGTGCTTAACAACAGGCCGTTAACCTGTGTACACTTCGTACCAGATGAGCCGCTACCTATTGCAGCGGCTACCATAATAGGTGGAAAATGACGAAGATCAACACGAAGTCAACATTGAAGAAATCTGAAGGAAGTGGCGAAACATCACGAAAGATTGGTGGAAAAGATGGAATAAGGAATATCTGAAGGAATTGAGAGCAAGCTTACGCAAGTAAACAAGAAACGAGAGTGAACCGAGGAGACATCGTATTGCTTGGTTCACGCACTCCTAGATCACTTTGGAACCTAACTAGAGTCATGGAAGTTTATTTGGAAGTCGACGGGAAGATACGCTCCTGCCTTTTGAAAACAAATGGAAAACTCATTCGGAGACCTGTACAACATATCTACCAACTTGAAGGTTGTTTCCAATGAGGAGAACAAAACTTTATGTGGGCAAGAAGCTATTGAAACTCACCGAAGAGAAGGAGAAAAAGAAAACAAGAGACGAAAGAGCGCGCGCGTGAATAAGCGAAATAAAAAAGGAAGATTCTAGCTGTTAATTCTCATTGAACGCACTCTACGCTAGTCTCGTCTCGTTTCTGCAACAGGCAGTGATGTCGCGTTTCGCTTTGCGAGGACAGTGATGTCTGCCGTGATTGCGGGATATTATGGAGGCACGCGTGTACAATATTACGGGGTTTCTGCACAAATGGACAATGTGCTTAGTGTTTAGAGAAACGGACGTGTCAGCATTGGGCAAGGAGAAAAGACAAATGACACTTTTGCACAGCGAAAGCGTCAGTGGGCAGACTTGGCAGTTTGTCATAGCAATGCATTGGCGGCGCAATAGTACGGTAACGCCTCGTTTTTCTTGACTATTAGAGGTAGCGATAAGTAACTCCGGGCTCCACTGTCACAAGGGTTGCGAAAGAGGGTGGTGCTAGGGTGGTTATGAATGAGAGCGCTTGAGCTCATTGTGACTGCACCAACGTTATTAAAAAGAACTGTACGGACAAACTGTGCATGAAAAGTAGTCATGCAAACTGTCGTAATGTGGCGTGAACTCGTGGCGCAAGCATGTCGTAGTTTTAGTGTTGAATGACGGTAGTGATAGTGTTTTGTTGTATGCACACCATTCTGTAATCATAAACTGAGTGGTTTTGTTGCCACGAGCAGACGCTATATGGATCGATCGACTTTTGTTAACGAACTTCTTGACCCAACATATAAGTTTTCTTTTATTTTACGACAACATATCCCGCGTATTCAGAATGCCATCATCATCGAGACTGCGAAGTGTGGCAGCGCCACGCAAAGCGGACGCACCTTAAAATGCAAACAATCTCTTGGTCCTTTGCAGGCATTTTGGTATGCGCAGAGTTAGTCGTTACGTCCGCACGTGATTCAACTCTTGTCAGTAGCAGAAATAACCTACTTGTCTGCCTGAGGCTAAGTACGTTTCCTGTTTTTTTTCCTCATCAAGTGGTAAAAGGAAATAAAAAAAAACTAGATGGGATATTAGAGCAAAATGAGAGAATGACACATTTCGATTATTAAACTCAATTATCTCCGCTGTTGCGGCACCCATTTAGAGAAGCTTTAGCGGTGAAAAGCTTCAAGGCGATAGGCTGGAGAAGATACCGTTATCAAGGACCAACGCTGCTTGCCAACTTCGAGTAACCGCACAAGAAATTACTTTTTACGCTTGGAATGCAACAGGTAGACTGGGCAATCAGCACCATCTCAGCCCGAACACTTTACTTCTACAGACACCTACTGGACTTCACCGCAGTTATGCCTCTCTGCTTTGCTGTTTATGACTCAGAGGTGAGTCATTTCACGAAGTGCATAGGCGTACTAGCCAGGGGGCAAAAGAGGCGCTAGCCACCCCCCCCCCCCCCCAAAACACACACACTAAGAAAAGTTAGAGGGGCTGAGCCCTCCCACCCCACTTTCGACAGTGGTCACTGTTGGTTGCATGCTGGGGAAAGCAAACACTAAGGCTAAGTTTTCCATTACCCGGTGACCGTAATCACTTATGGTTTTACAAGGAAATATTACAATATAGTGAAATTTCTCCAGCACTTTTGCGGTGACGATTTTACTTGTGGGCTCTTGCTGAGTGGGGCGCCTATGCGGCGCGTTCGCACTTTGGGCAGTAGCATTGCAGAGCATGCCAGCGCTGAACAGGGGCCCAAGAACATTGCATAACTTGTACACGCTTGATTTCTGCAGTGACTGGCTGATGCAGTTAAGGATGCGAACGAGCAAACTTTTTAAGGAGTGGCCAAATGATCTGCTGCTTCAGTAAAATTTTTTTCTTTGATCAAAACATTATTATCACCACTGCTTTGTCGGAGCTGCTGTGAGCTGATGAATGTTACGAATATTCTTCAATGTTCTAGTCTTATCTGGAAGCGCGAAAAAAGGGGGCCGCTTTTGTCTCTGATAAACCTGATCCGCCTTGCTTATGGTAATTTGGAGCGATAGTGATAGCTTTCAAAGTGGGGACGAATAAAGCGGTGGACTCTAGCACAACGGGAAGCTCAACTTTTAGGCTTGCTCCTTAGCTTGATTCACCGGACCAAGGGGAAGGTGGTTGACTATAGTTTTTAGCACTATGTAGGCTTAATTGAGAGTGGGGCTAGTAGGTTCTCATTGAACTTGAATTATGTTTTGCAGCTCAAAGTACAACTTGGACAGCAAAGAAGTACACACACGTAGCGCTGCTTATTTCTATCTATTCCCTCTTTCTTTCTCTCTCAACAAGGACGAGCTCAGAGATGTGTGCACGCACCAGCTACTAAACGCCTTGATTCTGCAAGTGAATATATTTTGTTTTACTTATATTGTTTCATCTCGCCAGCTGCGACAAGTAGCCGCTGATAATGTGGCCAGCGGCTAGACTACTTGAATAAAATTTAGAAGAAGATTCTATCCGACTACCCCAAAAAGTTTTTAGTATTTTTCAGCGCATGAATGCCTTGTTTATTATGCATGCGCTATAATGAACACCACGATACTTCACGGATTCGTGACGTCATGTAAGAAGCAGACGATTTTATGGCACACAGACAATTTTAAATGCTGAAGAACCAATGGCAAACAACAATATGCCGTATCGAAAATACTTGATTCTCTTATGTTTTACGTGATTTATAAGTAGTCAATATATATATATATATATATATATATATATATATATATAGAGAGAGAGAGAGAGAGAGAGAGGCTGGCGAGTCAGTTAGATTTGCCGCCCCCCCCCCCCTCAACTCGCGCAAAAGTTGGTACGCCCTTGACGAAGTGATCCTTCTTTTGTATCTAAACGACCTACAACCATTTTTGTGACACCTGTGATAAAAAAGAGACACTACAGCTCATATTCTGCAACTTTGCTCACTACAATGCATAGAGGAAATCACTTCCTTTGTGGTGACGGCCGAAACAATTCTTCAGTGTCGTCCTGAGAAGTCATTGCGGGTGAAGGTGACAAAGGCAATGCTAAATTTGCTGCAGTCATCAGACTTGCACTGGTGATTATAGACCGATGGCGTTTTAATTTGTGAGTTGTGAGAATTAGTGCTCTCTCTCTCTCTCTTTCTTCATCTGTAAAACTGCCTCATTCCTTTCTCCTGTGTAGGGTAGCATACTGGTTCATCTAATTAACATCCCTGCCTTTCCTCTCTGTCCTCTTCCTTACTTCCTTTAGCGGATACGTGTTCGTTATAAACTCGTGCCCAACGCCAACACCATAAATTATTTTCGCCTTCTGATCAGTTTGATGGCCCGTTGAGACAAGGGTAGCAAAGTTTTAATAAATTAACTTGCAATTAACGTGAAAAAGTGAGTATTTCGTGTTTCTTTTTTATTTTATTAGCCTGATTGTTTGTATAATCTCGCGGTATCAATAATACACAGAAAAATTTGCTTCACGTGTAAGGTGCAACAGGTGGAAAGGTCCGAAGATCCAGTGGTTGAAGCGGGTTGTATTTCGAAGGTGCAACAATAGAGAGTTTAATAACAGTGTGACGCAAGGTGTTGCGTTTGCGTTGCGCGTGCATCGAACGCTAACCTCTTGCGGGCTGTCGTTGAGTGACGAACGCTAACGCTACGTCCACAATCTTTGCGTGGGGTATTCTAAATCTCTCTAACATCCTGCCTTTTAAATAATTGAATTTACTAGTAACCCATATCTCATTAAACGATGTTAGCCCATTCAAGTATCCAGGAATATTATGCGATAACAACCTGCACTGACAAGAGTGAGTAAGCGCTGTTTGCGCAGAGCTCGCATCTGGGCGTTGCGCTCTCACAAACACGTGGTTATCTGGATACCACTATGTATTTGTATTTTAGGTTACATATTGTGATGAATCATGGGGTTGCAGCTTACAAAACCTCTTTTTATCCAGGCCGTCAACACCAGAAAAAAGCATTCAGAACAATTTTTTATTCAGGACGCGATTGACGAACACTGGCTTTTATGAACATAATAAACGCTTTTCCTAGCCTGTAAGAGCTGGAGCTCGGGTGAATGGGTAACGATTCATTAACAGCGTATCAACAGCGCATCGATGACAGGGAAAAGAGACCGTAAAGGCAAAGAGCGCAGCTTGCGTCTCGCCATTCTCTCCTATTTTCTTATTGTCTTTGTGCTGTTCATGCCGTCCTAATAATTGCGTCTTAATACGTTATGACTGGAGGCATGTTAGACTAATTAAATGATAATCGTTCATAATACATAATTTACTTATTTGATAATATTTAAAACTAATAGGTGAGTAAGCAGCCTACGAGAAATCACCCCAGTTCTGGACGAAGCGAGATATCGAGAATCAACGTTTATTCCTGCAGCAACCAAGGGGAGTGGACAGCTTTCCTTTTCCTTGCTGACGATTGAGATCATTTTGGTCTAAGCATCTGCCTCGACAAGAAGGGTATAGCTCAGACTTGGTCTTGCTGGTACGAGAAAAAAAAAACACGTTTACTTATGCGCTAGAATAAGACCACCAGAAAAAGTAAGCCTTCTTCCTGATCTATTCAGTTGATGTATTGATCCTCTCGCAACGACTTCTCAAAGCTTCTTGCTCCTAACGTGGTTTTGTATTGCCTCCGAAATTGTGCACCCCTTCCTGGCTTTTACACTCCCTCAGTGATATGCCCCTTTTTCTACCAAGCGACGGTGTCTTGGGAAGCCGCCGTCATACGGTGGTGCGACATGGGACACAATAGTGACGTAATGATGACGTCAGAAATATTGGTGTTCTGTGGTGCCATGATTACATCATATGGTTACCTTATCACATGACTGCGACAATTTATTTCCGTGCTTGTTGAGGCGTCTAAGTTTACCTGAAAAAAAAAAGATTACTTTTCCAGTGTATTCACTAGTTAACGCGCCACGCTACGAATACAAGTTTTCCACACAGACAAAAAGAAAAGGCACTGTAATTTCTTTCGTGTGTAGCTACTCTTCATGAAACTACATGGCTTTTTACGCAATATGGACGGTACGCATAAGGAAGGACTGATGGAGTAATCTCTTTCCCACATGTCTCATCAGTTTTGCGACGTACGCCTTTCCTATACGCCGCGCCAAAACAAGCGGTTCTCAACGCCGTAATGTCTTGGAGGGATGTCCAACGCCGCATTTCAACCACAAATAAGATCTGGATAAAACAAGAGCACAGGAATTTCTCCGGAAATAGGAAGTCCATTACTGTCGTTGTATACGAGATATTAGAACGATAAGTTCGTGCACGAAAGGCATTCTGGAGCAAATTGACGATATATTTTGTTGGTATACTGGCTTCCGAAGCAACGTAATGCTGCGCAACTGCTCTTATCACAACTGGGAATATCTACGGCACTCCTTGATTGATTGATCGATTTGTGGAGTTTGACGTCCCAGAACCACCATATGATTATTAGAGACGCCGTAGTGGAGGGCTCCGGAAATTTCGACCACCTGTGGTTCTTTAACGTGCACCCAAATCTGAGCACATGGTCCTACAACAATTCCGCCTCCATCGGAAATGAAGCCGCCGCAGCCGGGACCGAGTACCATAGCCACTAGACCACCGCGGCGGGGCCTACGGCACTCCTTTCGCCACAACGCTGCGACACACTCTTGCGAGCACGCGCTGAGCTCTCGCGTGACATCTGTATACTGCGTCACACTGTAACTGTTGATGGCTAGCAGTGATCCGGACCGAATAAACAGTGCATGCGCGCACGTGGCCTTGCTGACGCCGCCCGCAAATATCTGGTGCCTAGCCACTTTCGTAAACTGAGGGTGGCTTTGCGCCGGGCATTTGCTGGCGGCGGGGCAAGTTGGTACATGCCACAGAGGCAACTCTTCTAAATGCCACATTCGCTGGCCGCGTATATTCCCAGCAACGCCCAGCTTTGCCGCGCGAGCGTGGTGCCCAAATTGTGGAGCTTGCATTGCCTAAATTCTTGTACCTTGCTGTTGTAGTTGTGATGACGGGACGCGGAGTGGCGATACCCATGCTCAGATTGACATACCCTGCACTTGTGCTTTTTCTTTCCTTTCCCATTCACTTGGTGGTCTTCAAAAGAATTCCTACGGGAACATTGAAGCTTACTTAATGCGGTAGTGCACATGACATTATGAAAGATGTAATTTGTTTGATAAAGATAGAATGCTAATATGAGATCTGTTCACCAGCCGAGACAGCCACGACACTAATGTACGAACTAGCAGTAACGCAAACTACATCCCACCAGTAATTGCAGGAGAAGCCAAGAAAGCCTTGAATGGAGTGAAATGAGGTCCAGTTGGTGGAAGATCAGGTACCATCAGATCTGCTGAAAGACGGAGGACAGATTGTGTTAGAAAACATAGCCACCCTGTTTATGAAGTGCTTCATGACGGAGTGTGTAGCAGGATCTTGGAAGAATGTTAAAATTATCTTAATTCATAAGAATCAGGACAAGGACTTGAAGAATCACAAGCCGATCAGCTTGCTCTCCGTCGTACACAAGCTTTTACATAGGTAATTATTCACAGAATTGAGACAACATTACGATTCAATCAACCAAAAAATCAAGCTGCATTTTGAGCAGGCTACTCAACAATCGACAACATTCACATTGACAATCAGGTGATAGTAAAATGCTCAAAGTACACCAAACCACTATTTATTACGAGCAGGCATTTCCTGCAACTAACGTAAAATTTCCTGCAACTTTCCTGCAACTTTCCTGCAACTTTCCTGCAACTTTCCTGCAAAATTTCCTGCAACTAACGTAGTTTGCAATATTTACAGGCCCGGGGGCATTGTGAACATTCTATACATCACCGTTTTTTTTTCGTTTCGCTGCTTCCGAAATGGGCCGACCTATGACAAAGCCACGTGATTACGTTACCGTGTGACGTCTGGATATACTAGTCACAATCTGGACTCTGGCGCTGCAATCGTTCATCTAAACCATGAGGAAAATGGGTAGTTGCCTAGTCCTCATGCTTGTGGGCTTCGAATGAACTTTTGTCTTTGTTTTGTTTCAGTTTTCTTTAAAATAAATGAATAGACCATAGTGAACTTCGTGCACCGATTAGAATTGCTGAGCATAAAAAGGCGAAAGTGGTGAAGCGTAATGGCTTAACTTTTGCAGAACTTCGTGTAGCGGCAAAGCAAACTCAGGCCCCAAGAAGCCGAAAATTCTATCAGTTATGTTTATCATACTCTCTTCCAATATCATACAGACATCATTGCACAATAAATATTGCTATATACCACTAATAGGTGTGATAACGTACGGGAAAAGAAAGAAACAAATGTTCAGCGAATTTAGAGAGAAGGCGGCGTGATTTCCACGAGTGGTGACACCATTCGGAACTCTGAACTTCCTCTGCTGTCATCAATTCATCGTTAAGGACAATATAAATAGAAATGTAGAGCTGGAGCTCGCTCTCAGGACAAGAACTTTTCACGTCAGCTAGTTGCAGGGAGGGGCAAAGATCAAAACACCTAGCGCTGTACACTATGCACGCACCATTGGTGCATATATACCAGTTCTATGCACATGCTCGTTATCCTAGCTGCTGTCGCGGGAGCAGTTTAATAAATGTGGTGACTATAATGCCCCGAGACCCCGGGTTTCTCGTTCACTAGCATATTCACCGAAGCGTGACAGGTGTGAGAGAGTGAGATACAAGGAGAAAAGCGACGGAGAGTATAGCCTGTGGGTGAACGAAGCCGAGCTGCTGCGAAACTCTGTGGCCCCCCGCTTGCTGTTTGCTGTCAACATAAGCAAACACTGCATGACCCAGTAGCACTTTCCCCGAAGCACCCATCGGAGACCGTTCCCTCCTTGCTGACAATGTGCGCGCTTCTCCTACCTATATCGATCCTGATGCAACAGACCGTTCCGACGGCTACAACGCGCTCACGGCCGCCCTATGCTGTGCTAGCCTGAATGAAAGGACGGTGAGTAAGCCTACATAAAAAGACAGCTTGCAGAGCTAGTCACGCTATAGAGGTGTACGCGTACATTGACTGAAGTTGGTTACATCGAAGTATGTTGATTAATAATAGACGCATGCACACATGGGCTACCGGGGGTGTGTACTAGTATCTTTTCTACAGCATTCCTTGCCTGGATGGTTGAGATAGATAGATAGATAGATAGATAGATAGATAGATAGATAGATAGATAGATAGATAGATAGATACTACTAAGATTAGCTATTGAGCGCCCAATCCGGCTACGGCTTTCGGGACGTTTCTCCCTTGCATATGCCCATGACTCTGGAAAATTCTAGAAAGAGCGTTGCAGTAAAACAACAAAAACAGTGAGAAAGTATACAGGAGAGATTGATTTTTTTGGTTTGTTTTTTTCTTCGATTCTTCCTTATTTTATTTGGTTCGAGCTTCGATGAGCGAGGGTAACTAACAACTCGCTTGTCAAACGTGAATTTACGCGCCAAAACATAATGAGTGGAAAGTCAGGGAGGTTAACCAGATGAATGTTCGTTTCGCTACCATGCACTGGAGATAAGAGCCTGGTGATTAAAAAAGAAAGAGGGGAGAGAAGGAGAGAACTGCGCGTACAAAGAAGTACAGTCAGTCAGTCAGTCACTAAGGCCGGAATTTCTCTGACCAACATGACTTCAGCGTCCAGACATGCGACTGGGAAACTGCGGCTTTGGAGAGGGTCGTGGGCGATCCATGAAGACTAGTGAAGCGCTGAAAACACTGGAGTGAGAACATCCAGCAGTTTGACATGCTTTTTAAT
The DNA here is from genome assembly GCF_043290135.1 of Rhipicephalus microplus. Lineage (NCBI taxonomy): Eukaryota > Metazoa > Arthropoda > Arachnida > Ixodida > Ixodidae > Rhipicephalus > Rhipicephalus microplus. The sequence goes on from NW_027464623.1 coordinate 265,839, forward strand.
AAATACTTCGTCAGTCTAAATAGCTCTTCTTAGCGTTATTGTAGAAGTTTACAACGTGGACATTGCGTACTGCTTGGCACCAAGAGAAAACGAAATGATCTTCTTCATGAAGAGAAGAGCAGAATAATTTTTCGGTGCAGGCATGTGAGCTCCAATTGGATCCTGTTCCGCACAAGAAGTCGTCGAAATTTAGTGACAGTACCACAGTGAACATATGCACTTTCAGCGGGAATGATAATGGGTCGAGTTTGTATGGGCGCCATTTTAGGGTAATAGCATGACAAGTAGAATCTGTTAGGCAGATGCATAAACTCGGTGTGCGACATGCCTGCCACTTTTCGCTGCGTTTTATAGACTGCCCCCATGTTACCGTAGTTGAGTTAGGCATTGTTGTCAGCGAGAACCATAGACTTGCTTCCTCTACCAGTTGCTGCCACGTAGTGACGCAGCTCCGACGCAGAGGCGGCGCAGGGGGAGGGGCAATCGCTCACTTAGCGGGGTGGTGGCGCCCTCTGCGGAGGTACTTTTCAACGATTATGAGAATGTATTACGATTACCTCTTGAATAAACCTGCTACCGATGATAACCTAAACCTTGTTCATTAAACTTACCCTATAGTCTGAGCATTGCCAGCCTTGTGAAGGGCTGTACTGAGCGCCCAACTGTCAGTGCGATTTCGGCAGAAGATGTTGATGAACGAGATTCCAGGCACCTGAATTTCTCCTCACATAAACCAAGCTTTCAAGCAACGAAATGGGCACAAAATTTGAAACCAAGCAATGACGTTCTTCACTTAGCGGGCTGTAATTGGTCATGTACTCCGCAGTGAGGTAGCTGTTACGGTGCGCGGCTGCTTAACCGAAGGTTTTGGGTTCGATACCGGTCGTGGCAATCGATTTTCGAAGGACGTGGAGCGCTTGAGGCCAGTGTACCATGTGATGCCAGTGTTCGCTAAGGCCTAAGCAGCGTACGCGTCGAAATGTTTGACACCATACCCTTCAGCATGCCTCGCCAATTATCATTGTTTCCACATGTAAAACGCAAAATATTCTTAATATTGTTACGTGGAAAGAAGAGTATACAGTCCGCAGTCACAACACAGCTTACCAACAACGTCAACCTCTTCACCTTCAGTCTGGGGTCTCAAACCAGATGAGTCTCGTTGGTCTCAAACCAGATGCGAGGGGTCTTGTAAAGACATATTATGACATTCGCAAGCTTAACGGTTGGGCCCCAGTCATATCGCTTGCTGGCGCGCTCGTACATAGTGAGCCACTTGTCCACTTTGGCATTGTTCTGTCCAGTAAAGGTACCGGGATCACGGGGTTGCGTTAAAGAGACGTACCCGGCCGCTGTCGTTGCCGAGATAGGTGGCGAAGGCGTGTCTTCCCCCGCAGCCATGGTGGCAGACTTAAGGGGACGTTCACTGCGTAGCCGCGTCGTCAAAAGAGCATCAAGCAAAAGAGCATCAAGCATCAGGTCACCGGATTGAATCCCGGTGTCAGCGCTGTAATTTCGATGGAGGCGAAAATGCTGTAGGCCGTGTGCTCAGATTTTGGTGCACGTTAAAGAACCCCAGGTGGTCGAAATTTACGGAGCCCTCCAATACGGCGTCTCTCATATTCATATGGTGATTTTGGGACGTTAATTCCACATGTCAATCAATCAATCACTCTGCAATTGTGCGTGTAACTTTTAAACAAGGACTGTGAATGCAAGGCCCTGAAAGGCCACTCTTTCAGTTTTCACTGTGTCCGTGCGCGCTGGCTTGGCGCTTTTTATTTATGTATTTATTTTTACCAATGTTTTCTTGTGTAATATTCATACGCAAGAGCAATAGCGACAAAAGAAATAGTTCTTTAAGTTCGCTACGACTTCTCATTTCTAAGTTGCAAGGATGTCGCGTGCCACCGTTTTCATAAAAAGAAAAGAAAGGTGTAGGAACGTCTCCACCTTTTAAATCTCGCACAAATTCATTGCGCTGCGTTCCCAGCTCCATTAAGGGGTCATTATAATGAGCCTTCAAGCAGGTGCGCCATGCACATTTAATTCAGCTCTTAGCAAGTACACATCCAGGTGATTAAGAATGCAACGCATGACCGCCGAACGCGCAGCTACTGCCACCATTCTAAGAACGATAGCATTTATTCCTTTCGTTTCAGAAAAAGCAAATAACAAAAATAACAAATGCTCTCTGTGATCTATTTTCACTGAAATCACAACTCTTTTTCCCACCTTTTCATCCTTACGCAAAGTACATCATGCAGTTCAGTGAATGCTCTTTCAGTGCGGGTAATAAAAGGAGAAGCTAGCACCTCCGAATAACGAAGTTACGAGAGTGTCCTTGTTAAGGCAGCTCCTTTGGCCTCTGATAACAGGAGAATCGCGCAGCTCGTTTTCTGGGTTAAACGGACCCTCTCTCGATCTCTCTCTCTCTCACACACACACTCGTGCGTACGTACGTGTGTTTGTATTTTACGCACCTGATGCTATCGTGGTAGCTGGATATTCTTGACACGTATTCACAGCTAGATATCAACTTGTAGCTGGTATGCTGGTAGCTGGATAACTTAGGCACCGGCTGGTATTCGTATCAACAAAACAAAACGTGCCTGATCTGCCGATATATTGGAATTGGTATTACGTGAAAGTGAAACATGTCTTTACAGAGATAGTCGAGCGTTTATTGTGCCTTCTTTCAGCAACAGCAAGAAATTACAAAGTAACGTTACGAACGGCAAGCAGCTCCAAACTTGCAGCGTGCACCTCAAGAAGAGAGCACGCACAAAATTAGCAAACACAGGACGAGCGCAGACTAACAACTCTCACAGCTCAACCCTTGAAGCCCGCTGTCCAAAAACAGAAAAAAAACGCATAAAACGAGTGCACAAGTATACCCAGGGCAAGCGCAAACAACTGTCACTATACTTCCTGCGTCGCGTGACAGTAGCGGGCTTCTTTCGTAAACGCTGCCTTGGCAGCGTGTGAAGTGACCTTCATCCTCTCCTGAATTACGAGTCTGGTAAACGCGCGCCGGACAGACCAAGCTGTGTGGAGATCTGGCGTTTCCTGGAATTGTGGCAGCTTGGGCTAGTTGGTATGACATGATGATAGTTTTAGCACGAGAACAGAACGACGACAAAGAGACAAGCAGGACTTCTTGTTCTTCGTGTCCTTCTTGTCTCTTTGTCCTCGTTCTGTTCTCGCGCTATAACTATCGGCTTCTTGGAAGCAACGACGTTTAGACCGAACCAAACGCAAGCCTGCCGCACCATCTTACCTCTGATAACGGAAACGGGCGAAAGTTTTGAAGCTCTGAGGACGACTGCAAAATGGCATACAATGTATATAAATAGCTTGCTGTTAGTGTCACGGATAGTGAACGCTCAGTGGCGTATAGTGGTTAGCACCTCACACTGAGAATCGAGAGGTTGTTGGTTTGATTATACGCGACAGATGCTTGCCTGATGGCTTTTTTTGCGCTTTCTTAGTGCATATTATTCAACGTCACTTCCGTGACGGAAGTACGTCATCTGAATCGTGGTGGAACCCGGCATAAAACACTTTTATGTAAAAAAAATTGCGCAAGCTTTCGCAAATCAGTGACACGTGCAGTAATTTTCAGGCAACCATGCCTAAAAAGGTGGCTGTGATTCCATACCTGCGTGACATATGGCACAATCCAGAAACGATTGGTTGAAGAAAAGGAGTCTCAGTGGTGTTTCTTGCGTCCAATAACTTGTAGTTATGTGCCAGAAGCATTCCTGTAGTAATACCTTCAAAAAGCGGAAGAATTGAGCAACAAAATGAAATGGTAGAATGTGTGAAAAGCGTAGTGTAAACGTACCTTTGTCGTGTGGTAGAAGTTATGTTGGACAGACAGACAGATGCTTGAATGTGCTATTGCAGGAGCACAATGAAAAAGTGAAAAGAAAAGGCTGTGATGATTTCCTCGTGACTTATTGCACGGAATGTAAAAGCGTGCCGTTGTATCAGGAAGCCAGTGTGTCGGCTACTCATCCTAACGCAAGCACTAGGATCAACATTGAAGTGGTGGCGATAGCAAATAGAAGCCGTTTTAGCAATCCATAGATCGCACCTAAACAAATTACCCGAATACTTAAATTCACAGACACCTGTTCTTTCAGCGTAGTTTCACTGCTGTTTGGTTTTTAGTTTTTTTTATCACCCTGATGGCTTTGAGTGGTATAGTTGGAAGTAAGCGATTGTTCTCATCGTTTTTTGTCCGCTATGTACATTTTGCACTTTACTTACAACCTTTTTTATGAAATACAAGCTAGTTCGCTTCCTAACCTTGCTCCTGGCTCTTCCCGATTAGTCGAACTTTTGTCGAAATATCCATTTCAAGAGGAATCGGTTGAAGCACAAACTCGACAACTCAACCTTTGTTCGGTGTTGAGGCATTTCTATACTTGAGGGGGTGTGGGTCTCGGAAAATAAACATTACCGGTATTGTTGCTGATAACACTTCATATGTCGTCTTTTTTTTCTTTTTTTCCTGTTGTCGAGTTCACTTTTTGATGGAGGCAAAAACGCTGTAGGCCCATGTGCTTAGATTCGGGTGCAGGTTAAGGAACCCCTGGTGGTCAAATATTATCGGTGCCCTCCACTACGACATCTCTCATAATCATATGGTGGGTTTGGGGCGTTAAACTGCACATATTGATCAATCAATGTTGTCGAGTTTGCGCTGCACCAGATTCCTCAATACTTACCAACAAGTGCACTTTTCGACCTTTGTTATTAGTTTAAAGACGCAAATGTATGGGATCCTAGGAGTGACCTATAGGAAAGTCGGCACACTGCCTAGGTGAAGAACCGACTTGCATAAAACGGACATGGAACGGGCCGCACGGCAAACAATGGAGAAGGAGGAGGGTGCAGAAAAAGAGGAAAATTAGGTTAATTAACAATAACGACGCCTTAGGCCAGATTAGATATCACGGTAATATAACTGCGCATATAACTAAGTTGTAATATATGAAGATAGGTTACAAAAAGAAATGTGAGCGTCACTTTCGGCCCTGAATATTGATAGACGACTCGCATATGTCTACATCGAGGTCTATATTGAGTCACATTCATCGCTTAGTCGAGAGTTGTTCGTCGTTTATTGATGGGGTGTGGTTGGGTGAAAGTGCAATTTTGTGCCTAAGGCCGCGAGCAGCCCGCGAGCTTACGAGTGTGCTCGTTGGTTCTAGAGCATCTTCCTCCGAGGCGTGAAGGAGTGACTTCGACTCCAGTGTTTCTACGAGCGCCGACAGCTGTTGATTCAAATGAAAAGGGGGTTACCATGGCCTAGCGCACGTTGTATGGGTATAGTCATTTTTTCAGAAGGGTCACCAGTTCTCTTTTTTCACTCCCCTCCCCCTTCTCACCCACCTACAAAGCAGAAGTAATTTCCTTGCCTATCCTCAAGTGACTACTACCTGTTCTACCACAAATGTATGGTGTTGGGGGCATGACTCCTCTCGCAAATTTTGCTGCGATAATGATTATGAAGACTCTGGGCAGGATTTTTGTTTTAGTCTACATGCTTGGCGGTCCGATGGCGGTGGCTGCTCAGTGTATGCTTGTTCCTTCGGCCAATTTTGTGTATGCGAACGTACACTAGCTTGAGCTGCGGGATGCTTTAGATCACAGTGACATTGTGGGGTGTGGACCTGTAATACACATATTTCGTAACGTCTCTTTTACGATGTCTGGCTCAATTGAACTATTGCATTAATTACCATACTACCAGCCCTAAAAATGTTGGCAACGTTATTTGCGTTAACGATAACAATTGTATCTGGTGTTTTACGTGCCAAAAAAACAATATGATTGCGGGGCATGCCGTGTCGGAGGGCTCCGGCGATCTCAGTCATTTTGGTTTCTTTGACATGCACTGACATCACACAATACCCGGGCCTCTAGCTTTCCAGCTCTCTGAAAACACGAAAGTCGTCGACAGCATTGAACGCGTTAACTTCGAGTCAACAGTAAAGTACTTTGACCACTGTGGCTCGTACAGTGGGGGGCGTAAACAACAAGAGGGAAGGCAGGGAGGTTAACCAGGCACATGCCCGGTTTGCTACCCTACGCTGGGGGAATAGGAAGGGGGCATAAAGATGAGAGAGAAAGGAAAGAGAAGAGAAAGAGAGAGAGAGAAAAAAGGAGGATTGTCAGTCAATCGGCTGGCGCGTATGCAGCGGTGGCACTACACAAAAGCTAAAGGTGGTCAATAGGCCTGTAGTACTCAAAAAGCACAAGACAGCTTTGACTGCTTTTTGAGCCGACGAAAGGTGATGACGGTGTTCCAGTAGCATCTGCACAGAGAGGGGCCGATCGTTCAATTGTCGCAAAGCGTCCGAAAGCTTCTGTCTTTCAGAGGCAAATTGAGGGCAATGGCATATCAGATGGTCGATGTCTTCTTTGGTGCAGCAGACGTCGCATTCCGCATTGTCGGTCAATCCGATGAGGGTTCTATGTGCTTTTGTGAAGGCAACCCCCAACCAAAGGCGACAAAGAAGTGAAACTTCACGTCGACGAAGTCCGAATGGAGGCCGAAGTTCCAGTCGAGGGTTTACTTGGTATAGTCTCGTATGTCTTATGCTTGGGGTGTTCCACTCCTGCAGACTCAGACTACGTGCCAGGTGACGAAGTTGCTTTGCAGCGTCAGTCCTTGACAAAGAAATCGGAAGGATGTGTTCTTCTTGGTGCGATGTGCGAGCTGCGTTGTCTGCGGAATCATTGCCACTGATCCCACAATGGCCAGGAAGCCACTCAAACCTGACCTTGTGGCCTGTTTCTGTGGCGTGGTGAACGAGCTTGACAACTTCGTAAGTGAATTGTTCATGGCAACTTCGTCGAAGGACTCACTGCATGCTCTGTAGGGCTGGTTTTGAGTCGGAAAACGCAGCCCATTTACTCGGTCTTTCGGACTTGATGTACTCTATGGCGCCACTCAAAGCCGCAAGTTCTGCCGTTGTGGACGTAGTGACATGTCACAGTTTGATTCGCAGAGTGATTCCTCTAGCTGGAATCACCACCACACCACCAGAACCAGACGCTGTGGTTGAACCATCGGTGTATATGTGCACGTGGTTGTTGTACATTTCGGGCAGATGGCTCAAGTTTAATTGTTTTAGGGCTGATGAAGGCAAATTTAATTTTTTCTGTATTCCTGGAATTGAAACACGTACGTGTGGAAGTCTCAGGCACGACTGAGGATACACCAGTTTCTCAGCAGGCGTAAAACCTGACGTAAACGACGCACGATGAGCACAGACAATTGCACTAAATTTCGTGCGGGGCCTCTCAGTAGCGAGGGTTGCCAAGTGGTGGGAAGGATTCTTAGCATGTTGCCTGAGGTACGTACGCATCGTTTCAATGGTGATGTGCGTCACGATCGAGTAGTCTTGTGCAATGGCAATTGTTTCAGCTGTCGATGCGCAGCGGCGTAAACCAAGGCATATCCTAAGCGCTTGGGCTTGAATATTCTGGATTGTGCGCAGGTTCGTTTTGCACGTGTTCGATATAACAGGTAGGCTATACCGCAGGAATCCAGTAAATAATGCCTTGTACAGCTGTAACATAGACTCGACAGACATTCCCCAACTTTTCCCAGCAAGAAACCTGAATAAGTGACAAATGGCAGTCAGCCGCTTTTTCACGTAGTTTACGTGGGGTGTCCAAGACAGGTTTCGGTCGATTATGATTCCCAAGAACCTGTGACTCCGGCTGCATGACACCGACTGCCCGTTAATTGATATGCCGTAAGCGGACATTGGTTTTCTGGTGAATGCCACGACTGCACACTTTTCACTTGCAATTTCAAGCCCTTGTTTGCGTAAGTGGTACGATGTCACTGATGCTGCCTTCTGAAGTCGAGCGCGAAGTTGAAGTCGAGTGACACCTGATATCCACACACAGATGTCATCAGGATAAATGGAAAGTCGTACACTGCTTGGTTGCTTGCCAACTAGTTCAATGAGTGTTAGGTTGAACAGCGTCGGGCTTAGCACTCCGCCTTGCGGGACTCCTCGGCTGCAGTAATACTGGGGTGTTGGGCCATTCTCTGTCTGCACGTGAAATGATCTATTCTGTAGGTAGCTCTGAACCCACGTATATATCCTGCCACCGAGTCCCACTCCTTCTAGTGCGCTGAGAATGGCTTCGTGGGTGACATTGTCGTAGGCCCCTTTAACGTCAAGAAACAGAGCAGCAGATAACCGTTTGCAGGCCTTCTGGTGTTCTAGATATGTCACCAAGTCAACTACATTGTCAATTGACGAGCGGCCTCGTCTGAACCCGGACATGGCATCTGGATGTATTTCGTAGTACTCTAAGTACCATTCCAGACGCGTTAAAATTATCCTTTCCATAACTTTTCCCACACAGCTCGCGAGGGCAATCGGGCGGTAAGAGGAAATGTCCAAGGGTGACTTGCCGGCTTTGAGAAGTGGAATCAGGCGACTCGACTTCCATTCCTGTGGAACCATGCCAGTTTGCCAGGAGTCGTTGTACAGCTGCAAGAGTGCCTGCCGAGCTTGATCTCCTAGGTGACACAGAGCGTGGTAAGAGATGCCGTCAGGTCCTGGCGCTGAAGAACGTCTACACAAAGCAAGCGCAGCCTTTAGTTCGTCCATTGAAAACAAAATCTCCATTCGGGGATCACGTGATGATACAGAAAAGTCGGGCGTCTTTGTCCCAGTTGAATTTGAGCCGCAGGCAATCCTTCGACAGAAGGAATCTGCAACATCAATCTCTTTGCAGCGTAAGTGAAGTGCCAGAGATTTTAATGGGCAGCGCTGAGTAATGGTTGCACGAAGACCCTGGACAGTTCTCCAGATTAGTGACAGAGGCTTTCTGGGATCCAAAGACTCGCAAAAAGATACCCATCGTTGCTTGTCCAGCTTGTCCATGTGATGCTGTATTTTCTTTTGTGTGCGTCTGGCCACTCTGAGATCATCAAGTGACCTCGTGCGTCTATAACGTCGTTCTGCACGACGACGAATCGCTCGGAGTTTCTCGGGATCAATGTCCATATCAGTGCGAGATGAGCTCACCGGAAGCGAACGCGTCGTTGACGGTAGGGCACTCTTTATTGCATCCTCTAGGTTGAAAGGTGCGTCTCTCATAATCATATAGTGGTTTTGGGACGTTAAACCCCACATATCAATCAATCAATAGGTTGAAAGGTGAGGCGCCAACATAGTCTTCCATGATTAACTTGTATTTTTTGCCAATCGATGCGCTGGATGGCTCTGGAGGACTTGAGACCTGGAAAGCCGTTAATCTTCAGGTATGTTGGGATGTGGTCACTACCCCTTGTTTCCAAATCCGAAAACCAGTGCACTCTGCGTGTGAACGAGCGTGAGACGAAAGTGAGGTCCAGGCAACTGCTATAGGTCGATCCGCGCAGATAAGTAAGGCTGCCGTCATTCACGAGGATAAGTTCACATTCAGAAGCAAAAGACACTAACTGTCTACCTCCAGTGTTGACCCTGGAGCTTCCCCATAAGTAGTGGTGGGCATTGAAGTCACCAGTTATCACCCATGGCTGGAGAGTCGAATTCGAATTTCCGCGCAAGCGTTCTCGGTCTAGACGACTTGATGGATGTAAGTAGGCTCCGATGATGGTGAATGTGGTCTTCTTGTTTTTTACTGTTCGGCAAACGTACTGGTTTTCTTCGTCAGGGGATACAGGGTGATGAACATAAGTTAACTCGCGCCGTATGAACACAACGACCTTGCTGCACTCTCCGTGGGTAGAAGACATAAAGTACTCATATCCAGACAGTCTCATCTGGGCTGACAGGTTCGGTTCACAAATCAGAATTATGGAGAACTGGTTCGTGAATACATATTGCCGGAACTCGGACATACGCGCCCTAGGTCGTCTGGAATTCCACTGAAGGACAGATGCGTTCTTGACCTCATCGCAAAAGGATAACATGTTGCGGGCCATCGCTTTACCTTAGAGCGGCAAGCACCGGACTCAAAGTGTCCAGCACTTGAAATGCGCTCTGTGCTGATGGGGTGTTCATGTTGCTTAGGAGCATGCGCATTGCACTCATAAGGGTCTGCAACATGTTGATGACCTGGCGATCCTCAGTTGTCTTTTCATCAGTGGTTCGTGATGGCGTGGAGGTTGGCGGGGATCGATGCACCTCTGAAACAGGCTGTGTTCGTGGAAGTGATGGCCACTCTTCACGAGGTGGGAGTCTTGACCCTGATTCAGTTTTCGGTGTATCCGTCTTCGCAGAGCTTGACGATGGGGGGCCAGTTCTTCTTGCTTGAGATGACGGGTCTCTATCGGCAGATGCCACGTTGCGTGATGATCTTCTGTGGTGGCGCCGACGTCGCCTGACAGAAGCAGCGGCTTCCCTGTGCGTTCAATTGTCGCGCACCATGCGTTTCAGCACCGCGCGTTCATTTCTCACTCGTGGGCAATCTTTATACGACGCTTTTTGAGCGCCGTGGCAATCGGAGCATTTGAACGCAGTTGCGTGGCAGGTGTCTTCTGAATGAGGTTCGGCACACCGCGGGCACACGACATTGCTAGTACATACTCCTTTGACATGTCCCATCTTGAAGCATCTGAAGCATTGTAGGGGCTTCGGTATGTATGGACGGACCTGATGGCGAACGTGGCCAACTTTGACGTGGGGGGAAAGACTGTCTCCTTCAAAAACAATCTTCAGGCATCGTGACTGACCAAGCCTTGTGATGTGCTTAGTGAGGATGTCGTCTGTAGTTGTCTTTATCAAGATTGGTAAATCGTCAGCGGGAATGGAAATGTCCACGTCATAAATGACGCCAACACTGCCCTTACAGTCGTGGGGATCACTGATTTAACTGTGGCTCTGTCGATTTCCGAGATGTTTTGTAGGCTTTGCAGTGCACTACGGTGTAGAACATCAACTGCCAGATGATTCTTCTGTGAGTTGATCCTGACGTCTTTAATTTCATTTGGAGCGAATTATTCGAGGTATGCAGAGAGGACTTGCCTGTTAAGCCGTCGTAGGTTGGCTGAAGGGTCCACAGCCATGAAGAATATAGTGTGTGGCCAACGCTGCACGGTAGCCTGCACGGTGGATATACTCGTCGTCGACGACGTTCGTAGCAGTCTTCGTTTTGCATTGCGGCTCATGACGACTGTGTAGTAGTCATCCGATGACTCGAAACCGTCGGAATAGAGCTCGTTGCCTCGCTGTCTGTGCCACTTGAGGTGGTCCCACGTTTCCTAGCCGCTGCCAGACGTAGCGGTTGTCCACCTCGAAAATCCTGAGAGGCTTCTTCATCCATTCTCGCAAAGAGGGAGCAGCAGCTCCCAGAATTCGCGGTAAAACAAATAGAAAATTTGAGACAAGGGTACAAGCATTCTATGAAATAGACACTTCTTCGTCGTACAGTAGAGTGGCCAGTAAACTATGGCTGATGCTGGCTAACATTGGTTGACCTTTTACTCATTTCGGCTTATTATGATTATCCTCCGTTGAGCAGCGTTGTGTTTATTCACTTTCAATACAAGAATAATTTTATCAACCAAAGCTTTTTTATATGCTTGAGGTATTTCTAGTAGGAATGCGCTCATTCAACCACATTACCTTTATCGCAATAGACAGAATGCTTATTCGACGGTCTCTTCAAGGCCACACAATGTGCAGTTTGTATTGTGCGTAGCGCGGAGGTCGCAATCATCCCGCTTTCCTCGTATATGTTCGTTATCTTAGAGCAGTTCGCAGAATCGCCGACCAGGCAAGCCAGTGCCTCGAGGGGCCAAGCCCAAATCATTGGGCCTGTCGAGGACAGACTCGTCAACCCGCGAAGGACAAGGAGCGCTTTCTTGCCCCAATGTTATAGACTGGCTTTAATAAAGGCGGAAGTTTTCCGGTCGCCTGGGCTTCGGCGTTGCCTAGTACGTCGGATGCCATATTTGGTTCTGTATTCTCTGCCGCGGTCACTGAGTGCACTTCTACATATGTTCGTCTATTCGCTCGTCTCGTGAGACGCGTTTCTCGGCTATAGTATTTCGCATTCACGCCCACATTCGCACGAAGATGTTAAGCTCTGCTGCTATTTTTTTCATTTATGTAGTGCGCCAGAGAAGAAAGTCTCGAAATGCCGCCCGCCATAGCTTATAAGCACGATGCAGTAGAGTACAGCAAAAGCAACAGCAGTGCAAGATAGTATTCCTCAAAAGTGGGCGAAAAAAACATTAAATTTTTGCCACTCCATGACAACGCGTAGGACGCACACATGCCGCTTCCTTGTATAACGACTGAGAATCAAGTTATTGTTACCGATGTGGGGTAAATTAAGGTAGCAATGCAGACACGGACACGGCATTAGCGTTTTCGTGATTTTTCCTCTGGTGTCAGTTTGTACGCGCCAGCCGCAGGAGTGTATGGCTGTTTTGGTAGAGGTTGAACATTTGGTTTCAGTATTAGCAGTGAAACATTCAAATATGGTTATCAGAACTTGGTTTAGGTGCGGAGCACTTCACGGGTCCGGGTTTGGATTAATTCATGCACCTCATGTGCCTTTTTCATCCTCAGAGTAAAGCGCTCAATGCAGGCAGTAAGAAGCCTAGAAATTTTCAACTGCGGGCTAACGAAAAGGTTCCAAAATAGCATAATAAAAAATAATCACGAACTAATGGCAATAAATCAACTGAGATCGCTAAAGCGTGGGTATGTGTTACAGTTGATAGGTGAACAAGAACAAGCTTTTGTAAGGGGTTGGAACATTGGATGACCTACTCGTTACGCTATCCGCATCGTCTGACGCATGGTTGTTGCTTGGTTGTTTTTCACTTTATTAATCATACTAACTCGATTCCTTTCCCAACATCAAGTCTGCTTATATAAGGCAAGTGTGCGAACAAATCACAAGCACCGGCATGGCTCAGTAGTACAATACTGGGCAGGCACGCAGCGGACCCAGGCTGGAGTGCCCCATTGTGTTCTTGGTGTTTTAAATGCGAAGCATTTCTTAGCGAACTTCGGCGACTTTGAGCGTATCTATCTATCTATCTATCTATGTATCTATCTAACTATCTATCTATCTATCTAGCCGCTTACGTTTCGGTGCTCTCGTGGTCAGCCCATTTATTTGTCGTGAACCAAAATTAGCATGAGAGGGTAAGATGGTTTGAAGAATAGGACGCGCTTGTCAAGACATGAATTATGTCACAATCCCGTCACGTACGTCGTTAAACACTTCCCGCCAGACTGTGGCATATACCCACGGGCGGGTATGTGCCACAGGTGATTGACACTTGGCATCTGCTCAGGAACGGCGAGAACACACATGGGCAACTTGAACGCGCGAGTGTTTAGAAATACCCGACGTCGGTAGCGTAGAGGCAACGAGTCCCAGCTGGAATCGAACCCAAGCATTCTGGGTGCCAATGAAGCATTTTACCACCGAGCTACGCTAGGTCTTGGAACTATACTTTTCAAATAGACGCTAACCTTCGTGAAACGTTAATAGTGGTTTCAGTGCTGCCTACCCCAATTTTAACATTACATACGTACTATTTTGATACAGCCGTCACGTCGAGTTAACGTCAGAGGTGGTTAGATTCCTTGCGCTGAAGATGATTTATGTAGCAGTGTCTAGAGCAAGCGTCTTCGTGAGCATCAACGCTTCATATCAGCTTCGGGTGTTGCTAATATGCGTGTTTCAGTTGGCATCGTTGCGCAAGTGCAAACAACTATTTATATAAATATCTGCAACTCTTCAGCATATGCCTGTGCGTGGGACATTTGTACAATAATTTAGCGTCACTTGATGACGTGTTACTCAATAAAAAATGCAACACGGTCACATTTCTTCCGCATGCTTCACATAAGGTGGATTCCCAGGTATATGGGATCTGCTGAATTTTTTACTTACTCAGTTTTTTTTTCTTATTTCGTGCGAGAGTGGTCACGGACACCGGTCGTGGTGACAGACAACTATGGCGTCGCGCGTGACCTGAATTGTGGTCTCATAACAGCTTTCGCTGTAATATTATATGACCAACACTGTGTGCACTACACAAAGTCTTCACAAAAGCACGTCACAAGATTTGTTTTGTTCTTACGGAAAGGGAAAAGAAACTTTCGCTCGTGTTTATTGCTCGTTCGGTAACACATTGCAAAGAGCACTTCGGCTTTATTGTCAATGAATTCTAAAGTTCGCGAATGCTATGCGCCGTTTGCTAACCATGTTATTGAGACATAGTAAAAAAAACAATTGCTATTCATGATTGCGATGAATTCCTAATATTTGTTACCCTTTGTTACTAAACAAAGATGTATTTCATTTTTCAAGAAAACGGAAATTGCTTGCGATAGCAGCGTTTGCTCAAGTAAGGATCCCGCACGCTGCGGCTCACTTCCGCACGAGTTGACATTTGGGATTTTTGTATAGCGTTAGCTACACTGGCCTCGCTGAGCCGATTTCGCGTGGCACTGGCCTGCGCATGCGCAACGATACTCCGCCGCCGCCGCGCACGGCTCGCCGCCGGTGCGCGCACAATTCGATGCGCTGCGCAGACGATCAGTGGTGCCACGCACCGGAGCCGGCACCTCTGTCGCACTCGACCGCGGCTGCGCGCGACTCGCCGCCGCCAGTGTGCGCTTTCCAGAGGAGTTCCGTCATAGCCTTGGTAGACATATGGACGCCGACGCGTGCGCCTTCCCTGTACTGTCGCCATCTGACACTGCGCTGGAGCCGCTTGATAGCGCCTCTGACTGGCGTTTGCCACTGTGGTATAGCCATGGAGAAGGAAAGCCCAAATGCTGCTCAACGGTGCAGTAGAGCAGAAAAACTTAACTAATCGGATCCCGAAGTAGTTGCCCGGCAAAATAAATATACGTGTGCCACATAATACGTATACACTAAGCAAAAACTATCCGAGTTTAGGGTTTTTGCGGCTCATGACCTCCGAAAACTCTCTCGCAATATAAATTGTTACCTCGTGTAGGAGTAAAAGATGGTACATGACGTAGTTTTACCACCACCTCTCAGGAAAGTAGCAAAAGGAAGTCAAAATCCAGTTTTACCACGTAGGGAGTTTTCTATCACGTGATTTACAACCTGCGTTTCAGAGTATTACCACATGACTGCAAGGTGCAGCTGCTTCGGCGGCTTTTGCCCCATACCCCCCTTGTGACGCTCTCAGTGAATCCTGAAGGTACGCGAGGACCACAGATGTTTTTTTTTTTTTTTGACATCGCTGTGCCTCAGGACTGACCTCGAGTCAACGCACATTTACGGGAACTGGGGGCAGCATAAGCACAACAAGCTAGTACAGCATTCTGTGAACGAAAACAAAAGACGGGTGGGGGGGGGGGAAGGGCTCTCAAAAGAGAAAAAAAAAACAAAACCTGCTGTGGAAAGTTGTCCTGCATATTTTCGCAAATTGTTGGACACAGATGGTGCTAGAAGCTCGGTATCTGTGTGTCTGGTTGGGCTGATGGATGCCACGTGTTTTCTACATCATCAAGCTACCGTGCGCTTCCGAGCGCCTCCGAACCTGCACGTCACGGATATCTCGCTTCCGATTCGAATCGCGAAGATCTGCCAGTGGTAACAAAATCAATCTGGTGTCATCGTCCGTGTTTGCCTACTGGAGAAGCAATAAGCAAAATGCTTCACTCTGTCTTCGGCACCGAGCCGCGGCCGCCAGTGACCAATGGTAGTGTGTCGCCGGGGCAGGTGAAAGAAGCATCGCATATATTTTGTTCCACAGTAGGCTATGTCTGCATGAGTAAAGTGCTGCCCGAATCGCCCGCCTCATGCACCAACTGTTCTCGAACATGTAGCACGAAGCCGATAAGAGGCAGACGGAACCAACAAGCGGCTGCCGGTGAGCACGAAGAAAACCCGGACGGTAGTCTGTCGTTGGAAGTATGCATACACCGCCCCGTCCCCGCAAGATAGCGATCACGTGTTCATTTGTGTCGGAAATGACGACGAAATTCGCACAGGATATGAGTTCTCTGACCGCCAGCTGTGTTTCATCGGATAGCCGTGCTCCTCGAAAAGGCGTAGGACGCCGTCGGTAAGCAGCGTTTATGTAGGCATGGACCACTCTTCTACGCCCGTTTTGATGAATACGTGCTGCTGCTGTGTTTGTGCACCATCACTCAATGAAAATCATCGAGCTACCATGGTTTGTGCGTACTTAGGTATATTTTATGGACTTGTGCATCAGCAGTGCTAACACGCGTGGGGCCATGAGCCCAGTTTGCCAAGTAATTATTGGACAATCAAAAAGATGAGATCGGGTAGATTTACAATAAAAGGTCGGTGTGACATTCAGTGCCTTGCAGCCAATCTTAAGTGTACGCTTGCACCTTCAACCGTTGTTGTTAATCGATGCATAAAAAGAGCTGTCCTACCGGTACTACACGGCCGGTCAAAAAGTTGTGCCTGTATATACTGGATTGTCGAAGTGTGGTCGAGCAACGCGTGCAGTCTGTTCGAATGGTGTATTATTCTGCATTTGTTGTGTGTGCGCATTTGTCTGTATGTGAATCTATGTGTCACCAATTCTGCCGTTTAACAAATTCAATCAATTCCGCTATTTAATAAATTTATCGACTCTGGGCGAAGGCACCCTTGAATTTTTATTTTTTTACCACCGGAAATAACTCCCGTAAATCACCTCAGAAACCTTGTGAAGGCAGTAAAAATTTACTCTCTCTATACTCGCTCAAAACCTCACTGGGGTAAATAATTACTCCTCTCCCTACGTTCAAAAACTCAGCACGAGAGCAAATTTTCACCTCAATAGTAGGTGGTTAAAAAAAAGCAGCAAAGGTAGTGCGCCAGAGGACAAATGGTTTACCCAGTTTTTGAGGTTATCTCAGGTCATTTTTGTTTAGTGTGTACCGTGTGTGTGCCATTGGAACAGCTGTAAGCATGATATCTGGAAAGCTAAAAATATTCAGCTGAACCTTTGCTAACGCTACGTATATCCTGGCATAGCTGAGCTAAGCAACAGCCATTTTTTTTAAAGGTTTGTGTCTCCGCTCACAAATTTCTTTTCAAATCACGTGACTCGCATGCTATTGCGAATGACAAAAAGTTCCGATTGAAATGCGGCATGAAAGAATTCGGCAGCGCCTTTTCTGCTCCATCGATAAAACTTGCGTTTTATATTCTGCACAAAGGACTGCGCTCCCTGATTAAACTTCTTTGAGTGGTAACAGCAGTTTGGTCTATAGAACTTTGGCCAGTCGCAAGCCGCTATAGAGACACGTGAAGGCGTCGTAAAATCTAAGACATTCAACACGAAATCGTTTTGCGGAGTGGTCCGACAATAAAGAACTTCTTTTTGCCCACAAAGCAAATTTCAAACGATTCTGTGGCAAGACCTTTTTATTTTTTTGCTATTTCTGCGGCTTTGGCTATTACTGGAAGTTAAGCAGGTGATCAATAAAAGGTAATTTTCATTGAAGCTGAGATCAAATCCCGGCTGCGGCGGGTGCGTTTTCTATAGAATCGGAAAAGCTGTAGGCCCGTTTGCTCAGATTTGGGTGGACGTTAAGAACCCCTGGTGGCTGAAATTTTCGGAGCCCTTCAATATGGCATCTCTCATAATATTACGGTAGTTTTGGGACATCGAACCTCACATATCATTCAATCAAATCAAAGTAGTCGTCCATTGATGGACCTATCGATCAATTGATGGGGGGATCGATTATATAATTGATTGATTTCAAAGGTACTTGTGTATGAATTTTAGTTGCTGTAGTGAAAGCAAACTATTCATGTTTTTTTCTGCGTGACCGTGGCTTACTAAAGTATTGAATATATGTGTTTCTGAACGATAGTGAACTATTCTTATATCTGTATTGCTTATGTGATCATGACATACACCATTTCTTTAAAGTGTAGTCACATTACTTTTCGTCATAAATCGTCCTGCACTTTCGGATCGTCCCGAAAGTGAACGACTTTTGAACACTTTCGGAAAGAGGCCCTGCAACACTTTTTTCAACTAATAATCGAATGATTTTATTGAAAGAGCTTTTTGGCTCATCATAAGACTGCCGCGAAAACTTTCAAAATTTCTGAAGCACGAGTTGTGTGAGTGGGATTAGTCGCAGGCTTCGCGCGTTTTGCTCTTTTGTACCACTGAGTCCACTGAAAGCTCCGCACGGGCGGTGGGGGAAGGGTGGTAGAAGGGGGAATCACAAAAGGGCAGAAAGATGCGCTCCTCCCACAGGGTGCGTCATGACTTTGCGCTATTAGGGGCGAAGCTCCTTAAGCCGCGGGTAATGCGTCTGCGATGTATGATGTAGTAGTAGTCGTAGTAGTAGTAGTCGTAGTAGTCGCAGTAGTAGTAGTCGTAGTAGTAGGTAGCCACCTCCATGGCCGGACTTTCTATAGTGGTACGCGCGCACTCTTTTAAATTGGGGAAGAATCCCGCGCACGTTAAAACTAAATGAAGAGATAGTTGTTTCTGAGGAAATAACGTACAGAGACGAATATTGCTGACTTAATGTCTAATAAAATTTGCCGTGAATTTGATGCTTACTAAACAAAACATGTATAAGATGGACGCACTGTGAGCACTAGCTGACCGGAAAGGGTTGCCATGTTTAACTCGCTGGTCTTGGTTTTAGCAAGGCTTAGCGAGGGTTGGACCGCAGTGCCATGAACTAGTGGCGGTGAAAGGTGGGAACTAGGCACGAAGCGCAGGCCGTAAGAGGGTGCCTCTACTCCGGCCGTGCCACATCTCGTTTAGTCCTTAGAATGTCCACTGGATGGCGGTACTTTTATATGATGAAGAGATGCTAGATGGCGGTACTTGTCACTAGATAGACGGACGGTTGTACAGACGCACGGACGGAAAGACAGACAGATGTACGGGTGGACAGATACATGGATGGACAGACGCATGGACGGATGCACAGACGGACGCACGAACGAACGCATGAAAGGATGGACGGACGAACGGAAGCTCAGACGGACTGACGGACGCTTCGCCCCGCTCGTCATGCACTCCGTGGATATGCTCTGACTTTTTTTTTCCGTTTGTTAGCGAAAGCTGTTATGATATCATGACAATGGTCCCGTGCGCTGTAGTTGTTCATCATCGCTACCGCTGTCCGTAATCATTATCGCACAAAATAGAAAAAAAAACAGTAAATAAAACAAACAAACAACAGAATGGGATTCAAATCCCGGCCCCCTATGTGCCAGCCTAGTGTTCTACCACTAAGCCACGTCCACGCTTTTTATTTCTTCAATTCATTGAATCAGCACCAGTAATTGTGAAACATGCGATTGTGAACCATGCGAACCATGCAACCAGTAAATGTGAACCATTGATCATAGTAAATGCATAATTCGTCTGAATTCAGGCAAACACACAGAGCGTCCGGAAAAAGAAGCCACTTTGGAACGACGGTACTTGGAAGTCTGTTGCAAACTGGCCTTAGGCAGGCTGGATGTCGGCAAAAGGATCGCGTTAATATGAGTAATAAAGCCTTTTAGAAAAGCAAAAGAACAACCAGGTGTCAGATAATGTCAGTTGCGCAAGGAGTGGGTTGTCGAATGCCCCGATCCCTTACAAAAACTTGATCTTATTCACATATTAACTTTGGCACATACCCACTATGGGGGATTGTAGTAGGATTACAGAAGCTTCAGGCAGAATTATTCATCGCCGTCAGCGATAGCATAAAAAGAATTGCGCTAATTTTCTTGCAGGGTGTGCAGCGGGTACCGTGAGGCTCTGAAGAATGACGAAGGATGACATACTGAATACCTGCCTAACTCATAATTATTTATTGCATAATGCCTACTCTGCAAGTATGCTTGTAGCAGCTACCTAGAAAGTGTTAAAAAAAGGCTCTGTAAGGGTTTTCTACCAGTTTCCGCGGTGACAGTGTTGTTGTTGTCGTTTTCCTCTGCACTACGCTTGTACCCAATGTAGGAGATAAGCCGATTATAAGGTATATTTTTTCGATACTTTCCGCATTGCTTCATTCCTAGGAACTCTAATTAGTATTATGATTAGAAGTGCCGATTGAAAAGTTGAAGATATGTAGTGAGCCCGCATATTAACAACAGAATCGTTTAGTTGGAGTTATGTATTCCTCAATGGCGAATAAAACATCTGTGTGGCTTTACCCAAGTGAAGAGGCTGCAAAAGAAAGAAGAACAGGTTCTGATAATTGAAGGCCCAGGTTTTGAAAAGATGGTGCTAGCATGCTTTTTCTGAATAAATTGACACGATAACAATGTAATAAAAAAGGACTAATTCTTTCCTCTTGATTATAGTAAATGCACACAGGAGAATTCACTAAACCTGATTTATGTAAGAAAAAAATTGAGAGACAGATCTGCGCAGTTCACGTAGGCCTGGCAGTTTCTTTATTTCTTGCTGCAAGTGTGATCTGGAGCACGCGCGCTGCCACGCTTTTGCCAAGGTAACTAGACATCTAACGCCCCTCGAACCAGCCATCGCCTGAGGACGTCAGGTTCACGGTACGGTCATTTGCGTTAATGACATCATTTGTTCAAAGAAGATTGAACGACTTTTGGCTGAGATAGAAAATTATATGTAAATTACGAGTGGCGTGCCGAGTTCGATTGTCTGACTTGCATGTTTTCGGCAGTCTCGACTACGGATGGGCAGTGTTTTCCGGCCATTTTCAAGAGGTGTTGCAGGCTCCTTTCACATTTGAGTAAAACCAGTTATGAAAAAAAAAACATTTTGGTCAGTCTAAGTCGGAGTGAGCCCAAATCGCAGAATGTACTTTTTGAGTGAAAATGAGTGCGCTTCGCATTAATTCAGGACTTGTGATCACCAACGATTTAGTAAGACCACACTGATAGCAGGTGACGTGCCGCGCTGCTAAGTTCGCGGAGGCGGCTTCGATTCGCAGCTACTGCAGTAGCATTTTGAAAGTGTCGCAATCCAACAACACCCTTTTCCTTAGATTCAGGTGTGCTTGGTGTAAACGAAACACCAGACACCCATGCACTGCGCGGGCACATTAAAGAACACCCGATGGTCGAAATTTAAGGGCGTGTTTCATAATCTTATTGTGGTTTTGGCACGTACATCAGATAATAATATTAGAGGTATATTATTAAAGTATTATCAGTGTTATATTATTATTATTATTATTATTATTAATATTATTATTATTATTATTATTTTTATTATTATTATTATTATTATTATTATTATTATTATTATTATTATTATTATTATTATTATTATTATTATTATTATTATTATTATTATTATTATTATTATTATTATTATATTTAGGGCACACTTAAGAACACCAGGTTAACAACATTAATGTGGATGAACGGATGCCGTATGAGAAGCATATTGAGTTATGTCACCTTCGTCGCCTGCCCGTGTGCCCTTCTCGAATTTGGGAAATAGATTCTCCTGCGTCTATTTCTATGCCAAAAATTACGTCAGCACTCAACAGAGGGGGAAAGTAAAGTTTCGCGTGAGAACCCCTGTTTATCCCTAGAAATAATTGGGAGAGAGAGAGAGAGGTGGAGAGATGCAAGAAAAGCAGCGGGCAAAAATAACTCACACTATCACCTGACAAATGAAAACCTACGATTCATGACTTCTTTGCGCAAACACGTACACGGACACAAGGAAAAGAGGCAAACAACACGGGCGCAACCCGTGTTGCTCCCGTGTTGTTTGCCTCTTTTCCTTGTGTCCGTGTACGTGTTTGCGCAAAGAAGTCATGAATGAGTACCAACTCACCCAACTTTCAGTACTGTTGAAAACCTACGAGACAGCGCATAGAGAAAGAAGTATGACTCAAAAATAGCGCCACACTCAACACCATTAGCGCTAAAAAGAAAGTCAATCACTATGCATGGCATATTGAATTAGGTGTATCGCAATCAATATATCATGCATTGCAGCCAAAGAGCTTTGCCCCTTTTACGCAACTACAGGATATATACATTCTGTGGTTGCGTGATTATTTTCCTTTAACGCAATGTTCTCAATCGACATAACGTAAACTCATCTCTGTAATTCCCCGTCTCAGCCTGCATTACATAACGAAGCGCGATGAGATGTCATTGCAGGGAATGTGTATACTTATCTAACTTTTCACTTCATTGTACAACACAGAAAAAAAATCAAGAAAAGAAGCCGCATCCGCCAAAACAGGAATTGAGCAACAGGTGGGATAGAAGACCGGTGATATTGCACTACTGAAAGTGTCAGAGAATGGTGCTCTCTTGGTTTGATCCGGGTTCTTAAAGTACGGTATAGTCCTGCAGACCCTTCATCGCGTAAATGTTATTGCAGACCATTGCAATTTATCCTCTATGTTGTCGCGAAAAATTTCTGGCCACATTTATCTATCTCTAGAGCTTCCAGAAAACATTTACCATTTTGATACAACTTACTTCAGCGCTACCACAACGTGCTCAACGCTATTTCCTATGAAACTGGAACAAACTTTTATCTTTGCTGATACCATGTTCAGTTCTTTTTATCGACCAAACCGCATCACATCCCAGCCCTGATTTACAGAAATTGAAGAAAACTTTATCCTTGAAATTGTGAAAAAAAAACAGCGCATTTTGCATAAAATCCACTAAGCACAAAAGTAACTTATGAAAAGGGTTTACACTCTTAAGAGAAAAAAGTTTGTAAAGAAAAGGTAACTATGGCTTCGGGCCAACATTGGGAGCACGATCAATCTTCACCGGCTCTCGTGAAAGGAGAACGGCGTTCGCTTTTTCTCGAGACGAAAAGCATCCTCACCACGAGCTCTTGCACACGCGCACTAAGGGATGGTCACTGAATAACAGATAAAGAAGAGGTTATGTCAACATCTACTTCTTACTCACTTTCTCAAACCAAGCAAAGCAGAGCTTTTCATCGTCCTTTATTTTGGACAACGCGCTACGAGTGAGCTATTGCCCTACTGAACGTCCGGCAGTACCATGTTTTGTACGTGACCTTTACCTTACAAGGGTAGGGATCACGCCTGCAGAAAAGACATCATGCTCAGGTTGTTACGAAGTGCATATCCACTATATTATTGCCGCATTATCACTCGTACAAATGTTTTCTTTTTTTTCGTACACTGTGCAATTGTCCCGTCGTATTGTCACTGCACCTGTATACTATACAAAGTGTATTACCCAAAGCAAATGTGGCAGCCGCCAGATAGAAACAGAAAGTGTGGAATGGTGAACAAGCAAAAGAAAATGCTTCAGACATGCTGGCTGGCGAATAGATTACAGGCCCTACCTCTGTCAAAGGCGCCATGTCAGCATTGGCGAGTTAGTTCTGAGTAGGTTGGTGTTGCCGTCATATGTGGTGGTGGCGCTTGTTGCTGTTGGTAATCGCTGTCCGAAAAGAAGAAGCTGGGCAGCTAATGAGTATGGCTCTTTCTCTTTGTCATGAAAAAATGTGACGGTGACTATTACTGTGCAGCCATATTCTATAAAACGGTGCGATGGTCATTTAGGTCGATTTAGGCAGTTTATTAAGGGCGTATACTTCATGAGGGGCCTGGCTTTGTCATCCATGCATAAATCTGATGTAGTGTGGTCAAATTTACTACCAAGTCGTAAATCCAACCTAAAACAAGGTTTCCAATATGCCAGACCAATTTTATCTGTAAGAACGAGATCTCAAATATTATAATTACCAGAAATAACCAAGAAGTCACTGCGACAATTACCGTGAAATTTCAGAAAACAATTCGAAAGCCTGCAGCTGACTTCCATGTCAACGAAGAGACGGGAGGCCACTGTCTCACTAAGTGCACGATTACTCCTCTCATGGGCACACAGCTCCTGTGCTCCTTCTGAAAGGAAAACAGCCTGATGGAACTACCTGCAGGCGACGCGTATCTCAACTGCGTATCTAAGTAGCGCACACGTCACACGCCAAGTTGGTCAATCTATATAAACTGATTCAACTTCTTACGGGAAAACCCTGCTTGTTTACCTCCCACACACTGACGTCATCTACAATATGGTAAACACAGCAATGGTAACTCTACGAAAGTAAATCGCTGCTGATCGTGTTACGTATTTTCGCAAATTTCAACGTGGTGGAGCTACACTTATCACACGGTTCAGAACTATATACAAAAAGTACAATCTTTTTTCCCTCATGATTATTCATTTACAACTATCTCGTGGATATGTCTGTAAATAGAAGGGACTGAAATTGATCTATCTATCTATCTATCTATCTATCTATCTATCTATCTATCTATCTATCTATCTATCTATCTATCTATCTATCTATCTATCTATCTATCTATCTATCTATCTATCTATCTATCTATCTATCTATCTATCTATCTATCTATCTATCTATCTATCTATCTATCTATCTATCTATCTATCTATCTATCTATCTATCTATCTATCTATCTATCTATCTATCTATCTATCTATCTATCTATCTATCTATCTATCTATCTATCTATCTATCTATCTATCTATCTATCTATCTATCTATCTATCTATCTATCTATCTATCTATCTATCTATCTATCTATCTATCTATCTATCTATCTATCTATCTATCTATCTATCTATCTATCTATCTGTCTGTCTGTCTGTCTGTCTGTCTGTCTGTCTGTCTGTCTGTCTGTCTGTCTGTCTGTCTGTCTGTCTGTCTGTCTGTCTGTCTGTCTGTCTGTCTGTCTGTCGTTTGAACGTTGACGGAGGTGCTTCTTTGTGGCTCAGTGGCTAACGTCTCGCACTCACAATTCAGAGATCCGACGTTCTATTCTGCATGGTGGGGTCTTTTTTCAGATTATTTTTCTCTCTCGCATTTTCATATATATAGATACGTATACGTGCACGTTGAGTGACGGGGATACCGACGCCGGCGACAATATCTAGCCGAGAGTGTCCATATAATTGCTATATCAATAAAAATGGCCTTCCGGGAAGAGACCATTGCGCACACGTAGTGTGTAAGCACTATGCCGTACCAGTCGGTACCCTCGAAAACCGGGCTTGTGTGGCAGCTTCTTTTGCAGCTGAATGCGAAAGAGGATCCCCTGCTCTGTACTTCGATTTATCAATGTGGGCACATTTTCGCGCAAGCGGGACGCCGCCGGGTTAACGACGCGACAAAATAAGCCTTGGGAGAAAAAGGAACCTTAAGAGCGTGGTTAACAAGGATGAAGTGTTTTTTACAAACAACTTCAAAAATTGTACGTGGATAGTTGTGCTCACTAGGGTGACATTATTTCGGTCAGGTCAAGTTCTTTTCTTTTTATCTTGCTTTGTTATTGCGCGTGCATTCTAACTTTTTTGGAATGTTGAACACATTTTGAGAGAGGGTGTTTCTTATAAAGCGGCATGAACAGCTATCCACTAGGTAGACATTTGGTAACTGTCCCAGTGTTATTCATTGCTGCGAAAGCTTTAGGTACCTCTTCAAACTGGAATAGGGGCGGTATTTGTTTATTTATGAGGTACACTTTCAGCGCCCGATGGAATTACACAAAGGAGTGGTTAATATATATGTGCGAATGTGCAATGATATATTGCATAAGAATACAAATTAAGGAAACACCTTGTCTCTAATGCCACTTTGAAGTTGGCACCAGTAGAAGTTGTGGTGGAGGCGGGATGTTGTTCTATTCTCTACAGGTTTGGGGGATAACAGTGTGGCTATATAGCTTGCTACGACATAGTGTGACACCACCCTAAAGCTTTGGTCCACGCGTGATGAAATGTACCACGGCTGCCGTGAATGTTCTCAGATTAAAAAAAGCGGGTTTCTTAAATCTTCATTTTGATGATAAATGTTGTGTTAGAGAGAAAGACTGAAAAAATTACGACATAACGACAGATCAGGCAATTGAAGTGCATTCTTCATTGTAGATGCAGAAGCGTAACAGGAGTAGCTAGGCACGATAAATCAGGCCATGTGATCCTGAAAAGATTAAAATGTTTAAATAAGTGTGGTTTTATTGGGGTGCCAGGTGCTGCATGCATATTCTAGTTTCTGACCTACAAACGTTTTATACAAGAATAATTTCAAAGGAGATGCTTTAGAAAAATTACGACGCTAATAGCCAAAAGTACAGTTGGCATTGCAGGTTACGCAGTCAACGTGCATGTTCCAAGAGAGATAGTTAGTGATATCGATTCCAACGCACTTGTGAACGTTAAGAAAACTCGAGGGGACTCCTATAAGTGAGTGCTGTGAAGGCGTCTGTCCACCATTATGACCTTTAGTTTACTAATGTTTAGTTCGATAAGCTATTTGTTCATCATAGGAATATAGTATGGCAATCACATTCCTTGAGGTCACTTTGGATATTTAGTTAATCAGATCGATTGATTATTTTGTGATAATTACCTTAATCGTCGGCGAAAAGTTTAAATTATGAAAAAAAAAACAGTGTTAGGGAGGTCGTTGAGATAGATAAACTGCAATGGGCCGAGCAAAGACTCCAGTGGCATAAAGGTTCCTAATTATACGCTTAAGGGGACTCTGGCGCTAGTGTCTATTGGAGCTGCAACACACGGCGCTTCAGCGAGCATGGGAATGATGGGTAATATACGGATTTGTCTAATCTTCGTACTTCTGGCTCCGTGTGTGTTTGTGTGGCTTAGAGCTCATTTTTTACTAAACAAAAATCACCAATTGTTCAGCGATTGCACTTCGCCATCTTATTCTTCTAGGCTTACTATTGCAAATCGGATCACGAAAGTTCAAAAAGATTCGTTATCTCCTTCGAAATAAAACCAAAATACTGCAATAAACGAAGCCACAAGTGCCATTCGCCCCCGCACAAGTACGAAGACTAGGCAAATCCGTGTACTACCCATGATTCCCATGGTCGCCGAACGATCGCAGCGCCAGAGTCCCCTCTAGTTATTTTTAGGAAACTCTATGCCTTGTGGTTCACCGGGCGTAACAGAGGACATTGCGGAGGAATGATCGTTAGCAGTGACCTATTTGGTTTGGATGTGAGAGGAAATCTCTAAATCAATGAAGTACGTCGGGGTCGATGTATTTCACTTAGTTTGCAGAAAAGCAACTCATGTGATACGGAATCAAATGACTTTGCGAATTGCAGAAATATTCATTCCATATCGAGACCAAGATCAGTAACTATAAACAGATTGTTAGTTAACGATAATACTTGGATTTCAAGAGAATAAATTTTTCTAAATCCATCTTCGGCGTCATTAAAAAAGAAATTATTCTTTAAAAATTCTACTAAATGCCAGTATGTGATGCGTTCGATCATTTTGCATGGTATGCTTGTCACTGATTTGGGTCGATAGTTATGAGCTAAATGAGCATCACCCGATTTAAAGACAGGGAGCACCTTCCCTACCTTCCAGTCATTGGGCAATACCGAACACTGTAAATGTTGTCGAAAAAGTGTTCAGAAAATATTGCGGTGTACAATTCAGTTATTATCAATATCATAGTGTTCGGTAGGTCAGCACCAGAGGAAGAAGACATCTTCAGATTATCAATGAGCTTGTAACCACCAACCATGCCTAAAGCAATGAAATTCATAGAGAAAACGTTTCGGTCACGTAACCGTGTTAATGATGCGGGAGTTGTTGTACGACGCAAGGACGCCGTAACAAAGTATCGCACAGAATAGGGCATTCTACAACTTTTTCTTCAGTCGCTGAGGCACCAGGAATCCAACTCTTTACAGGCATCCAGCTGTTCCCGCAAGTTAAAACTGAATGATTTATGTGGATGCTTCACGTCAAGTCTTCACTGAACGATAACTCAAGAATATTTGTTATATTTTACTAGTTTCATGGTGTTCCCGTCAAAGCTTATCTGTATGTCATATTCTCATTTTATTTATTGGTGAAATATAACATATGTCGCCTTCAGGCACTTAACTGTAGCTTGTTTTGTTAACTGTATCTTGTTCTAAACGAGTTCGAAAGTGACGTCATATGCTTATTTACATCTATTTATTGTTTCATAGTGATATGGGGTAAAAAATACGTTTGTTTTATCTGCATACATAATAAGCTGTGGTAACGTGGGTATATATACAATATATAAAGAAAAAAACATACAGTACATAAATCAAAAAGAGCAAAGGACGCAGCAGCATAGAGCCCTGCGGAAATCTTTGGGTCAACTGAAGCTGATTTGATGTAGCGGTCGTCATTTGTCCTAGTTGGTGCCGTTTATGCGAATAGTTTTATAAAAGCTTAAGGGTGATGCCACGTGTGCCGTACCACGATAGTTTCTGTAATAATAGGTTATAATGTATTGAATGAAAGGCATTTTGGAATCCAGAAGCAAACTGATCGTAATTTTTTTTAGTTTTCCCATTTCAAAATATTTGATCTACAATAATTGTTAACGCTTGTTCAGTAGACCTATTTTTCTGAAGACCTTATTGACATGTTTTGATGGTGTCTTAAATGTTTAAAAATAACAATAACCTGTTGGGCATGACACCTTCAAATCATTGATAAATACTAAAAAGAGCCTAAAATTTGACGAAGCATCAATGCCGCCACCTCTGTAGACTGGGGTTACCCTTGCAATTTTCAGTTGTGCCGGAAACACCCCTGTTGTAGTAGATTTGCTATGAAAGCATGCACCTCGGATATTAGCGCACGTTCAACTGCAGCTCAGCTGCTGTGATTTCGTCAATACGTGACTACACGTTGCTTTTAAGCTTATTTATTAGGTTAGCTATCTCAGTACTGTCTGTAGAAAACAGAAAAAAAATGAATTCTGCATAGCTATAGCTTCTTCGAAGGAGGGGTCATCTTCGCTTTCAGAACAGCCACTTTATATTTACATTTCACCTACATCGCCGTAAGGCATTACGTAGGGGAGGTGCACATAATAATTTGACTACATAGTTTCAAGCGAAACAATAGATACAACAAATACAACAGCACTCAAGATATTTTAAGAGATGAAGAAAAAACACTCGAATATTGGTGAGCGAAAACAACGTCGCAGTCATGCATTTGTAACCAGGCACACGCTTCGAGACAACAAACCATTCTTAGTGGCAGTGATACCGTAGGCGTTGTTACAAGGAAGAAAAAAAGGCTTGCGTAAATGGCCGTGTAAGAGGCAGTAGTCTTTCCCCCCCCTCATACTCTCAGCCACCATGTGATGGCGTCGGGCAGCGAGATTCTGCGGAGGTTCAATGAACCCAATGCGCCCGCGTGGTGTGCTCCAGCAAGAGTTCGGGACGAGTAACAATAACAGAAACTAAAGCGAATTCACCAAATGCTGCACTTGCAAGGACGCGTCAGCATCGGGCAAGGCTTCCGTGCGGTGCTGCTTCGCATGCTACTCGTGGTTCCCTTTCATGTTAGATGGTGTATTTTTTTCTTTCTCATCGGACGTGGCGAAGTTTTCGACGTCATTTCCGTGTGGGAAATACGTCACTGAAGTCTTGGTGGGCACAAGGGAAAAAGAAAGCTTTTTTTGTTAAAATACACTGGGCGTACCAACGGGGTGCTTGCTCATGGTACGCAGTAGGGGTCTCTCCTTTCGAGGAAGAAGGCTCGCGTGGCCATCGCCTATTTCAATCTCCCAAGTCTGAGAAACATAGACTGAAGTGAAGCACAGTTGGAGATTGCTCGTTTTTTTTGTTCTTTGTGCGTGGTAATCATGAGAATCTATCTTAGGTAATATTTCTAGCCTCTGTCGGAACCGCACGCATTACGCGCGATATGAACGAAAGGAGCATTCACGCGATCGAGGCCTGTTTGTCGATTCACTCTGAGCCCGTTTCGTTGCCTGCTACATATAGTCCACATCGATCACTACGTGTGACTTCGCCGCTATTGCAGAAGCTAGTATAATGTGTTTCCATTTCGCTTGAGCTTTCGCACGTCCATTCATCTTTCTGTCATTGTCTATTGCTATGCGTTTGGCTACCAGTAACTCTACCCTACTTTCAGAACTTCCATTACGTTGGAAAAGCATCTGCATCAGACTCGAAGGACAGCTAAAAAGTGTTTCCGGCCGAGATATGAGTGTTCGACCATTATGTCCCGACGTTTTAGTCGACGCGCAAACATTCAAAAGCGTCACATGCGAGCGACGCGGTAGGTAATGAAGTAATGAATTTTTTTTTCTACGGAAACTTCTCGGGCTACTTTGAGCGGTAACAATTTGGAAGAAAATGTTCGGTATACGTGATTTCCTTTCATAATTTCTTTACAGAGAAGCTTTTAAAACTTTCGCAGGTTATTTATGGTAGGTTTTGTTGAATCGCGGCTCTTCGCGAAGACCAATTCTGAAATTTTCCGCAGAAAAGAAACACAACAAAACATGAGTTTTTTGTAATTTTTATTCTTTGATTTTTTTTTTAGCGAGAGAGCCTTACGAATTGTTTTTGACTATACTAAAACATTAAATATAGGTTAGGGTAGGGGATGAGTCACCAGCGACTTTTCAACACGTCCCCATAATTCCCGAAGCCTGCAAATTACAAAAAAAGCAGTGTGGAGTACCAAAACAATAAATATATTCATAGACTGTGTTGCTGGTGGGTAAAATGATTGAGCGCATTACTAAGCCGTCTCGTTACGCTGCGTGGTCGGACCGCACAGCACTTCGTGCGAGAGCAGCACCACTCACAATGAGCTTGTCATTGCGGGAAAACGAGGGGGGGGGGGGGTCAAATAGTTTGTGGTTTTGCTGTACGTCACCGTTGTCGTGAAGTCACTTATACGTATAGACGAGTGATTCGTGATGGTTCACACAACAGCACTGATTATCCACGGGATATCTAGGTTGACCGTCACGTATGCCATAGAAATAAGGACGTTATTCCCAGCGTGAGGACGTCAGAGGAGGGCCGAGCGTATAACGGTCAACTTATCTCGTATAACACCGGGAAGAATTCAAGACATGCCTGGCTTATTTTCCTATCTCGCTTCATTCAGCCATGGGTAGCCTTTTTTTTTGTGCCGATACATCTGAAACAACGACCTTACCCAGAAGAATTTTGTTCGATTTAGTTGGATGCAGCGCTGGCCACGTGACAGTTGTGAGTGCCCTTGATTGATATGCGGGGTTTAACGTCCCAGAACTACCGTATGATTATGAGTTACGCCGTAGTGGAGGACTGCAGAAATTTCGACTACCTGGGGTTCTTTAACGTGCGCCCAAATCTGACCACACGGGCTTACAGCATTTTCGCCTTCATTGAAAAATCAGTCGCCGCAGGTGGGATTCCATCCCGTGACCGGCGGGTCAGCAACTGAGTGCCTTATTCAATTGGCCACTCTGGCGGGGCAATCGTGAATGCCAACCGCAAGCATTAAGGATGCTTTAGTTATATCGGAGCAACAGCGTTGTCATTAACAAGTACAGTTTTCTTTTGTTTCGTTTTAAATTACGAAAGTTGTGAATGTTCCGTGTTTCATGGCAATCCGCGATTCAACTGCCAATAAACAGAGTTGAATCTAATTATTTTTGTCGCTATAAGTGCACAACATGCATAAATAAGTAGGATGGTGGCATAAAATTAGTGCAGTCACTGCCTGAATAGTCCTACGTTCACGAGAAACACAAGCATCAACATGGCAATAATGTTAAAAACATACACTTAGAGCAGCACTTAAAAAAGGAGAAATACATACCGGCAAATAAAACAGAAACAAACATTTTAGTCATTTCAAGTGACACGGAATATATTCTTCAATATTCATATAAAGAAGGCAGCATTCAGAACAGTTTGAAGAAGGCGACTTTAGGACAACACTTGTGTTTTCTTTCGAAAGTGCATGTTTGTTTACCCGTAAACGTATACGTTATCTAAGCGTTTGACGAGCATACTTCGTACGTGAGCGTGGAAGTGCTCAAAGTTCGGTGTAATACGTTGTTACAACACTTTGCGTTCATGCTATCTTTTGACGCCATGTGTAACCATCTTAATAAGAAGATGTGCTAACGTGCCACAGTTTTTCAATTATGAAAAAAAATAGAAAAAACGCCAGGCCTGCGAGGAATGCTCACCACGGTCATAGTGAAAGCTGGAAGAGTGCCCTTGCTTGAAATCATTGTAAGCTTACCTGGGGCCACTTATACAAGTACACTTGCAGGGTATCCAGTACACCATAAATCATCATAATATTTGTGAATTTTCAGAGTGCCCAGTCTGCCATTATTCGACACTCTATCGAAAAGGGAGTTACCTGCTGCACATTTGCATAAGTTACCTTCACCTTGTTTATGTTGTGGCTAATGAGAACGAAACATTATGGCGGATGCCTACGTAACGAGTTGGAAGCGTTAAATGACCCTTTGCACTCCTAATTAGGTATTTAATAAATGCTGAATATATACAGGAAACAAGACAAAAAAAAAAGATCAGTTCCCTGCTATGTCTAGTAGCTGAGCGGGACATAATTAGGAGTGCAGTTACAGTCCACATTGCGGGATGCCTGCTGCTCATTGTACTCTTCTGGCACGATGTATTACATAAGTGAACATGACTTTTTTTGAGCCATTACAGATTCATAGTATATTTTTGCACAGTCGTATCAAAAACTGACATGGCTTTGTGCAACAATACCCGTCAGCCTCGCACTGAACCGTGATTCAAACCCTGCTAATCCTGCATATATTGTTTCCCTTATATTGTGTTTTCTCACTAATTTCACCCAACAGCGGCTACATACACCGACGATGGCGGCGGCTGACAACTTCAATAGCTAATTAGATTGCTGTTGTGATGTCATAACAGCTTTCACTATAAAAATATAGCGTCCACTATAAAAATATTGCGTAGTGTATAAAAATATAGAGGTACGGGGATCGATACCCCGCACCTCCACCACGGAGGCCGACGCTCCGTTCGCCGCTATCAGTCCGAGACTGCTATCTGTGCAAGACTGCTGCTGTAATTGGACTTTCCGTTTACCGGGCACAGGTTCGCCCAAATAAACAGTTAAATCCCAACACGAAGTCTCCTTTCTTCGGCCATGTCACGACCCCGTGACATCTGGTGGAGGTGCTGTTTCTTTTATGTACCGGACGCCTCCGTCAAGCCGTGAACCCAGCCCACGCCGTGAAGACACCGACGCCAGCAACGAGCAGAGAGTTAGCCGCAGGCAACAAGGTCCGTCACCAGAGTACGGGCTTTTACTGGACAAGGCTCGGAAAACCAAGACGTTGACGTCGACCACGGTGACCATGTCAACGCCGGTTCTACTTGTACCACTCCTGCTCCGGCAACCCAAAGAGCCGCCAACTTTCCGCGGTTCGCCACTGGAAGACGCGGAAAGCTGGATCGAAAGGTTCGACCGCGTCGCCGCCTTCAATGACTGGACAGACGAAGACAAGCTACGGCATGTGTATTTCGCCTTGGAAGATGCTGCTCGGACCTGGTTTGAGAATTAAGAGCGAAGCCTCACAACGTGGGACGCCTTTCGCGCCAGGTTCCTCACCACTTTCGCAAGTGTTAGTCCTCTTCTTTTCTGTCTCTTTTCGTTCTATTATTCCCCTTTTCCCCCACCCCAAGTGTAGGGTAGCCAACCGAGCCAAGCTTGGTTAACCTCCCTGCCTTTCCTCTCTATTTATCTCTCTCTCTCTCTCTCGTGGTGCGCAAGGAGAAGGCCGCAGCTCTCCTCAAAACCCGCATGCAGATGCCAAATGAAAACGTGGCGATATTCACGGAAGATATGATTAGACTTTTCCGCCACGCTGACTCCGACATGTCCGAGGAGAGGAGGTGCGTCTACTTATGCGAGGAGTAAAGCAGGAACTCTTCGCCGGGCTGATCAGAAACACGCCTAAGATGGTCGCCGAATTCATTTCCGAAGCATCTACGATAGAGAAGACGCTCGAGATGCGCACGCGGCAATATAACCGTAGCTTCTCGTCTACAAGCTACGCCGACATTCAAGCGCTCAGAACTACTGACTTGCGTTAGACGATCCGAGCGATCGTGGAAGAGGAGGTGCGAAAATTACTTCATTCAGCGCAGCCTCACGTGGAATCCATCACGGACGTCGTACGCTAGGAGATCCAGCTGTCGCTGGGCGTTCCTCAGCCTCAAGAGCCGCAGCTGCAAGTCATGAGCTATGCTGCTGCAGCATGCCGCCACGCCCCTCCTCCACGCGCACGCCAAAACGCCGCCCCATCGCACTTCCGTCGCCAGACACCACCGCCGCCACCACCCCGCCGACGACCTACCGTTCGCCAGTGGGCAAGAGCAGTGCTCCGAGGAAAACCGGCGTTTGGCGCACCCCTGACCACCGCCCACTGTGCTACCACTGCGGCGAGGCCGGGCACACTTACCGCCGTTGCCAGTTCCGACAGATGGGACAGCGTGACTTCGCCGTCGATGTACCACGTCCGCAGCCAGGGGAACGGCCACGTGACATCGCTGACTACCTGACAGGAACACAATGGACACCACGAAGTCCTTCCCGTTCGCCGACGCCCAGCCGGCGCATGTCACCGCACCCCCGGCAGTACTCCGGCCCAACGCGGGGCCGGTCTCCTAGCCCGTATCCGGGAAACTAAGGGCAGCAACCGGTGAAGGTGCGGTTGCTGTGCGACGAACTACCGAAGATCCTCCGACGACGCCGACGCCACAAGAGCTTTCCGAACACAACGCCAACCAGTCAAAGCCCTGACGGCGAAAGCTCACTTACGGAAGGGGGCCTGACGACGCAACATGAAAGCAGCGGAACAAGCCGACGCAGCCGTGACCCGACGCCACGCCCTAACTGTAATGCGAGACGGCGAACTAGCGACCTCAACGTTCTTATCAACGGCCACAGTGTGACCGCTCTCGTCGATACTGGAGCCGACTATTCTGTCATCAGTGGGTCATTCGCCGCGAAGTTAAAGAAAGTTAGGGCAGCTTGGAAATGCCCTGAAATTTGCAAGGCTGGAGATCATCTCGTAACACCTGCAGGAATCTGCACAGCGAGAGTCACCATTAATGGCCGTATTTATCCTACAGACTTCGTAGTCCTACAGCGTTGCTCGAGAGATGTCATCCTTGGCATGGACTTCTTATGCCTCCACGGTGCTGTCATCAACCTAAAAACAAAGTCGATAACGTTATCCACAGAAGAAGCACTATCGCCGCGCACGCCGTCAGGACACCATGCCTTGAATGTGCTGGAAGAACAAGTCACCATTCCGCCTCGCTCAAGCGTCATTATTTCAGTCGGCGCTCCTAAATCACCTGACTTGGAAGGCGTCGTTGAAGGCAGTCAGCATCTGTTGGTCACCCGAAATATTTGCGTCGCAAGAGGAATAGCAGAGCTGCGGGGAGGCAAAGCAACGGTTATGCTCACGAATTTCAGCAATGAGTACAAACATGTGAACAAAGGAACAACGGTCGCATACATCGAAGAAATTGTCGAAGCCACCAGTGCTTTCGCCCTCGCCGATTCCGCGGAACCTGCTCAGAGGAACCAAGCCCCTCCCATAGCTTTCGACGTCAATTCCAGACTTCCGAACGATAAGCAAGAACAGCTCAAGGCCCTGCTCCTGCAATACGAAGATTGCTTTTCGTCGTCATTGAAAATTCGGCAGACCCCAATCACGAAACATCGCATCATAACCGAAGAAAATGCCTGACCACTCCGTCGGGGTCCGTACAGGGTTTCGACGCGAGAACGTGAGGCAATGAAGAGACAATTTGATGAAATGCTGCGGGATGACATTATCCAGCCGTCCAAGAGTCCATGGGCATCCCCCGTGGTGTTAGTGAAGAAAAAGGAGTGGACCCTACGTTTCTGCGTCGATTATCGCCACCTGAACAAAATCACAAGAAAGGACGTGTATCCTCTCCCACGAATGGACGACGCACTTGATCGGCTCCATAACGCCAAGTACTTTTCGTCAATGGACCTCAAGAATGGCCATTGGCAAATCGAAGTCGACGAAAGAGACCGAGAGAAGACGGCGTTTATAACACCGGACGGCCTCTTCGAGTTTAAGGTGATGCCCTTCGGCCTTTGCTCAGCGCCTGAAACTTTTCAACGCGTTATGGAAACAGTACTGGCAGAATTGAAGTGGCAGACTTGCCCTGTGTACTTGGACGACGTCGTCGTGTTTTCCTCGAGTTTAGACGAGCATCTTCGGCGCCTTGAAGCTGTACTTCAAGCCATCAAGACTTCCGGACTCACACTGAAGCCAGAAAAGTGCAGATTTGCGTATGAGGAGCTCTTGGTTCTGGGGCACGTTATCAGCAAGTCTGGAGTTCGTCCCGATCCACGGAAAACAGCCACCATCGCCGACTTCCCGCCGCCCACTGACAAGAAGACCGTGCGCCAATTTCTGGGCCTGTGCGCCTATTATAGGCGGTTCGTGAAAAACTTCGCCCGCATCGCCGATCCTCTAACTAACCTTACCAAAGCCGACGTGGAGTTCAAGTGGGAAACGCCACAGGAACACGCTTTCCAGGAGCTTAAACATCGCCTCCAGACGCTTCCGTTACTTGCCCATTTCGACGAATTCGCCGAGACAGAAATACATACTGACGCAAGCAGCGTAGGTCTTGGCGCCGTTCTTGTGCAGAGGGCTGACGGACTTGAAAGGGTTATTTGTTACGCCAGCCGATCGCTATCGAAAGCAGAAGCAAATTATTCCACAACAGAAAAGGAGTGCCTCGCCATCATCTGGGCAACGTCGAAATTTCGCCCCTACCTCTACGGCAGGCCCTTCAAAGTTGTGAGCGACCACCATGCCTTGTGTTGGCTAGCCACCTTGAAGGACCCTTCAGGTCGCCTCAAACGATGGAGCTGAGACTTCAAGAATATGACATTACTGTCATTTACAAGTCCGGCAAAAAAACACTCCGACGCCGACTGTCTCTGTCGTGCGCCTGTCGACCAACCGCTACCCGACGACCCGGATGACGACTACTTCTTCGGAACGATAACTACCGACGACTTCGCTGAACGACAGCGGGCCGACCCGGAACTTAAGGCCCTTATAAAATACCTCGAAGGCAGGACCGCCGAAGTCCCGAAGGTATTCAAGCGCGCACTTGCGTCGTTCTTTCTACGAAACAGTCTTCTACAAAAGAAAAACTTTTCACCGCTTCGAGCTAAGTACCTCCTTGTGGTGCCTTCAGCTCTGCGACCAGAGCTCCTGCAGGCCCTGCACGACGATCCGACGGCAGGGCACCTCGGTGTTTCTCGCACGCTCGCGAGGATACAAGAAAGGTACTACTGGCCACGTCTTACCACCGACGTCACTCGTTATGTGAGGAAATGCCGGGACTGTCGGTGACGCAAAACACCGCCGACAAGGCCAGCGGGACTTCTGCAGCCAATTGATCCACCTTGCCGACCTTTCCAGCAGATTGGTATGGACCTACTGGGGCCGTTCCCGACGTCGGCTTTGGGAAACAAGTGGATCGTGGTAGCTACCGACTACATCACCCGCTACGCCGAGACAAAAGCCCTGCCAAAAGGCAGTGCATCCGAGGTAGCTAAGTTCTTCGTTGAAAATATCGTCCTACGTCACGGCGCCCCGGAGTTCCTTATCACCGACAGAGGAACGGCATTCACTGCCGACTTAACTCAAGCGATCTCGGCATACAGCCAAACAAACCACCGCCGGACGACAGCGTACCACCCACAGACCAACGGCCTCACCGAGCGGCTTAACGAGGCGATCGCCGACATGCTGTCAATGTACGTCGATGTCTAACACAAGACGTGGGACGCCATTCTTCCGTATGTGACCTTCGCATACAACACGGCGGTGCAGGAGACGACGCAGATATCTCCATACAAATTGGTCTACGGAAGGAGCCCGGCAACAACGCTCGATGCCATGTTACCCAACGTCACCGACGAAGAAAACCTCGATGTGAGCGAGTACCTTCAACGCGCCGAAGAAGCCCGACAACTTGCCCGTCTCTGTATCAAGAATCAACAGACGACCGACAGCCACCGTTACAATCTTCGACGACGCTTCGTGGAATACCAGCCCGGTGAACGTGTTTGGGTAGGGACGCCGATACGCCGACGTGGACTAAGTGAAAAGCTTCTGCGATGGTACTTCGGACCGTACAGGGTGGTTCGACGTTTTGGCCCACTTGATTACGAGGTTGTCCCCGACGGCATCACGAACTCTCAACGACGCCGATCGCGACCTGAAGTCGTCCATGTCGCGCGCCTCAAGCCGTTTCATGCGCGTTAACAAACTGAAACAGTGTTTTTTGTATTATTGTTTCATCGTAATTTATTCATTGTACTTTCTTGCATTATTATTGTACCCTCATCTTTAGTTAAAGCATCGGGACGATGCCTTTTTTCAGAGGGGGGCAATGCCACGTTCCATTTCCCAAGTTTTCGTTATCGTCTCAGAACACCACACGATTCTCAGCGCGAACCGCGCCTGCAGTTTTCGAGAAGGTTCCGGACTGTAGTAGATCATTTCGATAAAATCACGCCCACTGTGCGAACGGTACAGATTGTTCTGGAACCTACGCCACCGCCAGCGATAACTCTAGAACATTCGACGGCAAGAGTATAAATGCCGACGCGCTTCGCCGCTTGTCAGTTGTTGATCGAAGGCCGACGCTCCGTTGGCCGCTATCAGTCCGAGACTGCTATCTGTGCAAGACTGCTGCTGTAATCGGACTTTCCGTTTACCGGGCACACGTTCGCCCAAATAAACAGTTAAATCCCAACACGAAGTCTCCTGTCTTCGACCACGTCACGACCCCGTGATAATAGCATTACGCATGGAGCTTTCAAGGAAGGTGTACATTTAACAAAACTCGTTCGAGTCGGTTCATCCAAGCGCGTAATTTGAAAGTTCCTTCCATGAAATGATGTACATTTTGCAGGCTGCGTTGAAGTGACAGCCAGCTTTATTAAGGATGCCTGAATTCGTTCAGTGCAAAAATATGGAAGCATAAATGCGCTATTTATCACTATAAAACTCACTATGGTTCGCCTAGTCTCCGCATTCTTTACGTGGTAACAAAATGATGCCATAAAACATTTCTTTAGTCATACCCTTTATACCAAAATGTACAGTTGTAACTAGTACAATTTTTCAGGGCAAGGAAGGCGTTTGCGCTTCCTAGAATAACGTTGTTCTTGAAGCACACGCATAAGACACTTATACGAAAACGCTATTTTGGTAGCCAAGCGTCAAACTCGGGACCCAGAAACAAACAGAAACGAACTTTTTTTCGTATACTCTCATCAGAAAAAACGCTATTTCGGTAGGCGACCACTGTCCATGCTGCCTGTCTTGCCCAGCAGTTTTAGTGGGCCTGCAGATCGACCGCAAAGAAACTCGACGCCTTATGCAGAGTTGCGCCGATTCGAACACTTCATCCGCGACGAGAGAGATTTCGCAAGCACGTTCCTTCGCGACTCTGTTTAGAAGGCAAACACACCGGGCAGCACCACCAAAGGAAAGCCAACGCGAAGAAAGTGACGCACGAGGCTTAAAGGGAGTCGGGTCTGACGTGCTCCCCGAGGGGAAGTCTTTCACGGTCAGCGTTTGTAATATCTCCCTCCGCCGTCCACGGAGCAGATATTCAAAGGGAACGCCAACACGTACGAGCAGCCACGTACAGCTGAGTTGCTATAGGCTGCAAGGAGAGCATTGCCTATGGTCTGTATACAATATGCACATTGTGCTTGTCATGTTTCAGGGTAGTTTAGATTCGGAACTACTCCTCGAACTCCGCCGCACCCTGTATGCCCAGAATAAATCGATACGGCGTTTAACATCGTCCGGTCACCGCCCAGTGATTTGAATCTTTAATCCTAAATGTATATAACGTAAGTTAAGTCCCTGCTCATCCGAAAGTTTGAAACTAGCTACAGAGTCCACCCCATTTTCGAGATATTGTTCCATTACCGTTAGTGTGCTTTGTAAGAGTTCAATTTCAAGTGGTTAAATGTCATTGCCACTTAGTTTTAGCTCGTGTTTTTGATCTTATTGTGTTTTTAGAGGGGTCTTTAACACGGCTACGAGGAGTAATTAGGCTCATTCTTTGATGGAAAAAATGGCCCCGTATCTGCATGTTACACTGCAAATGTCGTCGAAATACGATAGTCTTGCGCCTGGAAAGAGTGAACAAAACGTTTATTTGATGTTCTGCGCAAAAAAAAAAAAAAAATCGGTGAATGGTACTCTGGAGGCGCTGCGTTGGAGTGCCTCGAAAGTGCAGCGGAGGCGAATGAGTGCATCAAGTCACGTCACACGTGAGACATGAGCGCTATCTGGCAGTGATCTTGGAAAACGAAGCGCACGCACCCTGCGTGCCTGTCTCGGAGCTGATAGGTGTAGAACGCAAGGCGACGAGTAGGTGCCACCACCGTGTCGTCTTAGCAAAGAGTTGGAAACATTTGCCGTTTCGTACAAGGGTTGCATGGCCAGCGCAGCGTTATAAAGGCTACGATCCTTATAATTACTTATGTATGCTTTTTCTAGTAAGAGACGCACATACAGTATATTGACGTGTTGTTATGGTATCAGAGATATGCGCAATAATTCCTTTTTAAATGACAATCACACAAGTGTGAACGCTGAATCTTGAGCAATATTGGTGAGTGCTCCGGATGGGGTCGTCCATTTGGAGTATCGTTTGGCCGCTTTGGTGCCAGTTAGGGTCCCGTTAAGAGCGGACAAACAGACACATGTACAGACGGACCAAAATGGTTACGTCGAATGTTCCCAAGAAAGACTATCGTCTTTAAAAACTGGCTATCTGGAACAAGGAACCATATACAGGAGCAACAGCAAGGTGATACACCTGCTTCACACCCACAACCAAACTCTATTAAACTTGATAAATGTAAAACTTTGTTAGCGAATTCGATAGACATGGTGTCGCAGCCTTATCGCGCTATAATTTTGCGAGCTTTGAAAAGCGGGGTGAAGGGCCCATTAAGGACTGCTGCGTCTCCATTTGCATGCATGATTTCGTTTCCAATCCCTCTGCAAAGCTTTTAATTAGTAATGATTTCAAAGGAGTTGCATTCATTTGAATTGAAATTGAAAAACAGAAATTATGTTTCTTAGCCTTAATTACAAAAACATGTACGTACAAGCCCGTTGGCCGTAATGGTAACGGAAGTGCTTCCAAAACGTTTGGCTTGTTTTTGTGTGTGACCTTCGTTAGCCTAACTTACGCAGTAATGATACTCATAGAATTTTAGCTTGTAGCTGTTCGCTGTCCTTTGTCGACTACTTCTCAACTTTGCGTCATGAATTTTTATCTGGCTTTGTAGACTAACTGATAAACTAATTGTATTATGGATAGTCAATGATTTCTTGCTTTATGACTACTCACTGCCCCTTGTTAGCTATTTATCAACTTCCTGCCTTATGGCTACTTATATCAACCTTTGTTAGCTCCTTATCGACTTTTCGTATTATGGCTATTAGCAGTCATTGTTGGCTACCCATCGACTAATTGTCTTATGGCTTATACAACCTTTGTGGGCCTCTTGACACTCACGGCTACAATCAATTCAAAGTGGGCTTTTACGCGGTATCTTTGTTCTGCAATAAAGAGGGGCTTCTACGGGGGGATTCCAGCAAAAAACGCTTCGGTGATGTGTTAGCTATAGAATTGAAAATAACACGCCGTTTCGAGTTGATCGTGC
The DNA here is from genome assembly GCF_043290135.1 of Rhipicephalus microplus. NCBI lineage: Eukaryota > Metazoa > Arthropoda > Arachnida > Ixodida > Ixodidae > Rhipicephalus > Rhipicephalus microplus. The sequence continues at coordinate 307,434 of NW_027464623.1, forward strand.
AGCACGGAAATGCAATATAAAATAGCGAAATGAAACTAAGCTTCCCGCACGTCTAAAGCACAGACCGACCCGGCAAGTCTCAGAGGGCACGCTCATAACGCGGAAGTTCATCACGGGTAAGTTTCTTTGCTTTTAATTATTACGATCGATGTGACTGTCATCTCTAGGTATTTAAGATAGAGTGGTGTATAAAAAGACCGTTGAATTGAATTTCGGCTGCGGCAGCTGCATTTTCCATGGAGGCGAATATGCTGTAGTACCGTGTGCTCAGATTTATGCACACGTTAAAGGACCACAGGTGGTCGAAATTTGCGGAGCCCTCCACTACTGCGTCTCTCATAAACCTATGGTGATTTTGGAACGTTGTACCCCACGTATCAAACAACCATATAAAAAGACGTGTTGTACACAGTGCTGCGTGGATACATAAGTAAATGTGCGTTAATGACAACGAAATCTCATAAGTCTAATTTCCCACCTGAATTACTGATCAAGACATCGACGTCGTCTGCACGTTGAAGAGATTCCATGTAAGCATATAAGGAGACTCTCGCATATTATTATTGCAAAGTTGGAAACCCGGTTTCAGTAAGGGCTTACGAGACCGTGTGATTGCACATCTTCCTCGGAAAAGTGATGTGGGAGAATTGGTCTGTGGAGTGCGGGCATTAGGAGCCGCAAACGAATGAAACACACACTCTTAAGAAAAAGAAATCACCGGGCCTGCGCCGAACTGACAGCACCGCCAAAACGAAAAGCTGGATTCGCATGGTACCAACTACGCCTTAAATCACCATGTTGTTGTTTAGTGAGGAAGCATCCACCAAAGCTTTAAGCCATTGTTCACCGTTGTTGGGCAAACCACGGCACTGGCTCTACACTTTTAAAGCTTTATGTGCATTGCGTTGATGGTGTGGTTGATGACGATGAAGAATATTGTCTTAAACGTTTGAAATGGCTCGGAGAATGCAGCGGCCCACTCGTTAGGCAATTCGCGTTGTTTGACGCCTGATTGTTACTTTGCTTCTCTAAACTGCTTTATTACGCATCTTCACGTCATTTCTTTGTGGACGTGAACGTCGTTGCGTACGGTCAGATCGCAACGTAGTTTTGACCAACGGCGTGGCGCAAGGTCAGAGGGCCCGGATTGAATTAACCCGTGGGGCTGGCAGCAGCAGTGGACAACTACGGAGCCCGAATCTACCCTTATTCTGATGTTATCAATGCTTTGGCTGTAGAAAGGCACAGCTTCCGATGAACATGCTAATGGTTAATGAAGAAGTGATTGTTTTGTACAATAACACAATAAGTCTGTGCCTGGTGTAACGCTCTTCAGAAAGTCTGTAAAGACCCTGGGAGCACTTACTGATGCTATCTGGTCGGACACTGCGGCCAATAGGCTAGTTTCCCCGAGAGAGTATTCAAGTTTCAAGTTTTATGTTTTATTATTTCCAAAAACAAGGTACAAAATCTAGGATACCCAGAGGAGGGTCCCAGAGCCAGAGACTTTAGTGGGACTCTCGGTTTGTCGATACGATGCGGTGTTTGCCAAGGTTGAAGCCAGCCTATTCCGTTGGGACACGTCTAGAGGGCAGTCGCACGAGAAATTTGCTGAAGTCTAATCCACTTGGCATCGCTCACAGTTAGGGATATTCACATGCCACTTAGGGTGAACATAGCGTCGAGTGAAGGTGACGCCCAGTTTAACACGGCCTACCAAACTGGCGTAGGTGCGCTTTGTTGTAGTCGCCAGGGGAAGTTTTGCTACGGCCTTCTACGAACGAATATACAGAGCATGTGGTATGATAAACTTTTTTGTCAAGTATTTTTATAGGAAAGTTAGTGTTAATATGTGGTATCATCTACTCTTTTTCTACTTCTCGTACCATATGTGAGTGTAATGGTCATAGCGATAACAGAAATTACAAGTAAAGCTAGCTAAACAGGGCCTAAAACACTATTGATTGAATATTTGATTGATTGATTGATACGTGGGGTTTAACCTATGAATACCACCATATGATTATGAGAGACGCCATAGTGGAAGACTCCGTAAGTTTTGACCACGTGGGGTTGTGTAACGTGCACCTAAATCTGAGCACACGGGCGTATGCAGCATTTTCGCCTCCATTGAAAATGCAGCAGCCGCAGCCAGGATTCCATACCGCGACCTGCGGATCAGCAGCCGAGTACCTTAGCCACTAGACCACCGTGGCGGGACAAAAGCGCTAATGAAGAACTGCTTTAAAAATTTAGTACCTAACGCAGCTCCAAAGAAGCAACAGGGGGGATTGACTGATTGATTGATTGATTGTTTGATTGATTGATATGTGGGGTTTAACGTCCCAAAACCAACATATGATATGAATAGGGGGAAAAGAAAGAAAGGAATGTTAGCGACTCTAGGATGATTGGTATACTACCCTACGATGGGGCAAGGGATAAGGGAGCTTGGCAAGGTGTCCGAGAGAAAAATACAGAAAAAAATAGCTGAAGGTTGCTGCAATGCCTAATGGGAATATCTGAGCTCAGCTTTTTAATGCTACCCGCACAACTTGGTTCAATGCTGATGTCCCGAACCAAGCTCCGATCGAGGGTGCAGTTCCCGTAACGTGTAGTCAAACACTACGCCATTATTCATCTTTGTACGGATAAGCCAGGTACCCGCTACATATATTTGAAGTATTATGAGCATGTTGTTGATGCTGCATGTGACTGTCGACAATCGAGGACTGTGGCTGAGCAGTCTGCATTGAATGGAAAGCTTTAAGCCACCCTGTCATTGCACTTTTAGCATTGTGTGACGCCTGGTTCTTATTTTACTCTTCGGCCACGCTATGCAAGATAAGTTATAGCGATTTCTTGCCGGAATGACACCGTTATATAATGTTTTTCTAAATAAGTTTCAAGTGCCAGCATCGCTTCGTTGCCAAATACTCGACTGACATGCACGAAGCCCGCGTTAGATACGCATTCGTGCCACACATTCTTTCCTCAATTCATTTTCTCATGTTTATCGGTTACGCCGACGCCAACGGCAGCACAAAGGAGCGGGTGTCTCTATCCGCTCTGAAAAGAAGACATGCGCAAATTGCTGTGCGCATGTTCACATGACTATTACATCACTATTGGTCCATAACTAGACGTGTTGATACGGTGCCTTCAAGAATATGTATGTATGTATGTATGTATGTATGTATGTATGTATGTATGTATGTATGTATGTATGTATGTATGTATGTATGTATGTATGTATGTATGTATGTATGTATGTATGTATGTATGTATGTATATATGTATGTATGTATGTATGTATGTATGTATGTATGTATGTATGTATGTATGTATGTATGTATGTATGTATGTATGTATGTATGTATGTATGTATGTATGTATGTATGTATGTATGTATGCGTGCATTTATGTATGCATGCACTTTGAGAGCGTAAAAATCCTCGCGCGAACATTCCCCCTCTCACCCTGCGTACAAGAGCTATCTTCACTTATTGTACAAGGGAACCTTCCATGGCATTCATTTCCACTACACCGATGAGCTCGTACACCAGAACCTTGAATGGGAGAACATAAGCAGCCTAGGTGCAGGTTACTTTCACGTACCCAAGCCACAACGACAGCGCCTCTTGGCTCATGGTCCTGCCCATCTCTGCTGGTGTGGCTTTTTCCATGCACATGTTAGCCTTACAGGCAAAACACGCTTTACAGGACAGTGAAATTATTGCGTATATGGTTTTTCCATTTATGCGTATCATTTGGCCATATGAGGTGTAACAGGTTTCACGGACCTGCAAAAGGAGCACAGAATTCTGTCTAATCTTTTAATACAATCTATTTTCAGCGGTTTGAACCGTGGTGAAATAGATTGCACCATTTCAGTTTATAATTTTATCTATTCTTTGGCAATAAGCCTCCAGAATATGGCAGTGCCTATTTCAGCATGGTTTAAGCCTCATACAAGAGCTGTGTTTTTTCCCAATGTTCCGTCCATCTGAACCTGCTAAACCACCGCAATCTATTTCGTGGAACAACGGGATCGCGCACCCGTAAAAAGAAAGCAATTTAACACTCCTTCAGCCTAAATCTTTCAATGCAGCACTGTTTTTTGTAATGCTTAATTTATTATACTATCAGCGACTGTGAACCCTAGAAGAACAATACATAATGAGAGTACAAAAAGTGCTTTCATAGTACAAGAATTTTTCTAATAAAGATGCATTGTGTGGCTTAAGAGGGCCGCTCGGGAACCAATCTCGCACTATTGTTTTCTATGGTCGCGAGTCGCAGCTCTGAATTATTCCGGGTGAATGTTAAGCAGCTGCTAAGAAAACTCACTTGGGAAGCGTTCAAAGAAATGATAAGAAGAATCCTGGAAGAAGGACAAAGTACTACTTACCCTGTAATGCTTGTGCTGTACCCGGAAGTGATTACAGGAACTCCACCATTCTTTGGCAAATTACTGTTTTGTATTGCAGCAGAAATCGTCCCCGCTGAAGTGTTCAACCTTGCTGCGGTTAATCCAGACAGTGGAGAAAAATATTTCAAAGCAGAATTGTTCAATGAGCGTTCGGTTTTTTTTTCGTTGATGTAATCACGCCCACAACAATGGTTGGGGGAAGTGATGATTGCACGGCTTGTGAAATTCGATGGCTGGAACCATCGCCATTCTTGAATGCTTTAGTGCATTTTCTTTTTTAAGAAAAACAAAAGATAGTAACAATTTTTCTGTATTCTGGCAGCCGAATGAATTATTCTTCTCATTAAACTCACTTACATCTTTCCAGGCATTAGACTCAAGCCAACGTTGATCTCTTGGCGACACCATATTGTCACGGATGTGATGGCTGGCTGGCGTACAGACATGCGGGAGAAAACAGACAATGACAGCAGTAAAACCGAAGATCGTTTATTAGGTCCAAAAGATACTCGAACGTACCGTTCCGCAACAGCCAGCAAAAAAAAACAACAAAAAAACGGGACGAGGCGTATTTCTCCTCGGCGAATGACGAAAGCCCCGAGGGGCGTATACAGCGATTTCTTATCTATCCTCGCATCGCAACACAACTGGCCATCAAGTTTGGGCACGAATGAACTTGAACACAAGAAATAAAGATAATCAAATATCACAGTTCGCTTCTTTTTCTAAGTAAGCCTGGCAATATAGTCTGTGACAGCAGATATTCGCATGAATGTTCGCAACACATTCGTTATCCCCAGCCTTTCGTATATATCAATCACTGTAATTAGACACCCTCAGCAAAAGTAACGCAAGCTGCACGATGGCGCATTACGTGTAAGAAAGAATACTTTTTGCATTAAGATTGCCCCTCTCATCGAACGCACTTGAAACAATACCAATGACATAGGGGATTTTGTGGTTACGTAAGAAACCGTAGCGCTTAGCGGGCCGCGCGTTCCGTGTCTGGCAACTGTTGCATACGCACGGGGCAACAACCCCTCAATTGTTGATCTCGCTGTCGTCGCTTGTCACGCAACGCGAGGATCCACTTGGACCACTAGCACCAAGTGAGGCACTGTTTGAGAGCCCAATACGGCTGCAGATATGACTTGTTTTTTCGTTTAGTTTGCTTGAACAGGCTGGAGCGTTTAGCTTTCACTTGCGTATGCAGCAGGCTGCTTTCAGGCCAGCTACGTGCGCTGTGGAGCTCTGAAGCGCGTATTCAGAACACCTGTGCAATGAGAAAATTGCGCAATCATATTCTGAAGCAAGGTATACTGATGCAGATGAGGTGGAGTTATTCCACTATAATAATCTATGTATATCATTACGAAGCTCCCTCTCCTCCACGACACATTTCTTACATGATGCTACTCAAAATGGGCTCGCAGTTATCGCTTTTTTTATTGCGATGAATAGTATGGCATTCAAGTTGAAGTCGGGCAAAATGGTTTTGCGAAAGAGTAATCTGCATGTTCGCCGAGATAAATTGATTGATATGTGGAGTTTAACGTCCCGAAACCACCATATGTATATGAAAGACGCCGTAGTGGAGGGCTTCGGAAATTTAGACCACCCGGGGTTTTTTAACATGCACCCAAATCTGAGCACACGTGCCTACAACATTTGTGCCTCCATCAGAAATGCAGCCACTGCCGCGACCGGGATTCGATCCCGCGACTTGCGGGTCAGCAGCGGAGTACCTTAGCCACAGGACCACTATGGCGGGGCCGGGCCGAGCGAAATTCACAAATGGAAGCTCTAGATACTTATACAAGACACGCTATTTTTTATGTGAAGCCACAGTACACCCTGGAGTGTGCGAGATAACGTTAAACAATGTTGAAAAGACGAAGATGAAGAATAATACAAACTGAACAGGGGCTGAATTTTATCCAATTTGAAGAGATACACTAAAGGGAAATATACAGGGTGTTCCAGCTATCTTTAGCCAGAGTTTAAATATATGCTGACACACGCAATAATGACGCCATCAAATGCATGTCACTGACTGTTGCCTGGATTTCTTTGAGACAATTTAAGACAATTCTTTGAATTCTGATCAATCGCCTACTTAGGTTTACTTTTAGAGCCCCGCCATGGTGGTCTAGTGGCTAAGGTACTCGGCTGCTGACCCACAGGTCGCGGGATGAAATCCCGGCTGTGGCGGCTGCATTTCCGATGGAGGCGGAAATGTTGTAGGCCCGTGTACTCAGATTTGGGTGCATGTTAAAGAACCCCAGGTGGTCGAAATTTCCGGAGCCCTCCACTACGGCGTCTCTCATAATTATATAGTGGTTTTGGGACGTTAGATTCCACAAATCAATCAAATCAGGATTACTTTTAGAAACTAACTTTTTAAGCAAGGAAAATGGACTAGATATTACAATGAGAAAGCTGTTTGTCGGTTTGCATAGCATCCGAATAGAGTGTTTCTAGCTTTATATCTGTATATTATCAGTGTTTTTCTACTAGTTCCAAATGCTGTCGAAATGCGAAATATACCACGTGACAAGCCCGTTCACGCGCCAGTGCGTACTACGATTCCAGTGTTCCTTAACGTTCTATGTACAAACGACCATAACATTTGCAGATTGTGCTGTCTCGACAGGGCCGCAACGATGGCGATGGCTTTACGATGAACATGTTTCGCTATGAGCAACAAAAACGATAACTCCTGTGGCTGCTTTCCACCATCTTGAGCCACTGCGAAGGAAACGTATGGTTCGTACTTGGAACGTTAGAGAGCACCAAAACTATGGCGCACGTAGGCGCGCCAGTGGGTTGGTGAAGTGGGTATTTTTTTTTGTATTTCGCGTTTATGTATTTTACACAAAAACATTAATTAACAGACATAAAATTCGAAACTGTCTAATTTAATGTTTTACACAGCAATCTACGAGTTTTTAATTGAAAATTTTTGACCCATCTTTGTCTCGTTAGAAGCCAGTTAAAAGAGGCTAATTAAGGAATTGACCTGAACACAAAATAGCCTGATTTTCTCCAGACATCAATTGCCAACATGCGTTTGGTCGTGGCGAGATTGTTTGTGTTGGCATATTTTTAAACTCTGGCTAAGGATATCTGGTGCACCCTATATATAAAATGTCTGTCACTCAGGTTACGCAATGAATACCTAACGAGGTTAACAGTGCTGCAGCCGCTCAGCACCTACAAGGAGTTGGCTGATGGAATGGCTTGATAGTGGCCATGCTCCATGATTTTGGTTCAAATATGTCACAGGTAGTGGTACTCAAAACAGGCACGTAAACACTGGCCCTCGAAGGAGACTAGAATACTACTCGTCTTCGGCTTGACGTTGTATAAGCGGCACGATGCATCGGAAGACACACCAGCATAGCCCAACATCCGAGCTGTGCTTCTAATCACTCTTCATCATATTGGAGCATGAAATTGTTAACTGACAATCACACGTCAGCTGCATAAAGCATCAATAAAATCCGTTCAGATTTCTCACAAAGAGAAGCTTCATCTCGAAGAAACTTCTGTCCTGGTCAAGGACTTGAACCAGGGCCCAATCGCTTTCCTGGGCGCACGTTCTACCAACTCATCTAATTTGGACGCTAATAATTGGCAGCACAAGGGTTAACCAATCAACAGTGCCTGGTTATGTACGATCATCCTCACTAGATTACTTGTTATTTTATATTACTTATTATTAGTGTTCAGCGAAATTTCTCATGTTCTTTTATGTATTGTATGGGCCGGTTTCTGCGATTGCCCTTCGGAGCTGTAGGATGTTGAAATAAATAAATAGTACATAAACACCAGGCTCATGAACAGACGTCATGATAAAAAATACAGCAGGACACTAATAAAGGGTCACTTAACATGATTTATGAGTTCGTGCGTTAACCTTATCACGACTGAATATAACCGCATTAGCTTCAGCAGAGCAAGGAATCGAAAGAACGGGGGTCTCCATAAATGAGCTGTGGTAGCGCTGCCTTGACCACCTTCACCCCTTTTACTTTTTTCCCCATTTCGAGCCGATGGCTTGAACAATTCGTGGGCCGTCTTTCGCGGGTGACAATGAGTACTTTTACTAGAGCTCCCATTCCTTTAATGCCAGCAGAGCAGGGCGAGTGGCTGTAAGCGCTCCTCCACATCACTGCCACAAGGCGTCACGCACGATAACAAGATGAGAACATTTGTGGGAAGCGAGGTATTCCCTAGAAGGACCTTCTTTGCCGCGTATTGATCGGCTCTGGAAAGACATTCCATAACCTGCGAATGAGACAGACCATCACCTGACATAGTTTACGGTGGCTTGAAGCCAAGAGCTTCAGCGGCGGCTGGTTCATAATATGTCTGCATTTTTCACGCGATTATTCCAATTCGAAGTCTCCGTTCTGCGTGCAATTAGCAATAAGCACTGTTTCCAGTTTTGTTTTGTTGGAGTAGCAGTAATGCTCTTGCATGGCTTTTAATGCATCGCGTTGCTTTTTGTTTCTTTTGTTTCTCGTTATGGGATCAGAGTCGCAAGCTCATAAACCACGCTAGAATTCACTGACACCAATACAGTGTATAGGCAACAGTGAATAGAAAAATGACTTTCCGGCGTTTCTTCGGTTTTTTTTCTCTGTTTCGGAGCAGCTAGCTTGAGTGGCGGCTTCTATAAAGAGGCAAGGGAAAGAGTCATGATGAAACAAGCGCCGTATGCACGGATACTTTGAGAAGACACAGGGTGGAGAACTTACTAGCAACTGGAAATTTTCATTTTGCACAGAGATATTGTAAAAGGTTTTTGAATTAGGAAATAACAATAATATTAGCCTGCATGACTGTGCGCTCTGTACGGCGTTAGCAAGATCCGCTGTCGGCTAATATATCTTTTTCGTAAAAATATCACCACGTCACAGATGTCACCAGGTCTCAATGGAACACGCCCGGATTTTTACACACCCGTCTTCACCGTCTGGACCCATAACTACGACTTTCCATTTCATCTGGGTTATCCAGATCTGAGACAACCGTTCTCTGTCGCATGTGGCTTGGGGTGTCAATAATAACGCCTTTGCTTGCCGCATCGCATGGGCAGACAGTGCTGCGTGTGATCGTTGCGGCATTGACTAAACCATCGAACATAAGTCAGTGCCCCCAATACAAACGTCAAAGACAATCCTGTCAGCAGTATTTACACGTCTCGACGACCAGCCGCTTTCCGAAAGTTAATTTTAGAATACCGGAAAGATCTAGCTTCACGCCAAAAAGTGACGAAGGCCGTCTCAAAGTTTCGGTGATCGACGCACATCGTCACATGTTTGTGATGTTTTAGTGTGTGTGTGTGTTTTCTCTTCCATCCCGCTTTCCTTCTTTCGTTCCATTTTCCTTACGTTTCTGTCTCCCATTTCCCATTCCCCAGTCAGGGTAGCAAACACGACACTTGTTTTCTGGTTAACCTCCCTGTTTTTCTTCATACCACATATATATATATATATATATATATATATATATATATATATATATATATATATATATATATATATATATATATATATATATTCTGCTGTATACCATAGCAGGCTTTTGCATACAAACTCTTTGATAATAAAGCTGGCTTGTTGGGACGTGCATTCGTGTGATGCATGTAAAAGAACCTTCTTTCTGACACTAAAAATTTTCATTTGATAATAGGTCTTCGAGCATAGTGTGCTTGTTTCGTCATGAACCTTTAACAACGTGCCCAACTGGCAGTCATCCGCAAGAGTCAATATTACGAAGGTCTGCCAGGGACTAAATTCGCAACCATCGCGTCCACAGGCAAGGGCCGTGACAACGCGCTTGTCCGCAGAAAAAGAAGTGAGTGCTGCGCGGCGTCGAGGGTCGCGGTTTGGTGGAGATGAAAAGGCACCAAAACTTTAGTCAAATATTGTCAAGTAGCTATGTCATTCAAAACTTGTCGCTAAATAGAACAAGACTGGAACTATGAACGAAGTTTTTACTATTGATGTATAAATAAAGTCGTTTTAAAAAGTTGAACAAGAAATTTAGAAATGTCAAGTAATTATCCAAGCTTCCAACTGGAAATATGTGGGGGCAAACGAGTCGAAAAATAGTCAATTTAGCGCAAAGTTGCCAACAATCGCAACCCTAGCTATGTTGGTGAACTTTACGCAATACGTAGTTTTTTCTTCTCGTAACCAATTTACGCACAAATCCACCCAAAATAGGCAAGACGAAACTCCGTGTACGATGCTTCTCTTTCCGCTGAACGCCGTGGCGTCGAGGGACAAGGCTGTCTTCGTTCTTCCGCTTGTCCGAGTGTTGTAGCATACACGTACCGCGCTTCGACGGTTAGAGATGAAGGCTGTCTAGCAAACGAAGGAAGCCGTAGCGTTTTTCTCTATACGTGGCGCCATCAATCAATTACAGGGCCGGCCTACGTTGACGCGTGGCCGTGAGTGCGTGCTCGACGAATACGAGATGACACGGAGGCGGAAATTGCGGGCGGAAGCACGTTGGGATCTGACTATGAGAAGATAGGTGCAACGGAAGGAACCGGACCCAGGTAGTGGTGTATACGGGACCGTAATGAAACTGCGGCCATATGTCACGGATAGGCGGGGTTGTCGTGTTGTGTGTGTATTCATGACATTTCTGACCAGCCTCGCCTTACTGCGAGTGCAGAGCGATGACGCGCTTCTCTATCTTAACGTCGTCAGCTGGAGCAGTCCACCGTATTGTGCCGTGGTCTTGAAGTGAACAATAAATCCTTCAGTAAAGACGGGTCGTTCTTCCGGCACTTTGTAACGTGTTGGTTCTGTGATTTTGATTGATATGTGGGGTTTAACATCCTGTAAGCTCTTGTTATTATTTGTTTTTTTTGTTTCTATCTCCTGATTCCAGTTTTCACGGCAATATAATATTCATGCCAATCTCACGCCAATTTAATAATAAGGTTTCTGCTTTTTTTACGAGTCAACACCAGCAGCAGATATGGTGCTCGTCAGCTGTCCCAAACGTCGTGGACTGATTGATTGATTGATTGATTGATTGATATGTGGGGTTTAAAGTCCCAAAACCACCATATGATTATGAGAGACGCCGTAGTGGAGGGCTCGAGGAAATTTTGACCACCTGGGGTTCTTTAACGTGCGCCCAAATCTGAGCACACGGGCCTACAGCATTTCCACCTCCATTGGAAATGCAGCTGCCGCAGCCGGGATTCAATCCCGCGACCTGCGGGTCAGCAGCCGAGTACGTTAGCCACTAGACCACCGCGGTGGGGTACGTGCCAGTTCTGTACAAGTCACAGTACTCTGGGTGGTACATTAAAAGAGAGCAAAAAAAGGAGGACAGCGAGAAGGCCATCATGAGCTCTAATATTGAAGACCAGTTCAAAGCAGTCCAGAGGGCCCTTGAGAGAGCCGAGAGGCATCGCTTTCCGGCTCCAACATGTGATTAACTTACAGAAAGCCAGGGGTCATCAGTAGGACTTCACTGGCTGCAGTTCCTCGGGGCCCTAATTAAGTTTTTCTGTCTGTCTGTCTGTCTGTCTGTCTGTCTGTCTGTCTGTCTGTCTGTCTGTCTGTCTGTCTGTCTGTCTGTCTGTTTGTCTGTCCTTAATCTTTGTGCATTCACCTCGAAAGTGAAGTCGAATCCATCTCTTCCCAGTCGATGCATTAAATATACACCTCCCTAACTTCTTGCACCTCACGTAGCTTTGCACAGTCTCGAGAAAACCAGACATTGCAGGCTTTCTGCATAGATAGTTTGGCAGTGCCTCCATTATGAGTCCACCTTTGCCCAAGCGGTGGTGTCCTGGGAAAACGTCAGCATATATATCTTGATGATTTAATGAATATTGGCGGTGTGAGACGACGTGATGATGTAATGATTACATTCTCAAGTGATGACAATTTATGCCTCACTCATGTCGACACAGTCCCCAGTGATGATGAAAACATTTGTCTTGAGAATGAGGGCCCAGCGGACCTAGTCTTCGGTGGTTAACTGCCGCGTACGGTGAGTCACCAAATGCTTTAGACTTCACAGAGAATGTTTGTATCGATGGAGTACCTTGACGGAGAAGTATTTAACATTGGCGTGTTCCACACTGCAACCTCTATTAGAAATTCGATAATTATACAAACACATGGACGCAGTGCTTCCAGCCTAAGCACAGAAAGTGATAGTGCAGGTAGCTATAGACACGTATATTTTTTTTGTAAGCGCTAATATGTCACGCATTTGACTCTTTAAACAGACGCGTTCATTCTCGTTTGCGTCTCTAGAGTCTTCGACCACACTGCAGTGTGATGATCTCGGAAGTGAGCTGCCCAGTCTCTTTAAAGAGAATTAATTACTTGGCAAGAAAGTATTCTTTAAACATAGTCATAGGGCTCCTTTTTTCAGAGAGAGTAGTGTAGTGATGGTAAGCTAGGGGGTATAGCTTGTATTTCCATCGATGGCAGCAGCAGTTGTTTCAAAGGGACACTAGTACCAAACAACAGTTGGTGTCATAGATAAAGCTCAATGCACGACAACGTCTAAAACGGCAATATCATGAACAGCAGTGCTCTACTTACCTAGAAATTAGGGTAAGTGCACGAGAACACATGCCCCGCCACTAGAACATTGGCGAAATGATCCCGATGACGTCCGACATACCGCCCACAATTAATCTTTTTTGAACTAGCTGCACTAAATATTCTCCCATGCATCGAGACACGTAATAAAATGCCGCTTTTTTGTTTCTGTTTGATTCCTGAAAAAAAAAAAGAACCGCTGGACGTTACTATGGATAATGGCACGAGTGGTTCTAAAGTACAAGTTTTGCCTGGTTGAACTGGACAGGTATGCCATCTTCCGGGGCCCAGTTGAACAAAGCACATCTGCCTTCTCAAAGCCAACGGCAGGAAATTGTTCAATGCTGTTGTTGCTCTGTGGATCCCGCTGCTTTCGTTCTGTTGCTACTAGTGTCGATGGTCGCGCAGTAAATCCTCACGACGTTGTGCGTGGCTACAGTGGCGGGACACGTTCCGCTTGAGGCGGGTAACTAGAAGCGCGCTAAACCGATGCGGACCACTAAAGCGTGATTTTTTAAATTAGGAACTTCCTTGGCGCAAAAGTAAAACTACGCGGTTTGTTTTGTGGGTCGCTATTTCAGCATTCAACGTCACCTTAATGGATGGGGGGGGGGGGGGGAGCTGCATAGACACCCGTTTAGTACACTTAAATAGCGTTGCACCGTAACGAAGCCTGTTTGATAGAAATCGATTTGAAGACTTTGAATATGGCATCGCTCACAATTATGTCATGCTTTTAGCTCATAAAACTACGGAATACTGGCGCGTGGCCTCTACAGCGCTGGTCACGCATTGCCAAACAAAAAAAGCAAAATACCGCTCCCATGCGAAACGTCACTTGATATTGAAGTTGGCTTAATGTGAAAGCGCTGATTATTACTATCAATTTTTTTATTAAGAATAGTTTTTCGCCCTGTGGCTGAGATAACACTTTGAACTTAGTTGCTGCATACAGCTCAGTTCACTATAAGGCACTTAAAATCTTCCAGCCAGAGGCGCAGATGTTCCTTCACCGCTAGATGGCTTGAGAGACAAATCCGTGAGTGTCCAAACTCCGACGGCACCTGCGACACACTAATTCTGAATATTTTAGATATATGAAAGCGTCGGCTTTACAATAGCAGCTTCACGTGCCGCTTCTTACAAGCTGCAAAAGACCGACGAGAGTGCTTTAATACGAACAGGGCAGTACAGCAGATGTACTCTAGTTTAGGTGTACATTATTATATTCTCATTTGGGTTCGCCCTTAGTGAGCGTCTTATCCGTATATTCTCAGAGGTGTTTCACACCGGCTTATCCACGTTTGCACCATAGCTTTACATCACCCTTAGAGCTACGCAAATTTGCGTAACTGTCTCAGAGTGTGTTTTTATATGCATAACGGTGTTGTTAATCAGTTTATCGGGTAATTAAGCAGGAAATGTTATAAACATAATCAGTTATAAGATTGACCAGTAATAAAAATAATAATTTAGACGTAAGCAGTTGTTTTTGTGACTGGCTAGGCGTAATCACTGGTGCGCATTACCGGCTGTAAGCGTGCCGAGTTTTACGTGTAGCCTGTTATATATAAGAGAAGCGAGTTAACGGTTAGACAGTCTATAAGTAACCAGTTATAGGTGTAAACTTATAGTAACCAGTGATAGATCAACTCTGTTGAAGGCCTCCATTTGAAAGGCGCAACCAGTTACAGGGGAGACCAGTTGAGGCCTCTAGGCCCTAACTGGTTTGTGGAAAGTAGAGCGACATTAAATGCGGCGTTCATGCTCACTGGTTATACTTCCACATTCTAAATCTCATTTTACTTGATCTCGTTTACTAGAATAACGGAAGTGTGTTGCTAATATTGTTTATCTTGTGTGTCGCTGATAAATCTTTAACGTAGCATTTACGTAAACCCGGCCTATCCTACTTCTTGTTCCTAAACCTCAAGGTCCCTCATTGAATTTGTTCTTGCCGTGCAGCGGGCCGTCTCACACACAGCCTCTGATAAAGCAGGTCGTGGCAATTAGTTTTCAGGGGGCTTTGCAGTCTGGGAATCACGTTCGCAGATGTGGATAAACAACCAAGAAAATGATTTTGAATGGTCATGAGCAGATGCCCACTATTATGTTTTCTTTCTCTTTTCATTTTTCGCTGAAGCAATCTTTCGGCTGTTGGACGTTTTCTGCCATCCCTGGCATAGCCCCCAGAGCATTTAGCGTAGTGCTAACCCCGCTCTTACGTTGCGATACGGTACCGTTGTAATAGCGTATATGGTGCAGTACGCCCCAAGCAGGCCAAGCGATCACGGAAGAGAGCGGCGTCGTTGACCCTTCACGCATCTTGGTTTAGTGTGACAGCATCATTAACCGCATGAGTGGCGCAAGTGACACGCTTAACGGGGTTTAGGTTGCTACGAACAGATGTATAACCTTCGCGTTTTTCTTGTGTGGGAGGGGGAACATCGCCTATTTGGTGGAGCCTGTTTTACATTTGTTAATTAGCCACTGCCAAACTAAGGCCTTCAAGATAAGCGTTAGTTTCCACCGTCGCATTGGTGTCGGTTCCTCATCACTATTTGTCGGAGGAGTTTGCGTGATTCGTGGTCGGTCTTGTCACGCTGGTCGTGTTGAATTTGCTTGGTTATTTCATGTTTGCAAGTATTAGTGCCTAAACAATCACATACTGCTGTGTATTCAACAGTTACAGTCGGGTAAAGAAGGCAGCCTAGAACTTTAGGTAGTGAACAAAGAACTTAGGGGCTTAATACTGACAGTAGGACTACATGTTGTGGATTATCCCGGCTAAGCGATGCCCGGATGTGGTTGCAGCTTCTTATATGCCGGTGTATAGTTGGCGTAGCGAGCGGCCATGGTTGCTCGATGACGCGTTCAGATAACGCTAAGGTCAGCCAGACATGACACATACGTTGAATACTTTTCCGTGAATGACACCACGCTGAGTTGCGTGGTTTTATCCATCGGCGAGATTGTGACGGGGTGCCCCGCCGCGGTGGTCTAGTGGTTAAGGTACTCGGCTGCTGACCCGCAGGTCGCGGGTTCAAATCCCGGCTGCGGCGGCTGCATTTCCGATGGAGGCGGAAATGTTGTAGGCCCGTGTGCTCAGACTTGGGCGTACGTTAAAGAACCCCATGTGGTCAAAATTTCCGGAGTCCTCCACTACGGCGTCTCATAATCATATGGTGGTTTTGGGACGTTAAACCCCACAAATCAATCAATGATGGTGACGGGGTGCCGCCAATACGTGCACCACTGATTAGGTTTGCGAAGCGGAGATAATTTTCTCCAACGTATTGCTCCAACGGTTTGAGCAATGCTTTCACTTTCGCGAGGCATTCAGCCACCTATGACGAGTCACGGTGGTAAGGCATTATGCCCAGATTGCTACATTATCACTCGAAAATGCCGATGCATCTGATGATAATCTCGCGTAGGCATTCTCAAATAATCACTTGCCAGGTGTCGGCCAGGTTAGAACACTGCGGATACTTGAAAAGCGTTTCGTACAGCACAGGCATGAACAAACGTACGATGCAGCGCTGCACGGTTTTTTTGAAGTCTTGATTGATATGTGGGGTTTAACTTCCCAAAACCACCACATAATTATGAGAGACGACGTAGTGGAGGGCTCCGGAAATTTCGACCAACTGGGTCTTTACGTGCACCCAAATTTGAGCACACGGGCCTACAACATTTTCGTGTCCATCTGAAATGCAGCCGCCGCCGCCAGAATTCGATCCCGCGACCTGCGAACTTGACAGAAGAGAGACAAACGATATCAATCTAAGGCGCGTGAGGGAGCGACGCTCCCTCACGCGCCTTTATTTCGCGGCGGTGAGGAGGGGAAGGTTGTACGCCTTGGCTGGCCTCGGGCTTTACCTGAAACGATTCTGCTGTAGCTACCGGGTGCACAAAGGTCACTGCAATAATTGCAGTCCCCGTTTGCAAAAAAAACCGCGCTTTTCAGACACAGGAAAGTAACGAATGCGACGCTTATTAGCGCGCATCCGTACCTGTGAGTACGTTTTGTGCGTCATTTGTGCGTGAGGAACGCAGGGCATGTTTCGATCTGCTTTTCATTCTCTGCGTTACCTTGCAATTTGTTGATATCGCATTTATCGCTTCACCTTTCCGGCAAAACTTTGACTTTTTTCCCAGTAGCAGCCACTGACAAGGCTCTATCTGATACAGGCGGAGGTGTTGTGAGGTGACCTTGGTATAAAGACGTCCGCTACACCGCATAGGGTTGAAAGGCCGGACAGTACTTTTTTTCACGCCTTGACTACCGATGCTGCTATCTTCTTCTTGCCGCTTATTTCTTCGGAAAACACCAAGAATATCTGCACTAAGCGTTAAGCCAGTAAGACTGTCGCACTTTTCGACTACATGCTGCTAGTCGATAATGAATGAAAACGAGATCAGCAGTTGGTGGCTCCGGCTTGTTGCCCTAAATAAGCTGGTAAGTGAACGCTTCTTTCATTGGAACGTTAGAAGTCTTTGATTGCCACTGCCTTAAAACACGTACGCATCACCTGCACAGCTTCCAAGGGAGAATTCATGTGACCTTCTGACCTCTTTGGCGTGTTTCTTTTTTTAATTTTTGTATCAATAGTTTTTGAAGTCAACACGCCAGGACATTTTCGCTATTATTCATAAATGGTATGGCGATGAATCATAAGTAGAATAAAACCAATGGTCAGAGTTGATGCAGTCATATAGAAACGTTGAAAAGAAGAAAAAGAGGAAGAAACACATGAGAAAGAGAGGTGCTGCCGCTCTAGTATTTACATCCATTCCCCGTGTGCAAACAGTAACCACTCTTCTCGTCATGCCTAAACATAAAAAAAACAAAAAAAAACAGAGGAGGTGCTCCCTCAAACATTGTGCATCGCCAAGTTTTCCTTCCTATCTGAGAGCATGACTCACAGCTCCAGCTTCCTAGCGAATGCTCTCTTACACGCACCAACTTACGCACCAGCAAAGTCTTCTTCTTTTCTTCCTCTTCTCTTGCCCAGCCTTTTTTTCGGAACCCCACAATAACGCAACGTTGCCACGGTTGCCAGCGGACGTCGTAAGACGTGTGGGTCATCAAGGAGAAAGCGTGCGTGAAGCGTACGCGCGAATAAATCTCTGGCAACCGGCAAAAAGTGCAATAAATTTCTACCGCGAACCACGGCACGACCGTTATGCAATGAATTTACACGAAGCGGGCTCTCATTCACTCAACTACTGCGTACTGTGCAAACACACTGTCCCGCAACGCACGCCAGTGCATGCCTTAGCTCTCGGGAAAGACTTCCTCAGTGAAAAAGATAAGACCCCAGAGTGTTGTTCGTTACACGAGGAAAAAGTTAATGCATATACGAAAAAAAAGCTGCTGGTAAAATTCTCTGCGTAGGCGTTGCGTGAGAAACCAAGCTCGTTGTATGCACTAGGGAAGAATTTTTCTTCACCCTCCACTGCCTTGATTTTTACTTGAAGGGAACAGAACCTGAACGCTCTGAAGATTTATTTTTAATTACGTACAGCGTCGTGCGACAAGCACTGTGTGCAGTGAATTCCCGAAGCTATTACAACACCTCATTCGCAGCATCCACTGAAAACAACGCGAGCTCCTTACACAATACTAGGGGAAAAAAGATTCATTTAGCTTTAGAAAGCGTGCATTGAATATTATTGGACTCTTTAGAGTGAAAGCGAAAGGAGTAACACTGTCCTTGGTACTTGTTATGAATTTTATTATACTGCAATCATAGGTTTTATTCTATGCAATTTTCTTTGTATTTTGCGCCTTTTCTTGTGTATGTCAAACCACATAGTGCATCTGACATTGCACGTGCGTTGTTAACTAATTTCGCTTACCTAGGAAGGAAGGAAGAAAGCAACAAAAGGGAGAAGGCAGGGAGGTTAGCCAGAAAGACATCCGGTTTGCTACCCTACTTCGGGAGATTAGAAAAGGGGACAAGAAAGATGAGAAAGAGGGAAAAGAAGGAAAAAGGAGAGACTGGCAGTAATTTCACTGCAGCGTGTAGAAGTTCACCGCGAGTCAGAGGCGTTCACACAAACCCGTCTTTCTCAAGAAACATAGCAGGGCTTTCACTGCCTTGTGCGCAGTCGAAGGATATGGACGCTGCTGTAATAGCACCTGCACAGAAAGAGGCCAATCATCCAGTCGCCGCATTGCGTTGGCAAGTACTTCTCTGTCTGAGGCAAATCAATGACAGTGGCACAGCAGGTTTTCGATATTTTCATCGGTGCCTAGATTTTGTTTGAAGTACTTGTGACTCATGTACTATTTGATTGTGCTATGCGTGCGCATCTCGTGTTCGCTCCCCTTTAATCTTCTCATAGAGCTGCGCATGTTGTTTCTACGCAGAGAGTAGCGGCCGTCGCCGTCATATATTCAAGAACTTTCCTGTTCATTTGTTTAGAAAACTCAAGAGTGTTCCGTTGGCATTCGCCACAGTCCAGTGTATGGTGAAACCCAACGCCATTGTTATGCTCAGCTGGTGCAATAAAACACCGCAGCACCACACCGAAGGGCTTCTGCTCCTATTGATATATTGCATATCTTCCGAGATCGGATGTGTTGCAAGCTTTGGGCATTTCAACTGCTTCACTGTACCTTCGTGATCGATTAAGTTTTCTGCAAGCGACGATTTCTTAGGATGACGTGCTCACGAAGTTATTTTTTGCATCAGTAGGCTTTATGGCTACGCCGACAGTCATTTTTCGTGTTTCATCAACAATCTAGAACTTTGGATAAAGGAAAAAAAGAAAGATGACCACAAGATGTATTTTTTTCAGCAAGACTTAGGAAACACGGCAGAACCCAAGGCCAATAACAGGCAAACCTTGGGCCGAAACTTCAAGGCTTGCTTTTTTTTCCTTAGCGAGAAATCACTGCAGGGATGAAGCTTCACACGTTTGCCGCATTGGGTTGCGGACGGCGACGCTGTGGCGAAGCCGAAGTGCGCAGAAGACAGCCTCAGCTGGCACAACGGGACGCTTGTCTTAGGATGCGTTTTGGTTTCAATTTCTTATGAAATGCACAGAGAAAGCACAAAAAGCAATGCTTCCGTTTCAGTTATGCCTTCTCGTCTCGTCCTTTTTGTACCACGACTGTACTGCCAACACTACTTTTTCTCTTCACCATGTCGAAGTAAAAAAAGAACAAACACTGGGCACTTTCACGTATTGTATGCTTGTGAGATCTTGAAAGCGGAAGTCAGCCTTAACCGTCATATTACGGATATATTTTATTTGACCGTCACTTGCTGGAAACTTCAATGGGTCTTTGAGTGAAAAAAAAAATGACGGCAGGCTGCGATTGTCTTTTCAGGCACGATTAAATGTTTTCTCTGCTCGCAATAACAACGTAAACAATGTTAGCAGCTGTTCGCGAATAACAACAGACTAGGAAAAGAAAAAAAAAAGCACATTGGACGCCATGTCTGAGTTTGCTTTTGCTGAGAATGAAAAAAAAAGCGCGAGCTTCTTAATCTCGAGAACAACCACTGTAATTACCGTATTAGAAAATGTATTTAACCGCTCATTACACTCCTCAATGACCGTGATCATGCGAGTCACAATGTTCGGCATGTGAAACAGACATTGTGGTAAACTCACCCAAGTCGTGTGAAGCAGGAACATGTAACCAGTGATTGTGAAGGGCTTCATTGTAGCACCGGGTTGAACCAACTGCTAAGCAGCGGGGCCGCACGTTTCAGCTTTCGCTGGTTAACCATTTCTGCAAAATCCTTGGGCAGTGTTCTTTATATGCCGTCTTATTTTGTGCTTTTTGCTTACGCATTTCGTAGACGCTTCTCCTTCAGGAAAATGCGCCACAAAAGTGTAGGTGAAGCATCGCTTGAAACTATTTTGTTAAAAACCTCAGCCAGTTGCACTCCACGAAAGCCGTTGGGAAACGAAGGTATGTGAGTGTAGACTGAGCACAGTTGCGCACTTGCTACTGCTGTTAATAATAATAATAATAATAATAATAATAATAATAATAATAATAATAATAATAATAATAATAATAATAATAATAATAATAATAATAATAATAATAATAATAATAATAATAATGGTAATATACATAGTATTAGCCGGTATTTTATGTCACAAAATACAATGTTACTATGATGAACGCCATTCGGGAGGGTTCCAGAAGTTCTCGCAAACTTGACTTTTTTTTAGCGTGTGTATTTTTATAAGTACACATGTCTTTACAATTTTCGCACCGGGATTCGATCTTGGTAACCGCGGCTCAGTCGTCAAGCCCTGTAGCCGCTAGACCACCGGGGCAAGTTGTTATCATCATCAACATCATCATCATCGTCATCACAATTTAACATCGTTGTCTGTTAGCATCATCAGTACTGTTTGGCATAGCCAAAATCATACTTCGGACGTCATTGTTGCTTCGTATGATTTATTGATTTATTCACTTCCTTCACTATTGACGGCCCCTATAAGAAACCTGGAAGCACGCTGTAGACACAAGTGTGTTTCGAAAATGTTTTATTGGAACGCAGAAGGCTGTGAACACATGGAAACAGCGGGTATACAACAATATCAGTAACATACAGAAGTTACTAAGCGCAATATAACTGAAATCTATTAACAAGAATTTCCATGTCCTCAGGTTGTCCTAGCGCATGCTACAACGACTAACACACCTACACATATCTTTATTAACATAATGTACATGGTGATTTATTGACAAAATGTACAATGCGTTGGTGAAAACGTGAGCAAATATGTACATCAGATATCTTGGTGGGTGTAATTTATCTAATTTACAGTGTTCATATAAAGCGCACATACACACGCGGGTGTGTATACACGTGTGTGTGTGTGTGTTTGTGTGTGTGTGTTTGTGTGTGTGTGTGTGTGTGTGTGTGCACAGAGAGCGAGAAAGAGAGAGAGAGAAATACTGAGCAGATGCTGATTATATGCGGTAATCAGTCACTATCTGATGATCTGGTTATAAGAACTAAGCCAAATGGAAAGCTAGTCATGCACATTCATCAACTACTGACAGGAAGCGGCACGACCATTGTCGTAGAAATTCTTCCTCCCCAAGGAAGAACAATTTCTTCGTCAGGAACGATAGAAGTTCGGAGTATAAGCGCTGTATAATCAGAAAAAGAGCACGATGGCAATGACCTGCGGCAATAGCCTTGCACCTGGTAAGCCACAAACGTCCTGAAAACACTATTAACGCCTGCGCCACGGAAACCAGTGTTAATGGCTTTCCAAAATATATTTGTAATGACACAGTGCTGCAGCACGTGCCTATTGTAATTCGGTAGGTGACAGGAGATTGAAAAATTGAACAGTGCCCCACTTCTCCAGTCTGTCCCGTGTTGGGAGTATTTTCACGCTAGGCGCGGAGATGGCAGGGCAACAATGGTGCAGTTATCGGGCTCCATGAGACACGTCTCGATTGTGATAGACGAGCTGGAGGAGGCAGAGGGAGCAAGACAGCCGCCGTGGTATCTACATGATTTTTCAGAATGTCCACATAAAAGAAAACAAAAAAAAAAAACATGCTGAGCGTGGAGGTAAAATGCTACTGCCACGGAGTAAAATGCAGGCACGTAAAGTAATTTCGGGGCAGATTCAGGCCGTGTACCCGGTACCAGGTGGCATATGTTGGTTCCTAGGAAGCAGGCAAGATGACGCACGGAACACTGATCGTCATGTAACAAGCCAGAATCACAGGACAAGCAACCGCCAGACACGTATTGGAAGGGAATCCTGCGCATATGCGTGGTTACGTAAGTGCTGCTCGAAAAACTACCTCTGTTCCATTCAGATAGAACAGAGGTAGTTACCCAGAAGAATGAGCCAAAGAGGCATTGAAATGATCCACTTATTTTTACTGGGGGCTGTACAAAAAAAATATGTACCATATACGGCCGCAAAGCAGTCTTTGCTAAGTACCTTCTTTCTAACGACGGTGAATCATACTCTTGCGCTTTCCAAAAGTGTCATTTTATAGCTTCCAGCACGGAAACCAAGTGATTAATTGATTGATTAGTAAGGTTGAGCATCCCAAATTCACCTTATAATTATGCGATACACCGTACTGGAAGGCTCCGGAAATTTTGATTTCCTGGGGTTTTTAACTTGCACCCAAATCTGAGCACACGGGCCTACAGCATTTTTGCCTCCATTGAAAAAGCAGCAGCCAAAGCCAGGATTTGATCCCGCGACCTGCGGGTCAGCAGTCTTTAGTCAATACACCACCACATCAGGGCAGCGCTGAAGCTGAGACAGAATCATTTGTGCATAAAAAAGCGCCAGAATGAGAGGAGTCACTGTTTTGAAGACCTAAAGGCAAGGAGCTGAGGAACCAATGAATGAATTTCAGCACTTTCAAATATTCAACGAAGCAGTTGAAATAATCCCATACTGAGCGAAAATCCGTAAGCTACGGGATAAGCTGTCCTCCTTCTTCAAATGTAATGGGATGTCAACGGAAAATGCTGTCATCATCATGATGCCACTACCTCGTAATGGAAGACCCCGAACGTATGGGTGCACGAATGTTTAGATGCTAATTGCAAAGAAGGCGTTCAGAAGGTATGTTCAATAATTCAGAGCACGATGTTCTTTACAATATACGGGAGAGCAAGAAGCAGTCGCAATATAAATAATGCGTCTAGAACTAATATTTCACGATTAAGAGTACAGTATGCATAAACAGTCTCGATTTTAATGTATTTAGAAGAGGAGTTCAATAATTTGGAGTGTTTTGTACTCTACTATGGGATAGCAGGAAGCCGCCCCGAGTCTCAATTAGTTAGTTACCTTGCGACACACACAATAAGTAGGGAGCGTGTGTTTATAAAACGTGGGTAACAATTGAGAGCATAGGTACTCTACTATCATGAAGCCGTCCCGCGGGCCTCAGAAGCACCCACCGCATAGCGTGAATGGAGCGTTTAGAAAACATGTTTAACGTCTGTGTAGAGTGCTCGAGCAGCCGGGTTTCGCTATGCGGGTCGAAGCCTTGAGGCAGTTTCGGGCGTATCAGGAGCATGCACGGCCTAGTTGTCAGGCTGACCACGACATAGCCTGATACTGCCCCATATATAGCTTCGCATTGCAGAGCAAAAACCGGCTGTTCGCGTGCTCTACACAAACGTGGCCGCCGCTGTACAATGTACTCCATTATGGGAGAGCATAAAGCCGCCCCGACAATATTGGCAAAGCAATCCGCTGGTTATGTTCAGAATAAGCGGGTAACGCTTTAGAGCACTCGGCAATCTACTATGGGGGAGCGTACAGCCATCCCGTTGGCCTCACACTTGTCGAGATCCTGTGTTTAGAAAAAAAAAACTGGTGAACCATTTCGAGTACTTGGTACTCTACAATGGGAGAGAGCGAGGCCGTCCAGTGGGTCTCGATACTCAGAGGACGAGGAACACCGCGAACATGGACTGCCCATGCTACAAAGGCATACCTGCGTAGCTTCTGTGGGCGCCCTGGTTTAAGGGAATTTTATTTCCAGATGTATCTTACATAGCTTATGTGCACACAAAAAGATGGACAATGATGACCATGCGTGTGTACAGTGCAAGCTGTTATATACAGCAAAAATAGCTTATTTGTGTATTCAGTGATGTGCATTGCGAAAATTGTACAAGGACAGGACATTCATGGACATCGAGATGATTAAACGTACATAAACAGTAAGGCTATATGCGCAAGCAAGGGAATCATTCACAGTGTAAGGTGATGTTTTTGCGTTCACTTGTGAGGACAGTTTGCTCTTGTGCTCAAGAACAATATTGAACAAAAAAGACGCGTTTCTAAAGAAGAAAGGGAAAATCCACACTGCAGTTTCACAGTGGTACAAGCTCTAGCCCACCTCCTCAGTAGGGGAAGAATGGCATGGTCACTCTGTTGTTATTTACAATAATGAATCGCGAAGACCAGCGTCGGAGAAAGGCCTCCATTACCAGCTTAACCAGTTCTTCATTGAGATGCATAAGCACTACGTTTCTTAAACGACGTAGCAGAGGAAACTCGGCTTTCTGAGGGCGTCCCCTCAGGTGGGCCAGTCCCCTCCGCATCCATAAGACGAAGGCTCCGATAGCCATTAAGAGTTCGACCAAGTTACCCTGTGGCGAGACTTCCACTACATACTTATTTGGAACATACCGGTAACCATGCGCCAAAATCTGCATGCTCCTATACAATCATGAATACATTCATGAATACATATACATTCATGAATACATTCATGTGCATGCTACTATACATTCATACTATACATTCATGAAAGACATGGTTCAGCGCTTCGACGCGGCCGCATTGCGGACATGTGGCGGAGGGCACCATGCCCCGCGCCGCAAGGCGGTCGGCCGTTGGTAAAGCCTCCCATTCCCTAAGCCAGTTTAGGTCACGGACTTCGGAGGGGAGACAAAAGTTTGTAAGAGTCCAACGTCTTTTCGCCCGGCATTTCTGGCGTTGTTCCTCAGATAGGCTATTAGTTCGCTCATGTCGGTAGGGGACATTTCCATAAGTTCTTCAACTGGAAAATCGTTTCGCCATTGATGCAAAGATTTTATAACATACGTGTAATACGCTGGTGGCTGTTCAGCAGTTGATCCCGTAATCACCAGGATTACCAGTGTTAACATCTGCGGTGAGTGCGTGGATACAGGGAACGCTGACGTTCGCAAGTGAAGCCTCTAAAGTTGCGCTGTCCAAAGGCGTACTTGTGTGCATCGTTCAGGAATAACTGGGGCTGCTTTATTCTTTCTCTTTTTAGTGATCAGCTGCAAATCATACAGTAATCAGAATTTTTGTTGAAGCTACCAGCATTCCTGTTTCTTTCGAGTTGGCACAATAATTTTTTGCGTGAATGTGAACATATGAGCGTCATTTCTGCCTGCAGCAAGTGAAGTGTTGCTTTGCCACTTTGCTAGAGATATGAAAGGTGGTGCATTTCTGTTACCATGAAAGAGCTGAAAGAATGAATGAAAGAAATAAATGAAATAAAAGAAAGAAAGCAAGGAAAGAAGGAAGAAAGAAAGAAATATTTGTAATACCAGCAGTGGGCAAAGTACGCAGTTTGACCACCCTCTGCAGTGTGCAGATGTATCCCATAGAAAAATCGTTCCAGAGGGCATTGAGAAAGTGAGAAGAAAAAAATTGTCAGATATAACGTGCGGTGAGAATCGGTGATGTGCGAAGTACGAATGAGAAAGGGTGATACGTCACTTTAAAATCAGCACAATGTTACAAGGTGGAGGTAAATTATGTCCTACACGATTTCCGTGTCATGATTATCATGCTTGGATGCGTGGTTTACCTACGTCATCTATTCTCGTCACGTAGTGCCTAATTTTGTGTATGTGAAGCTAACGAAACAGCCGTGAGCACGCAATAAACGTGGTATGTTGTGTATATTCTTGCATGACACGTGTGTCATGATTATCATGTTTGCACCAGTCACATACTTTCGTCATCCATTGATGTCACCTAGCACCAAATTTGGTATATGTGAAGCTAGCGAAGTGGCCGCGAGTGCATCGTGAAGGGCCAAATATATTCCAACGTGACGTTGACGCACGCGAACGCTGGGCGCAGCGACGCTATACGTTAGCAAAACGCGAGAACTCTATAGTCTCACGCCAAGCACGACCAGCGTCTATCTGGGCGGCGGCCCGATGGCAACCGGCGCGAAATGCGACATGCTGCATTTCGCGCCGATGCGTTACCAATACATCACTGCGTCTGCTTCATTTCGTGACGGAGGGATGCCGGACGTGCTGAAACGCACATGTGTCAAATCAACGGAGCGTTGCGCGCGACTGCGAGTATATGGCAGGACCAGCGCCTGGTGTGGCCATGCCGGCGTGATGCGACGAAACGAACGCCGGCGCGCACGCGCACCCTGTCACGTCGAAGTGTAGTGGCGCATTGACTGTGCCATGTAGTCAAGTTTTCACATGATACACACCTCATGATTATCATGTTTGCACCAGTCACATACCTTCGTCATCCATTGACGTCACGTAATACCGAATTTGGCATATGTGAAGCTAGCGAAAAGGGTGCGAGCGCATCATGAGTGTGGCATATATAGTCATGTTGTTAGATAACACGCATGTCGTGATTATCATGTTTGGATGTGTCGTTTACCTATGCCATCCATTCGCGTCACGTAATAGCGTTTGGTACATGTGAAGAGAGGGAAACGGCCACTAGCTCAACATGAGCGTAGCATGTAGTCATGTTGCTACATGACACGCATCTCATGATTATCATGTTTAGATATGTCATTTACCTACGCCGTCCGTTCACGTCACGTAATACTGAATTCGGTGCACGTGAAGCTAGCGAAACGGCCGCGAGCGCGTCATGAGCGTAGCATGTAGTCATGCTGTTACACGACACGAATCTTATGTTTATCATGTATGCTCCATCTCATACCTTCATCATCCATTCACATCCCGTAATACCAAATATGTTATAAGTAAAGCTAGCGAAATGGCCAGTAGCGCATAATGAGCATGTAGACATGTTGTCACTTGACACGCATTTCATGATTATCATGTTAGGGTCCGTCACTTGTGTTCGCAATGCAATCATGTCAATCCATACCAGTTTTGCAACATATCAAGTGAACGAAACTACCGCAAGAGCAGCAAGACCATAATATGTAAATTATGACATTCATGACGTACATGTCATGATGTTCATGTTATGACTAGTCAAATATGCTCATAATAGAATCATGTTATGCCATACCAAGTTTGGTATCAATACCATTATCCAAACTGCCAGGAGAGCTAAAAGTCGTAGGCGATAGATAGATAGATAGATAGATAGATAGATAGATAGATAGATAAATAGATAGATAGATAGATAGATAGATAGATAGATAGATAGATAGATAGATACGCTCAAAGTAACCCAAGTTTGCTAAAGAATGCTTCGCATATAAAAAGAAAGTACCTCACAGGGGTATTTCGCCCCGTTGTTTTGGCAGAGAATTGTATCCTGCGACACTAGCGGGAGGGGGGAGAGGGGGGACTTGGGTTTAGAAACAATGTTTAATCATTTAAAGTACTATCTGTACTCTACTATGGAGGGCGGTGAGCTATTGTTTAGAAGCGTTGTTTAGAAGCAATAGCATTTCAATTGAACATTTTATTTTTATACATACAATAACGATGATGACATAACATACCTCATTTATTTACTGTTCGGTGTTTAGAAAAAAGTTTATTTACACTATACACTATATCAGAGAACAAAGACTTCATAACATTTCATAAATAAGGGCACATACACTCTGGCACATCTATGTACCAAGGTAGACATCACTACGTTGCAATGAAGACATCATTGCCCGAATATACGTGACAATGTTGGCATACATGTACACAAGAACTCAATTTGATATCATGATACAATGAACGGACTCGTACTCCCCGAGGAAAAAAAAGCTCCTCAAAGAGGAATGCGAGGATCTCTCGTCTCCTTCAGCCCAGTATCGGCCACAAAGCACGCCGGCGCCAATTCGCACCTACAGCCTCACATCGGTTTCGCTAAAAGCTGAACAGTCCTGCAACTAATAAAAGAGCTGAAAAGCGGCCGCGCGGAAATAGGCTGTTGGACATGAATATTTGCACACCCTGTCCCCGAAAACCGCCGTGGACCACTCGCCAAAAAGATGGGAGACCAAACATTCAATCATCGCATGTCGATTGGTCTCAACTATGACGCAGTTCGGGCAAGTGGAAGTGCGAACCACCTGCCATCGCTGCAACCTTTCTCGAGTGGGGAGCAAGCCCCAGCCCAGCCGCCAGACAAAGTCCCGGAGATGCCCTGGCAACGCTGCTGCAGATATTGGTTTCCAAAGGCGATTCATTATAGATTGACGATGCTGGTGCTCCAAGTGTCCTAGTAGGGTGGCCATTGTGTGCACCACTTTAGATTCGGCTACCTCTACGTCTGGGCACGTTGTCTCCAAACATTGGCGAAATGCCAAATGGGCTCGAAACAAAGCTGGTAACTCACTTGATTGGGGACCTTGGTTAATTTTGCTAGCCGGTAAGAAGGCACGTATTTATGAAACGAGATGGTAGCGAGCCAGTGTATGAGCGGGCTAGCCATATTGGTTAGTATTAGCAGTAATAGGCCACTGTGGTAGCTCAGTGGTTAGAGCATCGAACGCGTTATTTGAAGTATTAGCAGTAAAGTGCGGAGGCACAAGGTAGAAGCCGTGTCGGAAACGTCGGGGAATGCAAAACAGCGTTGATCTCGTGGTAAAGCTTACGCTGGACGAGGTAATAATTATGTGCAACCAGACCAAAAAAAAATTAACTGATGCAGCTTTGCACTTTCTCGGAGACGTGGAGTGGTGGATTTATGGAATACCAAATATTTCTGAGGTAAACCGTTTGAGCTAAGTATTGGCGTTCCAAAAGGGAGAAGTCAAAGTGTCTAGCTTCTTCCACGTTACATTGAAGAGTTCGTACAACGGATGACCAGATGCTCTCCTCAACACCAAATGAAGTGAAAGTAACGCCTAGTATAGTAATGTTAGGCCACGTGATGCTAATACCGCTGCAGGTGTTGCCGATAAACATACTGGCTTTTAGAAAAGTTTAACTGTGCACCGGAGATTATGCCGAAATCATGGAAAGTATCAAGAGCATGCTGCAGTGACTGTTCATTATGTACATATAGAGTAATGTCGTCTCCATATGTGGTGGCCTTTACTTGAGTGTTACCACTCGGGGTAAGCCTCGAATCTCTGGATGGCGGTCAACAGCCCCTAAGAAGGGGTCCAATGCAGGGATGAACAGAACTGTGGAAAAGGGACAACCTTGACGGACCCAACGCGTGACTTTAAATGTGTGACTTTCAAGGCAATCTATGTAAAGGGTACTTTCTCAATTAGTGTACATCGCTTGAATGAGGTCAATAAACTTATCATGAAATTGGAATGCGGGTAAAACATTTAGTAAGCAGTCATGTTCTATGAAATCTAAAGCTTTCTCCTGATTTAAGGAAACCAATAGTCCTTGCGCACATTGGCTAGTGGTGTACTACATGAAGTCACACGTTTGGAACGTATGGGCGTGTATTTCTCGGCCCGGAACGGAGCATACTTGGTGGGGAGCGATTAATGGTGCAAGACGCGATTAATGGTGCAAGATTCGGCGCACCAGAATGTTGGCTGAGAGCTTGTAATCTACATTTGGCAGACTAAGAGGGCGCCAAACTTGTGGTCAAGTGGACATTTGGTCTTTCTTGGGAACTCTTGGGATCTCGGAAACACTTGCGAATGACGCGTGACATAAATGAACCACTGATGGGCCGGATTTGTACATAAAACTCTTGGAAGTGTCTGCAAGGCCTTTGGGCTGAATCCTTTGTCATCACGTCTAATGCGCCCTTTATTTCGTCATTAAATAACGGTGATAAAAAACGTTATATGGCATGTTAGAATGATTTGGTAAGTCTTTTAGAAGTGGATGCGAAGAAACCTGTCCCGGGTAACTGACACTGGCAACAGACATAGCCATTGAGTAAAATTGCTGAGTGAATCATTTTAACATATGGTGTAGTAGCGTAAATTCGATGGGGCACAAGGACAATAAGATACACAATATTATTCACCTCGTGTCTCATCGAATTTACGCTGCTACACCCTATGTTAAAATGATGTCTCACCAACTAGCCCAGTTCTGAATGCTACTGTTGAGGGAATGCCTGAAAGTCGCACGTACCCGCAGTAGCTTGTGCGGTAGAGTTTAAGGAGTGGCCAGGCAAGCCTTTTGCGTGCATAGCACCTCATGGTGTGCACGCGGTGCACGTTTACAGCGCCAAGCTTCAGCCGAGAGCCAAGAAGCACGCATACTACGTGGTACCACTCGACGAGCTCCTCTTACCATGCCCGCATAACGGGTACGGGCTAGAATCACGGTGGGCAATGTGTATTTTTTTATTAACAATGACGCATCTTTGGACTTGCAGGCGCGAAGTCGTCTGCCCTACACTATGCAATGATGGTGCCACTGTTCTTTGAGGAAATCCCAATAAGCTATATTCGCCCCAATGAGTGATGCGCGTAAAGCCCGGGATATTTTTTCCCCTAGACTGAGAGTCCTGGAGGACGTGGCACTTGAGACGCCATGGTCTGTGAACGGTTGGCGTCCCCACTGGCAGGCGGAGAGAGAGCATAACCGGACGGTGGTCGCTAATGTACGCTAGTGGTGGTGGAAATGACACCCCCCCCCCCCAGTGTCTTGAATGAGACCGACCGGGCGATGTGTACACGCGTTTAATTCTGCTGCTCAACGCTGGTCGATGTCAAGTATAGGCATAATTGCTACCATGTACCCTCTTATGTATGTCATTCAACGCTAAATTAGATCACCGGTGACGCTTGGTGCCCAGGGTCTTGAGTGAGGACGGTATACAAAAGCGTCGACTCTGTTTTAGCTTATGTCGCTGCAGCTGATGTCTTCGTCAATTTGTAAGGGCGCCTCACTCGTGATGCTGTTTGAGTCCTAGTAGATGCAGGCGTTGTCATTTTGGGACGTAGTCTCCTCGAATACATCTAAACTTGTGGTCGACTGAGTAGCCACACGAGGAGCGTCAGGGGTCACAATTGCATCTGAGACGCCTTCCTCACGTGGCGCCTTGTCTGAAAAGGGCTCGGCCTGTGGTTCTTCAAAAATGGCCACCGGAAGCGGGGAATTTGAGTTTTCAGAATCTGAAGAAAGTACCAGGTCCTGAATTGTTGGGGACGCAGCGTGTGTCTGGGGCAGCGTCACTATTGGCGCACCTTGGTCGTGGTCGATTACCGCGTCTCACGTTCACGAACCGTAGCACGTGTTCTTAGATAGGGTTTCTGGCTGAAGTGGAGGGAAATCCGTAGATGCCGCCTCTCAGTATGACTGTTTCATTGTACAAGTGACGGTGACATGCGGGCCGCTCCCGTCATGGCCATAGACTCCACACCGACCACAAAAGGGAGCGGTGTAGTTTATACGAAAGTCACCACTATCACTACATCGACGGCACACCCGTTGAATTCCTTTGTAGTTGCAGGTCAGACGGTGGCCAGTGACTTTGAGGTGGTTGGGTACAGGTGACGATGCCTTTCTTTCCAGGCGGACGTATCACGTTCCAGTGGTCAGGATTGAGCGCGATTCCATGGGTCCTCTGGTGATATGCAACACCTTCCCGTACGGGGACAGTGCTTGTGCGAGGACTTCACAGAGGACGCAGCATGGTAGGAACAGGACAGTTACCTGGGTGACTTGGGGTCCCAGATGTACGATGGTGACGTGCTCTCCACAGGTGGTGAGGTATGACGCGTCCACGATTTGAGCCAGGGCGGCTTCGCTGTTCACAGTAACTTGATAACTCCGAACTCCGAAGTGCTGTACACAGTATACTTCTTCTATTCCTACTATTGAAGACGTTGCGTCAACGACGTTCTCAGGACTTGCCCTCTCAGGGACGACGACATCGAAGGCCCAGCCTTCTTCATTGGCTGAATTGCCATGATGGGCACCAACCAGCTTAAGGACGCCCTGATGCGTGCTGCTTAGCTCGTCACAACTAGGTCAAAACCGTGTCTCGTCTGCTAAATAAAGGTAGAGTGTTACAGATACTCGCAAAAAATGTGTTTAAAATAAGTATTTGAAGATTCAGAGTATTTGTTACTCTATATTATGGGAGAACAGTAAGCCGTCCCTCTGGAATTACATTCGCGAGGCTGTTTAGAGAGAGAGAGAGAGAAAATACATTATTGGACACAATGGGCAAGCAATTTGGTCTCGGTCGCTTTAGGTGGCGGCTCGTAGTTCCTGGACACGGGCGCCATCCTCAGCCTGCCGGATGGCCCAGAGTCGGTCATTCAGCTCTGGGCTTTGGAGGGCCGCTTCGGCGGCGTCGCCGACGAAGAAGGTCCCCCGCGACTCCCGTAGCCAGGGCGGCGGCAGGAACGAGTGAGCTCGAGGCTTCCTGTGATTCGGTATTGACCGCCGCTATAGGCGCATCGCGATTGGTGGCGTTTTCACGACTGTCGTCACCAGCACATTCCCAGAGCATGTGGCTTAGCGTTGCTCTGTGCCCGCACGCTTTACATATATCGGTGGGGTATATATTCGGGTAGAGGTGGCGTAGAACGACCGGGATAGGGTAGCAATGGGTTTGGAGTAAGCGAAAGCTTACGGCATCTCACCTGTTTAATTTCTCGTGTGGTGGCGGGAACCTACGCCTTTCGAGCCTGTAGTGTTGGGTGATGCCACGGAACGTTGTAAGACGATCACCCCATGACCATTCTGAATCTTGTTGCTGCGTGCCTATCAAAGTGCCTTGATCCAGCAGATGCATCGCCCCGCTCTCGGAGTCAGAGGCGGCGGCCACATAGTGAGGCTTGGCTCGGGGAGTGAGACCTCGAGCCGCGGCGTGGGCCGCCTCATTCCCAGCGAGCGGAACACTGGTGTGTGCCGGGGTCCATAGAAAGAAAACCGTGGGAATTTAAGGTTGTGAGTGCGACGTCGAGTCGCCATCTCCACACATTTGAAGGATGCGCGCCACTTCCCGCGAGACACGGCCGCGCGCGAAACTGCGGACTGCCGATCGCGAGTCGCTTATCACAATCTCTGCATGCAGCACTGCGGCGAGTCCTAAGGCTATCGCTGCTTCTTCGGCCGCCTCCGTGTGTCCCGTCGTCACCGTGGCGCTCACGAGGCATTTGCCCTGATGGTAAACGACCACAGTTGCGTGGGCACTTCTCCCTTCTCCATATCTCTCGGCGTCTACGTATACCACGTCCGTACTGTTACCAAACTTCTTTTGAAGCTGTCTAGCCTGCTCGCTACGCCGTCAGATGTGGTGCGTCGGGTACATATTCCTAGAAATCGGCGGAACGATCAAGCGTTCGCGGACTGAGGTAGCGACCTCCACCTTTTCTCCTTGCTGAGCGTGATATCTGATGCCGGGCGACTCAAGGATGTGTCGACCCGTCTTTGATTTGAGTAAGCGTTCATATTGCGCAACGTCATGGGCCTCAACTAACTCGTCGAGTGAGTTGTGATGTCCGAGCTCTAGAAATCTTTCAGTACTCGCGTTGATCGGGAGGCTGATAGCTCTCTTAAAAGTTTTTCGTATCATGCAGTTGATTTTGTTTTCTTCTGAGCCTACCCACTTGAGGTAAGAGGCAACGTATGTTATTCGGCTTATCGCGTAGGCCTGCACGAGACGGATCGCGCAGTGTTCGCGCAGACTGTTACCTCTATTCGTGATACGACGCAAAAGTCTGATCTCGTCGTCTACTGAACGACGGAGTCAGTGCACGGTCTCACGATTATGGCCATTTGCCTCTATGTGTAAACCGAGAATTCCAATTTTGTCTACGTGTGGTATGGGAGTGCCGTCTGCCAACAGAACACGTATTTTGAAGAATTTCCTTTCCTCGCCACGTGGGGTTTTGCGGCCTCTGCTTGTGGGATTGTAAATTAAAAGTTCGGACTTGGTTGCTGAACACTCGAGGCCCGTTTCTTGCAAGTACTCCTGAACTTTGTCTACTCCCACCTGTAGCGTTCTCTCGACGTGACCGTCACAACCTCCTCCGGGAACCCAGAGGGTGATGTCGTCCGCGTAGATACTGTGATACAGTCCAGGTATTTTCATTAACTTCTCTGGTAGTCCCAAAAGCACTAAATTAAAAAGTAATGGTGATATTACGGAGCCTTGTGGCGTGCCTGTCAAGCCCATTTCAAAATCTTGTGACTCTTGGTCGGCGATCACGACTTGCGCGCCTGCTTGCAAGAAAATCACGTATGTAATTCTGCATTTTCTACCTAGACCTAATGCCTCAACTTGTTTCAGTATCAATTGGTGTTTGACGGTATCAAATGCCTTGTTAATATCCAGGCCAAGAATCGCCTTGGTGGAGCTCGTAGTGTCGTCAACAATGTGGTGTTTAGCTGAAATAGGGCATCCTGTGCGGAGAGATTGCGGCGGAATCTTAGCATGGTGTGCGGGAATGCGTCACGGTCTTCGAAAAAGTGGGTTACCCTAATGAGAACTGCGTGCTCCATGACTTTTCCTACACAGGACGTAAGCGAAATTGGCCTCAGATTATCGAGTGCAATTTGCTTGCCTGGTTTAGGTATCATGACAACTCGAGCTCTTTTCCACGATTCGGGAAGGGAGCCGTCTCTCCAGCACTCGTTGACGTAAGTTACCAATCGGGAGATTGACTCATTATCTAAGTTTCGGAGAGCCTTGTTGGTAACCCTGTCTGGTCCTGGCACTGACCGACAGTTAAGTTTGAAAAGGGCTGCCCGCATTTCTGCCTCGCTAAAGTCTGCGTCTAACTTATCAATAGCAACTCCATCGTAATCAGGGTGTTGGGTGCTGTCTTCCGTCTTAAAGTAATGGTCTCGTATTGCGGCAAGGATATTCGCACCTTCATAATCTTTAACAAGTCTCGGAGTTTTATAGCCTTGGGCGACCCGAGTCTCCTCCAGAACCAACAGATGCTGAAAGAGACGCCAAGCACCCGCCCCACGCATCAGCTTCTCCAAGCCATTACACATGTCTTCCCACTGTGCCATACATACTTTGAACGCGTGTTCCTCAATCTGTCTGTCTAACTGTGCCATGCGTTTTCGCAATGCCCGGTTGTGTCTTTGGCGTTTCCACCTTTTAAGTAAGGCTTGCTTTGCTTCCCACATATGTAGCAGCCGGCTGTCGATTACTTCAAGCTTGCCTCGGGCGGAATGTCACAAGTTTCCGCATCTACGTCCCTGTTGAGCGTTGCAGTCCATTCGTCTATATTCGTGATCGGCTCGTCGCCACGCCCTCCTTCTTTTCATTTCTTCTGGAACACGTCCCACTTGACTAGTTTCAGTTTACGGCCGTTGCCTTTTGAGCACGCTCCAAGATCACTCGGGCCCGTGTCAATTATATTCTCTATAAGCGAGTGGTCACTTCTCAAGTCCTCTTGCATGTTTTGCCAAGACGCTGCGGTTACATTCGATGCGAACGCAAGGTTTGGCAGCGTGTCTGCACTCACGCTATTGCCCCTGCGTGTTGGATCGGCGGAGTTCGCGACGAGTTCAAGCCGTAGGTCTTGAGAGTCTTCCCGAAGGCGTTTGCCTTTAGGCGTTTCAAACATGCATCCCCAGGCCCCGTGCGGCGCATTAAAATCACCCGCGACTAGCAGAGGTTCCCCGTTGGCGGCCGTGCTAGCCATCCGGAGCAGCTCCCCAAATCGGTGCTGCAACGTGGGTTTACTGTATACGTTAAGGACAAACAGTCCTTGCCCAAGCCTATGAATTGATTCTACGAAAACATGTGGTATATTCACACACTCAAGTTCACGCTGCGCCACTGTGACGTTACGTCTAACAAGCACGGCGACGAGCGGTGCAGGAGGCGGCAAGTGCGATGGTGGCGTCCGCAGGCGCACCGACGACGTGAGCGGAACGCCCCGCCGCCGGCGTCCCACGGCCACCTCCGGCGACCCGCGATTTGCCAAGCGGGATGTCACCCGTTGTTTTTCTCTGTCTGCTGTCAGTCGCTGCCGCGTTTATGGCTTTGTAACCAGCAAGTTTTGCCAAATAGTTTGTCTCCTGTAAAATGATAACATCAGGTTTCGTTGCGCGGCCGCGAATATATTGCTCTAGGTTGCCCCGCTTCCTCCTATAACGCCGGCAGTTCCACTGCCAGATCTTAGACTGTTGTTCGATAGTGTTAGTGCGATTATGTACGTGTCTAGCCATGGTGACAGTCACATTTAATTTAACCCATCGCCGTCAAGGCAACTTGGGTTCGGCTGAATTGGTGTCTCTGCGCCTGTCAGCGTGTTTTGCTGTTGTTGACTCGGTTGCTGTCTAGCGTACGGCTTGTTTATCGTTCTAATCGGTCTGCC
Source organism: Rhipicephalus microplus (assembly GCF_043290135.1). Taxonomy (NCBI): domain Eukaryota; kingdom Metazoa; phylum Arthropoda; class Arachnida; order Ixodida; family Ixodidae; genus Rhipicephalus; species Rhipicephalus microplus. The sequence continues at coordinate 344,404 of NW_027464623.1, forward strand.
TCCCGCTAGCGGCAGTCAGGCTCCTATGTTTTCTATGCGCGGTGAGCATTTGAGCCATTTACTCAGACAGTTTAGTTATCGCACTGTTTAACATGTCATTCATCTGCGCCAAATGGTTTGCAAAACGCTCATCGAGGCTGTTTTTTATAATATCGATGCGTTTTTGTAGTTGCTCATAACGTTCACTTTGCCGGGCGGTTCGGGTCTCGCAGGATCTAGTGCAATTCTTTTCGCGGTACATGGGCGGTCGTCTCGGCCGTCTGCCTCTTCCCTCGAACCGCTCTCATCGTTCGTGTCCATCTCCGCCGCCTCGGGTCGCGTGGAAGTTGAGGACCTGAGCGACTAAGGTGGCAGCGGCGTCACCTGTTGCTGCGAAGGTTGCGATTGTGGAGCCTCACCTTTTAAGATGGAATTTTCCGCTTTGAGGATAGCGTTTTCGCGTTTAGGCTCAGAAATTATTGATTGTACTGGTCCTAGGCGGTGTTCTAGCGCTCGCTCTATTGCTTACTCGAGCTCGTTCCCGCCAGCGCCACCGACGGCGGGACCAAGAGAACGACCCGCGGAAGCTACGTCACCGGCGGGAAAAGCGGCGACATCCGCCCATCTCACCTGTTGCCCAGTGCTCATGTGCCCTTGTTGCGGCTGCCGCCGTGTCCGGTGCTGCAGACTTTGTGTGCCTTGGTTAAAGGCTGCGGTGCCTGGATGGGCACCATCACGCGTCTTCGACGTGCTTTTCGGCGTCGGTGTGTGGCTGTGAGAACGGGACCGGCGTTTCCCCCTGCCGCCTCTCGCGTCTCGACTAGTCGAACGTCTTGTTGGGCTGGCGTTGCATGAATTATTGTCAAACGATGGATAATGACCGTAGTGACCTGCGTTGCCTCCTGTGCCGATGCTGCTGTTGTATGGGCTGCCGTACACCTCAGCCGCTTCCTTTTCTTCTCGTCGTCTTCGCTCTAGTTGGCGACACTTGACTATGTACGGAGTCTTGTATCTCGCTTTGCAGCTGCGGTCTCCTGTGAGTTGGCCTTTGCCGCACAGTTGACACCGTGGCTCACATCGATGGTCAGACGGCGGGTTGTTGCTGCCACAGCCCCGGCATATCTTGTTCTGCGGGTTGGGGCACACGTCAGAGTGATGTCCCAGCCTGCCACACTCATAGTACACGTCGATGTGCTTCCTGTACAGGCAGCATCTGACAAGCAAGGGGTTCATAGTAAACGTGTCTGGGTACGTGGAAGCCGTCAAACAATATGATTATGTTGTCCGTGGTGCCCATGCGCTTAGCGTGCAGCACTCCGGGTTTGCGCAGCGTCACTAAGTTATTAACAATGTCCACTGGGCTCTCATCCTTGGAAATGTTCCTAATCAGGCCTTTTGAAGTGTTTTCCGGGGCGGCTTGATAAGCATTAGCAGCGAACTCTTTGCCAAGGGTGCAAAGCTTGCTGATGGCTCCATAACGTGTGGCTCTGTCTGCTGATGGTGTGCTGAGTACAACGACGTTTTGCATCACATTGAGGCAGATGCTATCTTTTCTAGCTTCTTTGCCAATACCCGCCGTGTTACGTAGGCAGCAAGAAAGGCGATCCATTCCATATTCGACCCCGTTGAAGCCATCTCTAGAACGTACGATGATCTTGAAATCATCGAGTGGTAGCTCTGGCATTTGATTCGGCTTAGCGAGGTGCCGCAATTGACGGGCACACATTTTCTTGTAATACGCAGCCGTAGCCGCAGCTGGGGCTATTCCTGTAGTCGATGCGGCAGCCGTCGCTTGCTGCGTCTTTGCCTACTGCTTTTGCGCCGACTTGGATGCGCCATCGGCCTGTTTTGTTTTCCGGACGCTGCACCATCCTCCTCCCTCACCGAAATCTTCCGGCCGATTCTCTTCTCCATCTACCACGACGACACCCACTTATTTCTTGGACAGGCCTGGTGCGTTTTCGTCGAAAATCTGGAGCTCCGAGGAGGTACGGCGACACTTCAGGCTCGCTAGCCCTACCACCGCAGCGGCCGGGCTATGGCACATTACGTAGAGACGCTGGACTTGCCGTTCGTGCCAGCGTAGTGGAGGAAAAGGCTCCGATAAGCGGTCAAAAAGTGGGCCCACCTGGCAAACTTGCTGATAGAAGAGTCCTTGAAACTTCCGCTGATCAATGGCGAGAATGGTTTCTACGATGAGTTAGACAAACCACCAAAAATATAGGAAAGTTACGGAGCCGACGCGAAACACATCTGCACTCCGTGGTCCCCTAGCGGTGTCCAGGCTGTTTAGAAAAAAAATTATTTACGGTACGTGCAACACAAAGGCTTCATTACATTCCAGTAACAGGGCACATACACTTCGGCACATCTATGTATCACGACCAATATCCCTACGTTGCAATGAAGACAGTTGCTCTAATATACATGACAATGTTGACATACATGTACGCAAGAACTCAATGCGATATCATGATACCATGGCATAACGATGAAATAGATGTAATGATACACTATTTGTAACAAATGAAATCATATATACCAACTCAACGGGCGCTGCTTAGCACCAAGTCGGTCGAAAATGAGTTGTATCTTTTCGTGTTCAAACTTGACGTAAGGGCATGACCGATGCCGCAGAAACTCGTGCTCCTCGAGAAAGAAAAGCTGTGTGTTGGGAAAAAGTGGTTAACGATTAAGAGCTCTTGGTACTCTACTATGGGAGAGCTGAAAGCCGTCCCGTATATCTCTACTAACGGCTGTGTGTTTAGAAAAAAAATGGCAACATATCCACGGAGCGATTGGTGGAGAGTGGGACGAAGAGTCCATCCGTCCATTCTTTCTTCCTTCCATTCGTCGATGCATCTGTCTGTGTGACCGTCCGTGCGTCCATCCACCTGTCCGTGTCTTCATCTGTTCGTGTGTCCGCACGTCCATTAGTGCGTCCGCCCCTGCGTTCGTCCATGCGTCCATCCGTCCTTGAAGCTATCCGTGCGTCCGTCCATGCACCTGTCTGTGTGTCCGTTCGTCCATCTATTCAACACTCCAAGTATCACCATCTCACATCTTTTCATCATATATTCCCCATATAGAAAAGCACCGCCATCTAGCGAACATTCCAAGGACTAAACAAGAGGTGGCACACGCACACTTTCTTACGGCTTGCGCTTCGTGTCTACTTCCCAGCTTTAACTATCTCGAGTTCATGGTATGTACTAGTTCATTGTATTTATCGCACTGCGGCCCAACGCTCGCTAAACCTTTCTAAAACCAAGGAGGTTACACCCAGCGAGTATAACGTAGCAACCCTTTATTGTCATATAGTGCTCAATGTACATGCCAGTGGCTGCTAATAGGTAATGAGAGAAAGGAGAACTCGGCTTTTACTTTCTTACGGCTTGCGCTTCGTATCTACTTCCCACCTTTGACCACCTGGAGTTCGTGATATATACTAGTTCACTGTATTCATGGCATCTCAACGCTCGCTAAACCTTTCTGAAACCCAGGAGGTTACGCCCAGCGAGTATAACGTAGCAACCCTTTCTTGTCAGATAGTGCTCAATGTACATGCCAATGGGGAATGAGTGACAGGAGAATTCGGCTTCTAGTTAACGGACACTCTGCGGATTTTTTATTGTTCAACAATGCACAGAAGAAATCTCCTACCAGCACCACCTAACAGGTCAAAACGTAAGACTGGTTACACACTACTACAACGATTACTACGAACGAGGGCCTCTTTGAAGACATTCGCCCCTAAAAGTGTGTAAGGGTTTAGAGTACGAGTTACTCTACTATGGGAGAGCTTACAGCCGTCCCGTGGCTACGCAAAGAGGAACCGATTACATGACCTCTGTCACACTTTCGTAAGAACCAGTTCAAGAGAATTTCATTTCCGGTTATATCATACACAGCTTATGTGCACACAGAGAAATGGACAATGGTGAACAATGCATATGTGCAATGCAAGCTGTTGTATACAGCGTAAAGAACTTATTGCGTATGCAGTGACGTAAAATGCAAAATTGTACAACAGAGAGAGGACATTCATGACATCGAGATGATTAACTTGAATAAATAATAAGGCTATGCGGACAAACAAGGAGGGGGGGGGGGTCATTGACAGTATAGGGTGATATTTTAGCATTCACCTGTGGGGACAGTTTTCTCTGGCGCTCACTAACAATATTTCACAAAAAGGACAAGTTTTTAAGGAAGAAAAGGAAAATACACACTGTTATGTCACAGTGGTACAAGCTCTAGCCCACCTCCTCAATAGGGGAGGGAAGGAATGGACACTGCTGTTTTTTTACGATAATGAATCGCGTAGACCAGCGTCGGAGGAAAACCTCCTCTCCCAGCATGACTAGTTCTGCATTAAGATGCATAAACATTATGTTTCTTAGCCGATGTAGTGAGGGAAACATGGCTCTCTTAGTGCGTCCCCTCAGGCAGGCCAGTCCCCTTGGTTTCCATAAGACGTAGGCTCCGATAGCCATTAAGAGTACGACGAAGTTATCCCTTTGACTAGACTTCCACTGCATGCTTATTTGGAACATTCTGGTAATCATGTGCCAAAAGGTGCGCGCTACTATACATTCATGGAAGACATGGTTCAGTGTTTCGATGCAACCGCATTGCGGGCATGTGGCGGAGGGCGCCACGCACCACGCCGCAAGGCGGTCGGCCGTTGGTAAAACCTCCCATTCCCTAAGCCAGTTTAAGTCACGGACTTCGGAGGGGAGAGACGTGTTTGTAAGAGTCCAATGTCTTTTCGCCCGGCATTTCTGGCGTTGTTCCTCAGATAGGCTTTTAAATGCTATTAGTTCACTCATGTCGGCAGGGGACATTTCCATAAGTTCTTCAACAGAAAAATCATTTCGCCATTGTTGCAAACATCTTATAACATGTTTGTAATACGCAGGTGGCTGCTCAGCAGCTGGTCCCGTGTCGTTTGCTAAACCAAAAAGTCTTCTGGAGGTTCCTAGCAGATACACTTCAAGTTGCCTGCCTCGATACGATGAGTTCTCTAAGAGCGCCCAGGTGTTTTTGAGAGCCAACATGCGGCACATTACATCAACGTTGGGTACACTGAGCCCTTCCCATTTTACTGGCTGGCGGACCAAGGCTCTAGCGACAGCTTCGGCATGGCCGTCCTTACAAAAAGAAGCCGCACGCAGTAGCCACTCTCAGCGAAACCCGACGAGGTGGTCGAGCAATTCCGGCTACATAAAGCAGTGGTGCTGTTATGCTGGATTTAATTAGATAAGCTCTTTCAGTAAAAGGTAGTTGAAAGGTTCTCGCGACTTCAGTGCGTCTGTCCACTTTGTGTTGGATTTCTTTCCATGTGATGCGGGCTACCTCACCAGTCGAAAGGAAAGTTACACCTAAGACTTTAACTCCTTGGACGATTTGGACGCCGTCAGGGAACTCTTCAATGTGCATCCCAAAGAACAATGCCTTGCTTTTTCCCGGATTAAGACGTGCTCCCGACAGGTAACTATACGTGCGAAATATTCGCAAAAAGGCTCTGTAGCTATCTATGTTCTGAATAAACAACTTTATGTCATCAGCATATGCCGTATCTTTCACTTCGCCCAAGTCTCGTACTGGAAAACCCTGTATCGAAGTGCATTTTTGAATTTGTTTCAATAATGGGTCCATGCATAATACAAAGAGAATTGCGGAGAAGGGAAAGCCTTGTCAAATGCTTCTACTTACTTCAATAGGTTCAGATGTATATCCATTCACTAATGACGTTTCTAAATCTGTGTAGAGTAAGCGGAGGACGTCGTATAAACTTTCTTGGAAACCAAGAACCCTCGTTTATGAGGATTTTATTTCCGGATATATCATTCACAGCTTATGTGCACAAATAAAAATGGACAATGGTGAACAATGCGTATGTACAATGCAAGCTGTTATATACAGCGAAAGAACTTATAGTGTATGCAGTGACGTACATTGCAAAATTGTACAAGAGAGACAGGACATTCATGACATCGAGATGATTAAACTTAAAATAATAGTAAGTCTATGAGAACAAACAAGGCGGGGTCATTCACAATGTAGGGTGATGTTTAGCATTCACCTGTGGGGACACTTTGCTCTCACGCTCAAGAACAATATTTCACAAAAAGGACATGTTTATAAGGAGGAAAAGGAAAACACACACTAAAATGTCACAATGGTACAAGCTCTAGCCTACCACCTCAATAGGGGAGGAAAGACATGGACACGCTGTTGTTTTTAACAATAATAAATCGTGTAGACCAGCGTCGGAGAAAGCCTCCTCTCCCAGCATTACTAGTTCTGCATTAAGATGCATAAGTATTATGTTTCTTAGCCGATGTAGTAGGGGAAACATGGCTCTCTGGGTGCGTCCCCTCAGGCAGGCCAGTCCCCTTCGTTTCCATAAGACGTAGGCTCCGATAGCCATTAAGAGTACGACGAAGTTATCCCTTCGGCTAGACTTCCACTGCATGCTTATAAGAAGCCTTGTTTAGAAAATGTTTATTTACAGCATGTACAGAACACAAAGGCTTAATACCATTCCAGTAACAGGGCACATACACTTCGGCACATCTATATTTCACGACTAACATCACTACGTTACAGTGAAGACATTTGCTCTAATATACATGATTATGTTGGCATACATGTACACAAAAATTCAATGTCATATCACGATACAAGGGTATAACGATACAATAGATCCAAATGAAAGACAATTTGTAACAAATGAAATCATATATAACAACTTAACGGGCGCTGCTTAGCACCAAGTCGGTCAAAAAATGAGTTGTATCCTATCATGTTCCACCTTGACGAAAGGGCACGACCAATGCCGCAGAAACTCTTGCTCCCCGAGGAAGAAAAGCTCTTCGGAGAGGAACGCGAGGATCTCTCGTCTCATTCTCCCCAGTATCGGCCACAAGGCACGCCGGCGGCAATTGGCAGCTACGTCCTCACATCGGTTTCTCCAAAGGCTGAAAAGCCCCGCAACTATTAAGAGAGCGGAGAAGCGGCTACGCGGAAATCGGCCGTTGGACACGAAAGTCCGCACACCCTGTCCCCGAAAACCAGCATTAACCGCACGCCAAAAAAGGCGGGAAACCACACATTCAAACGTCGCATGTCGATTGGTCTCTACCATGACGCAGTTGGGGCAAGTGGAAGTGCGAACTACCTGCCATCGCTGCAACCGATCTCGCGTGGGGAGCAAGCCCCAGCCCAACCTCCAGACAAAGTCTCTGAGATGCCCTGGCAACACTGCGGCAGTTATTGGTTTCCAAGCGTGGTTCAATACAGATTGACGATGCTGGGGCACCAAGGGCCGTAGAAGGGCGGCCATTGTATCCACCACTTTAGAATCAGCCACCTCTATCTCTGGGCACGTAGCTTCCAAACGTCGGTAAAATGCCAGAAGGGCTCGATACAAAGATGGTAATTCAGTTGATTGGGGACCTTTGTTTATTTGGCTATCCGGCAAAAAGACACGCAGTGATGGCCCCAGATGGTAGCGAGCCAGTGTCTGAGCGGGCATGTCATCATTGCTTAGTATTCGCAATAGAGTGCGGAGGCACAATGTAGAAGCCGCGACGGAAACGTCGGGGAATGCAAAAGCGCCTTGATCTCGCGGTTGAGCTAACGCTGGACTCGATAACAATTCTGTGCCAGCAGACCAAAAAAATGAACTGATGCAGCTTTGCACTTTCCTGCAGACGTGGAGCGGTGGTTTAACAGAATGGCAAAGGTACCAAAATTTTCCTAGGTACACTGTTTGAGTTAAGTATCGGCGTTCCAAGAGGGGAAATTCGAAGTACCTGGCTGCTTTGATATCATTTAGAAGAGTTTGTACAACGGATGACCAGATGCTATCCTGTATACCAAATACAGTGAAAGTAACTCCGAGTATTGAAGTCTCAGGAGACTATTGTAAAGGCGACGTGATGTTGATGCGACTGCGGGGGTTGCCAATGAAAAAAATACTGGCTTTTAGAAAAGTTTAACGTTGCACCGAAGATAATACCGAAATCATGGAATGTATCAAGAGGATGCTGCAGCGACTGTTCATTATGTACATATAGAGTAACGTCATATGCATATGCAGCGACCATTACTAGAGTTTGGCCGAGTAGGGGTAAGCAACGAATCTTCGGGTGACGTTCAACGGCCCTTATTAAGGGTTCCAATACAAGGATAAATAACACTGGGGAGAAGGAACATGCCTGACGGACCCCGCGCGTGACTTTAAATGGGTGACTCTCACTTGAATCTAAGTAGAGGGTGCATGAAGATGTAAAGTTAGCTCACTCAAACATCAGACAGATGAAATTACTTTAGGCATGTGACTGGTTTGTATAAATACGTGTTTGGTTTTCTGGTTATCGGTCAAAGAATTTGACTTCTTGGCAATTTTCGTCACAAATTCCGGCTTCACTGCTCAGCCAAACATGGCATTTTGACAAGGGGCGACACACTTTTAAGTTATCAGATGCGTACTATTTGGATTAGCAGCAAAGTTTGCTTATGGTTAGAATCGAATTCGCCAATTATTGCTTTGCTGCACAGGGGCATGACAGGTGTGCTGTGGTGCTGAGGGCGGAGCGTGAATTCACTCCTAGACTGTGAGCGGCTACTGGTGCTTCAAAGATTCTTGTCTACATGCCCGGTTTCAGTTCGCAACAGCTGTTAGGAAAGGGTGCATGAGCTCCACTAACGTCGTCGGCTATTTGTTTGTATATACTGTTGCCTTCTTTATCTTTAGCAGAGCGGTGATTAGTAAAGCACCATCACTATGCCATTGTTTGAAGAAACGTTGTTTCCAATAGAACTCTTTACTGTAGAGATCAACGTATGTGTCCCTGATCTTGGATAAAAGACTTGAGCGTCGTGGCAAGTTTCGTCAAGGATGCTCACACAACTGCTAAGTCAAACAACATTTCAGGTGGTAACGGCAAACCTTGAACTCATATTACGCATAATGCGCACTGGTGGAAATCGGTGGGATCTACCCAGCTTTTGTGGTGCATGCCCTCTTTGTATGACACGCTGACACTCAATACCCTAAGTGACTTGGCTTCAAAAGATAAAAGAGTGAAATCTGGGGATTTGGGGGCGACCGTTGGTAAGAGGTTTCCTGAATGCGAGTACGAGTGTGCTCGCGACCAATAACAGCTAGAAAAAGAGAGGCGAAACAATTACACGGAGAGAAAACGGCGACATAGCGAGAGTCTGGGCTCCACCGCCCGGGTTCGGGGACAACAACCCAAGCACAAGCCCATATACCCATTTAAGTCCCACATTTATGGAACTCGGCCGCAAATTGAAGCAATCAGCTATTTAACCAAGTGGTACATAAATCGCTGAGATTCTGGTTTACTTTGACATATGTAAAGTTACGAACATTCAAAACAAGATTGAAAAAGTTTTGTGGTTTTCTTTATTTCTCTCGTTTAGTAATCACGCTTTGTATTGCGCTGGGCATTGCTCTTTATTGCAACAAGTTTTTGACTACTTTTCCTTTCCTAATTTGATGACCGATATAATTAAACCTTGCAAACTCAGCCTTCATCGGATGGACAGGTGAAGGATAGTTACTCATTTGTCTCATCGGCCGCCCCTTGCAAGCAAGCCGAAAAGCGCCCCCTGAACAAAGTGTTCCTTTATTGTTTACGTATGTTATGAAAATCAATAAATGAAATGAAGTTTGTATTACAAAGTGTCCCGGAGTGCTGCATTCCTGATTGAAATGATGAAAACAGGCGCATTCCAGAGATTGTTCAGCTTTAGCTGCGTCTTTACTCGAGAAGTGTAACGACTGTTGCCAGTAAGTTCAAGGTAATAAGCCGGTGTGTTCATGTAAACGTTTGTGCGGCCGTAGCGTTTAGGTATAGCGACGTTTAGATATAACGTAACGGCACTGTGAGTATTAGTAAAGCGGGAAGCAGCAACCTCAAGAGTTCAGCGTTAGCTCTAGGGTTGCGTGTTCCAAACTGAGCATGTGCAAAACGTTAAGATAGCCCGCGCTCTTACGCACGAACGTTGTTTCTGGAATTTAGTGTTCAACACTAACCCACGCCGAGATCCCGAACAGAGGAGAAGATCGCGGTGATTGTTAAAATGAGAGCCGTCCATTTGGAATTTTTGTAGTCGTCAGGTTGCATTGGTAAACTGCTTCACTCGCAAATACCGGGTGTATTTGTTTTAGGTTGAGGTAATGAGGCCTCGCCAGCTGTAGAACTACATGCTACGCTCATGATGCGCTCACGGCCGTTTCGCTAGATTCACATGTACCAAACTCGGTATTATGCTATGCGAATGGACGAAATAGGTAAATGACACCTACAAACATGATAATCACTACATGCGGGTCATGTAACAAGATGACTTATACATGCTACAGTCAAGATGCGCTCGCGGCCGTTTCGCTAGCTCCACATATGCTAAATTTGGTATTACGTGACGTCGATGGATGACGAAGGTGACTGGTGCAAACATGATTATCATGAGATCCGTGTCATGTGAGAACATGGCTACATACCACAGTCAAGGCACCAAAACATTTTGACGTGACGCGGTGCGCGTGCTCAACGGCGTTCATTTCGTCGCGTCACGCCGGTGTTGCACGACAGGCGCCGGTCTTGCCATATACTCGCAGGCGCGCGCCGCGCAGCGTTGCTTTGACGCATGCACGTCCCAGTGTGTCCGGCATCCCTCCGTCACAATAAGAGGGAGACGCAGCGCTGTCTGGATAACGCATCGGTGCGAGATGCAGCATGTCGCATTTTGCGCCGGTTGCTGTCGGGCCGCGCCGGCGGAGACTGGTCGTGCCGGTCGCGACTGGCGTCAAACAATATATAGAGTGCTCGCGTTTTGCTAACGTAGCGTCGCTGTGGCCAGTGTGCGCGCGTGTCAACGCCATATTGAAGTAAATTGGGCCCTTCATGATGCTCTCATGGCTGTTTTGCTAACTCAACATATACGCAATTTCGTGTTACGTGACGTCAGTGAATGATGAAAGTATATCACTTGTGCAAACATGATAATCCTGACAAGCGTGTCATTTAAGAAAATAACAGCATACCACGCTCAAAGCGTGCTCGTGGCTGTTTCGCTAGTTCCACATATACTAAATTTGGCATCGCATGACGTGAATAGATATCGAAGGTAAAAGACACATCTAAACATGGTAATCATGATACGTGAGTCATGTACGACATCATTTTCCTCCACCTCGTAACATTGTGCTGATTTTAGAGTGACATATCAACCTTCCTCATTCGCGCTTCACATATCATCGATTTCCACTGTACGTGGGATCTGGCAATTTTGAATGCATTTCTTAGCGAGCTTTGGCGACTTTGAGCGTATCTATCTATCTATCTATCTATCTATCTATCTATCTATCTATCTATCTATCTATCTATCTATCTATCTATCTATCTATCTATCTATCTATCTATCTATCTATCTATCTATCTATCTATCTATCTATCTATCTATCTATCTATCTATCTATCTATCTATCTATCTATCTATCTATCTATCTATCTATCTATCTATCTATCTATCTATCTATCTATCTATCTATCTATCTATCTATCTATCTATCCGCTTAAGTTTGGGTGCTCTCGTGGTCATCCCCTTAACTTGGCGTGAACCAAAATTAGCATGGGAGGGTATGATGTTTTGACGGATATGATGCGCTGGTCAAGACTTGAATGATGTCACAAACCCGTCGCGTACATCGCGAAACACTTCCCGCCAGACAGTGGCACATACTCACGGGAGAGTATGTGCCGCTGGTGAGCGGGTATGTGCCGCAGGTGATTGACACTTAGTATGTACCCAGGAATGACGAGGCCACACACGGGCAACTTCAACGCTTGAGCGTTAAGCGAAACCCGACATAGGTAGCGTCAACCCAACCAAGGCATAGAATAAATGTCATTGTTACAAAAAAAAAAAAGAAACCTGACATAGGCAGCGTTGGCCACATGACGAATGCAAGCAATAAACTACAGGGTCACAGCAGAAATTGAACCCATGCATTCAGCGTGGCCGTCAAGCATTCTACCACAGAGCTACGCCAGGTCTCGGAACTACTAGCTTTTCAAATAAACGCTCATCTTTGTGAAACGTCAATAGTAGTTGCAGTGCTGCCTACCCAATTTTATAAACATTACATATGTACTCCTTTCATGCAGCTGTCACGTCGGGTTAACGTCAATTATGGGGAGGTGCCATGCGCTGAAATCGATTTATGTAGCAGTGTCAAGGGCAAGCATCTCCACGAGCATCAGCGCTTCATTTCAGCGTCTGGTGTTGCTAAAGCACATTTCAAGCTGACATCGTTGTGCAAGTGGAAAACTGGTTATACAAACATCCGCAACTTTTCAACACACATGTTCTCTTCGACATATGTCTCTGAGTGCAACATTTGTAGATATATTTAGCGTCATTTCATGACTTGTCGCTCGATAAAAACATGCAACACGGTCACCTTCCCTCCGCGTGCTTCGCATAATGTTGATTCCCAGGTACGTGGGATCTGCCGAATGTTTTTAACTATAGATTGCGCGCTAGGTCAGCGCCTGCTCTATTTAGAAGGCGTTGCATATATCTATAGGTCCTTGCGTTTGTGCTAGCGGGAATGCCGCTGTACCAAAAGACCACCAGTTGGCGGGCAGCGCGTTCCGTTGTAGCGTTAGCGCTCAGACGCATGCAAACGTAAGCGTCTTCTGACATACTAAATCCTCTAATATTCATGTCATGACCGGGGAGTCATATTTGTCATACGATCTTACCTTCCCACATTAATTTTGTTTACCCCAAGTTAAGCGGGTGATTACGAAAGCACCGAAACGTAGGGGGCTGGATAGATAGATAGATAGATAGATAGATAGATAGATAGATAGATAGATAGATAGATAGATAGATAGATAGATAGATAGATAGATAGATAGATAGATAGATAGATCATGTAAGTTCATGCATTACAAAAAATGCTTCGCACATAATAATTCGTCCTAACATTATTATTTTTATTTCTTAACGTTTCATTGTAATTACTTCTAATATTATCCCCTATAGTTTCCCTGGCATGATTATCTGTTAGTTCTCAAGAATATTGCCACAGATCGAACATCACAGAAGACGCTGCCACAATTCGCGTTCGTAAAAGCCGCCAAGCAAGTAGCAAGAAAGCCGCGCCATGGAACGCCGTCCTGCACGCGCTATGATGCTACGCCACGGGACCGGCACGAGACGCGAGGGGCAGCGGAAGAGACCGACGAAGTTGATGTCAGCGAGCAAGAGGCATTCTTGGCTGACCATTTTTAGCTTTGAGTTCACGGGCACAAGTTCGCCCTAAATAAAGAGTTTATATAGTACCAGGTGCTATATTTATTCGTAACAATATTATATATAGGTGAAATCACTGGCAAGCTTTGTAAAAGATTGTTATGCATTGAATTATTCCCGCTTTGTCTGATACATCGTCGTGGGATGTACGCCACTTTAAAGTATTGAAACATTTTGTTGAATTCAAGCTTCCTAGACGCTGAAGCAATTGATTCTTGTCGGCTTCATTAATAAATGAATACAGCATTTATTGCAAAAGGTACATGCTGTAATTAGTTCAAAAGAGGACTAGCAGGGTCCCAATATCGAGACTCCGTTGGATTGCGGTGTCGTTCGCGCCCGCTCCTCGAGACTCTTTTGGACCTCGAGAGCTGTGCTCAGAAAAGCCTCCCTTTTACGTTGGCTGCGTAGTTTTCGCGATGCTTCTGTTAGACTGGCAGGCCCAAAGCACGTGAAAGAGGTCAGCGCTGCTGTCAGAGAACTTACATGTTGCCGACTTCTTGAACATATAACGGTGATGACTTTTCAAGAAGTGATCCCGCTGTCTCGACTCTATTTCAGTCCCATGTTAAGGAATGCAGCAGAGACCGCATACCTTCGTCGGAAGAACTCATGTTGTATTTGTTTGAGACGCGGCGAAGCAAAGGAAACGTATCGTACAGGTAACAAAGTAATGAAAGTGTAAAGGAACCCCACTCACCAAATATTGCTATTCTTCAAATATTCTCTGCTTACACTTATAATTAGACCAGCAACGACACTCCAAATACGAGAAATGGTCCCCCAGCAGTAAGTATAACTACTAATGATCGTCACCATCATGATCACCCTGACTACGCCCAAGGCAAATGCACTTCACATGATCCACTAATCAACCCGGTCTTGCGCCTCCTGTTGCATGTGACGTTATACCTTCGAACTTTTAATTCTTATCGGCCCACATAATTTTCTGTCTCCCCTTCGCGCGTTTGCCTTCTCTGGGAATCTAGTCAGTAACGCTTAATGACCAGCGGTTATCCTGCCTGTGTGATACGTGCCCGGCCCACTACTGATAACTACATTTTATTGAAATAACGAGAACTGGCTAACGTCTCGGTTCTTCCTCTTTTAACCCTCCTCCTCCTCCTTTTTTGAAATGAAGTTACATCTCGATGCCTTGCAGTGAGGCTCTCAGAAGCTGCAATTAGCGGCTGCTATAGGACAAAAAAAGTCATCCGTGGCGCCTGTAAAACGACGTATACTATAGGATTTTTGTTAACGCTTAGAGGTAATTGGTGCTCGCATTTCTCGTGGGATGTGAAGCAGAGATATAATTAGCAGCCGTTGAATGTGCTAATTAGTAGTTGCACGGGAGTGTGCCTTACCACCTCTCACTTGCCGAGTCAGGTGCCCCTTGTGATCTCATGTGCACATTTCGCGAGACACGCACTGTACGTGAAAATGCGCGTTATATGTGGTTGATGTCAACATATGCAATTATTAGTGGCTTAAATATTAGTGGCTTAAATGGACCTAAATATTGTGGCGGGTGTAAAGAGCATACTTATGCGATGAACGTGTGCTCAATAATTGCAATTATCATGCACTGCCTTGTGGAACGCTGGGGCAAGAATGAAGCTTGGTTACCGTAATGAATAGATTCCCATTCGAAGACGCTAACCACTGCGCCACACCAACATGACCTACCGTAATGAATAGGAATATAAAGCAAGGACAGGAGGAAAAGTGGCTTGATAGGTGCGTTGGTAGGTGAGTTGACGCATGTATGGTGGGAAACAACTCGTAAACAACAAAAAAGCTGGCTGTTGCACTCGTCCACATTTCCGTAAGGCACTGTCGTCTTTCATGATGCCTCTGTTCACATTTTGTAAAGAGGGCGTGGTAAGCGCTGTTCGCGTTCTGACAGATATGTGTCAAAAACACTGTGAACAAAAAAAAATTGAAAGAAAACAAGTGCTATAAAATGGCAAAATAAAAAGGACAGCAATGTGTTAAAAAAAATCAAATGCGATACCACTGCCAATACATACAAAAAATCTATAACAAATCCTGCACTTCCCTTGTGTCTCAATCTCATGCCTATATTTAATGAAATATATTAATATTTAGGCTGTACGTGATCCTAAAATGGATGTTGTTTCGTTGAACGGCAGTTGCACCTTTGCTATAACGTGCATGGTGTGAATCATGAAGCACAATGCACCGACTGAAGTAGCCGTTGATCGCCGTGATGGTGTTTTATGTGTCAAGTGCACGATATGATTTGGAGACATGGTGCAGTGGTCAACCCCAGAATATTTTGACTACCTGAGGGGCTACCTGCCCCGAAGCCTGAGCACATGGGTATTCTTTGCATTTCCTCCTCATCGGAATTCCGCCCCTTTTCCCCGGTCTCGAATCTAACGCCAGCAGGCGAGGATAGCAGTGTGGCACTTTACGTGCTAAGCTACCCCGACGGGTTACGCAATAAATGAACGAACCTGTTGCCTATACAAAAAAAAGCATGCAAATCTGTGCCTCATATCGGAGTAGAAATTGGTGAATGTGTTGCACTTGAAAGTTCAGAGAAAGTCAACTAAACTTTAGGTATTCTTTTTGGTAAATAGTGTTACTTATCCACTTGTATAATCATGCAGTTGTTTTTTTTATGATTTATTCGTTGTGAACCAAAAAATGTTAAATCTATTATGTTCTGTACACCACTATGGCTTGTGTCATCAAGCCCAGTTTATTTAAACTTACTTTTATATGTTGCTATTTTTTTGTCGTTGTTCACTTCCATTTTGGCTCCTTCCCAGCAATGTGTTCCCCGCCTCTTCTCAGCAGCGAACATTGGTCAATATTGTTCCCCTCGCGTACTCTGTACTTTGTCTTGCTATAGGGATTTGTTCTATGCATGTGCTCAATTATGCCTTCATTGATCTCCGTAACCCTCGCTGATGTAATGACCGGTTTAGAGTTTTTAAGTGTCAATCAATTATTATCACGATTATAATAACAGTACGCGAAAAGGAGCTGTTTGGAGGTATTTTTAGTGAAAAGCACGTGTGTTGGTCTTCAAACAGTCTTCTATTTTTCTCCCAGGCAGCAAGCAACGATGCCACCTGTTCATTTCGAGGCATCTCGATGGTCGCAAAATCTGTGTTGGGAAATGTTTACGCTAATGCCATCCACCGTTCTTACGATACGACAAAAATTAATGCGCCTAATCACTACGAGGTGGGCGATCATTGCGATCTTTACAAAACGAGTGTGCTATCTCGTGTTTGTACGGAGGCGAGCGTACCAGAAACTCAGACTTGACATGCATTCGACGCATAAAAATACATTTGCACATTCTGATGACCCCCTGTGTCACTTAGGCGCATACTTTTGCCTTCTATAATTGGTGGAGTGGGGATGCATAGTCAGCAAAGCAAGAGTGCGGCAAAGAAAAATTTAAAAAAAATATCGGCAGATTCCACGTACATTGGGAATCGATGCTTTATGTGAAGCATGCGGAGAAGAGATGGCTGCGTTGTAATTTTTTATTGAGCGAATCATGACGAAATGACGTAAAGATACGTGCAAATGTTGTACGTAATGTTTACTGTCGCGTAATAGCGCAAACAGGGACATGGATATTAGCAACACCAGAAGCGGTTATAAGCTGATATGTAGCGCTTGTGGCGGTGAAAAGGGCGGCTTTGGACACTGCTATTTTAAATAAACTTCAGTGAATGGCGCTTCACTAGAATTGTCCTTAACCCGACCTCATGGATGTATGATAGGAGTACGTATACACAGTGTATAAGATTGGATAGTCAGCACTGTAACAATAATTGACGTTTCACGAACATTATAGTCTACTAAAAAGCAGTTCTGAGACTTGGCATGGCTCTGTGGAAGAATACTTGATTGCCACGCAAAATGCTGGGGCTCACTTCTTGCAGAGGCTATGATATTTTTTTATATGCCTTGGTTGGGTCAACGCAGGTGGTGCCTATTTTTAGGGGCGAATCTCCTTAGGGCTGACCGTAGTTGGCGTTTATCACGCCCCACAAAACCGAAACCGAAACTGAACAGCGGCACAACAAGAAAAAAAGAAAAAAAATTTTTCAAACAACCTACTTTATGTGTAACCAACTATACGACAGCACAGTACATGATCACTCGGCCACCCCATCTGTCGGCCCGTTCATCCATCAATCTGTCCATCCACCCGTTCGTAGATCCATCCGTGCGTGCTACGGCCTGTGCAGTCATGAATACGTTCACCAGACTATTCATCCGTGCGTCCATCCATTCAACAATCTATTTATCCCTTGTCGTAGTCAGAGACTTTAACGTCAACATTATGAGCCTTAGGACTTACACCTTCACCCACTCACCATCATTTACTTCGAAGAAATGCACTGGTTTTTTTTCTTTACGCTCTCCAAATAAAATTACGAATGTCTGTTCGCGCCACTCATTGGTTGATATAAATTGTCGATCTCATTCAGTGTATTCCGCCTAACTACAGTTTACCTTGCCCCGCCGTGGTGGTCCAGTGGCTAGGGAAATGAAAGATGTAACCTTAAGAGGCGCGAAGAGAGCAGCGTTGATCAGGGAACAAACCGGGGTTGAGGATATCAAAGTTGAAATCAAGAAGAGGAAATGGACATGGAACGGGCACGTAGCGCGTAGGCAGGATAACCGCCGGTTATTAAGGGTAACTGGCTGGATTCCCAGAGAAGGCAAGCGAGTAAGGAGGAGACAAAGTTGGGTGGGTGGATGAGATTAGTAAGTTTGCGGGTATAGGTGGCCACAGCAAGCATAGGACCGAGTTCAAGGGTGGATCATGGTCATGGGAGAGGCCTTTGTTCTGCAGTGGATGTAATCAGGATGATGATGATGATGATGATGACAATTATGATAATGTAGAGGTTGATGATGATGATGATGATGGTGGCGGTGGTGATGGTTGTGGTGATGATGATATACGAGATGCAGTCGGTTGGCTTTTGTCCTTTAGAGATAACACTGAGCCAGTATTACGTGCAAACGCATGATTCGGCATTTAATGCTCGATTATGCAGCGTAAAAAATTCTCAATACATACTGCTCTAATTCATCATCTGGAATGATTTTATTCCCTAAGGAATCCGTATGAAGTTCTCTGCACTGTCGTAGTGTCTTGTTATTCTAATGACGCCTTGTTACTCTAAACTAGAGAAATGGGCTGACCACCCGCATATGTTTAGTGAGCCAAACAATCTGGTCATTATGTGTTGGGAGTAACCGCGAAAACTATCACCATATTTCAGAACTGACTGCTACATTGGAGTTATTTTGAATATCGCCCGCAACATGTTGCTCGAATCCCGACGCCCAATTATTCTTTCAAAATAATTCGTGCATCAAGCAGAACAAATAGGTTCTTAAAAATGGAAGTGTTAAGTAACATTTTAAAAGAAAAGCGGCGCACAAAAAGACGGAGACAAAGAAGAGGACCACACACAGCGCTGCACTCACAGCTGAAAGTTTAATCCGAGCAACAAGAATTTAAAAAGAAAAAGCCGCGCATGACAAGTGAGGTACAACGAGATTAAATGATACGCTCATCGATAAACGTGAACTCTTTTTTGTGCAATGTAACCGAGGTCTGGCTTACGCAAGCATCACGTGACTTGTTACTATGATAGCCTTCAGACATCTCACGGGTGAATTGATCGTGGTGCTTAAAAATAATAACAGTGTTAGACAGATCAGGTGTGCACCCACACGTGGCACAATGCGAAGCCAAATGGGAAGGCGTGCCGTTATGCAAAGAGAGATAGTGCTCCCGCAACCTTTTATTAACACAGCGGCCCGTCTGTCCCAAATAATGAAGACCACAAGATAAAGGAATGCGGTACACCACCCCAACAGCACAAGGCACATACTTATTTCTTTGGTTTACGGCACATTTTTTTACACCTGGCTTGTCCTTCTTGTCTAGCTGTTTTGACACCAATGCACATATCTTTCCCAATTTATTGGGTGCCCTAAAAACCACATCAACGTCGTAGCGGGAACCAACATTTTTTAACCCATGTGCCAGTTTATGCATATAAGGAATTGCTGTGAACTTCATTTTTTCCCGATTGATTTTCCTAGCTGCACGTCCTTTTAAACCACCAATTAACTTATCGCAAACAGCCACAATTATGTTAGGGGAGAATCCTGCTTCCTCTAATCTTGCAACTTGCTTAGCAAAAGCCGAACCCAACACATGCCTGCACGATTTTTCTAGAGCGGATTTAAGGCAGGTGAAAGCAATGCCCCTCTTTACCACCTTTGAGTGGGCTGATCCAAAATTAAGAATTGGTTTCACTGATTGTGGCTCAAAACACCAGCAGATATGGGAACTCTGAAACCGAAGTTTAAGATTGAGAAATTGTAGACAGTCGGATTCTGGAACCTCCGATGTGAAGGACAAACCCATGCCTTCTGTCCTGAACACCTTCAACACATTGGAAACAATATCCGGGAACGTGGCATCCTTTATAACAACTAAAAAATCGTCCACATATCGGAAAATACGCATCACAGTTCCGCTTAGGATTGTGTCTACAATGCGATCTATTTTGGCTAAAAAAATTTCACAAAGGACAGGTGCAACGCACGAACCTATACAGACTCCTGAACGCTGGATTAGGGTCTTCCCTCGCCAACCAATCTACGGAGACTTTAGGTAAAAAGCTAGTAATTCAGTGAACGATTCTACAGATATACCACTGCTACTTCTGAAACGAAGCTCATCATTGTCTTCCTTGATACATTCCTGAACGCACACTAGGAGCTTATGACTAGGAATCGAAAAAAACATGTCAACAACATCTATACTGAATGCCAGACAGGAGCTCGTGTCGCGCTCCCTAAGAAACTGAACCACCGCACCCGAATTTTCCACTCTAAAGGGATCAAGAACGCACAGCTGCTTCAATTGGCTTTCTAAATACCTGGATACATTTTTCTGCCACGTATCTCTTTCCGTAATTATGGTACGAAAAGGCATGTCAGGCTTATGGGTTTTTATCGTAAAGAACGGGCTCAATTCCAAACCCTGGCTTTTTGCCACAGAGGAGGCCAGTCTCTCAAGATTAAGGTCCCGCAAAAGATTAACCGCCTTATCTCTGACCTTGGACAACGTCACAGAGGCTGGCTTAAAGTTCTTCTCTATAGCTTTACATGTATTTTCTGAAAACATTCCACTATCCATATAGACAAAGAAAACTTCCTTATCCGCCACAACCGGTCTTAAATCCCTTCCTACGAGCACTTTAGCCAAATGAAAAACACGTGAAACATTCCGCACAAATCCATCAGCTTTGGCTAAGGCATCCACACACTCAACTACACACCGTGGCCGTAAGTCTTCTTCCACACGCCTTGAAACTGTCTTAGCAATCTCTCTTTGCATAACGGCACGCCTTCCCATTTGGCTTCACATTGTGCCACGTGTGGGTGCCCACCTGATCTGTCTAACACTGTTATTATTTTTAAGCACCACGATCAATTAACCCGTGAGGTGTCTGAAGCCTATCATATTAACAAGTCACGTGATGCTTGCGTAAGCCAGACCTCGGTTACATTGCACAAAAAAGAGTTCACTTTTATCGATGAGCGTATCATTTAATCTCGTTGTACCTCACTTGTCATGCGCGGCTTTTTCTTTTTCAATTCTTGTTGCTCGGATTAAACTTTCAGTTGTGAGTGCAGCGCTGTGTGTGGCCCTCTTCTTTGTCTCCGTCTTTTTGTGCGCCGCTTTTCTTTTAAAATGAATACACACCAACTCGCCCAACTTTCTATTCTGTTAAGTAACATATTGTTAGCCCCCCTTCCTCCCGCACCCTCGTTTCATAATATTGATTTTCCCAGCCTCTGTAGGACTAACTTGCAATACTGCGGCCAGTCAGCTTCTGGCAGGTTGAGAACCCTGATGTGCTTGAATGATGTTTCTCCATTGAGATAGCGCACCCGAAAGCGGGCTTCGAATGGCCATTGCTTTAGCGAGCTAAGCTGAAAATAAAAAAAAAACAATTAAAGAGGCTTTGCGATTGTTGTAAAAATTACTCTAGCCGAGTGCTACGAGTCTGGAGGCTCAAGTAACAATACATTTACGATGAATTCATAGAGTCAGGCTTTTTAATGTTTAGCGCAGCTATACCCCCACCTTTTCTACTTTTGTTTGATTAACCAGTTGACCAGGAACAGGTAGATGAATAAAACGTATTGATTTATTGATTGATTGCTCGGTATGGGCCTTTAGTATTTGCATTACACCAGAATGATGCGCCTTGCAACGACACGACAATTGCCAACTATAAGAAGTTTTTTGTGCGTAGCATCATTATTTTTTTCAACGCATTGCTTATATTGCTAATAAACGTGAGGAATCTTTAGATCATGGAACCTTGTTTGAACTCAACAATACTAGCGTAGCCCAGGCTCTGTAGGCGAAAATTCTTCCATGAATTTTGTTCACTAAATATTATCGTCACCTATGGGCTTACGCTACCGTGCACGTGCATCTGCGCTGCAGTTTTCCGATAACTACCTGATAAAAATCATGATGTGGACGCATCACAAGAATATTGCCACGTTCCATTTCCCAAGTTTTTGTTATCGTCCCAAAACACCACACGATTCTCAGCGCAAACCGCGCCTGCAGTTTTCGAGAGGGTTCCGAACTGTAGTAGATCATTTCGATAAGATCACGCCCACTGTGCGAATGGTACAGATTGTTCTGGAACGTACGCCGCCGCAAGCGATAGCGCTAGAACATTCGACGGCGGGAGTATAAATGCCGACGCGCTTCGCCGCTTGTCAGTTGTTGATCGAAGGCCGACGCTCCGTTCGCCGCTATCAGTCTGAGACTGCTATCTGTGCGAGACTGCTGCTGTAATTAGACTTTCTGTTTACCGGGCACAGGTTCGCCCAAATAAACAGTTACATTCCAACAAGAAGTCTCCTGTCTTCGGCCACGTCACGACCCCGTGACATTTGGTGGAGGTGCTGCTTCGTTCATGTACCGGACGCCCCCGTCAAGCCGTGAACCCAGCCCACGTCGCGGAGAAGACACAGACGCCAACCAGGAGCAGCGAACAAGCCGCCGACAGCAAGGGCTACCACCGGAATACGGGCTTCTACACGACAAGCCGCGGAAGACCAAGGCCATGACCGCGACTGCAGCGACAATGACAACCGCAGCGTCCCAGCCCACGATGGTCATGCATCAACCCAGGGAACCACCAACTTTCCATGGGTCATCGTTCGAAGACCCGGAGTCCTGGCTAGAGACATACGACCGTGTGGCCGCCCTCAACCACTGGGACCATGACGAAAAGCTGCGTCGTGTGTTCTTCTATTTAGAAGACACCGCAAGGACCTGGCTCGAAAATCGGGAGTCCACGCTCCGAACATGGGATGTTTTCTGCGGCGCATTCCTGCAAACGTTCGCGAGCGTCGATCGAAAAGAGAGGGCCGCTGCTTTATTAGAGACTCGGGTTCAGCTACCAAATGAAAATGTCGCCATTTTCACAGAAGAAATGACCCGACTATTCCGTCACGCTGACCCAGACATGCCTGAGGAGAAAAAAGTTCGTTTCCTCATGCGAGGGGTCAAACAGGAGCTCTTCGCGGGGCTGATGAGAAACCCACCGAAAACTGTCGAAGAATTTGTAGCCGAAGCGACCACTATTGAAAAGACCCTGGACATGCGCACCAGACAATATAATCGTCGCCTGACTGCAGACTGCGCTGCTGCTCAAGCCATTAACTCCGGAGACCTGCGTGAAACAATCCGAGCGATCGTGCGGGAAGAGCTGCGCAAGCTGTTGCCTTCGGCGCAGCCTCAAGTGGATTCGATCGCCGACATTGTGCGAGAAGAAGTTCGGCAATCGCTTCAAGTTCCCCACGCACCGCTGCCCGAGCCGGAAGCTATGAGCTACGCCGCTGCACTGCGCCACAACGCTCCTCCCCGTCCACGCCAAAACGCCGCCCCATCGCACTTCCGTCGACAGACGCCACCGCCGCCACCACCCCCACCGACGTCATACCGTTCGCCAGCGGCCCAGCGCAGTGCACCGAGGAAGACTGACGTCTGGCGCACCCCTGACCATCGCCCGCTCTGCTACCACTGCGGCGAGGCCGGACACACATACCGCCGTTGCCAGTACCGACAGATGGGATTGCGTGGCTTCGCCGTCAATGCACCGCGCCCACAGCCAGGAGAACGACCACGTGACATCGCCGACTACCTGACAGGAACTCGGTGGACACCACGAAGCCCTTCGCGTTCGCCGTCGCCCAGCCGCCGCACATCACCGCACCACCGACAGTACTCTGGCCCAACGCGGGGCCGTTCTCCTAGCCCGTATCCGGGAAACTAAGGGCAGCAACCGGTGGAGGTGCGGTTGCTGTGCGACGAACTACCGAAGATCCTCCGACGACGACGACGCCGCGACGGAGCTTTCCGAACACAACGCCAACCAGGCAGAGCCCTGACGGCGAAAGCTCACTTACCGAAGGTGGCCTGACGACGCAACATGGAAGCAGCGGAACAAGCCGACGCAGCCGTGACCCGACGCCACGCCCTAACTGTAATGCGAGACGGCGAATTAGCGACCTCGACGTTCTTATCGACGGCCACAGTGTGACCGCTCTCGTCGATACTGGAGCCGACTATTCTGTCATCAGTGAGTCGTTCGCCGCGAAGTTAAAGAAAGTTAGGACAGCTTGGAAAGGCCCTGAAATCCGCACAGCCGGAGGTCATCTCGTAACGCCTGCAGGAATCTGCACAGCGAGAGTCACCATTAACGGCCGTATTTATCCTACAGACTTCGTAGTCCTACAGCGTTGCTCGAGAGATGTCATCCTTGGCATGGACTTCTTATGCCTCCATGGTGCTGTCATCAACCTAAAAACAAAGTCGATAACGTTATCCACAGAAGAAGCACTACCGCCGCGCACGCCGTCTGGACACCATGCCTTGAATGTGCTTGAAGAACAAGTCACCATTCCGCCTCGCTCAAGCGTCATTATTTCAGTCGGCGCTCCTAAATCACCTGACTTCGAAGGCGTCGTTGAAGGCAGTCAGCATCTGTTGGTCACCCGAAATATTTGCGTCGCAAGAGGAATTGCAGAGTTGCGGGAAGGCAAAGCAACGGTTATGCTCACAAATTTCAGCAATGAGTACAAACATGTGAACAAAGGAACAACGGTCGCATACATCGAAGAAATTGTCGAAGCCACCAGTGCTTTAGCCCTCGCCGATTCTGCGGAACCTGCTCAGAGGAACCAAGCCCCTCCCATAGCTTTCGACGTCAATCCCAGACTTCCGAACAATAAGCAAGAACAGCTCAATGCTTTGCTCCTGCAATACGAAGATTGCTTTTCGTCGTCATCGAAAATTCGGCAGACCCCAATCACGAAACATCGCATCATAACCGAAGAAAATGCCAGACCACTCCGTCAGAGTCCGTACAGGGTTTCGACGCGAGAACGTGAGGCCATCAAGAGACAAGTTGATGAAATGCTGCGGGATGATATTATCCAGCCGTCCAAGAGCCCATGGGCATCCCCCGTGGTGTTAGTGAAGAAAAAGGATGGGACCCTACGTTTCTGCGTCGATTATGACCGCCTGAACAAAATCACAAGAAAGGACGTGTATCCTCTCCCACGAATAGACGACGCACTTGATCGGCTCCATAACGCCAAGTACTTTTCGTCAATGGACCTCAAGACTGGCTATTGGCAAATCGAAGTAGACGAAAGAGACCGAGAGAAGACGGCGTTTATAACACCGGACGGCCTCTTCGAGTTTAAGGTGATGCCCTTCGGCCTTTGCTCAGCGCCTGCAACTTTTCAACGCGTTATGGATACAGTACTGGCAGGATTGAAGTGGCAGACTTGCCTTGTGTACTTGGACGACGTCGTCGTGTTTTCCTCGAGTTTCGACGAGCATCTTCGGCGCCTTGAAGCTGTACTTCAAGCCATCAAGACTTCCGGACTCACACTGAAGCCAGAAAAGTGCCGATTTGCGTATAAAGAGCTCTTGTTTCTGGGGCACGTTATCAGCAAGTCTGGAGTTCGTCCTGATCCACGGAAAACAGCCGCCATCGCCGAATTCCCGCCGCCCACTGACAAGAAAGCCGTGCGCCGATTTCTGGGCCTGTGCGCCTATTATAGGCGGTTCGTGAAAAACTTCGCCCGCATCGCCGATCCTCTCACTAACCTTACCAAGGCCGACGTGGAGTTCAAGTGGGAAACGCCACAGGAACACGCTTTCCAGGAGCTTAAACATCGCCTCCAGACGCCTCCGTTACTTGCCCATTTCGACGAATTCGCCGAGACAGAAATACATACTGACGCAAGCAGCGTAGGTCTTGGCGCCGTTCTTGTGCAGAGGGCTGACGGACTTGAAAGGGTTATTAGTTACGCCAGCCGATCGCTATCCAAAGCAGAAGCAAATTATTCCACAACAGAAAAGGAGTGCCTCGCCATCATCTGGGCTACGTCGAAATTTCGCCCATACCTCTACGGCAGGCCCTTCAAAGTTGTGAGCGACCACCACGCCTTGTGTTGGCTAGCCACTTTGAAGGACCCTTCAGGTCGCCTCGCACGATGGAGCCTGAGACTTCAAGAATATGACATTACTGTCATTTACAAATCCGGCAAAAAACACTCCGACGCCGACTGTCTCTCCCGTGCGCCTGTCGACCAACCGCTACCCGACGACCCGGATGACGACTACTTCTTGGGAACGATAACTACCGACGACTTCGCTGAACGACAGCGGGCCGACCCGGAACTTAAGGCCCTAATAGAATACCTCGAAGGCAGGACCGCCGAAGTCCCGAAGGTATTCAAGCGTGCACTTGCGTCGTTTTTTCTACGAAACGGTCTTCTACAAAAGAAAAACTTTTCACCGCTTCGGGCTAAGTATCTCCTTGTGGTGCCTTCAGCTCTGCGACCAGAACTCCTGCAGGCCCTGCACGACGATCCGACGGCAGGGCACCTCGGTGTTTCGCGCACGCTCGCGAGGATACAAGAGAGGTACTACTGGCCGCGTCTTACAACCGACGTCACTCGTTATGTGAAGACATGCCGGGACTGTCAGCGACGCAAGACACCGCCGACAAGGCCAGCGGGACTTCTGCAGCCAATTGATCCACCTTGCCGACCTTTCCAGCAGATTGGTATGGACCTACTGGGGCGGTTCCCGACGTCGGCTTTCGGAAACAAGTGGATCGTGGTAGCTACCGACTACCTCACCCGCTACGCCGAGACAAAAGCCCTGCCAAAAGGCAGTGCATCCGAGGTAGCTAAGTTCTTCGTCGAAAATATCGTCCTACGTCACGGTGCCCCGGAGGTCCTTATCACCGACAGAGGAACGGCATTCACTGCCGACTTAACTCAAGCGATCTTGGCATACAGCCAAACAAACCACCGCCGGACGACAGCGTACTACCCACAGACCAACGGCCTCACCGAGCGGCTTAACAAGACGATCGCTGACATGCTGTCAATGTACGTCGATGTTGAACACAAGACGTGGGATGCCATTCTTCCGTATGTGACCTTCGCATACAACACGGCGGTGCAGGAGACGACGCAGATATCTCCATACAAATTGGTTATCGGAAGGAGCCCGGCAACGACGCTCGATGCCATGTTACCCAACGTCACCCACGAAGAAAACCTCGATGTGAGCGAGTACCTTCATCGCGCCGAAGAAGCCCGACAACTTGCGCGGCTCCGTATCAAGAATCAACAGACGACCGACAGCCACCGTTACAATCTTCGACGACGCTTCGTGGAATACCAGCCCGGTGAACGTGTTTGGGTGTGGACGCCGATACGCCGACGTGGACTAAGTGAAAAGCTTCTGCGACGGTACTTCGGACCGTACAGGGTGGTGCGACGTCTCGGCCCACTTGATTACGAGGTTGTCCCCGACGGCATCACGAACTCTCAACGACGCCGATCGCGACATGACGTCGTCCATGTCGCGCGCTTCAAGCCGTTTCATGCACGTTAACAAACTGAAACAGTGTTTTTTGTATTATTGTTGTATCGTAATTTATTCATTGTACTTTCTTGCATTATTATTGTACCTTCATCTTTAGTTAAAGCATCGAGACGATGCCTTTTTCAGAGGGGGGCAATGCCACGTTCCATTTCCCAAGTTTTTGTTATCGTCCCAAAACACCACACGATTCTCAGCGCAAACCGCGCCTGCAGTTTTCGAGAGGGTTCCGGACTGTAGTAGATCATTTCGATAAGATCACGCCCACTGTGCGAATGGTACAGATTGTTCTGGAACGTACGCCGCCGCCAGCGATAGCGCTAGAACATTCGACGGCGGGAGTATAAATGCCGACGCGCTTCGCCGCTTGTCAGTTGTTGATCGAAGGCCGACGCTCCGTTCGCCGCTATCAGTCTGAGACTGCTATCTGTGCGAGACTGCTGCTGTAATTAGACTTTCTGTTTACCGGGCACAGGTTCGCCCAAATAAACAGTTACATTCCAACAAGAAGTCTCCTGTCTTCGGCCACGTCACGACCCCGTGACAATATTATAGTGCCGAATGAACAAATTGTCAGCTTATACAAAAGTGGCATGGAATATTGCAATAACACCTTGTTCCTACCCGTTACAAAATGCGACTAACGGGGATGGGAAGAAATTATTTCCTTTGTTTCTACGTTTTTTTTACTTTGCTAAGAAAGACAACTAGACTAGTTGACTAAAGGCTACTGCAAGCGCGATAATAAAAAAAGTTGCTAACTCATTAGTTTTTTCTAGAGAGCGAGTCCTAAAAGCCATGGTTGTGTTTTGGTAGACTGTCGTTTGTTCTTTGTTTTTTTTTATGTGTCATTTGACACGTTCTTCCTTTCCTCTTCTAGTTTAGAAAATGGGAGCCACATAAACACCGTGAATACAGTGCGCAAACTGCAAATCTTTTCTATTTTGTGTTTTTTTCTAGCAGTACTCGTTAATACGCGGTCCTGGTTCTATCACTCTCATTGTGTGCCCGTGTGCCGATCCAGTGATCGCGTAGCCGCCGGGATGAAGGGTTTTTGCCATCACTTGCTTCGTTTCAGCTTTATTTCTTTTTTTTTTTGTTCTTTCTGGCGTCTTCACAGCGAAACCGCGGGGAAAAAATGACGAAGAATAAATAAAAAAACTTATATACGTGGTTGGTTCTCTAGGCGGACAATATGTTTTTTCCGAGTGAAAGTACACCCGTTGCCCGTCAGCGAATGGTTGGCGCT
The DNA here is from genome assembly GCF_043290135.1 of Rhipicephalus microplus. Taxonomy (NCBI): domain Eukaryota; kingdom Metazoa; phylum Arthropoda; class Arachnida; order Ixodida; family Ixodidae; genus Rhipicephalus; species Rhipicephalus microplus. The sequence continues at coordinate 373,032 of NW_027464623.1, forward strand.
GACACGGACACGAGCACTGAGCAAACAGTCACCAGAACTTCGTCCGTATTTCGGGCAGCTCCTTCAAAGGCAGCTCCTCTAAAAAAGATGGACGAGAATGCAGGAAGAGGTTAAGTTGGAAATATGGGGAACAGAAAAAAACACGTGCGCTCGTCAAACGACAGCTGAAGGGGCTGGTAGATTTATTGAATCGGGACCTTTGGAGCCAGGTGCTTGCGCTGTTTAACTTCCTGCGCATTGCGAGACACACAGCTTGTGCAATTATTATGTTAGTCCCATTACGCACCTGTCACTGAATATATGAAAGAACATTTTTGCATTGTTTTTCTTTGCCACTTTATTTTTTGAAAGTACAGTACAGTCCGGATATGTTTCATTCGTTCAAAAAGAAGAAGACGGAAAGTATTTCAATACATTGAATAATCTCACCGAATACGTTTGCATAATTTGTGTGCTTACAATGGCCCACCTCAGTGTATAAGTGATTACGGCACTCTACTGCTGATTGATAAGACGAACTAGCTGGTTTGGTGTGTCATCGCTATCCTTATGAGAAGCACTCCATTACCAAACAGATCACGTTTCAGTCGAAGAGCGAACGACTTTAGTCGACAGTTTTAGACGTGCTAAGTGTTGCCACAGAGATGGCGGACTTCATGGAGTTAAGTATCTTGTCTGCTATGGGTAGAACGTTTGAGGCAGGACAGCTTCGACCAGATAGAGTTGACATAAACGAGCATTACATATAAGAGAAGTTACAGGCTCGATTCGGTAGTTACAAGTACATCCCCGTTTCTCGCGTCTCGCCATCTATCTTACGGAGTGAAACTTCTTGAGAAATCACGATCTTAATCTGGCTTCAATCCGCCCGTGCGCTGTGCATGGACGATGCAAAGGTGCTAAACATAAGTATGCACAACCATCTAGAAAGCGTGTAAAGCGCGCATGTGGTTCAAAAAGTAAAAGGCCGCAACACCTTATAGACACCGACATTTAACCACACTTCATTCAAATGATACTACACATCAAAGGTTAAGAAGTACAATACAAAAGACACTTGCCTAAAACAAAATAGCAGACCGCGGTTCCCGATGCACTGCACATTGATTCGCCCCATTATCAGCACTCACTTCGTTGATCTGCCTTAAACTTCTTATTTCTTCTGCTTACGTGGCTTTGTTTATTTGTAAAAATTGAGCTTAGTTGTGACTGTGAAATAACTAGGACTATGTAGAAAATAATATCAACGAGCTTTACGAAATTAGTTGCACTAAACTCAAAGCCAGTTTGCCTTGGAGCTACAACAGATATGGTGCTCGGCTGCTGACGAGCCAGTCAATGATTCGGTACCAAAAATGGTGGTGGCATTTAGGTAGAGGCGAAAAATGCAGCTCTACCAGCTTTTTCTGTGGTCGTGCAGTGCTTTTCGCACAGGCCTGGAGTTATTACTGGTCATAATTTTTTCTGTGCTCTTTTTACGGGATGTATATTAGGCTACTCCGCAAATGTAAAACAGATATATTCTTATTTTAGTAATTGCTTTATCCAGCGCATACTAAAATATGGTTGTCACTTTTGATTAGCTTGCTGTTTTTTCTTAGTTTTAAATATATCCAGTATTCAATATTCGTCGCATATTCAATTTACGTCGCGTTTCGCTCGCGTGAAAATTTCAGCTAAAAGACAGCGCTTATGCCGTACTTTTATTCCTTAAGTTTGCGTTTACCTGCGTTCCCCCAACATCTTAATATGTCTGAATACGGCCGTATTGCCGTTCTTGCTCAATGAAGTATGATGGGCCATTCGCTTGCCATAAACAACGGGTCCTCGAGAGAGATTACAAATACTGTTTTAGCTTGGGAACTGATGGCAGTGTTCTCAACAGAGCATATAAAATAGTAATCTCCCCTCTAACTCGAGCCATACTTTAAAAGGCTGATTTAGTAAGCTGTCTTGCGAAATTACAGGTTGGAGACCCCTTTCCAAAAATGAGATACAACATCGTATCATCCCCACTATTTTTCCGCGTTTCCATTCCAAGGTGCATTCTCTCGTCATATGAACACCCATCTTATATGAAAGAATGTAAGCATGTTTTCGTTTTTCTTCTCGACGTTGCTTGCAAGACACGTTTCGGGGTCATTGTAGTTATAAAGGAGCCATTCAAAACATATAAAATTATCCTTTAAAGACTTGGAGTCACTAGATGTTAAGATTAAGAGAGATAGAATGTACACGCGGACTTCCATTGCTGCTTTGTAATCTTGCCCCAATCATCTAACTGCCTTAACTATAGACTCATTTTTACAGGTAGGCGCAGTGTAGATAATAACGACAATTCGTCTTACTTGGTTTTATTCTGGGTAGACCATAATAAACAGGTGGCTTCTGTGTCTTTAGCGTTTTTTGAATGACAAGTTAAACTACTCTGTCAGGCTGAAGCCCTGTGTGAATTAGAAGTGTGGCAGCTTGGGCTAGTTGGTATGGCATGACGATAGTTATAGCGCGAGAACAAAGCGACGACACAGAAGAATTTATAAGCTAAAAAGTTATTTTCTATGTGTTATACTCCACTAAGTTGGCTAATGGCCTATCTGTGGAAGTTCTGAATGTTTTATCATTGCGTTCTTGATTAGCGCCAATTGAACAACTTCAATCAGGACGTCTTGAGGGGCTAGTTGGTTCATTCTATTCAGGTAAAAAATTGCGCTGAAATAGAAAGGACACCACAAAGAAGGAACACTTAAACAGATCGAGCGCAAACTACCAACTGTTTTTTATTGACTGTAGAACGTCGGTAAAATAGGGAACCCGTACATAGCTGCGCCGACGCGTCGAGGATCAACACGTGCTACTTAACGCACCTTATCAATCAAAAAGGACACTTCTGCACCGTAGAGCGATACCGAGGCCTCACTTACACAGCTATCACCTTTCATGTTGATGAAGAATGCTTCCAACACCTCACGAGCACACGTATCTCTGCTATGTCCCAGTATCTTAGTCTCCTGAAATAGTGGTTCGCATCCACATGCTGCGCAGTGTGCAGGCAAATTTCCCATTTCACTATTTTTGATCGACAGCTGGTGTTCACGTATGCGATCGTTAACGCAGCGGCCTGTTTGGCCCACGTAAGATCTGCCGCAGGAAAACGGAGTCGCATATACCACTCCCACATCGCATTGCACCACCGGGTTGGCATGCTTCTTGTTACACAGGCTAGTGCGCTCATTGCCGCTCGAAATTCGCGCGCACAACCTCGAGAGCTTCTTAGGTGCAGAAAACACCATGTCAACTCCGTGCCGGTTAGCAACCTTCTTCAGGTTGTGCGTCACCCGGTGTGTTATGGATTGCATTTTAGAGAATTCAGCTATTGGTTTTCAAAATTCCACGGGTCTGAGTGTTGATAATTTTATGTCGCTTTTGGAATTCTATCTGAAACACACTTTCATAGGTTTTGACAAGGGTTTGTACCTCCAAAGAAAAGGCATTTGTATTGGTTCCTGTGTTGCCCCTGTTTTGTGTAACATTTTCCTGGCCTACATTGACCGCGATCTGCTTGAGGTGTTTAGAAGTGACGGAGTGTTAAAGATTTTTAGGTACGTAGACGATTTCCTGGTAGTTTTGGACAAACAAACGAGTACTAACAGTAATGTGCACAACGTTGTAAAGAAGTTTAACAAGTATGGGAGGGGTCTATGTTTTACTTACGAGCTACCGCAGGAAGGAACGCTTCAGTTTTTAGATCTTAAGCTCATATTCAAGCATCAACATACTTGTTATGCGTACTGTCCGCGTGCTAGAAAGAAGCCTTTACCATATACATCATCACATTCTAAGGTAGTTAAGAGGGCGATCGCTTCAATGTGTTTGGAGTCTGCGCTGGTGAGGTCGTGCTCGCATGAGAGGCAGGCCAGCTTCCGTGCTCAGATTGAACGACTGAAGGCAGCCGCGTTCCCGCAGTCTGTGCTGGCGGCGGTGGCCGAAACCCTCCTGAAGAAGCTAAAAGGGCGATCACGGAAGCAGTGCCTGAAAGACGCGCCCAGTGGGCGTGAGAGGCCGTTAGTGGTACCCTATTTACACCGGGTGACGCACAACCTGAAGAAGGTTGCTAACCGGCACGGAGTTGACATGGTGTTTTCTGCACCTAAGAAGCTCTCGAGGTTGTGCGCGCGAATTTCGAGCGGCAATGAGCGCACTAGCCTGTGTAACAAGAAGCATGCCAACCCGGTGGTGCAATGCGATGTGGGAGTGGTATATGCGACTCCGTTTTCCTGCGGCAGATCTTACGTGGGCCAAACAGGCCGCTGCGTTAACGATCGCATACGTGAACACCAGCTGTCGATCAAAAATAGTGAAATGGGAAATTTGCCTGCACACTGCGCAGCATGTGGATGCGAACCACTATTTCAGGAGACTAAGATACTGGGACATAGCAGAGATACGTGTGCTCGTGAGGTGTTGGAAGCATTCTTCATCAACATGAAAGGTGATAGCTGTGTAAGTGAGGCCTCGGTATCGCTCTACGGTGCAGAAGTGTCCTTTTTGATTGATAAGGTGCGTTAAGTAGCACGTGTTGATCCTCGACGCGTCGGCGCAGCTATGTACGGGTTCCCTATTTTACCGACGTTCTACAGTCAATAAAAAACAGTTGGTAGTTTGCGCTCGATCTGTTTAAGTGTTCCTTCTTTGTGGTGTCCTTTCTATTTCAGCGCAATTTTTTACCTGAATTGAACAACTTCAGGTTGTCAGTTTTTATGCTGTAGTTTATTTATTCATAATTTTTATTTTCCGTGTATTACATTTCAATCTAGACCCTTGTAAGAACGTTCAGTACTCCAATGCCGACACGATCTACATTCGCACAGGAAATTAGCCAAAGCTTTATTACACTTCTTGCGTGGTAATGGCTTACTGAATAGGCTATAGCACCCCGGTTTGGTTATTTTTTTCGTGCGTATACTTTTTTGATCGCTTGCTTTTTTTCTAGTGTTTTTTTTTACCCTTGCCTTCGCGCAGAGTAGCAAACCAGATGTAACAATTTTAGATAACCTCCCTGTTTTCTCTCAATTTGTTCTGTTTCTCTGCAAAATTGGTGTGCAATGAGGATGCTTTTTTATATGCCATTGTTTCTAAGGAGTATGCCCTTCGCTCAGATATTAAATGCCATCAGGTATAATGAATGCGGATTTAGATGTTGAAGGTACATGTTGCAAATTTGATTGAGTTATGTATATTGCGAAGTATATAATGTATGCATAATTAGGCACTACGTCGTGAACACTAAACACGCACGCAAAAGAAATAATCGAAAGTAAAATTTTGCGAAGCTTTCAAGGGGGATATAGCAAGCCAGTACAGGCACTAAGAATAAATTCATTTTTGTCTTAAACATAAAGGTTAAGGTTTATTGATTTGCTTAAATGTTGTGCTTGCACAGATATATAGTGACAAGACACTAATAAACTGAGTCCCAGTGTTAATGCCATGTAACAACTCTAGTGAAAAAGTTCTTGAGCTGGTCTTATGTGGAAGATGATTGAGGCAAGCTTACAACTAGTTTTATGAGAGTTGTTTTGTTTAACTGACAGACGTTCGAAACAAAACACAGTACACTACTCACAAGCTCATAATCCTTTACGTGTAATGTTTTTCTCGCATAAAAATGTGCTGTAGTTAGGCTATAGGGTAACTCAAAGCCCAAACTTGCGCTAATATCAAACGTTAGAGCGAAATGCACATGATGCTGGAATGTACTTACAAAAGAAACGATAGCAATGATGCTTAACCTATTTAAAGTGTACAAATGACGGTTCCTGAGCATAAAAACTGGGAAGGCGATCCTTATAACAAAAGGTGCTGCCATAATCGCGCTCAAGCGTTGAGAAATGTGTCCACTTTATTCAATGTTATGTTCCTTCACAAGCATTTCTGCCATCACTCACTACTATACCCAAGATCAGGCTTCCATAACTGCCTATGCGTCTTTTAGACGTCTGTGCCAAACTCTGTTAGCTTAACGTGTCGAAAAATTGATAGCATTGTATGTTCGTACTTTTAGTACATTGGTAAATCTTACATCCAGCATGAGTACTGCGAAATGTAAGAATTCAGCGAGACACCCAAGTCGACTTTAAGACGTTTCATCTAGGCGTGCGAGCCTAGGAGAACCGATCCAAGACATAGATATCATGAAGCCGCTTTGAAAGTTTCAGCCCACTTCAGACGTAAAAAGACCATTTTTGCTGACGTCATTTTTTTCTTGTATGGTTAGTTCAATATTCTGTACATATGTGTCTATCAAGAACGGAATGTCATTCAATCTTGTTGTAAGAATTGACATGAGATATATTTATCACTATGCTACCACGGAACGTGAAATGCAATTTCTCTCTGTCTTCTGGTGACACCGTCCTTTCACTCGGTTGAAGAAGACAACCGTGATTTACGACGCCGAGCTGACACTCTTTGTTCTATTTAGAAATATGATGGGAAAGGCCTCACAGTGATAACATGAAAACGGACGCTGAAAACTGAACTGTTTGATTTCGCAGAAGATGTAGGGCATTGTATAACTATAAAATATAGAAACCAGTGCTTCTTGACACCCAGCAAAATGGACAGGCTGCGTAGATACATTACTATCCACACGCAAGGCATTCTGCCAATCCATTTGACTCCGGTGAAATGTATTATCAGTGGTGCCCTTCGCAAATTAATAGTGCGTACAGCTGTTACGCTTTTTCGGGTCACAAAGAGCCAACCCCGCTCCAAGATCGAAACGGGCCACTGTTCTTGATGGTTTATAAAGTTATCGTTCTTGTAATTGTCAATGCGAGAAATTGAATTGAAGCTTTGCTAGAGTGACGTTGTTTGAAGTATTTTTTGTAGGCGCCATGCCGGGGAAGTGCTATGCCCGCATGGCATAAATATTAATATTAATCACATGGGCGACTATTTAAAAAACTACTAAAACTTGGCACATCCACTGCAATTTGGCCTATTATTATTTGGCAGACAACTTTTTGTTGACAAATGGGGGATAAAAATGCACCAAAAATGAATAGATGTTTCTTTATTACACACAACTATCGAGAACGAAAAACTGCTAGGTAAAGGCAAGAATAGGGACATAATTTGTTGTTTATGACAATAACTTCGTTGAATTGAAGTGAAAGACATTACATTAAAGTGGGCGAATAACTACGCATTCTGTTTATTTGATTAGAACCCACTTCTTTCCAGGCTGTGGTTATTATTTTTCTTTTAATTTCATTCAAGTCATAATCATCACCAGCCTGACGCCCACTGCAGGACAAAGGCCGCTCCTATGTTCCGCTAGTCAATTCGGTCGTCTGCTCGCAGCTGCCACTTTATACCTGCAAGCTGAATCTCATCTCCCCAACTAACTTTCTGTCTCCCCATAACCCACTTGTCTTCTCTGAGAATCCAGTCAGTTGCCCTTAATGACCAGCGGCTATCCTGTCTAGGTGCTACATGCCCAGCGCATGTCCATTTCCTCTTCTTGATTTCAACTATGATATCCTTAACTCCGGTTTGTTCCCTTATACACTCTGCTCTCTTCTTGTCTCTTATGGCTACACCTACCATTTTCCTTTCCATTGCTCGCTGCGTCGTCCCCAATTTAAGCTGAACCCTCTTTGTAAGTCTCCATGTTTCTGCTCCGTAGCAGAGTGCCAGCAGGATGCAGCTGTTACATACCTTCCTTTTAAGGGATAGTGGCAATCTACCAGTCATGATTTCTGAATGCTTGCCGAATGTGCTCCACTCCATATTTATTCGTTTAGATACTTTGATCATCAGGTTCACCTCCGTGGTTACTACCTGTCCTAAGTAGACGTACTATTTTACAACATCAAGTGCACTGCACGCGCTGTTCTCTTCGGAAGTTATCGTATCTTGCTTTCGCTTTTCTGCAGAATAAATATATGAACTACTTTTCTGCTCTTCTTGTCTAAATCAATAATCATGAATTGTAATTTATCCCCTGGATTACTCAGCAATGCATGGTCATCGGTGGGGCGCAGGTTACTAATTTACCCTCCTTTAGTTCTTATCTCTAACTCTTCCCATTCTAGGCTCTTGAAAACCTGTAAGCACGTGGTAAAAAGCATTGGGGAAATTGTGTGCCCTTGTATTACACCCTTTTTTCATTGGTATTCTGTCGCTTTCTTTATAAAACACTCTGGTTGCAGGTGGCTCTTTCTAAATTGCTTGCAAGATGTTTATATATGAATCGTCGACGCCCTAATTCCACAGTGCCTTCATCACTGCTGATATCTCTACTGAATGAAATGCCTTCTCGTAAGTTTATGAAGGCTATGTATTCAAGTATGAATCACTAAAATACTGTTCATAAACTACAAAGAATGCTAATTATTCCTCGTCCTCATTTATATTGTGGTATATAGCTAAGTATAGCAAACATAACAGTTTGCTGACGTCGCGTGTTTATGCATATTAACTAAAATGACACCTTATTTTTTCTACATTGGGCTACTAGGAATAGCTGACCGTTCCTATCGACTTCAGTTCGCTTGTTATAAGCAAATGAAGGCTAGGTGTGGCATATGCTGGCTGAATGATGGTAAGACTAGGGTAATGAAGGCTGATTTTCGCTAATGAATATGCTATTCGTTGTTATAACGGCAATATTGCCTTCATGAAATCGAGAAGTAGTTGTGGTGTTTCAAGCACATAGACATCCACTGTGGTAGCCTAGATACTATGACATTGCACGTGTAAGCTTAAGGACGTGAGTTCCATTCTCTGTTTCAACTTTCACATTTTGTTGGAATGAAACGCAAAAAACAACAGCGGGCTGAGATGAAAGGTAAAGATCACCAAATATTCACATTTATTGCAGCTCCACCTCTAAAGAGTGCCTTCTAACTAAGCCCTTGTTTTGTCAAGTAAAATTCTTTAATTCTATTCAATAATTCTTTACATGAAATGCAACTTGAGTTGGTTTTTCCTGAACATTTTACCAGTAAAAAATTGAAGCGCAACCAAATTCTGAACGCTCACTAACGCTTTTCTCAGCATTGTCTAATGTATTATAAAACAAACTCCACGTATATAGAGATCAAAAGGCGCCACTGTAGCTCTTCCAAGGAAACTTTTCTTGTGCAGATGAAGTCTTCAAAGAACGAAGCACGCTCGAAGAATCCGTAAGAGCAAAGTTGAAGTTCGAGAAAGAATGGTGCTCATTTTAGAAACGTATCATAAAAATTGAACGCCTTTAGTCGAGTGTTTGAGGTTATTCTGGAATTCTAGAGCTGATGGCATGTCTTTTTTTCTTTCTAGGTAGGCATTCCCTTTAAGTTCGTAGTACATATCAACCGCATTTTTTCAGCATTTTTTTTTCGAAATCCTTCCAAGCTTGTCCGTTTGAAGTTGTACGCGAACTTCACGCACATTGTGATAAGAGTACAGACGTTCAACTTGAAGATTGTGGATAAGAAAGGGTGCAGTTCTTGTGAACTTTTTCACGAAAGAATGGTAAAAAGTTCTGTGTGATGTTGTACGCACTCTGAATACATTGTTTGAGAAGAATAGTGATATTGGACATTGAACAACTGTTACTGCTTCGAAATAGCTGAATATTCTCCGAATATTTCTCGAAGGTGGATAATCTCTGAAAAAATCACAGTATTGCCACGGAGGGAAGGATGATGAGTGGGGCAAAGCGTTCGTTAGTCCGCCCGTGCTTCCGTTCATCCGTCTGTGCGTCCATCTATCCATGCGTCCGTCCGTGCGTCTCTCTGTCCGTCTGTCCATGTACTGAACACTCCAAGTGCCGCCATCTCGGATCTTTTCATCATGTATTCATCATATACAAGTACCGCCATCATGTGGGCATTCCAAGGACAAAACTAGGGGTGGCTACTACTACTACTACTACTACTACTACTACTACTACTACTACTACTACTACTACTACTTATGCTACTACTACTACTACTACTACTACTACTGCTACTACTACTACTACTACTACTACTACTACTACTATGACATACATCGGGGAGGCATGACCTACGGCTTGAGGAGCTTCGCCCCTAAAATTAGCAGTTGACCTCACGTTACGAATATGGGCTTTTAGCTTGTGCTTTTAAAGACAATGTTATTGCTAGGTATATTTGAATGCAAAGAGAGTTGTCTGTCTATTTGTCTCTCTAACCAATGTTTCAGCTACCCGGTAAATGTCCAAAGTTTAGGCACTGGCTCAAAACTCAGCCATCTTGATCTGGTGGCTACGTTCATGCATGTGAACATTGTAAAAAAAAGAAACAATACGCATTGTTCGGCGCTACATCATTAAGTAAGTAGTGGGTGGTTGTCATTTACTAAAGAATACATAGATACGTAAAGCTGAAGACCTTGGTGTTTCCGTGACTGCGCTGAAAATGCGACGCTATAAACGGAAAAGCCTCTGCCGACGATATGGTGTTTATAAATTTCCTATTTGGGGCTTGACGTTCCGCAACACAATACGAATATGAGAGACGTCGAAATGGAGGACTCCGGAAGTCGCGGCCCCCTGGGGTTGTTTAATGTCCACGTAAACTTATGTACATGGGCTTCCACATTTTGATAATATGGTGCTGCCACCTGATAGTGACCCTGGGTTCTACATCAGCTGCGACAGAATAGTATGGTCTTTCCACGACATTTTTTAACATTGCTGCATTTCCAGATTACGGGATTGCGTTCACCGTGTTACCGGAACGAATGTTTAAGTGCAGTTTAAACTCCCCAGAAGTAAATGATTACGTAAGTACCTAAATGCATACTTTTGCGTTTTTAAAAACCACTAAATTTGGGTTATAGGAGCATTATAGCTATAATTATTTAGAAAACATTGAATAAGCCCTGTGGCAAATATATCAGAGAGGTTCTGAGCGTGTACAGTAGGTCAATATAAGCATGGACCATTAAATTGTGATTGTAGGTGCAATTGAAGTTCCGGAAATATAGACAGCCAATGCACATACACACACAAACACAAACACAATATATATATATATATATATATATATATATATATATATATATATATATATATATATATAATGAGATCTAACAGACAATAATGCCAAATGCCAAGGGAAATAGGTATTATACCCAATTGTAATGTATATGTGAAGAAAGAGAAAGAAAAGGGGGTGAAAAGGTAACTTCCCGTGGGCAGCAACCGAACCTGCTACCTTTACATAACGTGTTAGATGCCCTACCATCTGAGCTACCATGGCACCAGAAACTTTATAGAGCTTTTTATATATAAATTAAACGTGGGAGTGTCAGTCAGCGCCACCAGTTGCCATGGCAGCGAGTGTGGCACACTCCTTAACGGCCTGTCTTGGCATCACGTAGCACGTGAACATATTACGAGTTAATAGCTGACCAATAGTCCCTCGTATACAACCTAAATAGTGGGTGAATAGTGGATGAAAAGATAACTTGCCGTGTGCAGGAACCAAACCTGCGATCTTCGGATAACGCGTTTGATGCTCTACCAACTGAGCTACCACGGTGGGTTTCCCCTTAGACACTTTACAGGGTTTTATTGGGTTTTATGGAGTTTATAGACACCATGGAGCCAAACCACGAGATTGAAGTAACTAGAAGAATAAGAATGGGGTGGAGCACATTTGGCAAGAACTCTCAAACCATGACAGGTAGATTGCCACTATACCTCAAGAGGAAGGTATATAACAGCTGCATCTTGCCTGTACTTAGCTACGAAGCCGAAACACGGAGACTTACAAAGAGGGTACAGCTTAAATTGAGGACGACGCAGCGAGCAACGGAAAGGAAAATGGTAGGTGTAACCTTAAGAGACAAGAAGAGAGGAGAGTGTATTAGGAAACAAATCAGGGTTAAATATATCATAATTGAAATCAAGAAGAGAAATTGGACATGTGCCGGGCATATAGCACGTAGACAGAATAACCGCAGGTCATTAAGGGTAATTAACAGGATTCCTAAAGAAGGCAAATGGGTTAGGGGGAGACAGAAGGTTAGGTGGACAGATTAGAAGAAGAAGTTCGCGGGCATAAATTGGCAGCAGCAAGCAAAGGACCGAGTTGATGGGCGGAACATGGGAGAGACATCTGTCCTGCAGTGGACGTAGTCAATACCACTTGCTTCAGTGCTATAATGATTTTTTTCTTTTTTTCAAGGGGCACGAACCACATTTACTCCCACTATACGGAGAAAAAAGAACGGGTGTCCTGTGAAAAATACTGCGATGTAGATGCCCAGGAAGAACAGTATTGTTATTGTACGAGTAGTCTAGCGCTAGGGTGGCAGAATGGATTTTCGCAGAGCGGGCGTGAAAAGGCCGTATAGGGACCGCAGTACAGGTGCGCGTGATTTTTCGTGGAGACACACCGAGCCACCATTCATCGTTAGCGTAGAGAGGGCACTGACAACGGAGACAAAAAAAGAGAAGAACATGACACAAGCACTCACTTTTTAGTATAGAGAAAGAGAGAATAATGATAGGAAAGGTTGGGAGGTTGACTAGACGGTGTCCAATTTGCTATTCTACTCATAGGAAGAGAATTATGGGAGTAAAATAGAGACAGGAGAGAAATATTGCACATTCGGTTAAAGTTTTATGAAGAAAAAAAAAAACCGGCAGATTCCACGTACCTAGGAATCGACTTTATGCGAAGCATGCGGAGGAAAGGTGACCGCGTTGCAATTTCTTTTCATTGAGCGACACGTCATGAGATGACCCTAAATATATCTACAAACGTTCCACGCACAGACATATGTTGAAGAGTTGCAGATGTTTATATAACCACTTGTTTGCACTTGCGCAACGATGTCAACTCGAAGATGCCTAACCGCAACACCAAAAGCTGAAATTAAGCGCTGATGCTCGCGAAAGGCTGGCTCTGGACACTGCTACATTAATCAGCTTCAGCGCATGGCAGCTAACCACATCTGACGTTAACCCGACACAATCGCTGTATGAAGGAGTACATATGTAAGGATTATTTAGAAAACTGAGTAGGCAGCACTGTAGCACAATTTACGTTTCACGAAGATTAGCGTCTATTTGAAAAGCAGTTCCGAGACCTGTCGCAGCTCGGTGGTAAAATGCTTGACTGCCACTCGGAATGCTTGGGTTCGATTCTTGCTGGGACCCTGAAACATTGGCATTCGTCGGGGGCCAACGTTGCCTATGTCAGGTTTTTCCTAGCACTGACATTTATTCTGTCTTCATTGGGTCTACGCCAGCGATGTCGGGGATTCTTTAATGCCCACGCGTTAAAATTGCCCAGGTGTGTTCTCGTTGTTCCTGCACGTAGATATTATTAAGTGTCGATTACCTGTGGCACATACCCGCATAGCAGCGGCACATACCCGTCATTCGGTCTGAGGCACTGTCTGGCGAGAAGTGTGACGCTCGCGAGAATACCGGCCCTGGACACCGCTACTAACCACAGTTGACGTTAACCCCACGTGACAGATGTATCAAAGGAGTACATATGTAATGTTTACAAAACTGGGTAGGCAGCACTTCAACCACTATTAACGTTTCACGAAAAATAGCGTCTATTTGAAAAGTAGTTCCGACAACAGGCGTAGCTCTGCGGCTAAATGCTTTATTGCCTCGCAGAATGCTTGGGTTCGATTCCAGCTCGGACCCTGACATTTATTCTTTGCATTCGTCGGGTCGACGCTACCGATTTCGGGTATTTCTTAAAGCTCGTGCGTCGAAATTGCCTATGTGTGTTCTCGGCGTTCCTCGGTAGATACTAAGCGTCGATCACCTGTAACACATACCCGTAAACCAGCGGCACATACCCGTCATTCGGTGTGAGCCACTGTGTGGTGAGAAGTGTTTGACGACGTACATGACGGGATTGTGACAATATTGATGTCATGACCATGGCGTCATATTCGTCAAACCATCTTACCCTCCGATGCTAATTTTGGTGCGCACGCCAAGTTAAGGGGGTGAACACGAGAGCACCCAAATTTAAGGGGCTAGATAGATAGATAGATAGATAGATAGATAGATAGATAGATAGATAGATAGATATGCTCAAAGTCGCCGAAGTTTGCTGAGAAATGCTTCACATTTAAATCGGAAGAAAATTACACACAGAATACCAGGCATGCATCACTACACAGAAACATGGTTTAACGATCTACGTTACTTGCCAGTAAAAAAAAATAAGGTATTAACAACCACCACCATTCCACCATTTAGCATGTAAACATCATTCACAATGTAATAAATCTGACGATCTTGATCATTCGTTTTCAGTGACAATTTTCGTGACATTCGCGTAGATAGCGACTGTAGTTTTAGATCGGACTCTAACACTGGGCGACAATGACTCTAATTAGCAAAAAAGAAGATCCACATACATGTACCGCACTGCTACAAACCTAACGCAAGGACTCACATACTACGGATTGAGATGCGACGTAGGTTTTAGCTTGACATGAAAATGCTACTGAAAAATTGGGGGACCCTTAAGCATCGCCTTTAAAAGTTGAACGCAATTGCGAAATCCGGTCTCTAGTGCGCGCTTCAACCGCTAAGTGCATACTAATTATTGGGTTTTGTTACACCCCACCCCCCCCCCCCCCACACACACGCACACGCACACAAACGCGCGCGCACCGAAGCGTGACGTATCTGTAGTAATAGTGCAGGTTTTCGATCTATTTAACAGCACTTTCATTATGGAGCGAGCAACATCAGAAAGACAAAAAAAAAAGGCAGGAAAGGCGAGAAAAAAAATAAACGAAGCAACGGGCAAAAATACACATACAAAACGAAGAGCAAGACAGAAGTACACGAGTGTTGAAGATTGGGCGAGTTGGTTCGTCGTACTTGAACTTGTATAGCGCATTACGGGGAAGAAGAAACGGTCGAGCAGACTTACACAAGAGGACAGAGCGCTAACTTCTATTTCGTGGAGATAGACCGAGTCACCATTCATCGTTGGCGAAGAGAGGGCACTGACGACGGAGACAAAAAAAGAGAACATGACACAAGCACTCACTTTGTTCTTGCCGTGACACAAGCACTCACGTAATTCTATTCATCGACTGCAGCGACGCTGCCTGCCAGCACCTAACCGACGGTATTGTAATGACTTTTAAAGAATGTTTTAAACCGCTTTTATTGATTCATGAGATGCCAGTTGACAACAGCTTACGCTTTTTAGAATGGAATTTAATTTTTTCACCGGACCATGTGTGCTGGCTATTTGAACCTAGAACTATATAGAACTATAGATAGTTTGGATGACGTAAGTATGTTAGACATACTTACGTCATCCAAACTATCAACGCCAGCCCCAGTGGGGTGTCACCCATGCAACAAGGCACGCTGCAAGGTGTGCCCCCACATGACCACGTCGCGTATTGTTAAGAGCTCTGCGTCGAACTTCACTCTCTGGATAAAAGGCGATTTCGACTGCGACACGAGCAATGCAATCTACATGCTCCAATGCTCATTGTGTGACCTCCGATATATTGGTCAAACAGAGACAGCTTTCCGGTTGCGCTTTAATAATCACAGGTCACACGTCAGGTGCCTGCCTAGCCTTCCCCTGTCCAAACACCTCGCTACCCCAGGCCACTCTTTCGACAACATAACTGCCACAATACTCGAATCTGGTTTCAAATCGCACTACGAAAGGGAAGTTCGTGAATATTTTCTTATTCATAAATTTAACGCCATAGCGTCTGGAATAAACGAAAACCCAGGGAGGCTTACGTTTTTACCGGCAAATCAGATAAATCAACCGCCGTAGCCCACATACACGTTTGTCCACTGCCGTGATTACGTTGCGGTGTCATTGTCGACACATTAGTTAGTTGACCAGAATGCATGCACACTCTGTTACCACATTTGTGACATCAATGGTGATATTATGCTCATGTATATTTCACTGACAACGAACGTAACTTACCATAGCACTGCCTTTTTTTGTTCATTCACAAATGTTGCGATATCACAAGTGTCCATCATATTATTTGTATCTATGCTTTCAAGTCACCTTGCCCTACCATATTCTGTATAGCGCGCTGCTGCTCCGCTATTACCAAACTGCTGCGCATGTCTGAATATCTTTTTGTTAACATGTATGTCAATATTGCTAAAAGTGATGATTCACAATTGGGGGCCCCCATGCTATGTCTTTAAGAAGTGCGTGTTAGTGTAATATGCACGTATGCCCTGACGAAGGCCGGTCCCCGGCCGTAACGTTGGCAATAAAGCATCGTTTTTCGTTTGCTCGTTCGCTTCTTCTGGTGACTTATAAATATATATATATATATATATATATATATATATATATATATATATATATATATATATATATATATATATAAACAATGAAGTGCTAACATAGGACCCGAAAGTAAATGTTCAAAAAAATCAAGCACGTAGGAAAAATTGTTTTGTACAGGACTGACGTTTCGGCCGCGGGACCGGCCTTCGTCGGAGTGATGTGAACATGCGACGGTAACGCAATATAAAAAGGCCAGTAACGTATCATAGCGCTGTTAATGGCTGACAAGCGGTTGTTAAAAGCACGTGGGACACAGTGCGCGTGATAGGACAAGAAACAAATGAGATTACAAGCGTGCGAAGACGAAACGAATAAAAAATCATTAACACTAAGTAAAAAATTATGAAGCCACATAACGTGTGTATCACTGGCACAAACATCAATACACGTCATAGGTACAACTACGAGCAAGTTATCGATAAACATAAACGCGGGTATACCATCTTGTCATGATCCGACAACAAAGCTGAAACAGGGAACTAATCTATCTGCGTGAAAGCATAGCGGCAATAATAGCGGTGGTAGTCAAGGGTGTTTAGGAAGCTAAATGGGTAAAAATGAAAGTTTGCCAGTGCTTTCATTCATACCACAAGTGGCGGCTTTAAACTTATAGATTAAATACGATTCTCGAAGTTCTCTTTCGTGGTGGGAACGGAAACCCGATTGAAGGATTGTAGCTGTAATACTATCAAATGAGTGGCCCGGAATGTGCACGTGTTTTGATAGCGGAAAATTAGGAATGGTGGCAGCATGACATTTGTGGTTGTTAAAGCGATATCTGAAGGGTGTTTCGGTTTGTCCAATGTATTGTAATTTGCAGACGGAACATTCCAGCCAATAGATGCAATTGTAAGTGTCACACGTAAAATTTCCTTTAATTTTATAGAAGAAATCAGAAGCAGTGCTTTTAGCAATGTGTGACGTCGTCATATGCGCGCAAACCTTGCATCGTGGTTTTTTGCAAGGTCGACAACCAACATTATCGGGAACCCTTGTTTTAGATGAAGTTAGGATGTCATGCAGATTGCGAGACCGTCTGAAGACTACCCGAAGTGGCAATGGAAAGATTACTTTAAGATGAGCACTCTGCGCTAGTATGTTGAAATGTTTTTTGAGAATTGAGGAAACGTTTGGCACCGATGCTGAGTGTGTTAGAACTAGATTACTTTGTGCCTGAACGGATGGTTGCTTTTTAGCGCTGAACAAATCCTTGCGATTCAGCGCATCGGCTCTTTTGACGTGTAACCGGACGTGTAACCTACCGGACGTGTAACCTTCTACCGGACGTGTAACCAGACGTGT
This sequence comes from Rhipicephalus microplus, assembly GCF_043290135.1. Lineage (NCBI taxonomy): Eukaryota > Metazoa > Arthropoda > Arachnida > Ixodida > Ixodidae > Rhipicephalus > Rhipicephalus microplus. Next base: position 390,689 of record NW_027464623.1, read on the forward strand.
AACCTTCTACCGGACGTGTAACTTTCTACCGGACGTGTAACCTTCGAAAACTACCGTGACCTGCTTCACATCATAGCCAAGGAATGACCAGGTATCACTCGTGTGTACGCCAGCCTGGTCTTGCCGAGAGCTACGAATCGTCATTATGGCCAGCGAAATGATGGACTTGTTCGTCACTGCAATCGCGAGGCCTGCACTTTCAATAGCCTACTGCAAAACTTCTGCTGGCGTTCCAGTTTGGTGTACTTCATCGACCATGGATTTGAATGGTTGCCTTCCGCTCGCGTTCTCGCTGCTGATGGCATCCATCCCAGCTTTGAGGGCGTCGCGTTAATGGCTACGCATCTCCAGAGACTGTGTTTTGGAAGTACAAATGCGTTTTCTTCTTTTTGGAAAGACACGGCTTCTTGCCTGCCGATAGAGCCAATGCGCTCTCGGCGGTCAGCAAGCCAGCCGCTCAATGGCTCAAACTTTCCTAGTCTCAGTGAATTCCCTGCCCTAACTGCAACCGCATCACAACTTTCGCCACCAGCGCCGCTTGCGCCAGAAACTCGACTGCCATCGAACCAACCGACCCACCACCTAAGCCTCCCTGCTCCCGTGCAAGGTACAACGGACTTGAACCCTTCAGTGCAACAGCTGGCCTCCGCTACCGTGTCCCCAACCAGCCCGCCAACCAATCAACCAGGCCCTCTACCCGATCAGCGTCCACTAGGAACCAGACTACGACCTAGACCGCCCCAACCAGCATTGCAAAGCACTACACGGACCAGTCCCCGAAAGACTCGGAGACCGAAAAACAAAGCGACAAACTGACTAGGTGAGCCTTGTGCCAGAAAGGCGCATACCTCCCATGCTTTCTTTAAATTGAAAAAAACCGTGGAAAAGCGCATCCGAAACGAACTGCATGTTTCAACCCTCGGTGCATATTTAGCGGCTCGTGTTGCACCCAGAGGACTTTGTATTTCTATAAAAGCAGCCACAAGTCATATGTCCGCTAAAAATATCGCTCAATGGCATGAAATCCTTACAAAAGCCTCTTTGGATCTTACCCGCACTGTTCAAAACCATTACCAGCATGCTGTAAAAGACTCTCTAAACACGGAACGACAACTGTACGCGAGTGCTGACCTCAGTATGCATAAAATTGCCGAATTGGAAAGGTATAAAGTGAAGAAGCTAAGTGAGATTTACGACAAGAAATGTAAAAAGTTGCTCCGTGAGGGCGTGGACCGCTCGTTGTTCCCAAAACAGGTAATAACGGCGGTCCCGACAAACTCGTTTCCTGAGCTGGATAATAGCACGCCGCCGTCCACTAACGTAGTGAACCTTTCGCATGTAAGTCTAAATAGGGACGAACTCCGCATCTTGTCACGGGGCCTCACCTTTTGTCCTGCAACTGGTGGATATGACAATTTTCAATTGGCTAAGGATTTAGAAAATTTTTCACGTAACATGCGCCTACGAGAATATTTCCATGACCATCCGTCCACTAGCGACAGGCCGCCAGTTGTGTTTAACAACAACCGTTGGACCCCTCCGGCCCAACGTGACAAATATCTAGATATGTATATTGAAGCCATCCAACGTGACGTGCTTAAAGCCTACGACAAGCAAAAGCCGTTTAAATCAAACATTTCATTTGAAGAAAGGAAAGCTATTTCATCACTGGCTAAACGCAGTGATATCGTGATAAAGCCAGCCGACAAAGGTGGTGCCGTTGTTATAATGAATAAAACGAATTATATAGGCGAAGCCCATAGACAGCTTAACAATCCGGTTTTTCATAAGCACCTAGAATATGATCCCACTGAAGAGTTTAAAGCAGTTGTCCAAGATACCGTCAACGATCTCGTAAAAGCTAATCAATTAGGCGACAAGGCAGTACGCTCCCTCGTCCCGCTCAGTCCCATCCCTGGCAGGTTCTACTTGCTGCCCAAAATACATAAAGAAAACTGTCCTGGACGCCCCATTGTTTCGGGCATTGGCACTGTTACGGAGCAACTTTCCCGCTACGTTGACGTAATAATCAGTAGCCTTCCATGTAAATTCTCGTCCTATCTCAAAGACACAAATCATTTTTTGTTGGACATTGATGAACTCGTGATACCAGATAATTCCGTGCTCGTGACATTAGATGTGGTTTCACTGTATACCAATATACCCCATAGCGATGGCATCCAGGCAGCAATTCAAGCGTACGAAGAATTATCTGATGAAAAGCCCATTGAAAGTGATACATTAGCTACCTTACTGAAATTAATCTTACAGCTTAATAATTTTGAATTTGATGGGTCCCACTACCTTCAAGTAAGTGGAACATCAATGGGCACTCGCATTGGACCTAATTACGCTAGCCTTTTCATGTCTGTTCTGGAAAATGATTTTATGAGAAACCGCGCGTTAAAGCCTCTTTATTATAAGCGATTTATAGATGACATTTTTTTTTATTTCGCCCCATAGTGAAAATGAACTTTTACCTTTTATAGCTGATTTCAACACTGTTCACCAATCTATTTCGTTTTCGCATGAATACTCTCGTTCTACCGTTAACTTTCTGGACGTCACAGTTTGCATCTCTGACAACAAACTAACCACTAGGCTTTACAGGAAACCTACAGACAGGCACCGTTATCTTCACTTCAAAAGTTCACATGTTAAACATTGGAAAACCAGTATACCGTACAGTCAGGCGCTCCGCTTTAAGAGAATTTGCTCTGAGCAGTCAGACTTTTATGCAAACTGAGTAGAACTCCGCGAATCTTTGATGCAGCAGGAATACCCACCCCGCATTGTTGAGGATGCCGTCAAAAGAGCCGATGCGCTGAATCGCAAGGATTTGTTCAGCGCTAAAAAGCAACCATCCGTTCAGGCACAAAGTAATCTAGTTCTAACACACTCAGCATCGGTGCCAAACGTTTCCTCAATTCTCAAAAAACATTTCAACATACTAGCGCAGAGTGCTCATCTTAAAGTAATCTTTCCATTGCCACTTCGGGTAGTCTTCAGACGGTCTCGCAATCTGCATGACATCCTAACTTCATCTAAAACAAGGGTTCCCGATAATGTTGGTTGTCGACCTTGCAAAAAACCACGATGCAAGGTTTGCGCGCATATGACGACGTCACACATTGCTAAAAGCACTGCTTCTGATTTCTTCTATAAAATTAAAGGAAATTTTACGTGTGACACTTACAATTGCATCTATTGGCTGGAATGTTCCGTCTGCAAATTACAATACATTGGACAAACCGAAACACCCTTCAGATATCGCTTTAACAACCACAAATGTCATGCTGCCACCATTCCTAATTTTCCGCTATCAAAACACGTGCACATTCCGGGCCACTCATTTGATAGTATTACAGCTACAATCCTTCAATCGGGTTTCCGTTCCCACCACGAAAGAGAACTTCGAGAATCATATTTAATCTATAAGTTTAAAGCCGTCACTTGTGGTATGAATGAAAGCGCTGGCAAACTTTCATTTTTACCCATTTAGCTTCCTAAACACCCTTGACTACCACCGCTATTAATTCCGCTATGCTTTCACGCAGATAGATTAGTTCCCTGTTTCAGCTTTGTTGTCGGATCATGACAAGATGTTATACCCGCGTTTATGTTTATCGATAACTTGCTCGTAGTTGTACCTAAGACGTGTATTGATGTTTGTGCCAGTGATACACACGTTATGTGGCTTCATAATTTTTTACTCATTGTTAATGATTTTTTATTCGTTTCGTCTTCGCACGCTTGTAATCTCATTTGTTTCTTGTCCTATCACGCGCACTGTGTCCCACGTGCTTTTAACAACCGCTTGTCAGCCATTAACAGCGCTATGATACGTTACTGGCCTTTTTATATTGCGTTACCGTCGCATGTTCACATCACTCCGACGAAGGCCGGTCCCGCGGCCGAAACGTCAGTCCTTTACAAAACAATTTTTCCTACGTGCTTGATTTTTTGAACTATATATATATATATATATATATATATATATATATATATATATATATATATATATATATATACGTTGTTCATATCATACTATATTTAAGCTATCTAGTACGTAGACTGAAGTCCCTTCAGCAGAAACACCAAGGCATTTGTCCTTCCACCTCGACAATGCCCAAAACTACCCACCCAACCGTAAATACAAAAGCCTTTTCCACCACAAGTGAGCGTAAGCTATGAACACCACAGCCCAGGACAAAGAGCAAAAACTGAAAAGCGGTGACAGCCGAACTGTAGCTGTAAGAGACTGACAGCGCCCTTCTATTGGAATAACTAACCCAACTGAACAGAAATAGTTTTCGAGTGTTTGTTGCTAGAAAAGACGAGCACTAGACACCAAACTAAAAAAAAAAGCAGTACAATGGTCCTTCTAACTTATTTTGGGCAGGGCTGTATGCTTGTCCAAAACCTTAAGAGGATTCTATGCCCTTTTCCTTACTATTTCTCGAAGCCGAAAGCCGTTTTCTCTGTCCTTTGCTCCCACCCCCTTCCCTCCGATGGTTTTTTGCACTTCACGACGTTGTTCAGTGCCTTCGGTGACGGCTCCCCTTTGAATAAGCTACACTTACATGTGATGACATTATAGTGTCTTCAATTTTCAAAGACCGGTGCATTAATGACTACGTCAAATCGGAACGTCATCTTCCGATTTTACGCCGGACTGGTATTCACGCCGATGGTTACCTTTCCTGCTTTCTGGAGAAGCTAATGCTTTCTTCTAAAGAAAGTTCAATGTATAATAATAATCTATACTCTACTGAATATACATGCAATAGTTCTTAATTAACAACCTTTTTCTACCTCTCACAAGTGTTTGGAACAAAAGTTAAACTGTTCAGCGTTGTGCTCAACACTCGAATGTATTAGCTATATTGGAAGACCGGCAGTTCACTTCGGGCGAGGGGGAGCGGAGAGGGGTTTAACCTGTGTTTCTTCCCACCCTAAAAAAGAACATTGGGCAGATCCCAACTGCCACTAATTATACGTTAGGCGAATCATGCGGAGAGAAGGCAATAGTGTATAGTGTAACTTTCTATTGAGCGAAACAACATGAAATGACGCTAACCATACGGAAAAAAGTTGTACGCACATACATATATTGAAGAGTCACAAACGTTCCATATACGCAGTTTAAAGTTGTGCAACAATGCCGACAGCAACATGGCTGCTACTAACACCAAAAGCGGTAAACTGTTATGTAGCGTCTGTGCTTGCGAGCATGGTAGCCTTGGCTGTGCTAGGTGGACTAACATCAGTGGATGACACATAAGTATATACAACTGACGTTAACCCGACGTGACGCCTGTATTATATGATTACTTATGTAATGCTTGTAAAATTAGGAAACCAGCAAGTTAATTACAATTGTGCTTTTACCAAAGTCACGCCTGCACGGGGTGTTATTCCTAACGAGTTTCGAGACCTGGGGTGGCTTTGAAGTAAAAAAGTTGAATGGCACGCCAAATACTGTGGTTATATTCCTGATGGGACCCTCAAATTTATTCTTTGAATTCTTCGATTCAACACTGGCGATGTTAGCTTTTTGTTAACGCTCTCGCTCTAAATTATCAATGTGTTATTGTCGTTACTGGGTAGATATAAACTTTTTACACCTGTGACGCATGCCCACGTACCCGCGGTGTCCTGGTAAGTGCCAGACGTGGCTGGATGAAAGTGTTCGACGACATACGCGAAGGAATATTCATGTTATTCACGACAAGATCCACAGTGACATTCGCCAAGCACTTTGACCCTTCCATACTAATGTCGATTTGCCCCAAGTTAAGTGGGTGATCACGAGAGCTCTGGTGAAGGCCACGACTGCACACTTCTCACTTGCGATTTCAAGCCCTTGTTTGCGTAAGTGGTACGATGTCACTGGTGCTGCCTTCTGAAGTCGAGCGCCAAGTTGAAGTTGAGTCACACCTGTTGTCCACACACAGATGTCGTCAGCATAAATGGAAAGTCGTACACTGCTTAGTTGCTTGCCAACTAGTTCAATGAGTGTTAGGTTGAACAGCGTCAGGCTTAGCACTCCGCCTTGCGGGATTCCTCGGCTGCAGTAATACTCGGGTGTCGGGCAATTCTCTGTCTGCACGTGAAATGATCTATTCTGTAGGTAGCTCTGAACCCACGTATATATCCTGCCACCGAGTCCCACTCCTTCTAGTGCGCTGAGAATGGCTTCGTGGGTGACATTGTCGTATGCCCCTTTAACGTCAAGAAATAGAGCAGCAGATAACCGCTTGCAGGCCTTCTGGTGTTCTACATATGTCGCCAAGTCAACTACATTGTCAATTGACGAGCGGCCTCGTCTAAACCCGGACATGGCATCTGAATATATTTCGTAGAATTCTAAGTACCATTCCAGACGCGTTAAAATCATTCTTTCCATAACTTTTCCCACACAGCTCGCGAGGGCAATCGGGCGGTAAGAGGAAATGTCCAAGGGTGACTTGCCGGCTTTGAGAAGTGGAATCAGGCGACTTGACTTCCGTTCCAGAAAACCAATGTCCGCTTACGGCATATCAATTAACGGGCAGTTGGTGTCATGCAGCCGGAGTCACAGGTTCTTGGGAGTCGTAATCGACCGAAACCTGTCTTGGACACCCCACGTAAACTACGTGAAAAAGCGGCTGACTGCCATTTGTCACTTACTCAAGTTTCTTGCTGGAAAAAGTTGGGGAATGTCTGTCGAGTCTATGTTACAGCTGTACAAGGTATTATTTACTGGATTCCTGCGGTATAGCCTACCTGTTATATCTAACACATGCAAAACGAACCTGCGCACAATCCAAAATATTCAAGCCGAAGCGCTTAGGATATGCCTTGGTTTACCCCGCTGCGAATCGACAGCTGAAACAATTGCCATTGCACAGGACTACTCGATCATGACGCACATCACCATTGAAACGATGCGTACGTACCTCAGGCAACATGCTAGGAATCCTTCCCACCACTTGGCAACCCTCGCTACTAAGAGGCCCCGCACGAAATTTAGTGCAATTGTCTGCGCTCATCGTGCGTCATTTACGTCAGGTTTTACACCTGCTGAGAAACTGGTGTATTCTCCGTGGTGCCTGACACTTCCACAAGTACGGGTTTCAATTCCAGGAATACAGAAAAAAATCAAATTTGCCTTCATCAGCCCTAAAACAATTGAGCTTGAGCCATCTGCACGAAATGTACAACAACCACGTGCACATATACACCGATGGTTCAACCACAGCGTCTGGTTCTGGTGGTGCGGTGGTGATTCCAGCTAGAGGAATCACTCTGCGAATCAAACTGTCACATGCCACTACGTCCACAGCGGCAGAACTTGCGGCTTTGCGTGGTGCCATAGAGTACATCAAATCCCAAAGACGTAGTAAATGGGCTGTGTTTTCCGACTCAAAACCAGCCCTACAGAGCATGCAGTCAGTCCTTCGACGAGGTTGCCATGAACCATTAACTTACGAAGTTGTCAAGCTTGTTCACCACGTCACAGAAACAGGCCACGAGGTCAAGTTTCAGTGGCTTCCTGGCCATTGTGGGATTAGTGACAATGATTCCGCAGACAACGCGGCTCGTACATCGCACCAAGAAGAACACACCCTTCCGATTCCTTTGTCAAGGACTGACGCTGCAAATCAACTTCGTCACCTGGCACGTAGTCTGAGTCTGCAAGAGTGGAACACCCCAAGCATAAGACATACGAGACTATACCAAATAAACACTCGACTGGAACTTCGACTTCCATCCGGACTTCGTCGACGTGAAGCTTCACTTTTTTGTTGCCTATGTTTGGGGGTTGCCTTCACAAAAGCATATAGAGCCCTCATTGGATTGACCGACAATGCGGAATGCGACGTCTGCTGCACCAAAGAAGACATCGACCATCTGATATGTCATTGCCCTCAATTTGCCTCTGAAAGACAGAAGCTTTCGGACGCATTGCGACAATTTGACGATCGGCCACTCTCTGTGCAGATGCTATTGGAACACCGTCATCGCCTTTCGTCGGCTCAAAAAGCAGTCAAAGCTGTCTTGTGCTTTTTGAGGACTACAGGCCTATGTGACCACCTTTAACTTTTGTGTAGTGCCACCGCTGCATACGCGCCAGCCGATTGACTGACAATCCTCTTTTTTTCTCTCTCTCTCTCTCTCTGTCTCTTCTCTTTCCTCTCTCTCTCATCTTTATGCCCCCTTCCTATTCCCCCAGCGTAGGGTAGCAAACCGGGCATGTGCCTGGTTAACCTCCCTGCCTTCCCTCTTGTTGTTTACCCCCCCCCCCCACGAGAGCTCGCTGACGTAAGCGACTAGATAGATAGATAGATAGATAGATAGATAGATAGATAGATAGATAGATAGATAGATAGATAGATAGATAGATAGATAGATAGATAGATAGATAGATAGATACCCTCTAAGTGCCTGCACTTTGCTTAGAAATGTTCCGCATTCAAAGAATCATTTGACTCTGTTGGGAGTTCGGGCTTGCGATGTTTAGGGCATTCGTAAAGGAAGCACGTCGACTTTCTTTGAAGATCATTACAACCTTTTAAGAGAGTCATGCAATTCAAGTGAGAATTGACGTGTTCATTTATAGAAAAATATATACGCGGTAAGTCTGGAGTCCCTGAGAGGGCTCACGCATGCTTCTCTAAACGCGCATCCTTTCTTACCTCTTTGAACGTATTGGAATAGAGTGCAGCCACAGGGCCTTTCACGTTTTCTCTAAAAGTATTGCTGCTTAGAACAGCATCCGTTACCAAGTGTTCTTTAGAGGCTCGAGCCTTCTGTTTATATGAGTCTGCTGTGAGTCTACTCTGTCTGCCAGAGAGCATCATGGATAGTAAACTCCGGTGCATTTCGGCTCTAATAGAAAGTGTTGCTTTGTCAGCAAATTTGTTTGCGTAAGTGTTTTAGCAGATATCCCACAATTTAGCATCCGGAATAACAATGTGCCATTCCTTGCTCCCACATGAACTAGTTGCGCACACAAGCGTAGGCACCGTCGTTAAAGGTGGAATGTAAGGGACCCTGTGTCTTTTGTTGCCAAGCTGCCTCTCAGCCTAGCGTAATAGTTCAACACACCTAGCAATAACATAATGGAAACGAAAGTTTCTTCTTAAGTTATTCAAATGGGGTAAAGACCGCAGGTGAGACAGCGACAGAGTTGCTTCTAGAACTCTTCTTGCATGGCTGTTCAAGCTTTCACAGTAAACAAGGTTACCCGGAACACGGAGTCGTTTATTTGTAGCGGTCCTGGGACAATCACGAATATTGCTGAAAACCCATCAAGTACAAGTTCATCATCTTCTATGCTTCTTGGACACATAAAGAATGTCATCCTTTAGAAAGAAAAACAACAACGTGAAAACAGTTTCGCTCATCTAGGTAGCTTATCGCCGCGTGGAACCGTTACCCACAACACCGGAAGAAACTGGTGGTTCCTTTCCGTAAATAAGTAAAGCAACTCAATTTTGGACCGTTTTGATGCAGGAGAGACACAGAATGCTTAACATTCTCCAAGTACTTTTGCTACTTTTATTTTGTTTTGTTATATCCTGGGGTTATTTAGGGGAGCAGGCATCAGCCCAGCGCTGTGTTTGTGCTTGTCCACGTGCTTGCAACTCCAGTCACTTGCCTTATTAGCTAGCCAAGCTTTGTTTTCGCGAAAGTGACTCCGCCAAGAACTTCAACACAACTGGTGGAGTGGTACCTGACCGCGTCTTACCACGACACATTTATTATGTGCGGACTGTATGCACCGAACGCCATCTTTAAACGTGCCTTAGGACATACGCTATGAAATGTAGTATTTATTGCAAATTTCTTTCTTTATGGCGAAGAGAAACGAGTATGTTGCGTGCATGATAATGAAAAATATTAGGAGATTCGAAAGCTTCGCCTTTCAGAGTTGAACGCGATAGCGACATTATCTTCCTAGTGCGTACCTCAAACACTAAGTGCACAAAACCGTTTCGAACCTCCTGTGCACCCAATACGTGGCCTTAAGGAAACAGGCGCAGTAGCGTGTGTACCTTTTATAGTGGGTTACCTGCTTGAAATCATCAAGCCTTAATGATAATCACATGTTTTAAACGCCCGATGACAATGGGCGCTTGTACCACGCATTATTACCGTGTCGAGGAAAGAGAGGTGAGACGGCAGCGATAAGTGAGGCAGCTTTGACTAGTTGGTATGACATGACGATAGTTATAGCGCGAAAACAGAACGACGTCAAAGATCAGATACAACGCTGGTGTGCTTCGTGTTCTTCTTTTATGTGTATAGCGCTCGTGTCCTTCGTGTCTTTTTTTTTTGTCTCTCTGTCGTTGTTCTGTTCTCGCGCTATAACTATCGGCAGCGATGAGTCCGTGCCGAGGTCACAGCTTTAATTTGGGACGCACGCGTAGGCGCAGTCGCCGCTGCAGCGTCCAGCCAGGCCAGCAGCTAGTCTGTTCTACAATTCTTCGTGGATCGTCCGACATGAGCCACGTGGCTCACTTCTTTTTCGGCGCGGCCAGCTTGCCAAACATAGCGTGGCACTACAACTGCAACATTTCATGTTGTATTGTTAAGCATGTATACAGGACGTGTGTTTGAAAAAAGTATGTGTAGCCTTCACTGCATTTTCAAGCAGAGGAACTTGTTTTCATTTTATTCACAAGCAGATGCGTAGCCGTGTGATGGAGCATTCACTTTCCAAGCAAACGACCCGGATTTTACCCCCACTCCGACCAAGGATTTTTCTATTATTCGCTTTATTTGCTTTAATTTTGATTTTTCGCCCACAACCAACGACGCCGATGCCGACGCCGAAATTTCTGTAAAAATAGACCTTAAAGGTTATTGCGTCAAAATATTTCTGACGTTGCTTGCTGGTGGAACGTTCAGTGAATGGTTTTTGTTATGCAATGACGCCTAAATTTAGAAACATCCACGTTTACAGTGAAGTGACTTGTATGTGCTCTTTTGAAAGAGAACACTAGCGAGATTTCCTGATTAATTTTTTTTATATTTGGCAAATTGTGAGAAAATAGGCTACGTTAGAGCCGGCTATCCCTACATCATTACAGTAATGTACAAGAGAAACACAAAAACACAAAATATAAGCACAAAAACTAACCAAAGGCACTATAATATATATATATATATATATATATATATATATATATATATATATATATATATATATATATATATATATAAATTGTCACGTTACAACGTAACTGTAACCTGCTGATAATGGCACACAAGGACGTCAAACTGATTCGAACAACGGCAGTACGACTATTGTTTTTCTCTGCACGCGCATCTTTGTCCTCTTCGGAACAGCGGCAAATACAAGCATGCCAGCATCTGTGGAAATAATAGTTTCAAAACTTGTACTAGTGAATATATATATATATATATATATACATATACATATATATATATATATATATATATATATATATATATATATATATATATATATATATATATATATATATATATATATATATATATACTATAGGGCTTACAACGCATGAATGAGCGCTGTATGTATGGCATAGTCCAGTTCATATATTGGCATCACATTGCAGATTGAGTCCGTACAAGTAGTGACCAGTTATATCATAAACTAAAGACAGTTAATTAAATTTGTGTCCTTTGAAGAATCCTGCAAGGTGCTCACTGAGCGGCTTTGATCATCGGAATGGGGCCGCAGTCCCAGTACTCTGCTTTGCTGGAAAAGTGTGCTGGATGGTGGTGCAGTTTGTTGTTTGCAGAAGGTCGAGCAAGCATCTGTTTTAAACATTTCTGGTTTCATAACGAGGAGTCTTCCTGCCTCTTATTACATCGCTCGCAATGCCTACATTGTGTATACGGGCTTTATGCAAGCATGGCGAGATAACTTAATTACTAGTGTTATATTTATTTCTGGGCCTCTGCACAAGGTCTTTTCAAGGCTCCCTTGCTCTCGCGGGGTTTCGATGAGTCTGCCTAGAAAAGTGAAATGAAATTTTTAGTTATTCTATGGCAGAGGAGCCTTCAGTGTATGTGTTGTGTCGGGATGTGCTGCGGATAACTGAAGTCCTCAACTGATTGATAGATTGATTGATATGTGGGGTTTAACGTCCCAAAAGCACCATATGATTATGAGAGACGCCGTAGTGGAGGGCTCCGGAAATTTCGACCACCTGGGGTTCTTTAACATGCACCCAAATCTGAGCACACGGGCCTACAACATTTCCGCCTCCATCGGAAATGCAGCAGCCGCAGCCTAACTGAAGTCCTGAAATGGTAGGGCATATCGGCAAGAGGTATAACACAGCATAACAAGCTCAGCTAGGTTTTATTACTAACAAGCCATCGTCATCTACTTCAAAGAAGTATGCCCACTGCTCCTTCGTTCAGTGTGCAATTGCAGTAATTTTCTAATCGATCCTTCCTATTTCGTGTGACTCACAGTCGAAATGCGCAACAACAACAGCCCGACAACAACAACAGCACCAGGAGCAGCAGCACAACAACAATAACAACAACAGCTGCAGAAGCAGCAGCGACATCAACAACAAGACTGAGTTACATCCCCTTCGTAAACGTCGATGGCCCAAACGCGTGTGAGGCGAAAAATCGTGATACGGTGGCGACCTCATCGTATGACTACATCACGACAGAACAGGCAACAAAAATTTGCGACGTCACCATGATGTCATCATGAGTTGACGTGGAGGTACGTACAATGATGGCGCCATGACACGGCTCCGTCACTACTTAAAAGTGGGCGGATCATCTAGGCAGTGCGAAACCAGGAAAGACGCAAACAGCTTGCAATTCTCCCGATCTTTCAGGCAGCAACTAAATCACTTCAAGCGCATGAAGCATTCGAAAAGGAGCGTGTATGGATGAGTACATCACCCGTGAATTAAAGCAAGGTGACCTGCGTCTTAGATTCGTCTTAAGTGAATAACTATTGGTACCCCGTGAAATATTCAAGTTACGCCGGTGGCTTTTGCAAGATACACCTATTTTTAATATACAAGTCCTGCCTCAATAAAACTTTGAAATGTGTCACGAAAAGTTTCTATACTTAAAAATTTGCGGAATAAGACTTCACGGTAAATTACACGACTTCCGCAGCTTCTAGACTGCATAAGGGTGCGTAACGTTTCACTGAGTCTATAAGAATCAAGGTAGGCACTCAAATAAACAGTACCCTTAGTTTTGTTTCTGAATTACGTTTCTACAACACAAAGAAAGATATGTACAATCAGCGACAAGGGGCGTCGCCAAGTTACAAAGTAAGAACGAACGAAATAATTTTTTTACTTTCTGTATTCATGACACAAAGCAGTGCCTATAGTATAAATGCTTGATAACCTTCAACTCCCGCTTCAATTACCATCATCCGTTGTATAAGCGCTCCCCCCTCACGTACGCCAGAGTCATTTTGTCTACAAAAAAGAGCTGAATGACGTCTTTAACCAAATGGAAGCTTTAAAACGTCCCTCTGCTCTGACATTTGAAGAATAAATATTTTTATTCGAAGCAGTACACTCAAAATTTCCAAAGGCCAAGCACTTCTTCTTTTCGTAAAGTGGTGCTGAGAAGTCATCGCGATGAATATCTAATGCGCAAGCACGCGAACTGAAATTATACTTTTGCGATTTTTTTCCAGAATGCCTATATGATGTCAGAACTTTGAGGTGACACGTACGTGTTTATGCATACAAGCCTAATTTTTCGTCAAGGTTGTTCTGCATGCGAGATCTCATTTGCATTCTTCTTATGTATATAACAATTTTAGCATACGCAAACAAAAAAAATACGAGGTGGGAAGGGTGTTTACTGTTTTGTGAAAAGAAAGAAAAGTGCCGAGAAGTTTGTGCAGTGGGATACGTTTGTACACATTTTGTGAAGAAGGAACACACCTCATAATTTTTCTTCGCCTTAATGTTAGTTTGCGTCCGTTTTGTTTATGCTTGTGTATGGAAACGCCATAGCTTCTTTGTACGCGAATACTGTCGTGTTGAGAGATGGCATTTTAAATACCGTTTTTTACGCTATTGACAGAATGGGAAGGTTCATTTGTGGAGTTTAACGTCCCAAAACCACTATTTGATTATGAGAGACGCCGTAGTGGAGGGCTCCGGAAATTTTGACCACCTGGGGTTCTTTAACGTGCACCCAAATTTGAGTACACGGCCTACAACATTTCCGCCTCCATCGGAAATGCAGCCGCCACAGCCGGGATGAATGGGAAGGTTGCAAGAAAGCACGTTCAGTTGCACTCTTAAAAAACAGTACAGCCTGCGTACAGTATTTGCATAAAAGATCCTAACCGTCTCTTCTAGATAAACTATTTCTAGTTTTCTATTATCCTGGTATCCCTGCTGTAAAATCAACGATTCCCGAAAAGATGGTTGTATAGAGTTAACATTTCAATAGGGTGGCAAGCTTGACCCAAGAAGAGCCTCATCCACCCGATCTTCCAAAAGGAAAGTGGTGCTGGAAACAGAAAGCCGTAGATACTTCAGCAAAAGTTAAAAGCGACCATCAGCATCGGCACCAAAAATAGTGACGCACAAATCACCATGTCATGACGTCACCCTGTTGTTGAAGGTTACCAACTTTTTCAATGTCGTCGTGACGTCACTATGACGTCTCATGATGGCGTCATCACATGACGTTGCTGCTTATTCCCCGTTATTCCGATCCTAGGGGCACTGCAAAACTGTATTAGGTGCAGAGCCCTTCCAATGCCTCTAATCCTAGATGTATTGATCAGGCATGTTTGACGCAGAAAGCCTTGTTTTTTTTTTTTTGGAATAAGGAGGTCGATATTACTGATTAAGATCGATAAAATGAATGCTTTCACCAGTCAGTCGGCGAATGTATGAGAAACCGTGGAACTCATTTTCGCAGAGCATTGCTGAGGAATATTGATTGATTGTTCGGTTGATTGATGCGTTTACAGTAAGTTTTCTGGAACAGTCATTGCATGTAGCTAAATTACAAGTCCTTACAGGATGGATATCTGTAAAAAGTTTTGTAATTTTTTCTATTTCTGGGATAGTCTAGTCATTATCAAGTTTTTTTGTTTTTGTTGTCTTGCTTTAGATGGCATGATAAATCACCCCTCAGAGGCCAGAATTTCTCAAGGCATGATGACAAAGCATAATTGGAGATCCGAGTTGAACACTCTACATGGTAGGAAACATTTGGTCTTTGCACGAACGTCGCGCATCGTGGCAATAAGGCTCCACCCTAAATCGCGAGGACTGAGCTCAATAATTAGACACAAAACTTTTACCTTGAAACATAGCAGCTCGTTCAAATTACTCGGCTTTCGGTAACAAAATTAACGAGAGAAGAGTCATTCAAATATTCACGAAATCACGGCTGCTCGTTGAATTCAGAAAAACGGGCTCGGTACTCTATAAGCTACGAACGGCACATTGAACCGCTAAAAAGTAACCACGAAAGAAAAATAAATATGCCAGGTCACGTTTACGTGCGCGGGGAAGCTGTTTTGCGAAGAAAGTCGCTAGTGTGCGTATTACTACGAATTTACTGATGATTACATTTTTGGACATATCAATTTTTTAACTTCCTGTTTTTGATGTATAGCCACAGACATGAATTTTCAGGGTTAGCGTGCCGTGAAAGCGAGGGTATTACGAGGTCCACCGTTGTCAAAGGCATTAAATAGGGTTTTGCACGTGGAGTTATTTAACTTGCATTTATATCTAAGTGCACAGAAGTTTTTTTTCTTTTTTTCAATCGGAAAACTCATTATTTAGCAAACGATTTCTTCTACAGTGAAACAAAAAAAAACTATCGTCACGAGAATTGGGTGATTGCCACAGAGGTTGGTTGCATCCTACTTCTCAGTACTGGTCTCCTAAAAATGGGAAAAAAAAGTTAGCCCCACAAAATGGTTGCGAGGTGACGTTGGCAAACCGAAGACTCCGAGTACAATAACAAGATAAAAGTACGGAAAGGCATAGGCGACGGCGGCTGGGAGAATTCACGGAAGCGATATAAGGCCTATCCCAACAACGACGTTCCCGAAGATCTACGAGATTTGCAAACGCTTGGTTTCAGCGTGAGTATCTGTCTGCCGTTTAGGCGTCTGTGTAGTGTGTTCGGCTGTCTGTGCTTTAACTAGAACCTTTCTGTGCTGAGAATCAATGTGGCAACAACCTAGCGTCAGCTAATGAAAGCCCAGCAACGACTGAGGAGCAACCTGAAAACAACCTGCATCAGCTAGCTAAGGCGACGAAACAACGTAGAGGCAACCATAATAACCTTCAGAACCTTGCAGTGTCGTTATTTCAAACCTTGCACGGCTTCGGGCAGGTTTCGTAAACGTTTTGTCTTCTTTTTTGCATTTCTTTTAAGTCTTAAAGGTATGAAGGCGCAGTGACACAAAAGATTATCTGTGACTTTTTTAGGGGCAAAGCTTCTTATCTTGTAGAGTTGTTCGTTGGAGTTCGCATTGGGTGCCATAGCCGCCGCTGATGATGACTATGAAGAATAAGCGTGTTTCAGACCGCACATCATCTTTCTGCCACACCGGCACATGCAAGATACCAACTATACGTCATGTCGATCACAATGACACTCATGACGACGAAGAACAAGCGCTTTCCGGAGCAATCATTCTCTTTCTGTCATCACGCCACAGCACATGCAACGTACCCACTATATGCCACGAGAAATACGATGGCGATGACGACGCTGATGGCGATGAAGGTGATGACGATGATTATCTTGGACAACGACTGGCTTGCGCAGTAGATGACGTCTCGATGTGCTCTACGATGCATCTTGTATGACTAGAAGCAACGAACAAATACTAGAGGAATGTGCCCAGATCTCATCTTTGCCAACCTAAATACTACAAATCAATAAAAATGGAAACAAAACACACTCACGACTACACAAAACGTACCAGTTATGTCCAAGAAACATTGAAATTGACCCTAAACCACTTGGCACTCATTTACATGCGCGAGATGTCATGTCAGGCGTTGTTCACGGTAACACTGAACAACCCCACTGCTTCGCCCACTTATCATCATTCACTTTGTAGATATGCCGTGGTTTTTTAGTGGTCTGAGCCATCGTGAATTATAATCTTGTTTTTTTTGCAAGCACTGACGTTCAATCACTTTCTTCGACTTCATTTGGAAATAAGTAAACGAAAAAAAAAACTAGAAATTGGCTTGAAATAGATGATGTTGGTTCACGTTCAGCGTTATATTATATCGATACGATATCGATGAGCGTTTATTGAAAAGGGTTCATGACACAGTCATCTAGCAACTGGCATTTTTCCCTAAACATACAAGGAGAAAACCTAATGGGCCCATTCGTGTGAAAAAAATTGAACTGTAAAAATTGTCATTAGGAATAAGCCCTGAAGTGGCCGGCTGTAAACACAGCTCGTCTCCGGCGACCGCTTTTTTGTCGCGCTGTATCTGACGTCATGTGGCCCATTAAAAAAACACGTCATCTTCTACCAAACTTTAAGCAGTTACAAGCTGTTCAGTTTTTATGCCAAGTCTGCCATATCAGGGATACCTTCATTGTATGCAGTGCCGGCCACAAAACGATATCGTTCATCGAAATCGAGATGTTTGTCCAGCAAGCGGTCTTTTAAGTTACGGCTCCTAAGTGCACAAGTCCGCTTGTAGTACTCTAGCTCAGTGATTAAAACTACGGAAGTCTGAGCCAAGCTTTTTTTTTCGCTCACGTGATATCACTCTCTTGCAATCACTGCCTTGCATCGTCTATTGGGTATTGCCTTGAAGTACTATAGCATTGACAAGCTTCAAGCACGTGTTTCCCACGTCATACGGAAGGCACGAGAGCGAGGTTGTGTTGTGGACGTAATTATTGTTTACAAAAAGTATAGTAGAAAACAATACATGACGAGTTGAAGTCTTCATGTGCTCACTTGCACGGTCCTGTGTTATTGGCCGTTCTGTTCTGGCTTCACAAAAAGCAACACAAACATCAAGAAAATTGTAACAGTGCACGAAACAGAGGTGAACAATACCTGCGCGTAAAACCACTTTCACTGAAGAAAAAAAATTGCCCGCAGCTTCCCTCGGGGGAACAATGAGGAGGATGCCGAGCATATAATGGGTTAACGGGGTGTTAAAGTGCGACTTACTTGGGTCGATGGCTAAATTGGTTAACGTGGTTGTGAAATGGGGTGTTAAATTGCGACTTACTTGGGTCGATGCTAAATTGGTTAACGTGGTTGTAGGAGGGGGTGTTAAATGAGTGAACACGTACACACGTATGCGAAAGGGCGGCGCTGGTCGAAGGGACGTCGATCATTGTGTTTGTGGATTCTTTGGAATTCATTTCACCGCGACCTTGGACGTCGACGCGCCGTACACACCAACCGACGAGCGGCAACTGAGCGAGCGAGCGCCGACCTTGAGTATATATACAGCGCGACGGCGCATGCACTGTCAGCTGTCGAATGTTCGAGAAGGGGGAGAAGCGCAACGGCGCATGCGCGCGCGTCTGCTGCCGATGTTCTCGAAGCGCGACGGCGCATGCGCGCGCGTCAGCTGCCGATGTTCTCGAAGCGTGACGGCGCATGCGCGCTACATTATACAGCTAGCGAATGGTCGTGAAGAGGAGAAGCGCACGCGGTGTGTAAAGGAGGAAGGGTGCACAGATGGTGGAGGAGTGAAGCGCGCGCGGTGTGTAGAGAAGGAAGGGATGCACAGATGGTGGAAGAAGGAGGAGGAAGCTTGCGCACGGCGCCGCACTACAAGCCTCGAGTATTAGATGCTCCGCATCTAAAAAAGCAAAAACGCACGTGAAGCTAACCTTTATCCAACACTGTTCTCAGCGATGAAGAGCAACGTTGAAAGCGCATGTGGGAACGAGAATACGAAGACGATGGAAAGACCGAAAGTTTGCACGTTGCACCGTGTACTTCCAAAATCAAGTAATAGCTGCGAAGTGTTTTATGTTTTCGTGTCGCTTTTAGCGCCAGCCTGACATAATCAAATAGAAATATTTACGCAACTCTAAAGCATGTTTATCTCTTCGCTTTATTGGCGCCGCCGAGCGTGCACGAAAGGTGTCAGGTGACCTGTTTGTTTTCTCCGCATCGAAAGTATAGGAACCTCCGTGCTAGAAGAAGCCTACACCTTATATCATATTTTTCGTTTTTTCCCGAACTAGGACTTTGTGTCGCCAATTTTCGCAGTGAATCTAAAGACTCGGTGTTCGTGCCAAGACGTCGGTGATGAAAGCAGACGCCACGTTTTAAGCATGAGTCATTAACTTCTCTTCGCTAGCTGCAGAACCCAGCAGGACTCTTTGTATCTTCAGCGGCGCTTCTGAAATTCAGATAGTTTCCATGTAATCACCTAATCCGGCCAGACAGCGGAAGCCATCTTCCTATTTTCCCTCACAGTTCAGGAATGAATTGCCTCCACCCTTTCTTTGCCCTGCGAGAGCTTTCTGCGCGTAACAAGTTTACTCTCTGTCACCAGGATGGGAGCCATGGTAAAAGTTTCTACAGCTTCCCTGGTTTGAAGGCGAAGAAAAATTTGATTGTCTCTAACTCACGTCCATCTGTGCCTCCGTCCGTGCAATGAGGCGGAGCCAGCTGTGCCCTCTCCCCTTCACACACTCTCAGCAATCACTTGACGACCCATTGGCGCGTAGCAACAGTTGCGCCGCCACAGTTGTGGCCTCTCCCTCTTATGCTCTTTTAACAAGCACGACATTGCTGAGAGGGTGTAAAAAACAAAAAGAGAAAAACCTAGCAGAAAAAAAGCAAAAAAGCCACAACAACAACAATAAAGAGCATGGCGAGTGAAATGGCCATAGGTTGTCGTCAAGCACACTTTGTAATTTACCAGGTATTGTTCAATATTTGTACCTTCGCGATGGGCCCGCGCTAGACCAAGGGATGGTGTCCGGTCTGCACTAGACTATCGTGAACGTGTACTCTGCCTCTTGCTCTCGTGTGATGACGTATACAAGTGGCGGTGCCACGTCATAATTTCACCTTGTTGGCGATGAAAGAGCCACAGGTGGTGGTAGTGATTAGAAGAGGAAGGAGGCGTCTAAAGTCTGCAGCCCGTTTATGCTGGCACTTATGCCGGTGAGAGGAGATATCGCTTGCTTTGCGATGCAGTGACACCATCTTCTGTACGGCACGAGTGTCAACCTGGTGTTCCCGAAGCGTTTCTAGTGATTTTAGGCTATTTATTGCGATCACTTGCTATTTTTTAAGTTATGCTATTTTAGTTCTTGTTCGTAAACATTAACCCGGTTTTCAACATTCCTAGCTCTGTTCGCGCGTGAAGTTCGCGGTTGCCTGGGCTGACCAAACATGGCTTTCTTTTGAATCTTCGGTGATACTATTCTTTGCGACATGATGGAGCACACAAATTCACAGCCTTTAATGATTTCTTTAAGCCTGAAGAAGTTGTATTTGTCCATATATGAACGCACGTCATCATTACTACGCCATAAACATCCGCTAACATTATAAAAATACCGTTTCAGCACGAACTGTTTCAAGTACTCCGTCTTCGCACAGTCAATTAGAGAATGGAATAGATTGCCCGCTTGTCTGACTAATACTAAAGTTTTGAATGCTTTTTTAACTTTGCTTCAAAACCACAATCGTGACACACTCAGCTGAAATGATGTTTTTCCTTTCTATGCTTTTTTCTCGCTTGTACTGTTCTTGGTGTTTCTTGAATATGTCAGCGTTACCAGTGCATTAGATAATATGATATTTTGTGTACATCTGCCTGACATAGGTTGTGTTTTTATGCTCTTCATGTATCATTATAGAATATCAGCTGTCGTGCATTCTCGCTTGTAAGTGCAAGTGTATCTATTGTGTATTTGGTTGTATGTGTATTTCCTGTGTATCTTGTTTGGCCTCCTGCAATAGTCCCCGTTGGGACTGGCAGTATGTAAATATAAAAAAAAAAATAAAGATTGACCAAATGATCATTATCGGGATCACACCACGTGAGATGAACGCACGGACGGCAAGTCAAAGCTCGTAGGGTACTTAGATGAAGATTAGCAGCTTGTTACAACGTCTGCAACATTTGCAGTTGAAAGCCTGCTGCATAATTGGTAATGCGTGCTGCACTAACACAATCGGATACCAGGCTTTCATAGAAGTAAATAATCACGGTAGCAGATTTCTCAGTCAATTTCGTTATTTGTCTTGCACTAAAGTTTTCTCTATCTTATCTAAACATTGGGGGGAGGGATAAACAATAAAAGGGAAGGCAGGGAGGTTAACCAGGCACATTCCTGGTATGCTACTCTACGCTGGGGAATGGGAAGGGGGCATAAAGATGAGAGAGAGAGGAAAGAGAAGAGAACGAGAGAGATAAAAACAAAAAAAAGAAGGATTGTCAGTCAATCGGCTGGCGCGTATGCAGCGGTGGCGCTACACAAAAGTTAAAGGTGGTCACGTAGGCCTGCAGTCCTCAAAAAGGATAAGACAGCTTTGACTGCCTTTTGAGCTGACGAAAGGTGATGACGGTGTTGCAGTAGCATTCGCACAGAGAGTGGCCGATCGTCCAATTGTCGCAATGCGTCCCAACGCTTCTGTCTCTCAGATGCAAATGGAGGGCAATGGCATATCAGATGATCGATGTCTTCTTTGGTGCAGCAGACGTCGCATTCCGCATTGTCGGTCAATCCGAGGGTTATATATGCTTTTGTGAAGGCAACCCCCAACCAAAGGTGACAAAGAAGTGGAGCTTCAACTCGACGAAGTCCGGATGGAGGTCGAAGTTCCAGTCGAAGGTTTACTTGGTATAGTCTCGTATGTTATATGCCTGGGGTGTTTCACTCCTGCAGACTCAGACTACGTGCCAGGTGACGAAGTTGCTGTGCAGCGTCAGTACTTGACAAAGGAATCAGAAGAGTCTGCTCTTCTTGGTGTGGTGTGTGAGCCGCGTTGTTTGCAGAATCATTGCCACTGATCCCACAATGGCCAGGAAGCCACTGATCCCACAATGGCCAGGAAGCCACTGAAACTTGACCTAGTGGCCTGTTTCTGTGACGTGGTGAACAAGCTTGACAACTTCGTAAGTTAATTGTTCATGGCAATCTCGTCGAAGGACTGACTGCATGCTCTGTAGGGCTGGTTTTGAGTCGGAAAACACAGCCCATTTACTGGGTCTTTGGGATTTGATGTACTCTAGGGCGCCACGCAAAGCCCCAAGTTCTGCCGCCGTAGACGTAGTGACATGTGACAGTTTGATTCGCAGAGTGATTCCTCTAGCTGGAATCACCACCGCACCACCAGAACCAGACGCTGTGGTTGAACCATCGGTGTATATGTGCACGTGGTTGTTGCACATTTCGTGCAGAAGGCTCAAGCTCATTTGTTTTAGGGCTGATGAAGGCGAATTTGATTTTTTATGTATTTCTGGAATTGAAACACGTACTTGTGGAAGTGTCAGGCACCACGGAGGATACACCAGTTTCTCGGCAGGCGTAAAACCTGACGTAAACGACGGACGATGAGCACAGACAATTGCACTAAATTTCGTGCGGGGCCTCTCAGTAGTGAGGGCTGCGAAGTGGTGGGAAGGATTCCTAGCATGTTGCCTGAGGTACGTACGCATCGTTTCAATGGTGATGTGCGCCATGATCGAGTAGTCCTGTGCATTACCAATTGTTTCAGCTGTCTATGCGCAGCGGGGTAAACCAGGGCGTATCCTAAGCGCTTGGGCTTGAATATTTTGGATTGTGCGCAGGTTCGTTTTGCACGTGTTAGATATAACAGGTAGGCTATACCGCAGGAATCCAGTAAATAGTTCCTTGTACTGCTGAAACATAGACTCGACAGACATTCCCCAACTTTTACCAGCAAGAAACCTGAATAAGTGACAAATGGCAGTCAGCCGCTTTTTCACGTAGTTTATGTGGGGTGTCCAAGACAGGTTCCGGCCGATTACGACTCCCAAGAACTTTTGACGCCGGCTGAATGACACCCACTGCCCGTTAATTGATATGCCGTAAGCGGACATTGGTTTTCTGGTGAAAGCCACGACTGCACACTTCTCACTTGCGATTTCGAGCCCTTGTTTGCATAAGTGGTACGATGTCACTGATGCTCCCTTCTGAAGTCGAGCGCGAAGTTGAAGTCGAGTCACACCTGATGTCCACATACAGATGTCATCAGCATAAATGGAAAGTCGTACACTGCTTGGTTGCTTGCCAACTAGTTCAATGAGTGTTAAGTTGAACTGTGTCGGGCTTAGCACTCCGCCTTGCGGGACTCCTCGGCTGCAGTAATACTCGCGTGTCGGGCCATTTTCTGTCTGCACGTGTAATGATCTATTTTGTAGGTAGTTATGAACCCACGTATATATCCTGCCACCGAGTCCCACTCCTTCTAGTGCGCTGAGAATGGCTTCGTGGGTGACATTGTCGTATGCCCCTTTAACGTCAAGAAACAGAGCAGCAGATAACCGTTTGCAGGCCTGGTGTTCTATATATGTCACCATCTCAACCACATTGTCTATTGACGAGCGGCCTCGTCTGAACCCGAACATGGATATATTTCGTAGAACTCTAAGTACCATTCCAGACGCGTTAAAATAATCTTTTCCATAACTTTTCCCACACAGCTCGCGAGGGCAATCGGGTGGTAAGAGGAAATGTTCAAGGGTGACTTGCCGGCTTTGAGAAGTGGAATTAGGTGACTTGACTTCCATTCCTGTGGAACCATGCCAGTTTGCCAGGAGTCGTTGTACAGCTGCAATAGTGCCTTCCGAGCTTGATCTCCTAAGTGACACAGAGCGCAGTAAGTGATGCCGTCGGGTCCTGGC
This sequence comes from Rhipicephalus microplus, assembly GCF_043290135.1. NCBI lineage: Eukaryota > Metazoa > Arthropoda > Arachnida > Ixodida > Ixodidae > Rhipicephalus > Rhipicephalus microplus. Next base: position 414,544 of record NW_027464623.1, read on the forward strand.
GCTGAAGAACATCTACACAAAGCAAGCGCAGCCTTTAGTTCGTCCATTGAAAACGAAATCTCCATTCGGGGATCACGTGAGGATACAGAAAAGCCGGGCGTCTTCGTCCCAGTTGAATTTGAGGCGCTGGCCATCCTTCGACAGAAAGAATCTGCGACATCAATCTCTTCGCAGCGTAAGTGAAGTGCCAGAGATTTTAATGGGTAGCGCTGAGTAATGGTTGTATGAAGACTCCGGACAGTTCTCCAGATTAGTCACAGAGGCTTTCTGGGATCCAAAGACTCGCAAAAAGATACCCATCATTGCTTGTCCAACTTGTTCATGTGACGCTGTATTTTCTTTTGTGTGCGCCTGGCCACTCTCAGATCATCAAGTGACCTCGTGCGTCTATACGTCATTCTGCACAACGACGAATTACTCGGATTCTCTCGAGATCAATGTCCCTTTCAGTGCAAGATGAGCTCACTGGAAGCGAACGCGTCGTTGACTGTAGGGCACTCTTTATTGCGTCCTCTAGGTTGAAAGGTGAGGCGCCAACATTGTCTTCCATGATTAACTTGTATTTTTGCCAATCGGTGCACTGGACGGCTCTGGAGGACTTGAGACTTGGAAAGCCGTCAATCTTCAGGTATGTTGGGATGTGGTCACTACCCCTTGTTTCCAAATCCGAAAACCAGTACTGCTGGCGAATGAGCGTGAGACGAAAGTGAGGTCCAGGCAACTGCTATAGGCCGATTTGCGCAGATAAGTAGGGCTGCCGTCATTCACGAGGATAAGTTCACATTCAGAAGCGAAAGACACTAATTGTATACTTCTAGTGTTGACCCTGGAGCTTCCCCATAAGTAGTGGTGGGCATTGAAGTCGCCAGTTATCACCCATGGCTGGAGACTTCAATTCAAAATTCCGCGCAAGCGCTGAGGGTCTAGACGACTTGATGGATGTAAGTAGGCTCCAATGCTGGTGAACGTGGTCTTCTTTTTTTTACTGTTAAGCAAACGTACTGGGTTTCTTCGTCAGGGGGTACAGGGTGATATACATAAGTTAAGTCGTGCCGTATGAACACACCGACCTTACTGCGCTCTCCGTGGGTAGAAGACATAAAGCACTCATATCCAGACAGTCTCATCTGAGCGGACAGGTTCGGTTCACAAATCACAGTTATGGAGAACTAGTTCGTGAATACATATTGCCGGAACTCGAACATACGCCCCCTAAGTCCTCTGGCATTCCACTGAAGAACAGATGCGTTCTTGACCTCCTCTCGAAAGGATAACATGTTGTGGGCCATCGTTTTACCTTAGAGCTGCAAGCACCGGACTCAAAGTGTCCAGCACACTGAGTGCGCTCTGCGCTGATGGGGTGTTCATGTTGCTTAGGAGCATGCGAATTGCGCTCATAAAGGTCTGCAACATGTTGATGACCTGGCGATACTCAGTTGTCTTTTCATCAGTGGTTCGTGATGGCATCGAGGTTGGCGGGATTCGATGCACCTCTGAAACAGGCTGTGTTCGTGGAAGTGATGGCCACTCCTCACGAGGTGGGAGTCTTGACCCTGATTCTGTTTTCAGTGTATCCGTCTTCGCATAGCTTGACGATGGGGGGCCAGTTCTTCTTGCTTGAGATGACGTGTCTCTATCGGCAGATGTCACGTTGCGTGATGATCTTCTGTGGTGACGCCGACGTCGCCTGACAGTAGCAGCGACTTCCCTGTGCGTTGAATTGTCGCGCACCATGCGTTTCAGCACCGCGCGTTCATTTCTCACTCGTGGGCATTCTTTAGACGGCGCTTTATGAGCGCCGTGGCAATTGGAGCATTTGAACGCAGTTGCGTGGCAGGTGTGTTCTGAATGAGGTTCGGCACACCGCGGGCACACGACATTGCTGGTACATACTCCTTTGACATGTCCCATCTTGAAAAATCTGAAGCATTGTAGGGGCTTCGGTATGTATGGATTGACCTGGTGGCGGACGTGGCCAACTTTGACGTGTGGGGAAAGACTGTCTCCCTCAAAAACAATCTTCAGACATCATGACTGACCAAGCCTTGCGATGTACTTGATGAGGATGTCGTCTGTAGTTGGCTTTATCAAGATTGGGAAATCGTCAGCGGGAATGGAAATGTCCACGTCATAAATCACGCCAACACTGCCCTTACAGTCAGTGGGGATCACTGATTTAACTGTGACTCTGTCGATTTCCGAGATTTTCTGTAGGCTTTGCAGCACACTATGGTGTAGAACATCAACTGCCAGAATATTCTTCATTGAGTTGATCCTGACGTCTTTAATCTCATTTGGAGCGAGTGATTCGAGGTATGCAGAGAGAACTTGCCTGTTCAGCCACCGTAGGTTGGCTGAAGGGTCCACAGCCATGAAGAGTATAGTGTGCGGCCAACGCTGCGCGGTAGCCTGCACGGTGTATATACTCGTCGTCGACGATGTTCGTAGCAGCCTTCTTTTTGCATTGCGGCTCATGACGGCTGTGTAGTCGTCATACGATGACTCGAAACCGTCGGAATAGAGCTCCGTTGCCTCGCTGTCTGTGCCACTTCAGGTGGTCCCACGTTTCCTAGCCGCTGCCAGACGTAGTGGTTGTGCACCTCGAAAATCCTGAGAGGCTCCTTCATCCATTCTCGCAAGGAGGGAGCGGCAGCTCCCTGAATTTGCGGTAAAACAAATAGAAACTTTGAGACAAGGGTACAAGCGTTCTATGAAATAGACACTTCGTCGTCGTCCTCCCATCTAAACATTGAATTCTCGCAAAGTCATGCAGGATCTCGTTAAATATTACAAAGCCTCGCAAAGCTTCACAAAGTCTTCGAAACGGCATGCCAAAGTCGTAAGGTACTGCGAAGTTTTAAGTAACCCCAAGTTCTGCAAAAAAATAAAACGCTACGCCTCCAAAAGTATTGAAAAACACTGCGAAGTCTTGAAATATATCGCAAAGTTCTGCAAAGTCTTGTGCAAGTTCCGTACATGGGAACGCTGTCACAACCACTCGGGACTTTCGCCTCAATTACACTAAAGTGAGTGCATAAGCATGCGTACCGCCGTCAGCACGCTTGATTCAAATGATCCGCCGCGTGGCTCCGGGCAGCTTCCATCGAGGAGGCGGATGCCGCGGCCCGTGGTCTCGCCACGTGCCGGACCGCGGCCGCGCCCGCCTCCGAAGACACGACGGCGACCAAAGAAGAAGGCGAGGAGCAGCTGCTCGATTACGGCGACATCCTCGCGTGGTACAGGGAGCAACGGCGTGGCTTCCCGCCTCCGCACAGGGATCTTACCCGGTGGGAGGCGGTGAGGTTGCGCCAGCTCCAAACCGAGACTGTGCTGACCCCATCGCTAGCGCGACACGTGTGCCCCGAACTCTACGTGAGTGAAATGTGCAGTGTGTGCGCGAGCGCGAGAGCCACCCTGGCTCACATACTCTGGGGATGTGACGCAGACAGCGCGGACGGTCCGGTGTTACCGCCGCAAGTAGAACAGCGTGTGGGGTCTACGGACCCAGAAGACCAGCGAAGGGCCGTCCGGCAGCTCGAGGTCGCACTGGCGCTGCAAAGGCGAAAGGGGGACACCCTCAGTAACCCGAGCGGCGACGGGGCACGAAGGCCTTGAGGTCTAGGCCCGCGTGACATTAGGACTTCTAGTGTAACGTGAGATAGGGTGAACCCCACGCCCTGTGCGGCCGGAGGGAATCCCGCATGCTGCAACCCAATAAAGTTTATTCTCTCTCTCTCTCCATCGTAGCCAGCCAGCACCGCCAAGCATTGGGCTTGGCGCTGCTGTTTGATTGATTGATTGATTGATTGATATGGGGGGTTTAAAGTCCTAAGACCTCCATATGATTATGAAAGACGCCGTAGTGGAGGGCTCCAGAAATTTTGACCACCTAGGGTTCTTTAACGTGCACCCAAATCTGAGCACACGGGCCTACAGCATTTTCGCCTCCATCGAAAATGCAACCGCCGCAGCCGGGATTGAATCCCCCGACCTGCGGGTCAGCAACCAAGTACGTAAGCCACTAGAACACCGTGGCGGAGCATATTTTCTGTAGATAACGATCGATGAAGCACGAGTGGATGTCAGTAGTACATTTCCGTTTCATTTCCGCCTGTCCGACAGGCCGAGTACGCTCAATTGGCGGAATTGTTTTTGACATGTTTCGCTTGACGCTACGTTTTCACGCTGGCCTGAGAAATTTCTCGCTGTATGCTTCTCTCGGCAATGAACCATTACGAGTGGCAACTCAAGCACCTTTCAAATTGGAAACCGCAGATGCTGCTCAAAAGAAATGAAAAAAATGGAATGTCATTTGTATAATTTGCGTAATAAATAAGTAAATCCGAAGTGTGGTAGTGTAGTGCACAGGTGCAATGACTCCTTGCCGAAATACATGTACAGACACGAATTTCATTTGTGTGCTTGAGGACGTAGCCACAAGCGAAACGTGGGGAAAACAAGTCTTCTAACTTAGCGCATTTGTTCCCCCTGAAAGTCAGAAGTGAGACAGAAGTTTATTACTCCAATGGAAGTGCATCCCACCTGTCGTTAGCTGTACCACCTCTATTGTGACTGTCGAAGCGGGTCGAGGTGACACCGTGGAAAGTTCGAGATAAGCGTGCTGACGGCTGTACCAAGGTTGCTGGGCTGACCAAGCATGGCTTTCTGTTGAATCTTCGGTGCTACTACTCGCTGCTACATGATACAGTGCACAAATTCGCAACCTTTAATGATTTCTTCAAGCCTTAAGAAGTTGTATTTGTCCATATATGGACGCGCGTCATCATTACTACGTTGCCCCCATACCTGACACAAACCGTACTTGCTGGCTTGCTGGTAAATTATAACGGCTTATGGCAGTGCGCAGTAGTGTAAACGGCGAACATGAACGCAAAGACATAACACAAGCGCTTATGTCGTGTGCGTTGTGTAATCTGGTGTACACTGACATATACAAGACATAAATGTGCTTGTTGCTTTAAATGCGAACCATCGGGTTAGAAAGACCACCAGTTTTTTAAATATGACAGTGCTCGAAAAGGCACATGAATACTGTAAAAAGCAACACCCTAATTTGGGGAATCCAGCTGTGTGCATTCTGAGTTCCAGTGCTATTGTTAGAACAGAAAACATCATGAAAACGAGTTTTAAAAAATTAGCTCAATACGTGGTCTGAAGACAGTTACCCCATATGAGTGGTGTTTGATGTGGAATCATGCGGGGTGTCAGAATCTCAAGGGTCATTGCATAAGTCAAAAATTTCACGTCAGAGTAAATGTCTTTTTCCTATATATGGTCGATTCAGTGTTATTCCATATTAGGTTCCAGTGATGTGAGGCATTCCAGGATTCATATTCTCTGAGAGTACGCAAACTGGGCTATCTCTTTTGCGCACGTTGTGGGAATAGGCCTCGGAAGTCAGTCGGGATGAGTGGCTCATCGTTCGCCTGTTCTCGAACTCTGTGCAATCAGAGTACTTCAAAACGGAGCCTTTGAGCAAAGAGATACGCAATGCCCACTCAAATATTTGCTTTAAACCACTTGAACAACGTCAGAAAAAGTGAATAGCTAGGAAAAATGTCCGATAAATTCTCCATGTGCTTCACTGAATGATTCATTGTGTTCGCACATCCGACAATAGTCGTAGCTATATACCATGTCATGCCATTTGTTCCAGAAGCATTGGGTCTGTAATTATTGAAAGCTTATCGAACCAAAACTATAACGTCGTATGAATTTCTCTCAATGTAGACAGCCTAGTAGGGGCTGCTTGAAACGACAAGTGGGGGGGAGTTGGGGGCGTTCAGTTTTTCTGTCAGCGCTAAATATATACATGAAGGAAACTCCCGCTGGCTATTTACGGCTCCAAGTTCTCACTCACGCCACTCTTAGCCTCAGCGTGTGCTCGTCAAAACTGCAGAACTCGAGTGAGTGGAGGGGTGGAGGGGACTTGTCTGAAAAGGCTGCTAGCAGAGACCTGAATGCAGCTAGTACGGTGGCGTACACTGCAAAGATCGGAACATAAGCTCTTGAAAGCCTTGCTAAACCGTATATACACACTTGAATTCCTTCCGGGTGCGAGATCGGCTGTACTTACAGGCTCATTTTCTCTTCTGACGTGTTTGAGACTTTTATTTGTATATTTTAGATTTCTAGCCAAGTTAAATTTTTTCGCAAGATTACACTGATGAGGCTTCTACTATTGTGGCAGCGGAGCGTTTAACACAATGTAGCTGTTCATAGGGTAAGTTAGTAGGCGCCATGGGTGGCGATGAAATGCACGTGTGTCTCATTCAAAGTTGTTTAAGCTCTTTGTGGTTATGGGTGGTTTTATCGTCTACTAACTGCACGTTAGTAGACGGGGAAGAAGAAGAGGAGCGCGCAGCACCTGAGATGTTTTAACCAAGTGAGCTTCAACAAATTCGGTAAGCACAGCTTCCTGACACACACACACACACACACACACACACACACACACACACACACACACACACACACACACACACACACACACACACACACACACACACACACACACACACACACACACACACACACACACACACACACACACACACACACACACACACACACACACACACACACACACACACACACACACACACACACACACACACACACACACACACACACACACACACACACACACACACACACACACACACACACACACACACACACACACACACACACACACACACACACACACACACACACACACACACACACACACACACACACACACACACACACACACACACACACACACACACACACACACACACACACACACACACACACACACGCGCGCGCGCGCGCGCGCGCACACGCACACGCACACGCAAGGGAAAAAGTGTATACTTAAGGGCTCGTTTTTTCGTGTTACAGTTGCGGGTGCCAGCCTCTATTTCAGGCCGTGAATGTGCTGGAATGCCAAAACGAGTCCTTAAGTATGCACTTCTTTCCATTATTCATTAACGAGAGTCTCGTACTGGCAGACTTGGTGCCTTTAGGATGTACACGAGGGACTATTCGTCAACCACCCACTCGTAATAAGTTCACGTGCTACGTGACGCCAAACTGGCTCATAAACAGTGTGCGATACTCGCCACCATGGTTACAGGTGGCACCGACTGACACTCTCCCGTTTAAACTCACATATATACCCAACAAAGTGACTGGGAGGATAGCCGCCGCGGTAGCTCAGTGGTAGAGCATCAAACGCATAATTCGATGTCGCCGGTTCGGTTCTTGCCTACGGCAAGTTATCTCTTCACCCATTTTTCTATCTTCACACACACACACACACACACACACACACACACACACACACACACACACACACACACACACACACACACATATATATATATATATATATATATATATATATATATATATATATATATATTGAAGCGGGGTGTTGAACCAGCAGAAATTGACTCGGCGAACGAAAGCTTTATTGAGCGCAAGGGCTAACTGAACGCAAGCCTGCGATCACAACAAGTCTTCTTTCTTTTCTATATTCGAGCTCCATGCCCACTGCCCTCGTTACAATCACCCCCGGGTGATGAGGGAGCCATCCTGGCGACCTAAGGACAGGTGTACACAGAAGGGTCATGGTATGGCTTGAGCCGAGAGATGTGTACAATTTCTTGTCCCCGACGGCGCTTGTCCGGAGATGCATCCGGCGGCTCGACCAGGTAGTTGACAGAGGATGTTTGGCGTACAACTCGATAAGGCCCATGGTACCTGGACGAAAGCTTGTGGGAGAGTCCTGGAGGAGTACAAGGAATCCATAACCACACCAGTGAGTTCGGAGCAAAGCTCATAGGCGTGGTTGACGCGTCGTGGCGATGTTTTTGGCGCGTCTGGTCATGCCACGTGAACGCACGAGCAAGCTTCCAGCATTCTTCAGCCTGTGCTGCTGCTCGAGAAACGGTAGTCATCTCTGAAGGGTCCGGTCGATAAGGAAGAATAGTATCCATTGTTGATGATGGCTCGCGTCCATAAAGAAGAAAGAAAGGCGAAAATCCAGTGATGCTTTGCGTTGCAGTGTTGTATGCATATGTCACAAAAGGCAGTATGCTATCCCAATTTGACTGGTCGGATGAAGCGTACTTGGCCAGCATATCCCCAAGCATGTCCCCAAATCCAAATATATATATATATATATATATATATATATATATATATATATATATATATATATATATATATATATATATATATATATATATATATACGATATAGGATTATGCGCTTTCCTCCTGTTTCTGCTAGGCGAACATCGCCTTTCTGGCCCGGGAGCGCTGATGGTGGCCCCGCTATCGCAGCGACGATCAGCGCTTGGCTTGTGCTCCCACGGAAGACGGGAGCGTCTACAGGTTACGCTCTGAACACACACACACACACAAAAAAAAACGGTGCCATTGGTGTACCTGGAGCGACCGTGTTCCCTTACACCAGCGTTTTGTATAGTTACGTGAGATCGGATCTAATTGAGTGGTAAAGCGTCAGTTCCTTGCAGAAAAATAGCCGCTGCGTGTTGTTATAGTTCGAATACAATTCGGTTTTTCTGCAAAAACAAAATTATAAAAGCTGTGTTTCTGGCGTTGTCACTCGCGGAACAATATTGGTGCATGCCACACTTCAACAAGAAGAGATGAAAACAAAACGCTTGATTTGTGTCGCAGGGCCTATTTTATAGCTGTGCTTGCCATAGGCATTTAATCGGAGTCTCAAATGACCAGTGTTACGCACGCAGGCGTTTGTTTCTCTACAGCACGGCTGCCGTATGCAGCGAGACCCGAGCAGGAAAAAAAAAGGTGTTTTGTTCTATACTTTCACATTATATCAAATGGCTTGAAAAAAGTTGGCTGAGAAATGGTGTAGACATGGTATTACCAGCGTTGTGATAAGTAGAACAGATTTGAAGGTTGACAGATGAACGCCTTAGTGGAATGTCGATGAACACTTAGACATGCACCATACAACACGAAAATAAATTTATAGAATGCGCCATTCGTGTGGTATACAAGCTTCCTTTAACTTGCGGTCGTAGTTATATAGGTCAAACTGGACGTTGCATAAATAAAAGTTTGGGGGAGCATAGAAACAATTTATGCAAACGATCGTAATCCAACCTCGTAATGCATTATAAAAGTTTCGGGTGCCAGCCTCGATTTCAGGCCATGAATGTGCTGGAACGCTATAAAGACAAATTAACACGCGAAATTGTTGAGGCGTACCTCATCAAGAAATTTGGAGACGGATGCATCAGCCAGCCTTCTGTGGCATTGTATGAAAAAAAGATCGCACTTTTGGATAGGGGTTAGCCCTTTTATCATTGTGCTTTCGTTTTTATCGGACACTTCCCCAGAACTATGTCACGGTGCTGACGTTTGCTTGTTGAAAGATTTTACCTGCTTGTATACAGGGTGTCTCAGGTAACTTTAGCCAGAGTTTAAAAATTTGCCGGCACAAGAAATTACGACGTGACAAAATGCATGTTGCTCACCGTTGCTTGGAGTTATTCAGGCTATATTTTGTGTTCTCAAACATTGTTGAGTTAGATCTGCTTAATAAACTAACTAAAAAATAGTCTTACTATCTCCGGGAAACGGCGAGAAACATGCATTTGGTCGCGTCGAAATTGCGTGTGCCGGCATGTTTTTAAACTCCGGCTAAAGTTATCAGGAACACCCTGTATATGAAGATGTGTGCTGCAAAAAAAAAAATACATTCAGTTCGTAGTTAACGCTCGTGTTGTCCCTATTTGCCTTCCGTTCCTCGCCTTCCGCACATTTTTCTTCCAGCACTTTCGTGTTGGCACTGGAACTCCTATTAGCATGGAATTCAACCAACTAGCACAAAAAGCCGTTCTTCTTCATTTTAGCAGCTAGCTATACCGCAGTACGTCTTTAGCCCGTAGAAGGCAACAGCCGTAAAATGAAGGAGTAATCTTCAACACATTGTGTTACTAATTGTACAACCACTCACACGTGGCGCTGGTTTTATTGCAAAAATAAAAAAAAAACAATGTTGGGATACGGCAATGCTGTGATGGCGCAGGCTACCACGAGTTGCCTGCTTCAGCTCAAACAAATATGGGTGGCCCTCTTGATTTTCCCAGTGACATAGTTATGATGCAGCTTAGCATACACGGTGCACAATTCTAATGAATGTACCAGTGGTGTGTAGAAGTGTGAGCCAGTGGAAGGAACGAGTGGCATTACTTCAATTGCAAATAGACTAAAAAACAGCTTTGAATTCTCAGAAGTTGTATCCTTAAATCCCGGTTCTTCTTAGAACGAAGACTTACGATTATGCTTGCATCGCAGCTGGAGACAGGTCAACGTTTGTGTTGTGAGTGAGCCATATAAAGTCCAGACGGGAGTTGAAATGCCTATCAACGGGCAGTTTACTGCCCATCATAATGTCGCATTTCTAGTTGCTTCCTTGATGATGTCTCTTTTCCTCATGCTCAAGCTGATTTGGGCAACAACAATAATAATAATAATAATAATAATAATAATAATAATAATAATAATAATAATAATAATAATAATAATAATAATAATAATATATTCATTTAATTATTTCGTGTACACAAAAACATAAGACATGGAGGAAATAGGATCGGAACAGGCTGCAGGGGCGTGTTCCGGTTAAGCAAAGCGAGAATATGCACCAACTTTATCAATAAGTTCTAGTCAGAGGGACGTCGTTTTTTAAGATGCCGAACATGGAGGCAATGTCACCAGAACACTACGATGTCGGTATTGCGTGCGACTGAGATATGGGTGAGCATGCCCCGATTCGGTTCTATCGCGAAGCTTTCACGCACAGCCGGCGAAAGGCTATTAGGCCGTCGCCAACAGCCGTAAAAATCGTTGATGCCTGTTTGCCTCACCAGCGTTTTTATCGCTGCTTGCAGCGTCTATGCGACGAAGCGAATCACTCGGCGAGGACCCGCGTTAAAACGCGCTTGCGTGCACTTTTGCTTGCTTTTGCGCACATAATCTATTAGCCTTACCGTGTTCTTTACCGTCGTGTTAAAGTTCGTAAGTTCGTGGCTCTTTTTTATTTGCCTACTCTTGACCTCGTTCATGCTTTCATATAAGCGACACTTGCCGCAGCTATTACGACCCACTCTCATTTTTGGGAGCATAACTTGATTGCCCGAAGTCATGGTCGCAGTTATGGAGGACAACCCAGGACGCCCGCGTCACTGCTTTATGGAACCGAAGGGTTTCGGGTGCAAAAGAGGGTGACGTGACGACGTTTGCATCGGAGATGTGACGACACTACGAAGGACATTTCTCTCACGCTCAGCGTCAAGTAGAAGTATATAGCGTCGCTTTCAGAAGCAGGTTCTTCTCGAACGCACACGTAGAGAGTCAGCCTGGCTTGCGTAGACAGCTTTACGGGACCTGGGAGGCGTGCAAGGAGAAGCAGGCATGCAATTTCACGCAAAGCCTTTCACGGCAAAGTTGTCTCAGTCTACCCAGTGCCGTCGTCATTGTATCAATATTAGTGTTACAGCAGAGTGACTTGTTGGGCGAGTCAGCAGTGGTGGTGGTGCTGGTGGAGGTTGTCGTCGTCGTGATTCTAATCGAAGCAGGAGTATACTATATTAAACGAGATGGTGGTTGGGGAGCAGTAGCAGATATCAAGCTGTACAATGTAAAAAATGGGTCGGTGATTAGAATAAATTAAAATGACAATGACCATGCTCGAAAGTATGAACGTGATGATAATGATGATGTTTCTTTTCAAATAAATGACCTAATGATGATCACTTTTTGTACAAGATCCCAGCAATTCCATTCGCATAATAATTAGCTACACTGAGTGTAAAGGGCTTAAGCGAAGAACACGACTTCGTAAGGGCATGATGTACACAATGGGAAACGCACAATTAGTAACATTTCAGCATCACCGGCAGCCTATCACGTGACGTGGGACGTTCGATAAAACACCAGTGTTGAACCTTCAGGTCTCACAAGCTCGTTATACAACGTCAAGTGGATTGATTGATTGATATGTGGGGTTTAACGTCCCAAAACTACCATATGAATATGAGAGACGCCGTAGTCGAGGGATCCGGAAATTTTGACCACCTGGGATTCATTACCGTGCACCCAAATCTGAGCACATGGGCCTACAACATTTTCGCCTCCATCGGAAATGCATTCGCCGTAGCCGGGTACCGAGCAGTCAAGTGGAAGCGTGCGTGTTGTTGATCTAACTGTAGATTTATGACACCATGTGGTCTTGCCAGTCATTCACACACATTCGTGCGCTCAAGGCCAAATACCTGGCGTTTAACGTTCCAAAAACCGGATACGATAATGAGAGACGCCGTAGTGGAAGTCTCCGGAAATATCGACCACCTGGGATTCTTTAAAGTGCATCTATATTTAAGTACACTGGCCTCACACAAACATACACATGGGCCTAAAGCACACGGGGCTTGAAAATGCAGCCGCCGCAGTCAGGTTTTGAACCCGCAACCTTTGGAGTAGCATCGAGTGGCATAACCACCGGACTGCCATGGCGGAGCTATCCAAAAATTTTCATGGCATTTTTAATATTAAATGAACACTCTCATCCCGAACAGAGACTACGACTAGAGATTATATAGTTGCCCTATTTATAAACTTGCCTTACGTCAGATGAAAAGTACTAAGTCTTCATCAAACTGTGTAGATATACAGTCATGTCATCAAGTATTATTAAGAGTAGAAAATTCATGTTGACACACTCTCTAAAAGCGCCTTCGAATACCACGAGCGGCGGCTGGTAGGCAGAGGTAGCGCTTGCTTCAGTCTCAAAGCGCGACGTCACCTCCTGACAGCGGGCTTAACCTTCCTTTTGCACGTGTCAAATAAAAAAAAAGTACAGATGCTCACCGAGTCGTGAAATCTTGCCCTAATGCCTGCATTTCTTTGAATAGTCAGTGTGGCTTGGTTATGAGGTGAACACTCCGATAAACTTGTTCCGTTAGAGCCTGGTGCACTCACATTGAATTCGCACAGCGTGCCAACGCGGAAACCTCCAATCTGTCACCATCGTTTTTCATTTTGGAGACCGGAAGCCTCAAGAGACCAATGATATCAACTTTGACGAGATTGCTCATAAACTATTTATTTTCCTTCGGCGTGGTACAAAGGACATCCAGACTTTTCTCTATTGTCTGTATTCGTTCTCTGCAGCGGGCTTTATCGCACACTTCCAAGCATTGATCTCCCGTTGTAATTTTCTATTTTGTATCTATTTTTTTTCGTGCAGCCGTCGTCATAGTTTTTTGGAGTAGCTACAGCTGTCGTTTCGTTGATGCGCAGGAGAAAAACAGATACTGCGAAGAAACTTGTGCTTCGCAAATAGTTTCGGGAAACTGTATTTTTTCTAAAATGTAGAAAAAAAAGACGACTAGCACTACATCGATGAAAAATATATAGAATGAATTGATCCTGAACAATCATTGATATCTACAAAAGATTGCTTCAGAAAGACGACCACGTTTATTATATGATAAGAAATTACTGTAACTCAAGAAGTTAATATTGAAATGAAAGACTTCCAGTTATATCGGAACACGTAAAAAGAAATATCGCGACCTCAATGAATACCAAAGCATGAGAGAAGATATTTCGATATATTACAATCAAATACGCAATGAGCACATTGACATCGACAAAGTCAACCTAATTTCGTACGTTATCGTACACGTATAAATAAGTAATTATTGGTCTCTAAAGGGCCATATGACAAGCCCTTGTGAGAGGGTGGAAACCTGTAAATAAATGGGGTGCTGGCGTTAGGTAACAGTCGCGTTCTGCGCAGTCCTCACCGTTGCTTTCTTGTTTGAGTTTACGTGGTTCACATGTGTTCTGGCGATACTACAATGTTGCCGCGTTCGAAATACAGACACAACAAAGACGATGAGCGCGCCAACAGTCTCGTGAAAAGAGACACTTGCCGATGAAGATGACGTGCTTTGTGTTTATGTCATTGTTCTTGACTTCTGAATTTGTGTTTATGTCATTGCTCTTGTCTTCTGAATGAAGACACGCTGTCAGTTCTTGGACTAAACGTCTAGGTGGTCTCCTTACGGTGAACCCGGACAATATAAACGAGGCTGCGCGACGAAGTCAACGAATTATTTGCTTGTTGCTGTAATAGTTAAAATAAGCCTGGATCTTTGCGTGATTTGTTCTGTAGCAACTTCTGCACTCTTATTTGCACGAATACGCGTTATTTTGTTTTGGTTTTTTAGTGTATTCACAAAATATGCCGTAGGTAATAACCTTAGTCAGTGAATTTATGTCTAAGACAATGCACCTGCACTGTGAAGGAGTTCCACAAACGATTGATTTTATTACAGTAACAGTATGAAACAGGCCCGTACGCATTCAGCAGGACGTTATCTTGTAATGACATACAAGCACGACAGTGCGTCACCAGGACTTTGGTTATTATATGAAAAAAAAGTTGCTTAAAAAAAATAATGCCACTGTCGTGTTTCAGTACACAACAACGCTGCACACAATCCGGTGTTACACTCTATATATACACCCAAGTATTCACAGCCAGAATTTTCAGATATGTCAATACACTCCGATTTAATGCGACCAAATCTATAATAAAATATAATGCATGGTGTAATTTGAGGTATTTAATGCTTCTCTTGATACTCGCAATTAGGCATTTTGTCTAAGTTGTGAAAAAACGAAGCTGTGAGAGAATTCGAAGAAACAAGTTTCAAATTATTTTGTAAAACGTTCGATTAGTTTGTTTTTAGCTATGTAATTATTGTTGTTTTGTGTTAGCGTTTTATCTTTGCAACAGATCCCCATGAACTAATAAGAAAAGTACAACGTTGCACGCTGCACTCTCGTGCCTATTTTTAAATGTTTCTTTCCCCCAAGAGAGCCACCACCAACTTACGTTTATGGCTCCAATAACATGCCGAATTCTCGTGTAATGTAGCATACTATATATGTTATATTTAACAGATATGATGGATAAAAGCACCAAATTTCGCCTAAACAGGTGGCCATTTCTCCGTAGGGGGACCAGATTCATTTGGTCGACATGCGGCATTTAGTGTCCCAAACCACCGTATGGTTATGAGAGACATTGTAGTGGAGGACTCCGCAATTTCGACAACCTGGGGTTCTTCAACGTGCACCCAAATGGTGGGTCCAGAACCATACAGTTAGAGTACAACTTAAACAAAGGAATGTAGTCACTTGACCACTGACCTAGGCAAGAAATTGTGCTGTTAACTTGCGTACAGCCATATAACAGCATGGCTTGAGGCCACTTACACCACTGAAAGGTCTTTGCAGACGCTTGTTATTTCCGTGTGATAACAAAAAGATACCGAAATCACAAACACCTCACGAGGCGGCATGAACATTTAATGTTAATTTGACTCAGAAATCTATGCTATTATTTATAGAACCATGCGAAATTAATCGCTTTGCTTGCTTTGACAACAGTTGCGTACCTGAAAGACAAAGTGGCAGCTCCACAGAAATAATTTCGAGAAATTCATGGAATGCTGAATCCACCTAGTGCCACAACGGCACTATATGCACTCTCATATCAGAGTGCATATAAACCTCAAAAGGCTAAATAGTTCACTATAGCTTCCAGGCATACGTTGATACGCATTCGATAACGCTTTCTTCACGAGGTGTGGTAGTGCTGACGGATTCAGAGTTGCCGTTACAGCGACGGCATCTAGGACTACCTCAAGAAAATTTCACAAGACAATCTCTGGCGCTCAATTAACACCTGATCGGCAACAGCTTCAAGGTGAAGTTTCAGAGGATCCCATCCCATGTTAGAATTGAGAGAGAGAGAGAGATAAAGATGCAAGGAAAGGCAGGGAGGTTAACCAGACGCCAATTAGGTTTGCTACCCTGCACTGGGAAAGGGATAAAGGAGAGAAAAGAGGTTTTTCTTTAGAATTGAAGGCAATGAAAAAGCTTATGCTCTTGCACGCGAAGTGTGAACTTGCGTTTTGAAAGTAAGAGTTTCTAAAACTTACTAGAAGAAGAAGGATGTAATACGCAATCACTTCAGGTTGATTTGCAAGTCTCCGCATTAATCACTCGTGCTTTACGGACTTTCTAAAAAACGAGCGATGCTTGTTTACCGGGTAAGAACTGACTCCGCATACACGCCGGCTTAGTTATACAAGACTGGCCGAAGCGCTTCTCCGTTTGGTGCCGTTTGTGGTGACATCAGTGACATCGAACATATCAATTGGCTGTGCCTGCAGTTTCAAGCAAAAGAACAGAGATAGTACGCCGGTTGCAGAAAGGTTGTCACAAGTATGACACACTTGAAGATGACATTTTTGCTGATGTCCCCACGGCGACGAAGAAGAGCGTGCGACGGATCGTGATGGCTTTCCTGCGAGACACTCTGCTGAGTGACATTTGGTGATGGACCTCTATTATTCAAGAGATGCTCAGGCGGAACAGCTGCTGGTCATTTAGGCCAGACTAACCCCGCCTGTTGCAACATCACAATCACCACCACCACCCTCCACCACCACCACCACCACCACCACCACCACCACCACCACCACCACCACCACCACCACCACCACCACCACCACCACCACCACCACCACTACCACCACCACAGAATAAGGTACCCTCTGAGGACATGCCTGATGTTCGCACGCATGCGAAGATGGCGTGGTTAACAGATCACCCAAAAAGCCATCCACACTGCGGAGTTTCATGCGCTCTCCACTAAGTGGGGATTCTGTTCAATCTCAAGGCGAATAAGAAGGGGTTAAATGATTATCCGTAGTAGAAGTTACTGCGGCGCAGGTGCAAGACGAGACGAACACAAAGGTTGTTAGCACTTACACCAGACCCACAAGTTAGCCACCCCTGATACATGATATACCCATGTGAATGCCTGCGTATTTATTCTGTCATTTGCTTCTGTACGTTGTTCAGACTCAGTGTAATTGTAATCTTGTTTCTTCACTGCGTAATTCAACAGAAAAAAGTGACGAAGCATTTACGCATTAACAAAAGACCACTGGAAATTGGAATTTCTGTTGATGTACTTCTTCTCAATCACGTTAGTCTAGCGTAAATAATCTCAGCTTGCTGCACAGAACATAGCTTTGTATTGCCTTCGGGATCAAAGGCATTGCCAGCTTTTCGCATCTCGAATTGTTTTGCACAGCTTCTGTGGTTCGCCCGCATCTTACCGAGCGGGGATGTCGTGCGAGAACGCGATCATGGGATGTAGTGTATTGACGTCATCACGATGTCAGGTGACGTCACAAAATCTGCAAATTTGAGACGTCATTGATGGCGTCATGCTACATTTAGGTCAGAGGAATTTTGTTCTGCCGATTGCGCAAACGCATTCGCTTCAGCATCTTGTAACTCTTGACCGAATTTTATCAGTTTTCTTGGCCATAAGTGTTCATTCCGACACCACCGGCAAGGCTTTGTGATGGATTGTCAGGATTCATAAAATGTTAGCAGGTCTCCTAAGTATCATGAGGTCTCGCCAAATCTCGAGATGCTCTGGACTCATGAGGCATATAAAACACAACACACAACTGCCTTGATCAATTCTGCAGCATGCCTGCAGATTCATAATAGGCAAACGGCTGCATATATGAGCCAATGAAGCCTTCTTAAGGGTTCTTTGCGTCAGCTATTTCTTCAGTACAGGGCTCGCACCTTCTGAAGACCAAAGAGAGGTCAGCAATGTCTGCAATTTTTAAAACACCAAAAGTGCAAAAACAAGCAGCTCTACTTGTCTGTCTTACTTATTACACGTCTTGAAGCGGCGATCGTGCTTACGATGTCTTGCTATTATGCGGCAGATCACTCAAAGAGGAAAGAACATCCGTTCAAATACGAATATTGATTAAAAAATGCCGCCACTATCTGAACAGAGAACCTACATGACAGCTGTTTTGAGAAGATCAAAGGAAAAGGTGCATGTACGCTCAAGAAACAGATCAAAGAGATCAGCACGTTGCTCTTGTTTATACACATTGGTATTGGAAAAAAAATCTTAAAGGCACCTGGAACAGAGGTGCTATTCTGATAATAAATGACACTGCTCGCGGCATTTCCGTGTGCAAAAAATGATGACGTCATCTGGAGCCGGCTTAGGAATAATTCACTTGAGGCGTTTTACAAGAAGAACCAATTTAAGCACCTTTTGCAAGATAGAAGGTGAAGTTGATGGTCTGCAATGTGATATATTCAGCAACTTATTTTTAATATGAAGCATTTCTTGATGATTGATTTGTGTGGTTTAACGTCCCAAAACCACCATATGATTATGAGAGACGCCATAGTGGAGGGCTCCGGAAATTTCGACCACCTGGGGTTCTTTAACATGCGCCCAAATCTGAGCACATGGGCCTACAACATTTCCGCCTCCATCGGAAATCAGCCGCCGCAGCCGGGAATCGCACCCGCGACCTGCGGGTCAGCAGCCGAGTACCTTAGCCACTAGACCACCGCGGCGGGGCTAAGAAGCATTTCTTAGCAAACCAAATTCAGTTCGAGCGTATCTATCTATCTATCTATCTATCTATCTATCTATCTATCTATCTATCTATCTATCTATCTATCTATCTATCTATCTATCTATCTATCTATCTATCTATCTATCTATCTATCTATATATCTATATATCTATATATCTATATATCTATCTATCTATATATCTATATATCTATATATCTATATATCTATCTATCTATCTATCTATCTATATATCTATATATCTATATATCTATATATCTATATATCTATCTATCTATCTATCTATCTATATATCTATCTATCTATCTATCTATCTATCTATCTATCTATCTATCTATCTATCTATCTATCTATGTATTTTCTTCCTTGTCATTGTTGTAAAGGCACGTTCGTGCATTTGTTGTCATGCCACCTTCTTGATCACGATATGATACCTTTAAGCCATCGGTACACCATTCGTTTTTCTGAAATAGCTGCACAAACGCTCGAATTTTTTTAAGAACAAGAACATAACAAAAACTTGCGCTACAAGTTGCGCAAGGCTTGAAACGGTACAATAAGTTAAGACTAATCTGTGTGCTTCTGGGTTTTTTCTAATCCTTACTTACCTACGTGACGCAAATTAATTCTAGTTTGCGTTTATATGTCATTGCAAGGCTAATAGCTAGGTGATGCTAGTTTGTTTTCACGATGATTCTCAGGGCAGAGAGTTTCAATTTGAACCACAGACTTTGATGTCCGAACACCGTGACCTAGATTTCCAAGCACCAGAGAGAGAAACTTGCGGCAAAATAAAGCGTTCGTGTACCTCTCATAGATCTACAAGCACGTCGTCGTCGGCATGCGGAACTTTCTTCCGGCATGCAGCTTGAAAAACTTAAAATCATGACGCTGAGTTTACTATTCAGGAAAAACACATGGACACACACACACACACACACACACACGAACACGCACACACACACAAACACACACACGCACACACACACACATACACACTCACACATAGAGAGAGAGAAAGAGAGAGAGAGAAAGAGAGGCATAAAGGGACACGCGCTCATGCGCCCAATAAAAACAGTAGTAAATGCTACATTTATCACACTTACGCTCATTCGTTTTCGTGGCATCACTAAGATCGGCATTTTGATTTAAAAATATGGTTTGAAAGCTGTCGATGCGCCTAGTTGTTGCCGCCCTAAGCAATGTATGGATTATGGTTTTATTGTTCCTTTTTGTGTTGCTTTTAACTGCACGTACACAGATCATTGAGTCATAACCACCTTTAGTTCGTACATGGGCATTCGCTGCATGTAAGGTGCAAGTTAGAAGGCCGAAGAGTTTTTAATCGCATTGGGCGGATCACTAAACCAGCAAAAAGCATTTGATTTTGGAGCGCATTTCCTTCATCGGTATTTCAGATGCACCGTTGAACAGAACCGGGGCCGAAGGATGCTGTTCATCCTGTGAACACGTCCTTTCACTGCGATATTGGTTCGCTGGATATGAGACGCCCCGTGCTAACTGCCTGACTGAATAATTCAACAATCGTGAGTTCAAGGCTATCAGCTTTAGATTTGATTACTACGAGAAAGGAGCTTAGCGGGACAATTTTTCTTCGTTATCGGAATAAAAGTACCCTATGTTAAGCATCATAGAACTGTGATGCAAAGAAAGAAATCGCGATATGTTTCGCTGCAGTCGCATAGCTGCATATATTCTTCACAATGCTAGAAGAAGGAAAACGGAAAGAAAGCAAGCAAGCAAGCAAGCAAGAAAGAAAGAAGAAAGAAAGAAAGAAAGAAAGAAAGAAAGAAAGAAAGAAAGAAAGAAAGAAAGAAAGAAAGAAAGAAAGAAAGAAAGAAAAGAAAGAAAGAAAGAAAGAAAGAAAGAAAGAAAGAAAGAAAGAAAGAAAGAAAGAAAGAAAGAAAGAAAGAAAGAAAGAAAGAAAGAAAGAAGAAAGAAAGAAAGAAAGAAAGAAAGAAAGAAAGAAAGAAAGAAAGAAAGAAAGAAAGAAAGAAAGAAAGAAAGAAAGAAAGAAAGAAAGAAAGAAAGAAAGAAAGAAAGAAAGAAAGAAAGAAAGAAAGAAAAGAAAGAAAGAAAGAAAGAAAGAAAGAAAGAAAGAAAGAAAGAAAGAAAGAAAAGAAAGAAGAAAGAAAGAAAGAAAAGAAAGAAAGAAAGAAAGAAAGAAGGAAGGAAGGAAGGAAGGAAGGAAGGAAGGAAGGAAGGAAGGAAGGAAGGAAGGAAGGAAGGAAGGAAGGAAGGAAGGAAGGAAGGAAGGAAGGAAGGAAGGAAGGAAGGAAGGAAGGAAGGAAGGAAGGAAGGAAGGAAGGAAGGAAGGAAGGAAGGAAGGAAGGAAGGAAGGAAGAAAAGAGGAAAGAAAGCAGGTCAGGCAAGCCAGTGCCAAGCTAGGCATGACCCAATTTCCATAAAAAAAGCAGAGTTGTAGACTTTATTTAAGCAGCATTCTGGGCAAGGTGTTGACCTTTTACTTAACACACTGAAACAGTAAATACGTCACTGTTTAAGCCGTTTATTTTTGCTATTTGTGTCAACGAAACAATAATGAAGAGCGAAATATATCGAGCTTTGGGTTCAATCTGGGGGTGAATTGAACATCCTGCGTAATACATGTGGCTTCATTTACCTTGATTTTTATTGTAATGTCGCATGTGATCACTTTTACGAAAGTACTAACACGTTCGTCGAATCGTTCGACGGGATGTGTCCTGTGAGCCTTGTGAAAAGTATGATCTTTCTGCTATCATTGCTACGTCATCTGAATTTACATGCGGCAGCCGCCCATACGTCACGTACTCTTTCTTCTGCTTCTCCTCCTCCATTTCTATGAATTTGTTTGACAGAAATAAAACTACGAATTATGCCTAGAGTCACTGTCTGATTTACCTCCGGATGCATGGGCGCTTCGCCCCGCACGGCTACACTTTATTTCCTCAAAATACACATAACTAAAAATCAACTTGTGCTATATTTTTTGCCTGACATTTCATTGTATTTAAGCCAAATCAGAGCATCAGTTATGTTTAAATTAGGAAATTTTTAATAATTTAATTTGGAATAGGTACTATAAGACACATAGTTTAACATATTATGACAATATTTTGGTAGCATTAGAATATTAGGTGCCTCTAAATAACGTTGTATCGATTTGACACGTTTTAAGACAGTTCTTTATAGGTGACGTCGACAATGGGTAAATATTGCGCTGCAAAAAATGACACGGTAAAAAAATTACACCCCCAGACCAATCTCCCAATTAAATTTATTTCC
This sequence comes from Rhipicephalus microplus, assembly GCF_043290135.1. Lineage (NCBI taxonomy): Eukaryota > Metazoa > Arthropoda > Arachnida > Ixodida > Ixodidae > Rhipicephalus > Rhipicephalus microplus. The sequence continues at coordinate 436,413 of NW_027464623.1, forward strand.
ATACAATAGTTTATAGTCCACTTATTAATGATTACTCGGGGTGTGCTAAGTATGTTTCGTCCGAGTATTTTCTTGTTGCGTGATCATACTCGAGCAAAGGTCAAAGGGGCTCTGCGAAAACTCTTCAGCGTGGTAACCCTGCAGTTGACACTGCCATCCTGTAGTTGAGGCTTATGAGAACGCATGAGCCCGAAACATTATAAGCAAGATCGCGGATTGCTATTCGCAATGAATTTTCACATTCAACCAGAACGAAGGAACTGTCTCTAGATGAATTTTTAAAAATTGGAGGGCCTTTGAGCATCATTGCCTTCTAGAGTCGATGGCGGTAGCATAATCAAGCCCCGTATGCATCACCATCACAAATGCTAGTCTGCTTCGGTTCTCAGTGCATAACTCAACCGGGTCTTAACGAAACAAACAATAATGTGGCTAACGTTGGCCGTTTCAAAGTATATCTGAACGCCTATTGCAAGGACAGTTATTAAGGAGCCACTATGCCGTAATTATTCCTTTTCTGAATCAGTACAGGGCTTACTACGCGTCTTTAGCGCAACACACGAACCTTCGCAGCTGTTCACATTTGTAATGAATCTGCCATTTATGATGATTAAACGTGTTTGAGTGATTTTGTTATGGGTGGACATTTAGAACACCCACTCGTTGCTCGATTCACATCTTGTGACACCTGGCGCATCATTACCTAGATTACGGCAGGTAATGCACAACAACACTGGTTATAAATAAAATCACGCAATGTACATTGTACATGCGGTGTAAGATAAATATTGTGGCTCAATGTTGGCACACCTGCTTGCGACGCTGAAAGCCTGGATTCAACCCTCACTCAAACGCGGAAATTTTATTATTTATTTTGTTTGCAGTATCCTCCATTCCTCGATCAAGGACAAGATAACAATTTTTCACTCACAACCAACGATGTTGTCATCTACTCCAACGCCGACACAAAAAATTTTATGAAAAGAGCTCTTACATGCTAAATCGTTAAAGTTAACTTGCAAATGATGTCATATACCCAAATGATCACGCCTGATTCACGGCCATTACCTGATTTGAGCATCGCGAGCTGCTTGATTACCAAATATGCTACACTGGGCCGCCTTGTCGCGATAACAGCGAATTTGCCGTGCGTTTGAACAAATGAAAAAAAATATATAGAAAAATGCTCAGGATCATGACGCATCCGTGGCGTATCTTGTTTTTCCCAGGTCATCTCTCTTTACTTAGCTTCCTGCACCCTTGTCGGAGCGTCAGGATGCTGAATGCGATCAATTCCAGCATGCGACAAATTCATGTGAAAGTCATCATATGCGATTACTTCTAGATAATTTTCGCATTGGTTGAATTTTGACAATAAACGCTTTTAATGATGCCAATGAATGGTTACTTGGAGGAGTGCGTCACAGCTTTTCAGCGAAAAAAAATGCCTGGTCTTCAAATCCAATACTTAGGAGAAACTCCCTGTTACCTAATAATTTTTATCATCGGCCTTTGTTTGTGCTGTCCCGTAACCACTTTTTTTGCAATTCTTGAATATAACCTAGGACATTGTATAAACTATGAAATGCGAGGAGCTTCACCAAGCAAATGATCAAGTTGAAGTCTAAGCGGCTTTATAAAACAGCTCAAAGTATGGCTGCTAGCACTGGCCTGACAGCGCCAACATGGGTGTGGTAGGGGCTAACCCATGGTCGATCTTCGGCACCCAATGAAGTTCTTCCTACTATACCATGCTACTTACACTGCCAGTTGCTAAAATGAAGTCATATGCGTGACGCTAACAACAAGATTGGAAAAGGGTAGTGTATCGATTCAAGTTCCTCATAAAACGAGAACAAGTTTCATGATGCATTAGTTGAAAGTTTTCTGATGAAGTTTTTCGTTCGTTTTGCTATGCAACCAGAACGAAACAATGATATCCGCGCGCGCTCAAACACATGCATGTGGACTATGACCTTCCTAATAGCTAACATCATTTCACCTTCGGGTTGCTATTCTTACTGCAAATAGCTTAAGTTTTCCCTCACGGACAACGCTGCTGTCTTGTTCCGAACAAATGATACTGACGCCGGCACCACCGGCACCATAATTTCAGCAGAAGTAGATCTTTAGTGCTTTCCCGTAAAAATGCGACCACTCTCCATGCAAATGTCTGCTGCTGTCAGAGCATTTATATGACAAAAATACTGTTAGCAAATGCGCTGCATATAAAATTAAGAAATGAATTTATTTACAGCACAATTACAGTAGAATAATTTATTGACATGCATTTATATGTGTATATCGAGCGTATTAAACAAGTGAGGCTCCGCAGCAATAACTTTCTGATCAAAGTCATTGCCTAGTTAGCGCCTTGACTCACCCTCTATGAGCGCAATCTGTTACATAAAACGAAAACAGCCCAGGCGGCGAACACAGTCTGAACGCAACGCCGGGCGTAGTGTCATCTCCTAATTTATTATTACACCGTGATTTAACCTAATTAATAAAGCCTGGACATGTTGCCAGCAATTGTGAAAGGCTTCAGTGCAGCGTCGGGTTGAACCCACTGCTAAACACTTGGGTGGCACGTTTCAGTTTTCACTGGTTAACCATCTGTAGGTAGTGCTTAGGCGGTGAATTCTTATTATGTGTCATGATGGAAAATTTTTGTGCCTTACATCCCCTAGCTGCATAAACCTTAGTAGAGCCAGGAGAGGAAGGAAGGAAGCAAGCAACAAAAGAGAATATGCAGGGAGGTTAACCAGAAAAACATCTGGTTGGCTACCCTACACGGGGTGATTAGGAAAGGGGACAAAAAAGATAAGAAAGAGGGAAGAGAAGGAAAAGAAGAAAAAAGGAGAGACTGGCAGTAGTTTCACTGCAGCGTGTAGAACTCCACCGCATGTCAGAGGCGTTCACAAAAACCCGCCTTTCTCAAGAAACACAAAAGGGCTTTCACTGTCTTTTAGGCAGTGGAGGGATGTGGACGTTGCTGTAATAGCACCTGCACAGAAAGAGGTCGATCATACAGTCGCCGCATTGCGTTGGCAAGTACTTGTCTGCCTGAGGCAAATCGAGGACCGTGGCACATCAGTTGTTCGATATTTTCATCGGTGCCGTAAACATCGCATGTCGCTCTGTCAGTCGTTCCGATTAACGTGGCATAAGCTTTCGTGAAAGCAACTCCCAGTCAAAGGCAATAGAGAAGCGAAGCTTCACGAAGCCAGGAGAGGCGTTAACGAAGAACACACTCGATCCCGCTCATGACGAATGAAGTAAGCCGACGCGTTTCACAACGATTAGATTGTCGACGACCGAAGTCTGTGCACGCCGCTATCAGAGTTCAGCGTATATTTCTTGTACTGTCAGTTGATCTTTTACTGGGTTGCAGTTAGCACAGGTTCATTTTTATCAGCTTGTGTTCTGAGCACATGATCGCAATGTCAACGTGACGATGGTGAGCTTTATCTGATGAACACGCTTCACACTTCTACCTTTTTTTTATATCACAAAGTCAAGCATTCCGGCCTGTCTGGCGAAGGATTCCGGAGGATGAGGAGGTTCCTACGGTGAAGTGCTGCCTTTCAACAACTGCAGCAAGCCGCAAAGTCACGTGATTTTTTTAATTATGCAGAGACCACTGCTCCCACTGGACGTTTACGCTGTGGAACTTCGGTGTGCGCGGCGGAGGCCTGTTCTTTGTGCATGTGTGGGACGATTCTTGGGCGTTACTTCGTAACCATTCTGTGGTCACCCTTCAAGTTCCCTAGGGTGAAAGGTAAGCTGCATGCACTGTGCTTTAAAATGAGTCTAGCCGAAGGTTAGCACAAAAGCTCGCTACCCTCGAGAACATGCCTACTGAAAGGTTAGAAACTTGCATTGCACATTCTTTCGAACCACATCGGCGACAATGTCGAACAGCTACGTGAGTGGGGTGACTAGAGGTCGGTGCACTTATGACGACTGTGAATGTACGGAAGTTGCCGGTTCGGTCTCTAACACCGATCGACATAACTACTTTCAGTGACTGAAAAAGTGGACAGACAGTGCTATGGCACAACCGTTTGTGTGATGGTGATCCCACCTATCAGACTTCTTAAAGGGGCTCTAGGTCTCATGTTTACGACTAAGGTAGCCCGGCATGCTAAAGCAACGAATTCTGCGTACAAACTGACACATTCGTTAGTTCGTCTGACGATGTGAAGAAAAAGGTTGGCTACATCAGCGACACAATCTGAAAAATGATGCTGATGCTCCCTTGGCTTGTCTGGTGCAGCCGAGCAGCTGGTCAGTGATTATAGAACTTCACTTCAGTAGGGTTAGACGCCAGTACCATTTTCATAACACTTCATGGAGGCGAAAATGCTTTAGGCCCGTTTGCTTACTTTTGAGTGCTCGTTAAAGAGCTCCAGGGGGTCGAATTTTCTGGAGCTATTTACTACGGTGTCTCTCAAAATCATATGATGGTTTTGGGACGTTAACTCTCACATATTAATCAATAATTAAGTTCCTACGTGTTAGTACATGTGCGCATGTGCACGTGTATGCTTGGCGTGGAATGAAACAAGACGTTTGTCATTGTACCATGCCACAATAAGAAGTTAGCTCACAGCGAATAAACGCATCGCTTTCCTTACGCGCAATGTAAGGTGAATACTGATTGTCCTGGGCACATTCTGCGGGACACGATTATTTGTGTAACTGATTTTTAAAACAAACTTTACATTTTTGCATCTTAGTGAGGAATCACGTTACGCATGCTCATCCGGGTACATTACTTTCGTCGAGAAAAGGTATATCTTTTTTCATAATTACATCAGTATTTACCCCGGAAGAACGTTATTCTTTGACCGCTAATAGAGTATGATTATGAAAGATGTCTAGCTCAGCAAATTTTTAATCTCCTTGGAGTACACAAAACTTCCCCGGTTGGTGAGTCGGAAACTCGTCAAACGGGAAAATGAAAGCGAAGTATACTAAACCAAGCAGATATTGGAATTTCCGGCTGTTCCATCCTTCTTCCAGAACGACGGACACGCAATGTGCGTCTTGTCAGCCACCGACGTATAAGTCGCAAAAAAATGTATGTAAAGGCAGAGGCAGACGAATTTTACTCTGACAGCTCATCAGCCTTTACGACCACGTTAATTTCGTAGAAGCAGGCAGCCATATTTTATCAAGACAAGGTGGCATTGTTCTGTCCTGTTTCTTTTCTTGCTTTTCATGTTCGAAACGGGAAACTTATGACTAGCTATCTTGTTCATGGGACATCCACGTTTTAAAGGGCATGTCCAAGCCCGTTCTCCATTATTCTGATTTTTATTTGTTTTCCTTACTTAGTCCTACGTGCTTTTTCGTATCTAGGCTGTCGATGCAAGCCACGCGGAGGCACAAAGGCGTCGAAAGAAGATCCCCAAACTACTTGTCCACCAGGCATGTAGCCTAGTGAACTTATGAAGCTCTCTAATGCTTACTAAAACTTGCAAGTTACACATTCGAGCACTTCAGAGCGTGCAAGCACAGGCGCTACGTGTTTGTCTCGGCTACCACAAACAACCTCAACAGCCGGAACAGTTTTATTGACTCGGGACCATCCGCTTACGACTTGCGCGACATCCAGCGTGCTGAGAGCACATATTTGGTATATTTCACGGTGGGGATCGAGCCATCTGACTTTCCCATCACAACAATGACCGCAGGTGTCGTTCTATGATATCGTCAGCTCCCACCACTCTTTGCTACTATCCGGTTTCACACCATCGGCGCATTCACCGTCCGCCTTGTGGTGCCTACGGCAAACCGATGTGTGCCTTTCTGTCCCAGAAATGAGAAATGAAAAAGTTCTTCCTACATTAGTCTTGAAGCAAGCACCTCTGGACGGCTTGCACACTCGCTGTGCTGACAGAATCCACGTATACACGGATGACCTAACCCCCTAGACTAGCTCCACCGGCCTCAGCTCATCTAATGGAGACACATGAAACTCTGTCACGTGAGCATATCGACTGGTTCGGAGATTGCCCTGTGAGGTACCATCGATTATATCAAACAACAAACGGCTAATTGATGGACAGTATTCTGCGACTCCAGTGCGGCGGTATACATTGTCCATAGTCGGCACTTCATCGCAGACCATACGAACTTGTGTGGGAGATCAGAGCAACGCTGCTCTATGCGACCGAAAAAGGACACAACGCTCTGTTCCAGCGAATATCAAGTCATTGCGGTATTTCCGGCAACAACATCGCCGACGAAGCTGTCGGAAATGCACGCGTACAAACAAACCTTGTTTCTATACCGTTATCTTGGATTGACACGGCTGGATACTCGGTAAGCTGGCGCAGAGCACGACACTCCAGAAGTGGCGTTCATCACGGTTCGCACATCATCGACTCTATTCTCTCGACCAATCTCTAAAACTGCGGCTACCCTCCTGTCTTTCCATGAAAGATTTGTCGCGTTCAACGTCCCAAAACCACCATACGATTATGAGAGACGCCGTAGTGGAGGGCTCCGGAAATTTTGACCACCTGGGGTTCTTTAACGTGTCCTGTCTTTCAAGGGAGCAAGGTACGGTTAAGTGCAATCTTAATCAATGTACAGTCATTTATGATTGGAATAGCCGACAACGCGGAATGCAACGACTGTACCATCGATTAGACTATTAAACACCTTTTTATGTTACTGCCCGGTACACACAAACGAGAGGCTTTATCTCGCAGTGTTTTAAATCAAATGAACCGGCCCAACTGCCATGGTCTAGTGGCTAAGGTACTCGTCTGCTCTCCGGCAGGTCATGGGATCAAATGCAGGCTATGGCGGCTGAATTTGTGATGGAGGCGGAAATGTTGTAGGCCCGTGTGCTCAGATTTGGGTGCACATGAAAAAACCCCAGGTGGTCGAAAATCCCGGAGCCCTCCACTACGGCGTCTCTCATAATCAAATGGTGGTTTTGGGACGTTAAACCCCACATATCAATCAATCATATCAACTGGACGGAAGGGATTTCACTGCCGAGAAGGTAATGGGATTATGTCACTGGCCATCCCAGTTCTGAAATGCAACACACCGATCTGTTTCTTCGATTGTGATGTGAAACGGTGAAACTGCTACGAGTCACCCAGTCAGTGACTTTTCTCTCCTCTTCTATAGCTTTCCTTCCCCCTCTCATCTTCCCCACTGCAGGATAGCCTAATAAGGCTCGGCCCTGGTTAACCTCCCTGCCTTTTTACTTATTCTTCCTCTCTCCCTCTTTGAGGTAACTCATACCTGAACCTTACTATGATATTGTCGCAACGTAGAAACAAGAAGACACAAGACTTCGTGGCGACGACAGTATGCAAGGCTGTATTGAAACTCAAGAACACAAGTGCATACGCCTCAGTGCCGTCTTCCTTGGGAAACCAGCAGCTGCTGCTCATGTTCCTCGCTTCGTTCTTTTATGTTGTGCCGCCGACTATTAATCGTGACAGTATTGTCGCCACCGGTGTTTATCAAGGCGAATTTTTTTGATGACTGACTCCGTGGACGTCTTCCATACATTGCCGCAACGGCAATGCTGCTCCAGTCGACAATCATGAGACATTACTTCATCACTGGCGCAATAACAATATTTGTTGAAGTTTAACGTTACAAAACCATGATTCCACAGAACATTCGTGCTCAACTGATTCCGAACCGCGAGGCATTTCTGCTCGACTGCTGGAGTCCTCGGTGTCCCGATAGTAAATGAGTTTCAATACAGTCTCCTGAGTGTTGTCGGGTGAGACATTGGAAATTTTTCTCTGGTTCCTACGCGTCCCATCGCTTCGCGTACTTGACAGCTTACAAAACTAGTAATGTTGTTGTGTATGGACAGCAGGAAATACAAAAATGCAGGTCCCATTGCGTAAGAAACTGCTTAGAGATGCAGTGCGCGGATATTTAAATCTGTGCTCTTTCACTGAAGTTCCGGTGTCGAGATTTAGAAGAAAAAAATATTTGCACTGCTGATTTTCCAAGACTTTTTGTTTCCGGGGCACTTGGTTCTGTGAATAGACGTGAGTGAAAAGTAGGCATGCTACAAAAAAACCATTTGCATTGTCAATTACAAGGGCGTTTAGCGTTTTGCGGATGATGGAAGTGCGTAGGGTAGAGACGAGGACGAGTCTGTTGGCGCATACTCGAAACGTCGAAACAACAACCTATTCCGGAAACATATAGATGCGAAGGCAACAGTAAAACATTTATATCTCGAGCACGAGAGCACAAAGAACACGGGATCTCTTTGATGTAAAAGCGCCCCGCCGCGGTGGTCTAGTGGCTAAGGTACTCGGCTGCTGACCCGCAGGGCGCGGGTTCGAATCCCGGCTGCGGCGGCTGCATTTCCGATGGAGGCGGAAATGTTGTAGGCCCGTGTGCTCAGATTTGGGTGCACGTTAAAGAACCCCAGGTGGTCTAAATTTCCGGAGCCCTCCACTACGGCGTCTCTCATAATCATATAGTGGTTTTGGGACGTTAAACCCCATATATCAATCAATCAATCTTTGATGTAAAAGCGCTGGAAGAAGTTTGCTGGCGTATCCTCGAGATGAATACGCTCTGACTGAAAGAACCCGGACATCTTTCACTTGGCATTCACTGTCGTTCACCAGAACCCTAAAGTAAGTTTTTTTTCTTTTTCTTGGAAGATGATTTTGTACACTGGCTTTCATTTTGTGTGGGATTCTCTACAGTTCCGTTATGCTAACAGCTACGCACAGAATGTTTGATATTTAAAATAAATGCTGTATAACGCGGATGCTGTTGAAAAAAAAAGGCCGTTATTGTGACGCGGCTAGGTCGTCTATCCCACTGTGTAATATAACTCACTGCTTTGACAAGTGAACAAGTGGACGAGGAGTTTAAAATGCCTGACCGACTTTTATAAAAAAGGAAATGTATAGAACGTAGTCTGGCTGCACGCAAGCCGCTCATTACCGTGTCACAGGGCGCAGTAGAATTGAAAATGCGTCTGGTATGTTGCCAGCACTTCTTGGCCCACCATGCTTGGGATGTTTTTTGCAAGTTCAAGCAGTGACTGCATGCTCCTATGCCGGCAACCACACCAAGTGGTTAGAACCAGATGCACCGGTGGGTGCTATAATGAACGACGAACAGCAATGCGTGTATTCGCGTCCACCAAGTCAGTTCACCAAGCTGTTTGTGAGCATACCCGTCTCATTTTTCCACCTCTTGCTTACACACTGAACCATTCCAGATACATGGTCGCCAGTGCGGGGCCAGAACAATGGAGTGCTTTTATTATTTTTTTATTTTATTTAGTATACCTCAAAGGCCCCAGTCGGGGTATTACATGAGGGGTGGGCATAATTAGCAACATATTAACGATTCAATCACGGTCTTGAGTACATGTGGGTCGGAGTGGTGCATGGCGAAGGCAGGCAAGTTGTTCCAGTCCCGGGCGGTTGCAACAAAAAAGGAGCGAAGGTGGGCAGTAGTTTGTGCTGGCAGTGGATAACAACTCGGGGATGGTTTGTACGGCTGGATAATCGATGAAGATGGCTGGAACGTTGAACGGAGCGTGATAAAATTTGTGAAAAAGACAGAGCCGAGATATATGACGACGTGATTCTAGGTTGTTGAGGTGGCCACGAGTTACATCGATATCTCTTAAGAAATGTTTATAAACTATAACATCGCATGTATACCACATAACGCAAATCTGTTATTTTTTCATATTCTATCCTTCAATTGTTCGTTTGGTTTTTGCCTACGATGCTGCTGCAGAAGACAAAGACTGGCTAATGCACGTAGTGGTAGTTAGTGGGATCATCAAAGCCGAATACCCGCGTCGACCATGTTTTTCCAGCAACACCACTAAAGGTGATTGCTTCTCCAGTACCTTTCATTCGCCATACCCGATCCTTGTGCTGACCGGTTGAGGTGCCCTTGTAAGGAGAGACAGTTGCTGCTGGGCACTTTTGTCTTTTTGCTTTTAGAACCACTTAATGAGGAAAAAAAAGGAAATAACTATGCTCATAACTACTCACAGTTTCAGCGGTATTTCTGTCCAGTAATAGGATTCACGTTGTCGGAAATAATCGCTGAACCAACAAGCAGCTAATGAGCTATGTTCCGCACTGAATAACTGCCAACGTTTACCTACTCAGAGGCTACCCAAGTCCTCTAAGCAAACGACATTGGCGAGTGTACTCAGGAGACCTTAAACTGGATGATAGTGTGCTCTCTAATCAGATCTTTTATATGCTGCTCAAACACAGGGCCAGCCAATAAAGCATTTTTGACGATATATTTGTAGTAATATGTTATTTTGCTTTTCAGTCCTTTTACCCTATGTGAACAAAACATACATAATTTTAATTATTGCTTGCACATAATTATTGATTAACTATTTGCAGATCTCGTGGCCCAGATGTTATTTCTAGGCACCCGTGTACTTCTATAACGAAAGCACTTCCTTTCGAGATGTTATTGATATACTGAAAAAATCTGGTGAGGTAATTCGATTCCTGTTTACAGAAGTCACTTTCATCTCGAGAATAAATTATCCCCGATAAATTATATCAGTGGATTCATAAAACTGCTCAGTAACCCAAGGGTTGCAGGTTGGATCCCGGCCACGGCGGCTGAATTTCGGTAGAGGCGAAATAGTGGTAGAGGCCCTTGCATTGCGCGTTGTCAGCGCACTTTAAAGGACACCAGATTGTAGACAATTCCGGAGCCCTGCACTGAGACATTTTTCGTAATCACACCTTAGTTTTTTGGGACGTAAAAACACTGATAGTGTAAGTGTAGTATAACGCTATTCACATCTTCCGTACAATTATTTCAGTTTAAAATCACTTCGATGACCCTTCTTGTGGTTGATGTGCTTAACAAAATGTAAAAAGCATTCTTGTTGTGACAGATGAAAAAAATTAATTATATAGAGCTTGCGCTGCATTGTTCAGATACAATTATTTATGGAATAATGGCTGATTCTTTTACAAAGTTTGTTGCCCAAATTGCAGGTAACTTTCTGAGGCGCTTTTCTTTGACAATTTAGACGACACACTTCTTGCGTCGGCACTGAACTTCTCCCATAGAAAAAATTCAGCAACGTCAGCAGACGATGTCGTGTTATGATGTCACGGGTAGCACAAATCTGTAACTTACCCACACAACACCATTCTATTGCCACGCGTATTTCTTATTTTAACTTTTCTTTCATTTTATTTTGGTCCACAAAGCTTGCATGCATTTCTGAGGGCAAACTGCGCCTCATTGCTCGAAAAGGTTCACGATTATTGTATATTGTTCTGTTAAAATTGCAAAATTGCACACAAGACGCAAACAATCGAGATTCTTTCAGAGGTCTCGCGACGACCAGTTATAAGGGTTGAATATTCGGCGGCACCTGTACAAATTACGACGCGCTTCGCAGCTGGTCAGCTGATCGACGGCCGATGCGTGGTTTACCGATATCCATGCCAGGGTGTATCGCTGTATTATTTATGTTTACCAGCCACAAACTCGGCTAAATAAACAGCGTTGTAGCCTCGAGGGACGAGCAGGGCAGAGTGGCCGTGAACAAAGAACTGCAAATGGTTTATGAGTACACGACTGCTGAGCAGGAAAGAACTCCGAGCGCCCGGTTCACAGCGCTTATATAGCTATGATGCACTGGCACTATCAGCGTGACGTCAAACAAATTCGCATGACACCACACTCCTTCCCACAATGTTTATGGCCCATACCAATCAGGAGGTTTTCTTGCAGGAGCACTGCGTCGAAGAGACCGAGTCTTGTGGCCACGTTGGGAATGAACTGAGCATAATAGCTTAGCAACCCTAAGTAAGCTCTCTAGTGTGGCTCATTCGTAGGTGCAGGAGCCTCCGTTAGAGCATCAACTTTGTCGTCTGACGGGCGTCTGCTCCCTTCGTCGACGTCGCGACCCCGTGACTACATATGTGACGCATCATGGGGGCACCATCACACGAGTTGGCCACCGAGCCAATTATGCGCCGATCCCAGAGGCACTGCAAGACTACGGTAGGTGAGGAACGTTTGCTATCCCGGAAGCTGTGAAAAAGCACGTTTAGTGCAGAAAGCTTTCCGTGATGAGTCAATACTTGTGCCTCACTGAGAAGAAAAATACAAACATGGCTTTTGTCTTTGAAGCATCTGCAGCGAATGCATTAGAGATCCTGTGATTCACCCCTGCAACGAAGGTAAGAAAAACATAGCTTCTCCAACCATTTCTTTTCGTCTTTGCGTGTATTGCACCTCAACTCCCCTGTTTTTCTTTCTCATTCCCATTTCTTTACCTCCCGTGAAGGGTAAAAACAGGAAGGCCTTCCGGTTAACTTCATTTGGTTTGTGTGTGTCATTGTCTCGCTTGGTTTCATCTGATGTCCAAGTCAGTGTACCAGTTCTTACAGTGCTCGTCTGCTTATTCTGAAGCAACCGGTTCAGTCCCCGCCTTTGCGGTTATATTTTGACAGAGGAGAAACAGTAGCTAGAAAAAAATGTGGCACGGCAGCAGCATCTGAGGAGAGCCACAAGCATTGGAGTGCTAGGAAAAGATGCAACTACGCCCCTTACGGCGAAGAGATGCATTCTGATTGAGCCGCTACGTCACAATGTTGCTTTGTTCGCACTACCAAAATGTTTTTTGTACACCGGTCACCGCATGAGCCATTTTAAGCTTTATTCTTAATACACAATCGTACTTTTTATTTCAAAGCGATAGCTGAGGTATGCTTGAAAAACGTTTTGAAGCCAATGATGCAAGTATGTTTTTTTTTCGCCGTGAACTCAAATAACCTTAGTTAAAAATCACAAACTGCCTCAAAATCTGCCTGAAATATTTTGATAACAAAGCAGAGCCGCTAATATTTAGACTTTAATTTTTTTGCAAAAATAACCACTGTAAGTTTCCTATTCTTGAAGGGCGTACTCAGTTTCAAATGAAATAGACCAGCCGCTACACTTAGTCTCCAGTAAGAAATCCGCAGACAGTCTTCCGTAAACTCTCCCATACTAGAGGACCTAGTACTCTAATGTGTCACCCACTTTTTCTAAACACCCTTAGTACTCTGAATTGTTAACAACTTTTTTTCTAAACACAACTCTCCCATGGTAGTGATACTAGAGTACTTAGAGCTCTAAATCGTAAACCACTTATTCTAAACACACACAGGTCAACGGGATGGCTTTATTTACTCTAAATTGTTAACCACTTTTTGTAAACACACACGACTTTCTGCTTTTCTATAGTAGAGTATCAGGCACTCTAAATTGTTAAACGCTTGTTCTAAACACACACAGACAGTTATCAGGGTGTATATAGTGTGTACTCGTAATCATAAAACAGAACGTCGAATCACGTTCAGTATACACTGTACTGAGGGAAAAGTCGTATAATCAAAGCTCTTGTGATTTCAAACTCGAAGTAGACTACAAAACTGTTTGAATTAAGCGGAGTTCAGAATAGCGCCAGAATAGCTGAGATTAAGACATGGCGCCGCTCTCTGCGGAGAGAAGCCACATATATGTATTTATATATATAGCCTCGTTCCTCGAAATGAGACGATACTACAAATTTTTCTATATTTTTTATTTTTCAAGTGTATGTGCTCCAACACCACAAAATTCCTTTCGCAAATTCCCGCGTGGTTGTCTCGCTTTTTTTGTTGTCTGTCATTGTACGCACTGTTGACGAGGAACCTGTCGTTGGGGGATGCACTTCTCCTGGAACTGAGAGCTGCAAAAGTGCAACGACATGGTAACGAGAAGCGCTATACCTTACGACATTATAGTGTATTTGATTATCTTATTTTGGTAACGTTCTAAAACAATAATTTCTCGATGAGAATTGCTCAGCGATGAAAAAAGAAAAAAACGCAGCGCACACGAAAGATGAATGACCTTCTTGTAGGTCTTGTAGGCTGCGTTTTACAGCTAAAAGTGGTATATGAGATCACAACAAGGGTCACGTGTTCCGTAGTTGCCCGCTGCCACCGCAGGTGTTCGTCAACACTATCATACAAAGTAAATGAAAAGTAAGAAAAATACGGTCACCATGGAACTTGAACGAGGGTATTCTGCGTGACAGCTGAGTATTCTACCACTGAGCCACGCCAGTGGCTTAAATTTTAATGCAAACTGGACATAGGTAGGCTTCTTGTCAGGAAAAAAATTGCGTGAATTTGAGTAATAAAAAGTTTTATAAGAGGAATCGAACAACCAAGTGTCGCGCAATGTGCACTGCGCTAGGAGTGGGTCGTCGAATGCTTCAATCCATTAGAATAGCTTGATCTTGTTCAAATAGTACTTGTTGTGCAGACGAGCTAGCTTCTAGCATAATTCTTTACCGTCGTCAGCCACAGCATAAAAATTTGTACAAAATTTCTCGCAACTGTGCAGCGGATACCACGTTTCTCCGAATAATGACTAAGGATGATTTAGTGAAGGCCTGCCTACTACACAGTGATTTATGGCACGGGGCGTATTCGGGAAAAATGCTTGCAGCAGCTCTCAAAAGGGTAAAAAAAGGCTCTGAAATGCTGGTCAACCTGATTTCGCTGTGACAGTGTTGCGCGTTCCGCGCCGGCTAGGCGTTCTTGTTTTCTCGTGCAAAGTAACTATCTTCAATATGCACCAACTAGGCCCTCATAACGTCCCTCTAACATCTTAGATTTTACGTTTTTACACCACCTGATTAGGTGGTGTAAAAAGGTGGTGTTAGGTGGTACTATAAGTGCCTCATATTGTATAGTACACAGATTTATACCATTTCGCTTTCTTCGATATGCAACTGACGTGGCAGGAATTGAACCTGCGAACTTTCCTAGAGAAGCTGAGAACCGTAGCCTCTACAATACTGCGCGGCAAGATGAACGAGTCTTTTAGGTGACTACAGATCATGCAGCAACCATTCACGGAGTGAAATCATGTTGCAACACGTAACAACCAATTAAAAATCACCTGACGGCAGGTCCATGGATATCAGGTGCATGGAGGTCAAAATGTTGTAGGCCCGTGTGCTGAAATTCGGGTGCACGTTGAAGAAACCCGTGTGGTCAAAATTTCCGTAACTAAGGCGCCTCTAATATTCATATAGTGGTTTTGGGACGTTAAACTTCACATATCAAGTCAAATCAAACCATATCAGACGCGTTAAATAAGACCATATGGTCAAAAATGGTGGGGTTCTCCACTACGGCATCTTTCATAATTATGTCGCGCTTTTGGGGCCTAAAACATCAGCATTTGTTATTAGATTTACTAATCTCAATTATTGCATTTTGCGCTGTACAAATGAGCGCACGCATTGTGGAAGTGAAAGTGAAGAGATCGAAGTGGGTTTGTACCCGCTCATAGTGCTCATTCTTCTTCGCGCAACCCGGCGCAATGAAAAGTTTAGGCAGCTTTTCTTTTATTGTTATAGCATGGCACTGCTTCGCTTAATAGATAGCTGTCTAATCTAAAACTAGAAGATTTAGACTCCTGGCTAAACGAGCTCGCTGACGCGCCGCAAGTTTCATATCTCGAAACGAACATCGTTTATCGTGATTGCCTCTCCGTTCAGTCGTGGTCTGGTCATAGTACCGTGGGATAGGCTTTGACAGGCGGCCTAAAATGCAATCAGAGAGCTTAAACTTTGAAATTCGAAGAGAATAAATTAGCATGCAAGCTCTCGTAATGGATCACCACGCTGAATATTCTGAGAGTGGAAATACTTCATGAGAAAACTTTAAGGGGAAAAAATGCATGCATCGTTTGAGTGACCACTGCTCCGGACAGGCCAGGGTGATGCGTGGCCTGGAATAGAATGAAGTTCAGGCATTCACTCATGAATAACAGGAACACGCGAGGAGAAATGAAAGACGCCAAAGTTGTTCATCAGTGAACGAAATTTTGCTTTAGCTGTTCTTATAAATCTTTCTTAAAGCTTGAGCCCTCCAATACATATGGAGCCAAAAATAGTTCATTAAGGGTAATCTACACTCTTCAAAACACAGGAAGGGTGGGTTATACGGGAAAGAGACTATGACAGGCTTCATTAAAATTGAATACGACTGCGTTTGATAATTTGAATGAAGCGTTCATTCCACATTGCCAAAAATAGTAAATAAATCGAAGCATTTCATTACGGGCATACAGCTCCTTGCAGTCAGCTGCTGGCGATCTCCAGCCAGTTCTTTTATGAAGAGTAAAATCCGCTAAGAACAATAAGCTAATAATACGTGCCTCCACGCAATGGACCTCACTCTTGCACGATGGCCAGGTCCGTGGTTGTATATTTTTATGCACTGCTGAGTCTACATCCGGCTTCCACCTTCAAGCTTTGCAGAGAGCTTTACATGCTGCCGAACTTTTGCTCAAAAGACGTTACGATAATCACATGTTCTGACGCCCGATAAGCCCCGCTGCCGTGGTGTAGTGGCTAAGGTACTCAGCTGTTCACCCGCAGGTCGCTGGATCGAATCTTGGCTGTGGCGGCTGCATTTTCGAAGGAGGCGGAAATGCGTATGCCCGTGTGCTCAGATTTGGGTGCACGTTAAAGAACCCCAGGTGGTTCAACTTTCCGCAGTCCTCCACTACGGCATCTTTCGCAATCTTGTGGTCTTTGAATGCTACATGTTATCAATGTCCGATAATGAGTTACGCTTGCACCACGCAATATTACTGTGATATAACAAGGTATATCTTGAAACCGGCTTCAAGACGCTTGTGTGTGCAAAACATGAACGTTGTGTTCAGTGAAATTTGAAGTAGAGGACGCCATTTTATTGTTATTTAAAACAAAACGTGTGGTTGTGCATAGCGACTGTTTTGGCAACGTATTTCAGAAAAAAAAAGATTAAGAGGCGCGTGGTTATGTGGGAGAACTTCTGCTTGCCAAGCGACTAGGCTGGCTTAGATGTTCAATCAGATTAAAAAGATTTATCCTTTATTTCATTTGCACCTCCCTAATTTTTTAGGTCATGAACAAGGTCAGTCTTCACTCGCAGCTACCAACACCAACGCCGACGCCGGCGACTACACCAGAATTTTGGCTAAACGAGGACTTCCTTGCTTGACGCTATCGCGTGAAAACAATAAAGTGAGCCCAGCCAAGTGCTTCCTGCAGGCTTAGCACCAGTAGCGCGAGGCTTCTTCAATTCTCATTTTCTTCTTAGTACTTGAAATTCACCCTGACGTGCAAAAGTTTACGCTTCAAACTCAGCGTTTTCTTCTTCTTTACTTTTGCTTACGCTCATTTGATCAGCGCCGTAGCCTTGATTCTATTAACTGTCATCACCTGATGCATCTGTCACGCTAGCGGAAAAATAAAATAGCTTTGGGAGAAAACGTATACGCAACTCTGCATTGAAGAGTAAGTGGGCTGAACAACTTGTGTTTAGCCCTTGGAGATCCTTCTTCGGTCTGGTAATTGACGCTTGCCTTAATCCGACACACCACTCGGACCTAAATATATTCTCTGGAGGATAAAGTGGCTCAAGAAACGGACGGCGTGATGAACTTTCAGCGATTGCTGCAAATTGCTGCCATTAGGGTTACTTTTAGAGATTGAAGTGAAACACAAAAAGACGACCAAATGAGTCATTGATTGCCGCTGGCATTGTCAGGAGGGCTTGAAGGCAAGCTCTCACAACGCGAAAAGAATGCATTACAGACCAATCGACTGCTCTATTCCGAAATGAGAATTTGTATTCTGCGAATACCATCGTAAACATTGAAGAAACGTGAACTTTGTATAGTTTTTATTGCTGTAGTAGTTATATAGACACTATCGACGGATTTTCGCCGTCGTCTTCACCATCCTCTCGCGTATAAAGTCCAAACAAATAAAAAGCCTCTACGCTTCATGTGTTCTACAGCGACTAAAAGCACGCGAGCGGAGGCGACGAATACAGATGAAGCAGAGATCGAACGAGCCAGCCTTTCTCCTTAGCTCGGAGGCCAGCAACGGAGCACCACAAGCATATCACTTCATAGATGTGACTAAAGCTAAGCTATTTTTCGGTCCTGTACAGCTTCTTCGTAAAGAACCTTCGCTTCATAACTCAATCAAATTTGTTGAGAACTTTGCGTCGACACACTTAATGGAAAATTTTAGCAAAACGCAGCTTGATTCTTCGCAATGACTGCTGACTCGCGCATCATCAAATATGAAGCTTTACTAGTTTCCATTATTCTTATAATGTACAGTCACACTCGCTTTGCCTTGCATCGCGGGAGTGCGGGGCCTAACGAGTTCGAAGGTTGTGCATGGCTTAAACTTGCTTTTATTACAACATAAAAAAAATATCTAATTTCGAATCGTACTGAAGCGAGAGAAACGCATCGAAAATAAAGGCTAGTGGAAGTGATGCGCAATATTTCAACTTGTGAGGTCCTGTACTCCCGTCTAGCTAGTCATATCTGAGCGTGACTGTGCCTCTGATGAGCTCAACCAATGCGTTACGCCAACAGCCATCGAGGCAGCAAATGTGAAATAGGTTAAGTGGAGTAGACAAATCGAAGAGTACGCCAAATTATGCAACGAATTTTCCGAAGTATTAAGGCGAAAGCCCTAAATGCCTCAGTAAACTTTAGAATGAAGTGTTGTAGATCGGGTGAGTTGGTCATCGATGAAGTTAGCTTGCATGAGCGGAATACATGTAAAAGAGAAACACGGCACTGACGTAGTATCTGACTTATTTCGTATATGTCATGTTTCCTTATTATATAAATGTGTCGCTCCAATAAAAGCAATCTTTGTGAATTTTGACTGGTGGCAATGATATCCTGCATCGGGACGAGATTTTGTCGTTGTTGTCGAGGTTGTCGTGTGCTGTTATGTTTGTTGTTGTTGACGTTATTGTTGAGAAGCTCTATATGAGTGTGTAATGATGCGAAAATTCATCACGTCATCACGTCCCCATATGGCTTTACAACGACGTCACAGATGGCAGCAGCTTGAGATGCTATAATGACGTCACAGTGCGTAACGTAACATAATGACATGATCACTTGGCGTTGTAGTATTGCCTGAAATTAATCACGGAGGCGAAATAAAACCAGGTAATATGCCTCAGAACGATGACGAAGTGCGAAAGTACACTAGATGGAGAAAGCTTTCGGGTGGTGTCAGGGTAGAATTAATAATTTGACTGATAACAAAAAGGTGGCTTTCGTCATCGAGTCGTCTTATATGAATGCATCAGACACATTGCAGCTTCTTTTGTCTTGTTTGTGGAAAACGAGTAACGTGTATTTGGCTGCACCGAGGATTATCATAGTGCGACGCTGATATTTAAGCGTGAGGGTGCCGTATCAAGATAAGCTTTATCGCGTGTTAGCGAACGCGAGGTGAACCTTTCGTCAATGCTCAGAAGTAGGAAGTGAGAGAAAGAAAGTGAAAGACAGAAAGGCCAGAAACAAAAGGCCTATCGTGGGCAATATGAGCTCGAACACGCGAGCGGGTGTTGAAGAGCCTCGAACCAGACGTCGGCTGATTCGCAGCGGAAGCCGTCGGAAACAATGTGGAAAGAGCGGCGTTCTTCCACCAGCTGTTGACACTCCGGCCAGGGTTTGGTTGCTGCGAAACGCAGTCAGTGGCTGCCAAGGAGGAATAAAAAACATTGGCAGCATATCCATGGAGGGAATGATGAAGAGTGGGGCGAAGCATTCGTCCGTCCATTCTTTCTTGCTTCCGTCCGTTTTTGCGTACGTTTGTGTAACCGTCCATGCGTCCATCCACCCGTCCGTGCGTGTGTCTGTTCGTGCGTCCGTCCCTGCGTTCGTCCATGCACCCACGCCTGCGTCCGTTCATGCATCCATCCATGCATCTGTCTGTGTGTCCGTTCGTCCATCTATTCAGCACTCCAAGTACCACCATCTCGCATCTTTTCATCATATATTCTCCATATAGAAGCACCGCCATCCAGCGGACATTTCAAGGACTAAACGGGAGGTGGCACATGCACACTTTCTTACGGCTTGCGCTTCGGGTTCACTTCCCACCTTTAACCACCTCGAGTTCATGGTATATACTAGTTCACTGTATTCATGGCTATGCGGCCCAACGCTCGCTAAACCCTTCTAAAACCAAGGAGGTTACACCCAAATAGTATAACGTAGCAACCCTTCCTTGTCAGATTGTGCTCAATGTACATGCCAATAGCTGATAATGGGGATCGCAGCGTGCGCGTCACCTAAAGGCCGAATGCTCCTGTCTCTCATTCCTCCTTCGCAGCCATTAACATGTGCATTGAGCACTATCTTTTATTGTTCAACAACGCACAGAAGAAATCTCTCACCGGAACCACCTTGGAGGTCAAAATCATAAGGACCGCTATTTCGGGTATGTGCCACTGGTGGTTACGTACTACGAGGGACGCACAAGCCACGCCATAAGGAGCCTCGCCCCTAGAAATAAATAAAGCAACGCTAGTACCATAATCCCTCGATATTGAGAGACTATGTGGCACTCTGAAGCACGACCGTTGCTCCTACGCGGGTGGTGAGTGGCTTTCCCGCAAAACATTTGAACCCAAGGTGGCGTACTTTGGCGCAACTCTGCTACCTAAAGGTAGCATATATAGTAACTCTATTCCCCATATAGAAGCACCGCCATCCAGCGGACATTTGAAAGACTAAACGAGAGGTGGCACACGCACACTTTCTTACGGCTTGCGCTTCGGGTCTACTTCCCATCTTTAACCACCTCGAGTTCATGGTATATACTAGTTCATTGTAATCATGGCACTGCGTTGTAACGCTCGCTAAACCTTTCTGAAACGAAGCAGGTTACACCCAGCGAGTATAACGTAGCAAGCCTTACTTGTCAGATAGTGCTCAATGTACATGCCAATGGCTACTAATGGGAATCGCAGCATGCGCGTTAACTAAAAGCCGAATGCTCCTGTCTCTCATTCCCCATTAGCAGCCACTGGCATGTGCATTAAGCACTATTTTTATTGTTCAACAACGAACAGAAGAAATCTCCCACTGGCACCATCTTGGAGGTCAAAATGTTATACTTGTTACACACTACAACGGCTACGAGGGACGAACAGGTGCCTTTAAAAGGAGCTTCGCCCCTAAAAAAATAAATCATCCTTGGTGGCTGCTAACCGAGATATGAGCGCACATCAATGCGCACAGCCACAACCATTGACCCAGCAGGCTATGCAGCTACAAATATTTTGCCTGTGACGTGGACTCTCGTGATGCGAAGGCCATGCTTTTACACCGAGGTGGTGGTCAGTAAAACTTGTAGCTGGGCGAGTTGGCTCATAATTATGGGTAAACTGGTGTGCGTAAGTACAAACGACAACCAATGAGATGAGACAGGGACAAGCGCAAACTTTCAACTGAATTTAATTATTCGTCATCCTTCATATCTATAGTCCCATATAACATAGCCAAGCGGTCATAAGGTCAGAACCAAACATCTCACAGCAGGCCGCGTAAAAAATCACGGCTAACAATCAAACAATAATAGTGACGTATCACTAACACAAATGTTTCTTCTCGCAGCAATATAAAAGGCTTCCATCAGCTCACGGGCTCAGTACTCCGACCCAAAATCCTAATCTCTAAGAAAATTAAATTGGTGAGCACATTCAAGCTTTTCAATGCGCAGGCAAATGCGTGACCCCGTTATTTCTAAGTGAAAGCTCATGTTCCCTTGCACGGTAGTTCACGCAACGCCCTGTATGACCTACACGTAACTTTCCCCACAAGACAGCGGTAATTCGTAGACGACGCGAGTCGCACATTTCACATTAACGAACGCGTGCTTCTTTCCGCAACCACTGGATCGCTTCTCGCAACAGAGAAGATTATGGAACGAAGCCCAGCCAGCTTACGTGGGGCGAAGAACACAATCGGCACACCGTGCCTACTCGCTATCCTTTTCAGGCTGTGGAAAATGCGATTCACATAAGGCACCACCTCTGGGCGCCACCCACGACGCAGGTCAGGGTCCACGCTGGAACGGGCTGCTTTGGCATCACGCAGAAGAACCGCTTCGATTGCCCTTACTATACCGTTGAAGAATACCCGGCGGGAATTAAACGCCGCAGCTGAGTTTAGCTATGAAGCGGTTGCACCACCCCAGGAATCGCTCGCTTTTAACAGACGTGTTGCGACTAGAGCACCTCAAGATTAGTATGCGCGTTGCTTGCTTGAGGGCATCGACGCTCTGTCAATGACTGTGCATAGGGCAAACTGCCGCCAGTGCCGGGATCCCACAGAGCAGCTGGTGAAGTATTTCAGAGAAAATGACCTTTGCCTTCTTCGAGCAGATAAAGAGGGCGGTATTGTTGTTTTAGGTTCTCGGTCGTATGCTGAGAAGGCTAAGAAGGCAATTGCTAAGAATTTTGTTTCTGATAAAAGCAGTGCTGTTCGTGTTAAAGCTAAAGCAGTTAACATGTGCAAGGAACTTGTACTTGTTTGATTGGTAAGAGATATTAGCATATGCAAAAGTAATGCAGTCAAAGTTTTTTCACCGCAAGGGCGCACAATCGTAAAGTTCCCTTGTGAACAATAATTAATGAGCCGCAGAAGGGTTGACAGGTGGGCTAGTTGGTACAAATTAATAATGAATTAATTGGAAGCGCAAACCTTGTGTCCCGTTGGTTTGCGCTTCCATTTATTTCATTATGAGTTTGTACCAACTAGCCCGCCTGTCAACCCTTCTGCAATTCATCACTTCGAACATGGGCTCTTTTATGTGTTCTAATTAAACCGCGCTTGTTTGTCTCTTTTCTTAAGTCTCGTTGGTTTGCGCTTCCATTTATTTCATTATGAACTAATGAGCCGGGTTTGTGGCAGCATTTAGTTAGTCAGTTCTTGCTCAAAGAACTAAATGAGCTGAAAGTGGCAGATCCCTACGCTACAAAGAGTTGGGAGGATGTTGTGCGGTTTCTGCAGGTGGAAAATTCTGCAGAGTTTGTTTTCTGTGGATGTAGAGGATCTATTTTATTCTGTACCTCATGCACAGTTGTCTGCGTCTGTTCACGACTGTATTGAAACAGAGTCATAGCTTTTCAGAATGCTTCCGGCTTGTGGATCGATAATTTCATGTCGTTACTGGAATTTCATCTTCGCTCTACCTTTGTTTCGTTTGAAGAATGTTTTTATCTGCAGTGTCAAGGCATTTGTATTGGATCGTGTGTGGCGCCTGTTTTATGCAACATTTTCTTGGCGGACGTTGATCGGTGTTTAGTTAGCACTCTTGAGGAAAATAATTTGTTGTTAAAGTTTTTATGTGTGTGGACGATTTTTTAATTTTTAAAAAGACGCCCCATTTTACTTCTTTGGACAACTCTGTTGATCAGATTCCTAATGCTTTTAAACAGTGCAGAAAGGACTTGACCTTTACCTATGAATTTCCCACTGATACCTCGCTGCTCGTTTTAGATCTACGTCTCGTTTCAGCCGAACACCTATACTGGCGTTATACTCCCGGTACGCAGAAGGCCCTTTCGCCCTATGATTCTGCGCATTCTAAGCTTGTAAAAAGGGCGAACGCCAAATTATGTCTTCGTTCCGCTCTTGGGAAATCATGCACACATGCAATGCAAGATAGTTCTGATGATCAGGTACGGCGTCTAATTGCTGCCGGGTATTCTTTCATGGTAGTGACGGCAATCGCAGAGGTTCTTCTGCGTGATGCCAAAGCAGCCCGTTCCAGCATGGACCCTGGCCTGCATCGCAGGTGGCGTCCATAGGTGGTGCCTTACTCGCATCGCGTTTTTGCACAACTTGAAAAGGATAGCGAGTAGGCACGGTGCGCCGATTGTGTTCTTCGCGCCACGTAAGCTGGCTGGGCTTTGTCCCATAATCTTCTCTGGCGAGGAGCTATCCAGTGGTTGCTGAAAGAAGCACGCATTTGTTAATGTGAAATGTGCGACTTGCGTCGTCTACGAATTACCGCTGACTTGTGGGGAAAGTTACGTATAGGTCATACAGGGCGTTGCATGAACTACCGTGCAAGGGAACATGAGCTTTCACTTAGAAATAACGGGGTCACGCATTTGCCTGCGCATTTAAAAGCTTGAATGTGCTGACCAATTTATTTTTCTTAGAGATTAGGATTTTGGCTCGAAGAACTGAGCCTGTGAGCTGATGAAAGCCTTTTATATTGCGGCGAGAAGAAACACTTGTGTTAGTGATACGTCAATAACATTATTTGATTGTGAGCATGCCTTTTTTGCGCGGCCTGCTGTAAGATACTTGGTTCTGAGCTTGTGACCGTTTGGCTATGGTATATGTGACTATATATATATGAAAGATCATCATCTTCATCATCATCATCATCATCATCATCATCAGCCTGACTACGTCCACTGCAGGACAAAGGACTCTCCCATGTTCCGCCAGTCAACCCGGTCCTGTGCTTGCTGCTGCCAATTTATACCCGCAAACTTCTTAATCTCGTCTGCCCACCTAACCTTCTGTCTCCCCCTAACCCTCTTCCCTTTTCTGGGAATCCAGTTAGTTACCCTTAATGACCAGCGGTTATCCTGTCTACGCGCTACATGCCCGGCCCATGTCCATTTCCTCTTCTTTATTTCAACTATGATATCCTTAACCCCCGTTTGTCCCCTAATCCACTCTGCTCTCGTCTTGTCTCTTAAGGTTACACCTACCATTTTTCTTTCCATTGCTCGCTGCGTCGTCCTCAATTTAAGCTGAACCCTCTTTGTAAGTCTCCAGGTTTCTGCTCCGTAGCTAAGTACCGGCAAGATACAGCTGTTATATACCTTCCTCTTGAGGGATAGTGGCAATCTACCTGTCATAATTTGAGAGTGCTTGCCGAATGAACTCCACCCCATTCTTATTCTTCTAGTTACTTCAATCTCGTGGTTAGGCTCTGCGGTTATTACCTGCCCTAAGTAGACATAGTCTTTTACAACTTCAAGTGAACTATTACCTATCTCGAAGCGCTGCTCCTTTCCGAGGTTGTTGTACACTACTTTCGTTTTCTGCAGATTAATTTTAAGACCCACCTTTCTGCTCTCCTTGTCTAACTCCGTAATCATGAGTTGCAATTCGTCCCCTGAGTTACTCAGCAATGCAATGTCATCGGCGAAGCGCAGGTTACTAAGGTATTCTCCATTAACTCTTATCCCTAACTGTTCCCATTCTAGGCTTTTGAAAACCTGTAAGCACGCGGTAAATAGCATTGGGGAGATTGTGTCCCCCTGCCTTACACCCTTCTTGATTGGTATTTTGTTGCTTTCTTTATGAAGCACTATGGTAGCAGTTGATCCTATCCCCTGGAAGAAATCTACAGGGGATGAAAGATGACGAATAATTAAATACAGTTGAAAGTTTGCGCTTGTCCCTGTCTCTTCTATTTTGTTGTCGTTTGTCTGTATTTACACACACCAGTTTACCCAGAAGTAGGTGGCTTTCGCTAAGCGTTTTAGGGTAGGGAGCCTACATGACCGGCCATGTGGGCTCTCTAGTTTTTGGATGCGCATCCTTCACCTATTTTGCTTTTGGTGCGTTTAAGAGAATTTTATTACCAGAGATGTCCTACATAACGTATGTGTACACAAAAATATAGACAATGATGATCATGCGTACGTACAGTGCAAGCTGCTATGTACCGCAACAATAACTTATTTTCGTTTGCAGTGATTTACAATGCAAAAATTTTACAACAGGGAGGGGACATTCATGAACCCTATATAGACAGTAAAGGCTATATGTACAAACATGGGAGCCTTGCACAATGTGAGGTGATGTTTTTTCATCCACCTGTGAGAACAGCTTGCTCTCGTGCTCGAGAACAATATTTCACAAAAAGGACTTGTTTTTAATAAAGAAAAGGAGAGTTTACACTGTAGTTTCGCAGTGGTACAAGCTCTAGTCCACCTTCTAAGTAGGCGAAAAAAGGCATACTTTTCGCGTTATCATTGCTAGTGGCCGATGGCACGCGATCAGCAGTCGTTTTACAGTCAGCTGAAGAGCGCTTTCTTTCCGCTTCGGTTTCGGAAGCACCATCCACTAGTCAAGTTATCTCGGTTTTTCTGCTATTTGCCACGCTCTCACGTGTTCCAACTCTTATTGCGCAAGGTAGTACGTCTTTATACGAACGCAAACATTGTGTCTAAGCTGGCATCAAGGGTTCGAGCATGAGAGTCTTTTACTCTAGCGCCGCTCTGAATCCGTAAGTAAGCAAAGCACTGCCTCCGTGCTCCGTCTTCATAGCACGTAACGCCACGGGAAGACGTGTTTGTCGCGTTGCCTACATTGCGTTTAAAAATGTGTACGAGACCGAAAAAAGGCGCGGCTCACTTTCGATGCGACGCGACTGATCCAACGGGGTCGGCCTCTTTTAGCACAGAAGCTTGGCTTTCGCATTTTTAGGGCACAAGATTTATTTTCTTTGTTATGTTTCAGATATACAGGCGCTAACTTTTGCGGATGAATTATGCGGCGTGATTTAAGGCGTACACATCTACAGGCCTAGCAAGTTGGCTGATGAGGTCTTACAAAATCAGAAAGTACGAAAAAGGTTTTTGTTTCATAATGTAAAGCAGGATTAGCGCGACACATTTTCGCTGATTCTCGATAAAGTATTCTCAGAAACGAGCACCAAATGTGGGTTCCGAAATGCTGAGAAGTGTTATGGCATGAGGAAATACTTCGTCGTTTATATCAATGATTTTGTTTTCTGGTGGAAATGCTCACATGAATAGCGAAGAAAAAGCGATGAAAAGTTTTAACTTCTATTAGGCAGAGATTATGAGTTTTCTTTCTAATAGGATTTGGACAGATCATTAAACAATGCGTTCTTAAACTGTGTGCTCATTGGTCATCTATTTGAATCACCGATCACTTTTTACGCGTGGATTATAAGCTGTCTAAATTAGACAGGAGCCTTGCATGTGTTCACAATCGATCAATAACTGTAACTTGATGGGGTTATGAAGGTGACGAAAAGCCCTCTCCCGCCGCCAAAAAAAATGGCAGCATTATCACTGAGTAAATGATGGAGAGTGGGGCGAAGCATTCGTCCGTCCATTCGTTCTTGCTTCCGTCCGTCCATGCGTCCATTTGTGTGACCGTCCATGCGTCCATCCGCCCATCCAAGCGTGCGTCTGTTCGTGCGTCCGTCCGTGCATTCGTCCATGCATCCAGCCCTGCGTCCGTTCATGCGTCCATCCATGCATCTGTCTGTGTGTCTGTTCGTCCATCTAGTCAACACTCCAAGTGCCACCATCTCGCATCTTTCATCATATATTCCCCATAGAGAAGCACCACCATCCAGTGGACATTCCAAGGACTAAACGAGAGGTGGGTCACGCACACTTTGTTACGGCTTGCCCTTTGGGTCTACTTCCCACCGTTAACCACCTTGAGTTCATGGTATATACTAGTTCACTGTATTCATGGCACTGCGGCCCAACGCTCGCAAAACCTTTCTAAAACCAAGGAGGTTACGCCCAGCGAGTGAAACGTAGCAACCTTTTCCTGTCAGATAGTGCTCAATGTACATGCCAATGGCTGCTAATGGGAAATGAGACAGGAAAATTCAGCTTTTCCTTTCTTACAGCTTGCGCTTCGTATCTACTTCCCACCTTGAACCCCTTCTAGTTCATGGTATATACTAGTTCATTGTAATCATGGCACTGCGGCTCAACGCTCGCTAAACCTTTCTAAAACTAAGGAGGTTATACCCGGCGAGTATGACGTAGCAACCCTTCCATGTCAGAGAGTGCTCAATGTACATGCCAATGGCTGCTAATGGGAATCGCAGCGTGCGCGTTAACTAAAAGCCGAATGCTCCTTTCTCTCATTTCCCATTAGCAGTCATTGGCATGTACATTGGGCACTATTTTTATTGTTCAACAACGCATACAATAAATCTCCCACTAGCGCCACCTTGGAGGTCAAAATGTAACAATTTTCACACACTCGACTACGAGGGACGAACGGGTGCCGCTATAAGGAGCTTCGCCCCTAAAAAAGAAAGAGCATGGTTGCTACCAGCTACTTCATTAGGAATTCGGTGGAGTGCAATTATTTTGAGGCATGAACACAGCAACAAAAAAAAAGCGAATGATCCAATAACTCACGCAGGGATTTAAACAGCAAAACGTTTCGATTTCGTACGCTATTCTGGTTACTTCTAAGTTGTTCTATGCTGTAGCTTGGTGATGTTCGTTGTTTACAGGTTGCTTCTAGGTCATTCATAGGTTTTTGCGAAGTGATGCAGGTTTCATGCCATTGCGAGGCTTTGGCTTAGATGGTGGAAGTCGTTTTTAGGTGGCTTCTTAGGTCATTGCTAGGATTAGGCTAGGTAACGCTTGTTTGGCTCCTACGGTGATTGTCAGTCCAAAGGAGTTCTAGTTAAGCCAAAAACATTCATAGACACGACACGCACGTCCCCAATTCAGATAGACAAGCACATCAGGGAGCGTTAGAGCCCCGCTTTTAACAATTCTTTTCATGGCGCCCTTAGCACGTTGGCAATAAAAAACTGGGTGAAGAACTTGTGCATGTTATCAATCGCAGTGGAGCACACACACACACACACACACACACACACACACACACACACACACACACACTCGCACTCGCACTCGCACTCGCACTCGCACTCACACTTGCACACACACACACACACTTAAACATGTACAAGTTCTTCACCCAACAACCAGCCCAAAACTTTTGAGTTAAAAAAAAGGAAACTGAGGCAGCTGCGTACCCCTTGTGCCAAGATTAATGAAGCGGCTGAACTGGTGGAGTTGTTTTCCTTCTTTTCCCTCCTTCTTTCTCTCCTCCTCACCCTCAATTTACGGCCCACGTATTGCTTTACTATACTACACAGAACTGCACGCTACCCTCCCAGCTTTCCTTGCTCTCTTTCTCATCATCACTTTCATTTCTCACCATTGGCCATGTTACACAATACATGGCTGTGTATGCAGTGTCAGCTTTTTCTCTATCTATCTATTCTCAAATTTATTCCTAGTAAATATGCTTTGCACACAAGGCAGCTGCAGTTCTTCGAGCCTAAAGTTATAGCTGAAATATTGTTACGAGTGACTGTGTTTATTTACAGATGAGGTGAAATGGCGTTGTGAAATAGCAGCGTACTTCCGAGAGAAGCCTAGAACGCTTCCACCCAACCACACAGTCCAGGTGCCACTCCACTACTCTTCTTCTTCTTCCGCGCCCCGTAGGCTTGCGCATCTTTGTTGCATTTCCCCCGGCGGCAGACGAAGCTTGCTGAGCGAGTTAAATAAGCCTATGATGGTACTGTTTAGGCGGGCTACGTGAACAATTTGCATAGTGCGCGAACGCCGGTTATTGGCTGTGACTCGGGCGACAACGTAGTTCACGTCACTGAGACGAGTGACTATCACGAATGGGCCGGAATAGTTTGCTAGAAACTTCCGGTACAATCCTTTTTTACAAACCGGAGTCCACAGCCACACGTAGTCACCAGGAGAAAAGTCTACGGGGATATGCTTGGCATCGTAGCGACTCTTGCTGTGTTCTTGCGAAGACAATGTTCGAAGGCGCGCTAGTTGACGTGCTTCTTCAGCGCGACACAACGTCTGAGCGATGGACAGATCTTTCTGATGCGAGAAAGGTAATAGAGTGTCCAGAAAACTCTGTGGATTTCGTGCGTAAAGCAGAAAGAAGGGCGAATGTCCAGTAACTTCATGCTTGGCGGTGTTATACGCGTAAGTAACAAACGGTAAGACGGCGTCCAAGTTCCTGTGGTCAGCACCAACGTACATCTATAGAATATTCGTGAGAGTTCAATTTGTTCTCTCAGTGAGACCGTTAGTTTTCGGATGGTTAGGGGTGGAGTGGCGATAAGAGGAGTCACAGAGGCGCAGAATTTCTTCAACCATATCGGCCATAAATTGTCGTCCACGGTCACTGATGACAACCCCTGGAGCACCGTGACGCAGTATGACCCGTTGTAACAGAAAAAAAGAAACAGCGGCTGCTGTGGCCGATGTCAGTGCGTCCGTTTCCGTATAACGCGTTAAATAATCCACACACACTATAGCATATCGGTGGCCCGATGGGGTCTTAGAAAAGGGTCCGAGCAAGTCGATACCGACTTTTTCAAAAGGGGTTGTCGGTGGAGGGATGGGCTGCAAATAACCTGCCGGGGCAGTGGTGGATCGCTTGTGGCGCTGACATATAGCGCAGCTGGTTACGTACTGTTTTGTGGTCTTCCACATTTTCGGCCAGTAGAACCTCTCACGTAGTCGATGTAGCGTGCGTGTGAAGCCGAGATGACCGGATGTTATGTCATCGTGCGCAGAACAAAGGACGACCTGGCGCAGCCTTTTCGGCACCATCAGAAGCAAGGGGAGGCCATCGGCTGAATAGTTTCTTTTATACAGCAAGCCATTTGAAATTTTAAAGTGCTTGTCGATGGAGTTATGTGCAGCTTCGAGCAAGGGTTTCAGGGTAGGGTCGCGCTGCTGCTCACGTTTGAAGCTGCTGGTATCTGGGAAGTCGGACGAGACAGAAACTAAATAGTCATCAATGTCATTGTCGTCAGCATTGGGGTGTACTGAAGGAAGGCGGGATAAGCAGTCGGCGTCTGTGTGACATCGTCTGCTCTTATAGGTAACAGAAAAGCTGTAATCTTGAAGGCGCAACACGCAACGAGCCAGCCGGCCAGACGGGTCACGAAGTCCCACAAGACAGCATAGTGAGTGGTGATCGGTCACTATTGTGAACTCGCGGCCATGTAGATACGGTCGGAACTTCTGAATGGCGAAGACGACTGCTAAGCACTCGAGCTCGGTGACGGTGTAGTTCGTCTCTGCTCGAGTCAGTGTCCGACTGGCATATGCTACGACGTGCTGGTGGCTGTTGCAGAGTTGGACCAGCACAGCGCCAACACCTAGCCCACTAGCATCAGTATGAAGTTCAGTCAAAGCATCAGGATCAAAATGCTTTAGGATGGGTCCTGAAGTCAATAAAAACATTTAGCTGTTGAAATGCAGCCTCACATTTATCATCCCACAAGTACGGTGTGTCTTTATGAAGAAGGGAAGTCAGTGGGGAGGCAAGTTGTGCGAAGTTCTTAATAAATCGGCGGAAATATGAGCACAGACCCAGAAAACTTCGCAGGTCCTTCACTGTTCGTGGTGGTTCAAACTTGCGAACCACTGCGGTCTTCTGTGGGTCTGATCGCACGCCTTTTTTTATCCACGAGAAAGCCTAATACGAGGGCTTGACGTTGTCTAAAATGACACTTCTTTGAGTTTAAAACAAGGCCAGCTTCGCGTAAGCATTGAAACACAAGCGACAAGCGGTGGTTATGCTCTTGAAAAGTCTTGCCGTAGATAATCACGTCGTCTAAAGAGCACATGCAAATTTCCCATTTTAGTCCACGGAGTACTGTATCCATAAACCTCTCGAATGTCGCTGGAGCATTGCACAAACCAAAGGGCATAACATTGAACTCAAAGAGACCGTCTGGTGTTACGAAGGCCGTCTTCTCTTTATCTGAGGGATGCATAGGAATCTGCTAATACCCAGAACGCAAGTCAACAGAAGAAAAATAGGAGGCAGAATGCAGGCAGTCCACGGCGTCATCTATACGTGGCAAAAGGTAGACGTCTTTTTTTGTGATGGCATTTAGGCGACGATAGTCTACGCAGAATCTCCATGAATTATCCTTTTTCCTCACTAGAATGACAGGAGCTGCCCGTGGACTACACGATTCTTGTATGACGCCCTTCTTTAGCATGTCTTCAGCTTGCTCAGCGATGACTTTCTTTTCGGAAGGCGATACGCGATAGGGCTTCTGGCGTATTGGTGGTGCTTGGCCTGTATAGATGCGG
Source organism: Rhipicephalus microplus (assembly GCF_043290135.1). Classification (NCBI taxonomy): domain Eukaryota; kingdom Metazoa; phylum Arthropoda; class Arachnida; order Ixodida; family Ixodidae; genus Rhipicephalus; species Rhipicephalus microplus. The sequence continues at coordinate 468,242 of NW_027464623.1, forward strand.
TGTTGCGTACGTGAAGACGGTGGCGTAACGGTAGACGTCTCGTCTTGGGCAAAGTCAAAGACTGAGGCGTAGCGTGCGATCACTTCCTGCAGCAGCGACCGTTCAGTTGATGGAAGTGACTTGTTAATCATACGGTCAATGCTGGCAGAATAGTCGGGGTACGAGTTGGCATGGGGTTTCTTTACATCCACCGACAGTTGGAGGGACCGTATGGTAAGAGTACTTTACTCTTGAAAGCTTGCCAATTTAAGTCCTGCAGGCAGATATATGGGCTGCGCGGAAACGTTCACAGTTCACAAATCGGCACAACCATCGACTGTACGCATGAGGCAACGAGGCAAAATAACGTTTTTCTTAAGTGCGTTACTGAAGTTCGGCTCGGCTAAACCGTAGTAAGAACCCGCACAAAAACGCGAAGAGTTTACACGCACAAACATTGCGGTATGTGGGGCCAAGCAGACGTCTTCAGACACGGAATACACTTCCAAGCAGTCATCAACGGTATCTTTCGTCAATGGAGACGGCAACACGGGACGAAAAATAATCCCACCACTACCACAATCTAGAGTTGCACCAGATTCCCGCAAACAATGTATACCTAGAATGACGTCGTGGGTTGCTCGTGCAAGCACCGTTAGTTCAACTCGAAACGTTTGATTTCCTACAGAAAGTAAAACAGAACAAACTCCAACCGGGCTCAACGTTTCTCCCCATACGCCGCGGAACGTAGCACTCCGATTCCAAGCAAACATTACTTTCGTTCCAAGGTGATTTTTAAAAGACATGCTCATTATGGAAACGGCAGCACCGTATCAACTAGTGCAACAGTACTCACATTGTCTACAAAAACACTCACCTTGTTCTCAACCATTACAACACAAGGGGGTCTTGCGGAAGATGATTTTGCGGCCTCGCCCCCTTTGGTCGCACCAGTTAGTTTCCCAGTGGTGGTGGCGTCCCCGAGCGGCGACGCGGAGACGGGGATCGCTGTTGGCGTGCGGGTGGTGGGGTAACGCTGCGGTCGGAGCAAGGCGAGTTAGCACGTGCTGCGTGTTGCTGTTGGAAAGAGCCCTGAAATGGTCGAGACTCGCCAGCAGGTACATAGGGCGTGTACACGTTGAATCGGGGAGCTCGCTGCTGGTGACGGTAGCAGTACCCAGCGATGTGTCCAGGTAGCCCGCAGTTGTAGCAAATACGGGGGTCGCGTCTGGTCGTCCCCGGCGAAGTAAACCTCGTCGGTTGATAAAAGCCGGGCGATGGTGGTCGAGGAGTAAATCGCTGTGACGCAGCTTGCCTGCGTTCCTGGTTTTTGAGTGGTCGTTCACTCCTTCGTTCAAACCGATCGGTGTAATTCGGGCGAGGCTCGAAGCAGCTCTGTCGCATGCGAGGTACCAGTGGTTCACGGGGCCGTTGGTCGAATGCACACTGATGGCACACACCAGTGGTGTCCACAGCTCGCAGTTGAGCAAGTTCTTCCTTAACCATTCGTCTTATAAGAGAAGAGATGTCGTCCTGCGATGGAAGGTTGACACTTGCAATCGTGGGCACATTCTCAAGACGTCCAAATTTTGGTAGGACTCTCCTCCTCTTTAGCGCTTCAAACGCTCGGCAGTGTCTCCTTAGGTCGGAAGGTGTGTGTAAGTCTTCCTTAGTGATAAGGAAATTGTACACGTCTTCCGCGATTACCTTGAGCAGATGACCTACCTTATCTTCATCACACATGGTCGCACTCACGATTCCGAAAAGCTTCAAGACGGCCTCGATGTAGGTGGTGCATGTTTCGCCAGGTAACTGAGCTCTGCGTGAAAGCGTTTGCTCCGCCTGCTTGGCCTTAGCTGTTGAGTCACCAAAACACATCTTCAGCTCGTCTACGAAAATGTCCCATGTGGTCAATGCACTCTCATGGTTGTCGAACCAAAGAGACGCGGTGCTGACGAGAAAAAACACCACGTTCTCGAGCTGCTTAGCAGTGCTCCAGCGGTTGCTGCGACTCACTCTTTGGTAGTGCTTGAGCCAGTCGTCAACATCGTCATCCGGCTGCCCCGAAAAGGTCCTCGGCTGACGTTCCGGCATGCCGCAGCGATCTTGTCCTGGCGGGTGAGCGTGTTGCTTATCAGCAACGAGGTTGTTATGGCCTGCTCCCACGTCCTCCATGTCTGGTAGCTGCGGTGGCAAGCCTGCCAAGCGTCTGCTCCGTCACAAAATCGGTAGAGCTGGGTCGTCCAGATCGATGTACCCCGCACCTCCACCAAACTGTTACGAGTGACTGTGTTTATTTACAGATGAGGTGAAATGGCGTTGTGAAATAGCAGCGTACTTCCGAGACAGGCCTAGAACGCTTCCACCCAACCACACAGTCCAGGTGCCGCTCCAGTACTCTTCTTCTTCCGCGCCCCGTAGGCTTGCGCATCTTCGTTGCAATTTTTTGACAATTACAGGCATGACTATTGTAATTTTCGTGCAGGTTTTGTACGACAGGTTTGTAATAAAGCTCAAGGAGAACAGTTTTTCAATATTGCACTGAATTTTTTAGTTTAAAAGGAGTCTTACCAGAGGTAACTTTTCGGCAAGTGCCTAGCGAGGGCCCTTATATAAACGCTGGTTCGAGCACCACTCCATGTTCAACGATTTCTCATCCTTTCATGGTCGCACCTCTCACTGAACATGATTTTTTTTCACGAATTTGTTATCGCTTAACATAGAACGTTATCTGTGCAACGTCCGTGACCTTCGTGTTGTCATACAGTATAAGACTTGTCACGGACAGTGCATTAGCCTAACGAAGCCAGTGGTGTAAAGACTGACCCGAGCTAACGAAGGGGGGGGGGGTCTGACTCCTTCTTATGCTTAGCCTTGCGTGGCTGAGTCGTGTCTCGGAAAAAGGAGATCCTGAGGGTTGAGCCAACGCTGGGTGTTTAGACTTTCAACCCCCCCCCCCCCTCTGGTGGAGGCTACATACCCCTTTGGCCTCTGCATCACCTAGACGGCACCCAATGGCTGACCCACACAGGAAAATTGGGAATTTGCCTTTTCCTGTCTCCCTCTTTCCTCTCATCTTCGTCTTTCTCTCTCGCTCGCAATCTTTCCTGTGTTTTTTTCCACCCATTCTAACGTTTACTTCCCCGTTTTAACGGCGGCAAGGGTTAGCCTTGTGCAAATAGCCAACTTTGGCCTATGACCATTAGGTTATAGCAATGATGCCCAGTTGGCATGCGCAAGGCATTCGAACTCGTACCGTCTTCTTGTTGGGCTCCATGGTGTGTAGCTGCCATTGTTGCTTAAATAAATACATCTCTCATGTATAAAGCATTTCTACTTTTCCCTGATCGTACTGCATTAAAGCGTGCACGCACTGAAGCTGTTTTCAACCTTTTGCCTCGGCACACAGAAACATTTCCCAGATACCATATATTGCATAGTCTGAAACCTGAAAAACCAGCTTGAGCCATTTTCGCTTTTCTTGAGGCTCAATCTTTGACTGATACCATCGGCCCAGGATACAAAGCAAATAAAATGGCAAGCAGCGACCTCCTGCTTGAGATTTGTGACAAGATGTGGCACGACAAACTCACTGCTATCAAAGTATTTAAAGATACACCTATCACGGTGACCCCAAACCGTTCGTTGAACGCTATCCGAGGCATTGTCTCAAAACTGGCTTCATGAACCTTCCAGAAGTAGAACTACTGCAGGGCTGGCATAAGCAGAACGTCATTGAAGTACGAAGAATTTAAATCAGCAGAGAAAACAACAAAATCCCCCTAAAAACACTTGATATTCATTTTTGCATCCAGCATGTTACCAGAGTTTCTTCAAGATGGCTATACCGAAACCAGAGTCAGACCGTTAATTCCCAATCCCCGCAGATGCTTAAAGTGTTCAAAATATATACAGCCATGGTTCGCAATGCTGTCGGGGTCAGCCTATCTGCGCCTAATGTGGAGACAAAGATCACTCTTCGGTGTAATGTACTGGGAAGATCCGTTGCACCAACTGTGAAGGCGAACACCCTGCGTATTCTCAATTATGCAGCATATGAAAGATAGAAAAATAAATAGTCACTTAGAAAGCCAAAGAAAACATTTCCTATTAGGAAGCCAGGGAAAGATGCTTGATTTTTTAGGGCAAATTCTACGCTGAGGCGGTGCGTCAGGGTGCAGCGTCGCATTGGCCTTCGTCACCTAGTCAGCCCACGCCCAGCGAGCTGGCGATGGCGTCAGGCGCGAAGGTGGCGGCAGTCAAGACTACGCCATCCACCAAGGAAATGAGTCTGGCGGCTCCAGGAGCTTTGCTCCCCAAGACTTCGTCTCCCGAGGGGAGGTTCAAAACAAGAAATTCCAGCTCACTCCTGTGAGCGAGGCAATGAACACTACTCAGGCACCTCAAACATCTGAAGATAGACGCAGCTAGCTCTCTCTAGAAAAAAAAAACAGAAAAACAATTATGGGCCCAGAAAGCTGCTCTTGGACATCAACCGCACTTCTCAATCCCACACAGAACACATATATATTCGCTAAAATAGCAGCTAACATAGGTACTGAAAGGTCAGGGAATTACTGAATAATCTCGACGATGTGACGGAGCTGCTATCTGAATATAAGCCAAAGGTGTGTTGTGTGCAGTAGACTCATTTAAAATCCACGCACACAAACTTTCTAAAGCAGTATGTCATTTTTTTAGACGATCTAGACAACGCTTATGCGTCGTCTAGTGAAGTGGCGATAATAGTAGACAGGTGAGTTGCGTGCCAACATCTGGCTCCACAGACGTCGCTCGAGGCAGCATCAATAAGAGCAATCCTTTCGGGGGTGAAGCTTCTTAAGCCGTGGGCCGTGCATCCCCGATGTAGTAGTAGTAGTAGTAGTAGTAGTAGTAGTAGTAGTAGTAGTAGTAGTAGTAGTAGTAGTAGTAGTAGTAGTAGTAGTAGTAGTAGTAGTAGTCGCAGGTAGCTACCTCTCTTCAGTCCTTGAAATATCTGCTTGATGGCGGTGCTTGTATGTAATGAATTTATGACGAAAAGAGGTGAGATGGCAGTACTTGGAGTGCTCACTAGATGGACGGATGAACTAACCGACAGACGGACAGACAGACGCACAGATGCATAGATGGATGGAAAAACAGACAGACGATTGAACTAACGGACGCACGGATGCATGGACGCACGAATGAATGCATGGACGGACGCATAGCCAAATGGAAACAAGAAGTAACGGACGGATGGAAGCACAGGTGGACTGATGAATGCTTCGCCCCACTCATCACCATTCACTCCGTGGCTATGCAATGGCTTCTGCGGACGCGCAACTAAATATTTGTCATGTCTTATAGCCTTATGGGCTAGCTCTTGGAACCTTATGATTTTGTCGGTGACTTTAGTGGCCGCAACAGCATATGGGGAGAGTAAAATTGTGACGCAAAGGGTAGATTTATCGGGAACTTTCTTTTAAACACTGATGCATATATATTCAATAAGAAGCAACCTACTTAATACAATTGCTCTCACAACTTTCACTGTTTTATTGACTTGGCTTATTGGCTCTGCCATGCTTTTGCCACACTTACACAGAAAGTTGTCACTAATTCTTGTGGAAGTGACCACTTTCTCACAATGTTGAATTTTGTAAAGCAAAAAAAACCACTCTCAGTTTGCATTGCAGTGGAAGCTACTTTCAGCTGACTGGGGGCTGTTTAGCCGATCCACTTTTTTTATCCCTAGATTTTATCGCTGAACTAACTATATTCTATCATATCTGTCACACAAAAATGCCTCCCACAAACAAAAGGTACGTCACTTAAAAAAAAAGTCCCATGGTGGAATCACGAATGCAAGCTGGCACGGAAGAAACAAAATAAGGTCTGGGGCATCTTGCGTCGCCACCCAAGTGCAGAAAACCTTATTGACTTAGAAAATGTCGAAGCGCAGGGAACGCGTGCACGACGAAAGGCTTGAAGAGAATCTTGGTAGAGGTTGTTATAGGGTATCTATTCGTTCACTCATAGGAATAAAGTATGATATGGACTGCAAAGGCTCGTAGGGCACCTAGCCCATCTGCTTTAGAGTGAATCCTTCTGGCAACTTGTCGGGAGAAGAAGCAAATGTCATTAGAGAAGACTTCAAAACGTCTCGAGATCTGTACAATATGTTGAATCATTTCGAAAGTACTAACAAAAAGCATAACTCTAGATATTCTCTCTGAGAGCTAAAAGAAATGAGCAGTTGAACTTTCCATTCACCATCTCCCAGCCCCGAGCTACTTTGAACAAATGTCAGAACTCTTCTCCAGATGTACACTATGCTGAATCATTTCGAAATTACTAACAAAACGCAGAACTCGACAAAATCTCTCTGAGAACCAAAGTAAATGAGCAGTAGAACTTTCCATTCACCATCTCCGAGCTCCGAGCTGCCTTCAACAAAAGTTAGAACTCTTTCCCAGGTCCGGATAGAGTAGTGTATGACATGATAAAGCGCTTGCACTCTGATTCTGAAGTGGTGCTACTTGCCCTTTTGAACTCCATATGAGTGGCTGGATACCTTCCGCATAAATGGAAAGAAGTCATCGTCAATCCACTTCTGAAACAGCACAAAGACCCTTTAATCGTGGCAAGCTACTGTCCCAGAGCACTCACATTTGCAAAATATTTTGAGATAATTGTGAACCGCCGACTAGTATACTTGCTAGAGCCAAACTATATGCTTGAACCCGTCCAGTGTGATTTTAGAAAAGGGCGATCAACGACTGATCACTTGTTTCGAATCGAAGACAACATACGTGATGCATTTTTACATAGCCAACATTCCCTGTCAAAGTTTTTGGATGCAGCAAAAGCTTACGATACTACTACATGGCGCTGTGGGATCCGTAGAGAACTGTCGGTCATGGCCATTCACGGTAGCATGTCGTGTTATCGAAAGCTACTTGTCTCACCACACTTTTCGTGTTCAAATTGGGAACGCCCTGTCGCGTTTATTTACGCAGGTAATGGGCGTGCAGCACGGTGGAGTCCTAAGTGTTGCCCTATTTATCATAAAAATGAACTTCCTGGATACATTATTGCCCCCATTCATCTTCTATTCAGGATATGTGGATGATGTTTAGATTGGCTTCAGATCTTGAGAAAATGCTCGACATAGCCTTTAGTTACGATTTGCAACAGATTGTATCCCAAACTACTAGAATTGAAAGTGCAATTCCAATCCTCGATATGGTTTGTATGAGGTTAAGTGGCCGGCACTGGCACCAAAACGCGGGGCGCGATTCTGAGCGTCTTTGAAGTTTAGAAGCATTGCAGCTGCTGCATACCACTGCTGACAAAGGCGCTCTTGCACTATTTTGCGGTCTTTTGTTAAAAGCGAGAACCTTGCCCCACGGCGGTGGTCTTGTAGCTAAGGTGCTCGGCTGATGACGCGCGGGTCCCGGGATATATTCCCGGTTGTGGTGGCTCCGTTTTAGATGGAGGCGAAAATGTTGTAGGTCCGTGTGCTCAGATTTAGGTTCACGTTAAAGAACCCCAGGTGGTCGAGATTATCGAAGCCCTCCACTACGGCACCTCTCATAATGATATGGTGGTTTCAGGATGCTAAACCCCACATATCTATCTGTCAAAAGTAAGGACCTTCGATGCTGCATCAAACGCGATAGCTGGTCGTCATCGACGGTGGTGTTATGAACACAAGTGAGGTCACACATCCCCCAGTTTGTGACGTCACAAGATGCCGGGACATGACGTCGTCGTTTGGTTAAAAGTAGGCTGCTCGCGGATGCAGCGCAAAAGTACGTTAAGCGCGAAAGGCTTTCAGGGAAAGTGGGGGAGGGGGGGGGGGCGAGGATCGCAACGTAAGAGGTTTGGATGATGGCTGCTAGGGTGTACCAAATCGTCTGTTACGAACACGGACTTGCATTGTGCTCTTAGACACCCGACTGTATTCCGTCATCGAAGTGGGATGTGTAAAAACAAAAAAAAAACGCCAAGGCTGCACAGCACAGTCAGAGCGAAAGCTGGAAAAGTTTCATTTCAAAACCTTTTTTTTTTTAAACACTCTTCAGGTAACTGCTACAAGCACACTTGCAAGCTACCCACTATACCATTTCGCATCATAAGGTTTGTCTGGTAGGGAGGCAATTACCTTGTCAATTTTCAGAGAACCGCTGTACCCGCTACACACTCGCAAGACATTTTGTGCAGTTTTGTTAATGTTGTGGGTGACGACGAGGAAGAATTAAAGCGGAAGCTTTTGTAAGGGAGGGGTGGAGAGTTCGAGGGCCCACTTGTTACGCCATTCGTATTGTGTAGCACCTGATGTACCCTTTGCTGTTGTAAAAAAACTTAAACACCTCTTTACTCATATTAGCGCGATTTTTCCTTCCTGAAATTCGGCCTGCATTATGCCCGTTTGCAACGAAGTCTCAAGCACCAGCGTGGCTGTGTGGTAAATACTGGGCTCGCTCACAGGGGTCCCGGACTGGAACAACACTGCATCCTTTTTTATTTATTTAGTTGTTTTCATACTTAGCACAAAACTGGTTATGGATACCGGCAGTGGCAGACACCTACGGCGTACGCCGCCATTGTTGGCGTCTCATAACAGCTTTCGCTGTAAAATGAAACCTTTCTGAAGTCACCGGTGTTCAATCAAACAAACATCGCTAAAGATTGTTATCGCAAAGCACCTCCGGCGACTGTACGAAAAAAGCACGGCTTGTCCTTTTTATTTTACGCGAGTTAGCGTTTTGAGAGACGTCGTTCTTTCCGCAGCTGCTCGTATTTTCGGCTCTTTCAGAAAATATCCTATTGAGGGTTGATAACGCCATCTCACGTGGTCTTCGGTTTAGCGTGGGCGGCATCCGTGGCTCAATTCTCAAATTGACCGAAGTGCATAAACCGAAGACTCCAATGGGACCGAAAGAGACTGGATTACATGCAGCCTTCGCAAACTGAAAATTAGCGATGAGACCATCCTTTCGTTTACTTAAGCTACTCATAAGTAATAGAATGCATTTCTTTCAGTAAAGGCATACCCCGAAGCAACGCCCTAAGTGTAGCTCAAAATGGTAACATACTGGAGTTCCAATAAAATGATTAGTGTGTAATCAAGAGAGCTGTGTATGGAGTCAGAAGAACGTAGTCAAGCACACGTGAAATGAAGTAGTTTACACTCTCGGTAAAGTCGCCTAACCTAACAATTTGAAACACATCAATCTGTTTAAAAGGTTACTCTTCTGAACAATGGGCGCTGTCTTTTCTTTCACATTATGAAACACACTTCAGTCTGTGTGGAACGTTTCTTTACGCTGCCACATTTCATTTTCGATTTTCAGTAAGTTCTTTTTATTTACCCTACTTTAACCGCATACTTGGTAGGGGCGACGAAATGATAACTAAACCAAGATAGTGATCTCCAGCGTTTTGAATCACTAGGTTTACCCAACAAGAAAAATAACAAAACATGAAGGTTTCGTCACCAATGCGGGACAACTAGTTAGTGCACAGATGGTAACGTTGCCTGCTGCGTACTAGCAATGACACTTGCATAGAGGGTGGAACGTATTTGCTTTTGTTATTTTTAGTGCTGAATAAAGCCAGTGATTCAAAGCGCTACATACAGCTACTTGTGGCACGTTCGGCTGGCTGCTACGGCACTCTCTATGACAAAAGTCACATGGTTCCTTACGACTCAAAGGAAAGAGCCTTTCTGTTCTCCTTTTTTTTCTTCTTGATCTTTTTCAACTGCAGTGATTCGTCCCCCCTCTCCCGTAGGGTTGTCGCTCTCAACGTGTCTTGGCACTGCCTCTAGTGGTAGCATCGCAGGGATAAATCAAATGTCCCGCACGCGCTAATAATGGTATCTGGTGCATTACAAGTAACAAAAAATATGAATATCAGACACGCCTTGGGTGAGTTCTCCAGGAATTTGGACTATGTCGATTTCCTAACATGACCTAAATCTAAAAGTAAACCTACATCTTTTGCCTGCGTTCAAATGCTACCACCGCATCACATCAAGTGCGATGCTATGAAGGCTAGCGAGGCTTTTCGCAGCAAATGCGTTCGCACCGATAAACACTGCGCCGAATTCGCGACCCATAATATAATTTGTTATCATCTTAAGGATGCTTAATAAATGACGGCGCTTTCTGCTTCAGAAAGAAACCCCGTTAGAAGGTTAGCAAAAACCACTTCTCACCGATATTACACAAGGAAAAAAACGTCCTCGTTTACAGCGGCCAACGCCACGTTAATAGACGCCTCCATTTTCCTCTTTAATCGGCAAACCAAGGTTGCCAAGCTTGGTTTCCCACAACCGTGGTCAGCGGCATATTCGGGGTTTCACCTACCGTGTAACATATGTGAACCGTGGTTTCATCTTAACGCGGTTACGTTAACCGCCGTTTTGACTACACATATCACAAAAGTACAAGTCATTCCGGACCCATATTCGGTCTCTTTATTTTGGCTTATTTATGGGCGTTGCGTTTTGGTAGCTGTCATTACGCATCGCGCATGAGGTTCTGCTCAGATCGAACGTAAAGTAAGCCACAAAAGTTTGCGGACCACCAGAGCGAGCGCCAAACTGCATGTCCGCGCCACCTAGTGGCGCGCCGTCTACCATCGACACACAGTGCTAAGGCGGAAACGACGATTTATTGATTGATTTGTGTGGTTTAACGTCCCAAAACCACCATTTGATTATGAGAGACGCCGTAGTGGAGGGCTCCGGAAATTTCGACCACCTGGGGTTCTTTAACGTGCACCCAAATCTGAGTACACGGGCCTACAACATTTCCGCCTCCATCGGAAATACAGCCGCCACAGCCGGGATTTGATCCCGCGACCTGCGGGTCAGCAGCCGAGTACCTTAGCCACTAGACCACCATGGCGGGGAGAAGGCGGAAACGGCTCTTCCTGTTAGTTACTGGCCTTTTATTTTTTACTGTCGCGAAGCGCATTGTTAGTGCGCAGATTTCACGTGAAACACTTGACCGTCACAGTTTGACCGTCACAGTTTTTTTTAGTATGACCACCATAGTTTTATTTTCATAGCAGGATCTATGCTATCAAGCGTGGAGTACCCGTCGACTACGTGCCACTTAGTGATAAATACTGCGAATGATAACAGCTATGCTCATGAACTGCTTTCGAGGCCGCCGCACGTGGACGCAGATGCCAAAAGGCACGTCGTGTTAAAAAGTGAAAGATTAATATTACTTGTGCGCAAACATAAAAAAAGACAGGCTAATGAATAAGGGAGGGATGCGTCTCAGGCGCTGCAGTACTGTCGATCACTGCTGACGTAGCGCAAGTGTCGCGAAGAGGCTTTTGGCCACGCGCTGGCACTCTTTGTAAACATTTGTGGTCGTCTGTGCGTTTCGAACGACGAAAACCAAGTGCGAGACGAGCGCACTTAAAAATGTCAGTGAACCAACTTCTTGCATAGCCTCCGCAGTGTCGCACCCAACTTATGAAACGGGGTACAGAACCGTGCGCCTACATTCCATATATGAGCTTAATCCGACATTCTTCTTTCGATCAAGTGTAGGTTTCGGGTTTTAGCGCTGAGTGTGCAACTGCATACTGCAGCACGCTTTTGACATAAGGGTCGTGGCATTTTGAGAATCGTCTGGCGCGCAGAACAGACGAGACAATATGTCTCGTCTGTTCTGTATGTCTCGTCTGTCTGTATGTCTCGTCTGAGACGTACAGACGACAAAATATGTCTGACGATATGGGCAGGGAGGAATTGATGCAAAGATATAAAAGCGCACTGGATTACCATTGCATAGCGTAAGAAATCAAATATAGATTACGACGTATGAGGCAAAAGCTAAGCGCAGCTGACCAGAAAAAAAAAACTCGTCTATATTAACGCCAATCCGACACCGGAGTGACTGAGCCCTTCTACGTAGTTTGACGATCCTCTCCTCGACAGGCCAAATGATTTGGGCCAGGCCTCACGGGGCGCTCGCATACCCTTTAGGTGATATTGCGAACTGTTCTTAGAGAACTAACCGACCGAACGAGCAAATAGTGAAACTGACAGCCTCCCAAACGGCACTTGTCGTCAGACATCTGCCGATATTACTAGGCATATAGGTCTAATAATATCGCCATTCAAGCATTCTCTGTTTCGACGAAAGGAAGTAACTTAAAAAAAATTTTACTTTCGACAACAATCTAGAAATAAAACGATGTCGACAACTCGATTTCTGCATGGAAAGTGACAAAGAACGATGCTGCTCCTAGTGGTAGATATGAATGAATAGGAGCGATGAGTTAGATTTGCCAACATTGCCTTAACTAACGCCGAAAATCCCACAGGTCACGGGATGGAATCTCCGCCACGGCGGCCGCAGTAACGATGAAGGCGAAAAAGCTTGAGGCCGACTTGCTTAGATATAGGAGCACGCTAAAGAACCCCAGGTGGTCGAAATTTCTGGAGCCCTCTGCTACGGTGCCTCTCATAATCATATTGTGGTTTTGGGACGTTCAACCCCATAAATTATTATTCAAATATTTTCCAGGGCTTCCACCTTGCAACTGAACGTGATAACTTATTTACACCGAAAGTATTTGTGTAAGAGGCCCACAATACCGTTTGGTTTAAAAGAACGATGCTGCTAGGGCTAGGTAGCATGCACGTACACAAGGAATGCGGAAGAAACGGATTGAGGGGGAACCACAGCCGACGTCGTGAACACAATCATGTAGACCAGCTAACGATAGTGCTAAACCAACGATGACGCTAAATCAATAGGCACCGGCACACAACCACTAATGTTTTAAACAGTTCCGCACGCGCAAATTGACAGCACAATACCTTTATGACGCACAGATATATCGAATGCCCCGCCGCGGTGGTCTAGTGGCTAAGGTACTCGGCTGCTGACCCGCAGGGCGCGGGTTCGAATCCCGGCTGCGGCGGCTGCATTTCCGATGGAGGCGGAAATGTTGTAGGCCCGTGTGCTCAGATTTGGGTGCACGTTAAAGAACCCCAGGTGGTCTAAATTTCCGGAGCCCTGAACTACGGCGTCTCTCATAATCAAATAGTGGTTTTGGGACGTTAAACCCCATATATCAATATATCGAATGGCGTATTATAACGCCAAGCTCTGTTTAACTTTTCACGCATGTACATTGAGGACCTACACTATCTGTAACGTAAGTTTGATTACAACAACAGCTAATTCTTTGACTCTGCAGAAAGAAGAGCTAGAAAAGTCAGGGTAGGGGCCAGTTTACTCTACGACTGTGCAGTATCTTTTATAACAGAGGAGATATCTAACTGGGTCGTAAAAACTTTGGTGTGTAGAAAAAACTACGATCGTCATTACCAGGCAGATTTTTTTGTCATTACCTTTACTGTGAAGCCGTTTAAGCTATGGCTAAGTCGTGCTGTGTCATGCATAACTCCTGAGGTGGGTATACTCCACCAGAATATGCAAGCCCCAATACCTATCACAGCAAGTGCGACCATTATCCAGACCGAATCTGCGCTTGGCGAAGTGCTGTACGAGAAACGCGTCAGAGGAAAAGAGGAAAAGAAAGCGAATGGAACAAAAAGAGAAAATCGAAAGAGATAGAGAGAAAGAGAGAAATAACACAATATAAAGAAAGAGAAAAAGAAAACAAACAGTGGAGCTTGCACGAACCCGCGCGACGCTTGAACCAGTGAAGCTAGACGATTCTGAAGCCTGACAATAAAACGAATAACCTAAAAACAACATAACAGCAACGAGCTAGAGCCTAGAGATGACCTAGAAGCAACCTTGAAACCCACATAGCTAATAGCCCAGTAGCTACCCAAAATAACCCTAGCATCACTTAGCAAGGTGTCTGTCATAATCATATTGTAGTTTTTGGGCGTTAAACCCCACATATATTTAGCATCGCTTAGCAAAACGTTAATCAACTCCCTAATAACAGATACCTGAAGCCACAAAACAACTACAAAGTAATCTTTATATTAGTTACTGAAAGCCAAGCAGCAACGGAGAAGCAACCTAGAAAACACGTAGCATCACCTAGTATAAACCTAGAATCAACTTGAAGCCTAGCAACAAAGTAAAAAAAAACTTAAACACAACCAAGCATCACCTGTCTAAAGCCTTGCAACACCGAAAAAGCAGCCTTAGAAACATCCTAACATTATTCATATTAAAAGAAAAGCGGCGCACAAAAAGACAGAGACAAAGAAGAGAACCACACACAGCGCTGCACTCACAACTGTGAGTTGTGAGTGCAGCGCTGTGTGTGGTTCTCTTCTTTGTCTCTGTCTTTTTGTGCGCCGCTTTTCTTTTAATATGAATATACATCAACTCGCCCAACTTTCTATTCTGTTACAAATCCTAACATTATCCAGGTAAAGCATAGAAACAACATAGATACATCTTAGCATCACAAGGCTAAAACTGAGGAATAACCTAGAAGCAACCCGATCACACTTTAGAATTTTCCAGCTTCGCGTTCGATGCCTTGGGCAACTTTGTGCAACCCTCACAATGTTTAAGATTATCAAATCAAGTCAGACAGAGCTTCCTAACACAAATACTACCGTAATATGTGTATATTCGACCAAACAAGAATGTCACATCAAACTCATGCGCAACCGTAACACACGCGGTACCCTTGAACACCTGTGCGTGCATCTACCACCGTTATTTTACGTTACCGACATTATTTGACGTACGTGGAAACACGCACATGCACAGTTGTCAGCAGGTTCTACACTGATGCTCCGCAACGTGTCCTGAAACAGCTGGATGGACGCTAACTCTATGCATATTTGGGTTTTGCTGCCGAGATGTTAACCATTCATGTCGACGTAGTATCCAAGCATACCAAGGTATTATTTCGGCAACGGTGACCAGTGCTTCGCGGCCGACATCAGTCCACGTAGCTCAGTTGAAGCGTAGGAGCGTTGATATTAAGCTTGCTGCCGATTGTAAAATTTCGGGTGCTAAACAGAGAAAACTTCGTAATCCATCTTTCTATTGACTAAGCATCTCTTCCTTTAGACCAACACAGCGTTGGACGATCGTGTGCGCGTTGTTGCAGTCGGAGCGGTCTGTCAGGGCAGGGTCAATATAAGTAGAAAGTTAGCACCTATTTTCCGCAAAGAGGGCTCAGTCACCGAAGAGTAATTACAGGAAACTACGACTGCCCCATGCGGTGTTTACTTCTGGGGAGAGCCAACACCAAGCACCGCAGTATTGGGCAGCAGCTCGACTCCCTTCATCGATGTGCTTCTCTCTCTCTCTCTCTCAGTCCCCAGTGACACTACAGTGAGCACACGAGAGGCACCAGTTCGGGGTGCCAGAGCCTCTTATCCGCCACATTTAATGAACAGTTGCAGCGACGGTTCCTCGCAGTACGAGCATACATATTGAAGCGACACAGATGCACCCCTTGCACGTTCATTATGTATCGAAAGCTCTCAGTCTTTCTGTCTTTCTAACACCCCCCCCCCCCCCATGCCGCATCAACAAACAAGCGAAGCGTTGTTTCCGTGAGAGGGAGAGTCCTGCTATATTTTTCTACCTTCCACATAACGACGAGCTGATGACGGCTCCGAAGGTTCTCACTTCCAGATGACTTCACCACTCGAGTAAATAATGCCATCTTTTTTCTTTTGATTGAATCTTCGTTCTCTTTTTTCCTGTTTGTTATATCTGCAATATGTGGTGCTAGCTGCAATCACGGGGTGTTCGCTTTTGCACTAACGTTTCATTATACTATGGGGGACGCTCTAATGACTGTTCATTACGATAATTAAGAAATAATGAAGCAAGGAAAGAAGGAAATTACCTTATTTTCTTCCAAGCTCTCATTTGTCTTAGGCTTAGGGGGCGTAGTTTGCCAATGGACTATGAGGTCACATGTAACGCAGTAAGAAGTTGCTGGTTTTCTTATTTAAGCTTGGCAAACTCTAGTTAGCTTATTGTATACACTGCTGAGTTATTGATGAGAAAGCCATATTTAATCATCGTTGGTAAGACCGAAAAATCACCCTTGACAACCTGTTCGGTGTTTGTGAGGCAGCACAAGGGACTTGCAAACGCACAACGAAATCCAACACTTGAAGCTTCTTCAGTGTATTCTTGCGTCTTTCTTAGCCCTCGTCTTGTACCGACGTGCTGTATTAGCACCCAAGGTTTCACGCTGGAGTATTCGAGGGCATAGAATTGAATCCCTACCTGCGGTGGTAGCATTTGAACGCAGGCAAAAGATGTAGGTTTACATTTAGATTTAGGTCATGTTAGGAAATTGACATAGTCCAAATTTCTGGAGAACTCACCTAAGGCGTGTCTGATATTCATATTTTTTGTTTTTCATAATGCACCAGATATCATTATTAGCACGTGTGGAACATTTGGTTTATCCCTGCGATCATGGTGATTTTGTCACGTGGTATAACTCGTGGCTAGCGTTGATTTTTTTTTCTACGCAGTAAAGTACCACTTACCAACGAGCTTCGTTGCAGCTGCAAATGACCATGGTCTGGAATGTGAAAACCAGGGAGGTACATTTGACGTCAGCGAAAGTAGTTCAGGGGGTAAAAAAGTCACTGGAAGAAGACTTCACCTCTCAACTCATACGTCAAATAAAGAGGCAACGTGCGTCATGGCAGGATGTGCCTTACCGGTCCCGAGTTGCTACTGGCAGGGACCATTTTAGCAGAGTGTTTCGTAAGAAACGCGACAAAAAAAAAAGAAAATGGACCTTACGCTTCTCAAAACCAGCGAGAACAACCTGATATGACCTTTCCACAGAAAAAGTAAGAAAGTAAGAAGGTCGCAAGAGAGTATGCCCCACAGGCGTGACCTCGACGTCTGTGGATGATTGAGTATGCATGCCGATGACAGTGGCTGTGTTTGACAGGCTCGGTGAATGATGTCCTGACGAGGTGCTTTTTTATTTTTCACTGCTTAATAATTTGCTTGTGTTATACTCCTTAGGAAGGCGACATATGAGTGGTAGAACCTTAGATTTTTTTCCCGATTGTAGCTGGGATTGAACTTTCAGTCTAGAGGTACTCCGCCATCTTAATCTCTACCGAAAACTCCAGTAGCTACGCTTGATGAACGCGGGCAGTGTTCCCATGCCGGAAAGACGCTCGCAAAGTGGGTGGAATAAAAGGGCTATGGATCAAGAATGGGATATTTGACCCTGTGTGTTCAAATGACACTGTCTTCAATGTGAACCATAGGCTTTGTATGAAGAAAACCAAAATACCTTTGACAGGCTGGCCTGTGAGAGGCGGACCGTCTGCGGCAGTCTATCTGAGGTAGACTATATGATGCGATCTGTCTGCTGCAGTCGGTCTGAGGTAGCGTACCTGAGCAAGTCTATGTGAGCTAGTCTGGTTAAGTGAGTTCATTTGGGGCAATCTGTCTTAGGTAGTATCTGAGGTAGCCCATCTGAGTCAGTCTATCTTATTTAGTCTCTCTGCGTCAGTATGCCTGGGGTAGCCTATCTGAGCCAATCTATATGAGCTAGTGTGAGGGAGTCTATTTGCGGCCACCCGCATTAGGTAGTCTTACTGAGGTAGCATATCAGAGTCAATCTATCTGGGGTAATCTGTCCGCGGAAGTGTGCTTGGGGTGGCGTATCTGAGCCAATCTATCTAATCTAGTCTGAGGGAGTCTATTTACGGCAACCCATATTAGGTAGCCTTACTGAGGTAACATATCAGAGTCAATCTATCTGGGGTAGTCTGTACATGGAAGTGTGTTTGGGGTGGCGTATCTGAGCTAGCCTATTTGAGCTAGTCTATCCGAAGGAGCCTCTTTGGGGCAATCTGTCTTAAGTAGTCTCTCTGAGGTAGCATATTCAAGTCAGTCTATCTGAGGTAGTCAGTCCACGGCAGTCTATTTGGGGTAGCGTATCTGAGCTAGTCTGTTTGAGGGGTCTGTTAGGGACAATCTGTCTCAGGTAGTCTTTCTGAAATAGCATATCCGAGTCATTCTATCTGAGGTAGTCTGTGTGGGCGATTCGTTTGCGGTAGTGCACCTGATGCAGATATCTGAGTAAGCCTAGGTCAACGCTTTTCCGTTGCACGCTACCTCGGCAGGTTGTTTTCATCCACTGAATGCTACCTTTAATTAGGCCCATTATGAAGTCATGCACGCGCGCTAAATCCTGCTATACATCACAAGCAATCAATATGTCCATTTTCACTCCCGCATACGCCAATAAAAAGGCTCTCTACACCATGGCTTGCATGCATCTAGGTATGCTGCTTGACTTATGTTTCATAAGCTCAGAATTATGACAACTCATTACACGCAGCTACACAAGTCCACGCAGCTTACCAGTGCACTAAAATTGGTTAACTTTGCAAGTAATGCTACCAGAAAAAAAGTTTATTCTTCTAGTTCATCCTTAATGAGTACAATATTTCAGGATTCTCGAGTGACATTGTCTCGAACCGTACACTAACGAAGCTTTTCAGAAAAGTGGTAATCTCCTCCTACTCAAAAATAAAAATGGCCATTACATGTCAATCAGTCTGTTGCGAAGCGTAGTGAAGGGATGACCACCGGTATAAACGAGGGCAAAAGGAGGCACACAGTAGACAAACGCAGCGCTGGTTTTCTACTATATAGTATTTTTTAAGGAGCACCATTATTTATGCTTAACTAAAAAACAACAACAAGAAACTCATACTTGCCCAATTTATTTCCTGTGACAAAGTCTTGACTTTTTTTTCTTTATAGAAACTCCGGCTTTTCTTGTTTTTTTTGTTTGTTCTGACGCACAGCTACGGATGGGTATCTAACCCGATTCTCTCCAATTCGAGATATGTTGGCTGTCTGCCGCTGCGGTGTATCGGTTACTTTGACCAGCTGCTGACGTAAAGGTCATGGATTCTATCCTGACCGCTGCAGTCGTACTTAGACGAAGGCGAAATGAAAAAGGTCCGTGTACTGTTTGATGCCAGAGCACGCTAATTAACACCGAATGGTCGGGATTTCTGGAGCCCGCCATTACAGCGTTCCTCACATTAAAGCCTTTGAATATAAAGCCCAAGATATTACGATTACTGCTATTATAGATATAGTGACTATCTCCCCTCAATCTGATAAAAAAAGCAAGACGAAGCGGAAATTGCTCAACTTCATGTCTATCACGTGTGTGATGAATTCGCTGCCAGATGGCGTGAAGTGTTCCTCATCAGCACACAATGTAATGAGCATTAGGACTCCTCAAAATTTTGCAGTATGTACTTGTATGTGGCTACCTCGTATTTGCATTGTCTAAAAATAAAGGTTACACGTTTTTCAGCCACCACGATTCATTTTTTTCTTAGACGTGTTTGAAAGCACCGCATGGACTTCAGTTTTTCACTTGAGCTATTTATATTTTCGTGTCATTTTGCGGTAGGCCATATAAATTACACATAACGTGCTAAAAGAGCTGACAAAATGAAGTGAAAATATTGCAGTCATGACAATGCATACCTTGTAACACAGAAGAAAACCTAAATACGTTTACCCTTGCCATGAGGCCTGCACCTTACGTCAAAGCTCCAGTAAAATACAATGAACAAACGTCAATGAAAACATTCATCAAATAGACAAGGCATGCAGATCTAGGCACGAGACTTACGATGCACTTGCGCCGATGTTTTTTTACTTGACAACCATAAAGCCCGCCGCGGTAGCTTAGGCGCTAAGTTGCTACTCTGCTAAGTTCGGGGACTCACGTTTGATTTTCCGTCGCGTTGGTACAGTGATTGTAGTGCTTGGCTGCTGAATCGTAGGTCGCGGGTTTAATTTCAAAAGCCGTGGTCACATTTGGAAAGAGACAAAAATGCTATAGGCCCGTGACTTTAGTGATGTCAGCACATGTAAAAAAAACGCTGGATGGTTGAAATTTTGCCAGCCTCACACTACGATATATGCCTCAAACTGCCATCCCGATTCTGGTACATAGTTCCCTACGTACGATTATTCCGACACTTTTGCCTGCCACAACAAACGCATTTGTATAAAGACAAAATTTAGAAAAAAATTAAAGCAGCAAAATGGGATGTGCTTTGATTTCAATGCGCGATAAGTAACTCAAGGCAGTCTGAACTGCTTAGTAGTTCCGAACTACGGGAGCGTCTCCCAATCACATACTCTCGGTGCGTGTTATCCAAGAATTGATTAATTAAGGCAAACGTCCAAAGCACCTCCTGAAACAAGCAAACTCATGGGCCTCGCATGTACGTGGGTTTCTCACGTCAGTGGCGTTAACACGGATAATTAAAGAAATGATCAGCACTTGATGGCGCCATCTTATGACGTCCCACATCGTCATAACGTGCGACGCCATCACGAAGTCACATAGCACAACGTCACATCAAAGGACAACACAGCCTAGTCAATGGTAGGCCGATCCTTGAACCCGTGATAAACCAGCGTATGTAAAGAAAGTAGAAAGTTCGTAGTGCCTTCGATCTTGGAGGCATTGCAAAATTACATTTCGAAAGCGCGCTTTCGGAAGGGCCCGCGGGAGGCGCAGTACATTGACTTAGAATAAATAGAAAATAGTTTTCTCGTGCACGTCGACTAAGCTTGATGCATGAGCGAAACTGTTTTGTTTTTTATGTAAAACACAAAAATCGTAAAATGAATGCACTCATACAGCAAGATGCCCTGAAACAGATAACCGGTGATCTGTTAGAATAACAAAACAATCGAAAAATCAAAAGAAGGTAGGCTAGTAGTCGCGGACTACGGGTAATTTGGTTGTCCGATGAGATCTGGGAAATTCCCCGGCGTAGCGACGCAGTCGGCGGAAAGAAAACGACCGTAATTGGGGACCGTTCACAGAGGGCTTCGGGCCGCAGTGATCCTCATATACTCTGCGGCTAGCCATGCTTATCTTATTTACGCTTGTTTTCTCGGGAGTACCACAGAAACCTCCTTGTTTCTTTTAAGTGCACATATAAGGTGACATATGAAGAGAGAGATGAATGTTTTAATGAAAGCCACAGATGCTAGCCTGGCTATCCGCCTGTCATGCAGTCACAAGTGCTGCGGGATGATGTTTTTTGATTTACAGATTCATAATTTCATAACCACCTGCCCGCGCGAACATGCACACACATTACGATGTTTACAAAGTCTCATTAAGCCTCGCAAACCGTATTAATGTCAGCAGCTTCTTCGTGGTGCCTTGCGGCGTAGTGTGGCTTTTCCATGGCCCAGAATATGTCGCCGTTCTAAGCGCGATTCCCAGTGAAGGCGTAAGGGTGCCTTCCGAGAATTGCTGTCTGGTGCGCATCGCCTGAATTTACTCAAAACATGTTTCGGGTCTTTTAGAAGGTTGCACTGAACGCACAATGACATCGAAAAAGAAATACGAAACATTGAAGTATAAGCGTCAAGTGAGTCCCTTATTATTACTCAGTCAAATCTGCACTGTCATTGTTTAAAGAGCAGGGTTACGTCCACGCTGGCTTTTGATGATAACAGTGGCTGTGTGGCAATGATGTTGCTCTCGAAGAACGGCTTAATTGCCACCTTAAGATCCACCACAGATGGGAGGCGCGCCTACGGATGACCGCACCCAGTTAGTCCATGTACGCAGTTCCTACCGAAGCCAACAGTCTCTCCCACTGACACCACATCCATGAGCCTTTCTCGCGATGGAGATGGCAGACACTTTTCAATCATGTTTTACAAGCACGAGTTTAAAGGCAAGACCATGGTTTCTTTCTCGCTTCCACTAGCCTTCCTAAGCGTGCTATCTCCCCCTCGCCACTTCGTTCAGAAAACACGTGAAATGTCTAAACTAAGCATTGAGCCAGTCAGGATGCCACGCTGTTCACACAAACGCTCCTATCTTCATTTGCTCAGTCATAAACGCTGAAAACGCAGTGAAATCAGCTTATAGCGCATGATATTCACGCGAGAGAAGGCAGATGGAAACTGCGAGTGCATGAAAAATCACGCCAGGCGGCGATTCACAACAGATAGCTCTCGTATATCGGCCAGTCAAGAGGTTCTTTCATTATGACGTCACGTGAACGATCAGTTGGCGTTATGAAGTGTGCCTCAAAGACTGCTTACGGTCTGTACTTGACCGATCTGTACTTATCGATCTGTACTTGACCGGAACCAAACATGCGCCAAGAGTAACTATATTGTAGCTATCACCATAAACCCAGTTGCGAGTATCAGGCTCACTAGCGGCAAGGAAAGTAAAACTATGTCCTTTAGCACGAGAAACATTACGAGAAGTTTCGGCACCTGGAGGGCATTCAATAAATCAAGCATTACAAGCCTCCTTTGCCCAAACACCATGCAACACTGCTCTTGGGTGGCACGAAAAAGTACAAAGTTGTGTTTGCAAAAATACTGGCTGGTTAAGTTCCATTTGCCGTGTGACACTCGCTATTTTCATTGTACCACGCGCCTTCCCAAGGGCGTCAAGCGAATGCGCATAAAAGACAGGTCAGTGTTTGCTTTCTCAGCGGACCTCAAAGCTGCCTTGCTGGAGTCCTTGAGTCGAAGATACTCACTGCTGTTTTCTTTGTACACTTTTTATTTTGACTGCATGGATCTCTCACGCTCGGTGCGTTCTTTCATTTATTGTACGCACTATATACGCGTAAAAAACCAAAGAAACCATGATGTTCGTGGAACCGCATGCCTCCATCGGTTCCCTTTGCTCCTCCCATCTCTCTCACTACCGACCTCGTCAATTATGCGCCCTTCGAAGCACGAAATAAGCAACGTCCAAGTTCTTCTTAGAGAGCCGAAAGAGAAAGGGACTAATAAAGCCGATATTTATTCGACGGCGTATGCGTGCAGTGCTGCGTAAAGTTGGGCAATGATAATGTACCGATAACTTTCTTAACTACAATGAAAAGATGCTATAGCTCAATATCAAATCTATAGAGAGGATGTGGTAAGTTTTTATTAGTTATAAGAAGGAGAGGTTTACAATTTGTCGGCGCAAACGTGCCACCGTGCCAACCTTTCAGGAGGCCTGTGGTAAGGACAGTGCATCAAAAACAAATTAGCAGTGGCCTATCTCGGCTGTGTCAGGATATACGTAGCGCGAGCTGTGGGCGGATGCACAGCCAGACATATGGACGGACGGACGCATGAACGAATACATGAACAGATAGACGGCACCGAACAAGCTCACGAAAGTCAAGCACCAGCGCACTAGTGACACGCCACTCCAGGAACTTCCAGGCCTTCTCCAGCACGCCAGTTGTGTGCCGTGCAACGTCACTTCTCTTCAGGCATGCGCAGCACGGCTCTCAATAGGCGATGCGAAACTGTTCACTCACGGCCAATAGCTTACGCTATAATAATGTGTACACGAATAAGTTTATAATTCTCTTCTTTACTGTGACACACGAATGTTCTCACTGCAAATATGAAGAGATGAAGGAGTGAAGTGAAGTGGCCCATTCCTTGCAAGAATCTCAAGGCTTTCTTTTCAAGGTTGGTTTGATTGATTGATTTGATTTGTGGGGTTTAACGTCCCAAAACCACCATATGATTATGAGAGACGCCGTGGTGTAGGACTCTGGAAATTTCGACCACCTGGGGTTCCTTAACGTGCACCCAAATCTGAGCACACGGGCCTACAACATTTCCGCCTCCATCGGAAATGCAGCCGCCGCAGCCGGGATTCGATCCCGCTACCTGCAGGTCAGCAGCCGAGTACCTTAGCCACTAGACCACTGCGGCGGGGCTTTCTTTTCAAGGTATACGTCGTTAAAGTGTGCTAACAAGTAAACTGGGGTGCCCCGCCGTGGTGGTCTAGTGACTAAGGTACTCGGCTGCTGACCCGCAGGTCGCGAGATCAAATCCCGGCTGCGGCGTCTGCGTTTCCGATGGAGAAGGAAATGCTGTAGGCCCGTTTGCTCGGATTTGGGTGCATGGTAAAGAACCCCAGGTGGTCGAAATTTTTGGATCCTCTCGACTACGGCGTCTCTTATATTATTATGGTGGTTTTGGGACGTTCCACCTCACATATCAATCATTCGTCAACAAGTGAACTGGCGCTTCTCTCATTTCAGATTCATAGTGTAACGTCTTCGTTTAAAAGTTCCTAAGTGAATGAACAAGAGGCAGCTAACAAAGAAGTCATTTACGGTGTCCTCCCGGTGAGATGGACGAACGCCCTGCACAACTCAGAGGCCCCCAACCAATTCTTG
Organism: Rhipicephalus microplus; assembly: GCF_043290135.1. Classification (NCBI taxonomy): domain Eukaryota; kingdom Metazoa; phylum Arthropoda; class Arachnida; order Ixodida; family Ixodidae; genus Rhipicephalus; species Rhipicephalus microplus. Next base: position 492,411 of record NW_027464623.1, read on the forward strand.
GCCATTCATCTGGCCCGAAGAGCAAGAACTTTGCAAGGGCTGGGCTTCTCGACAAGGAGTAATAGAGTTCGGCACTTCAAACTGCACTACATTTATGAGCAATTCGACAAACCAAGCAATAAGTAAAGCACGACCGAGTGCTTAGCATGTTTAATTAAAATAGTTGTTAGTGTATAAGATGTCTATAACGTCACATTGATTGCTCCATGTTCCGGAGTACACGTACCCTATCGCACAAGCTCAGGATCTCTCGTAGATCAACCACGTATAAAAAAAACACGCCCGTAGCGGCAAAGGAACAGAGATTGCTGCTCTGTACCACGAGCTCGGGTCACTATCGTTATGCATATACCAGCTGACCCCGCCGCAAACTTCACTGCCAGCAAGCAGCGGCCACGTCACCTTCACGTCTTCGTAATTTTTTCCCTCTCCCAGTTTCGCAGAGATTCGTGAATTCTGTAACGATCTTACGACAAAAGCCTTAGGCAGGTATGGACAAGAAAAGTTTTAGTTCGTTTTTTGTATAAAGCTGTCTTGAAGGGCCATTTGGACTATATAGTTGAATAAGAAACAAGACTAAAGCTATCACGTGCGCATTAACATGGAATGCAAGAATAATGAGCCGCGTGTCCAAATGTCCCAAGTTAACAGCTCAAAAACACAACCTCTTGTGCGGCTCTGTCCCACTCTTTAATAATAGCGAGCTCCTCTCAAGATATCATCAGATGATCGAACGTGAAATCAACGAAGTTATTCATATAAAGAAGAAAGGAAACATATCTACCGGTGAGCCTTCACTGTTCTTCCTCGAAAAAGATATAATTTTTTGAGCTGTTAACTTGGGACACTCCGACACGTGGCAAAATTATCTAGAATTTAATTTTGGTGCGCACATGGTGGTTCTATTCTTGTTTCTTTTTTAGCTAAATACTTTTTGGTGCAGTAAGTTTACACACAGTTGTTCTTCAGAGCTTGTGTTTTTTGGTTTTTTTTTACTTCATCCCGTTGTTCCAATGTTTCCCCCTTGGTATCATTTTTTGGGTGTGTAAAAAGAAAGAGGATGCACTAATGCGCCTACAAATAACACTGATAAACATGAGTGCTGCCTAAAAAAAAGAGGGGTGTCTGGCACATGGTAAAACGCCTCTTTGGCTTTCCCACGGCGCGCATGGGAACAAAACGTGAGCTATTTGCAAGACTGGTCTTTACAGTGACCTTGTACGTACTGTCGCGGCGACGCTGTTTAGCGGCTGTATGGCACAAGCCACATAGAGGCGCCTATCCTGCACTACAGACAATACGGCTCATTTTGTGGAAATACCTAGATCAGCAGCTGGAAACGCCCGGCGAAGAGGCTTTCCTTCAACAGTGGCGCACTCGTTTCTTCGAAGTAAGAGGAGACAGCTGAAGTTTCCAGTTGTGTCGTACTAGCCATGCGCCCACTCTAGTACGCATGCATAAGTGTTATTCTGTAAAATGTGATTAACTTGATTCATTTTAATTTTCTTTTGACTTGTAACATCTGGATACACAGTGATCGATTAGATTTTGTTGCTCATTTGTAAGATGTATACACTGTCCTTACTTGTTTTTGATGTTTTGTTTGTGTGTGTACACTGAACTTCCCTTTCTCAATCCTGGCCTTCGGACGGCACGGCTTTAGGCTCTGCCATAGTTGAGTATTAAGTACTTGAAATAGTTACCCACTTTTTCTAAACACACACACACACACACACACACACACATACATATGTTTTAAAAAACTTCCGCCCTATCCACGAAGTGAATGATGATGAGTGGGCGAAGCTCCGGAGGTAAACCTGATAAACCATGAATCCTCTGTACATTTTGCCCACTCGATTTTATTACATCGCTCCCCCTAGCGTACGTCGCCGCACTAAATCGAACGATTGCCTTCAACCAATGACACGCGCCATATGTGACATCATTCCTATTTTATAATATCTCGCGTCTTTCATCAACTACAAGTACCGCTTTCTAGTTTATAACATCTTGCATCTTTTCATCATCAGCTACAAGTACCACCATCTAGTAAACACCACAAGAACTAAACGAGAGGTGGCTACATACAGGAGACGGTACCGCCATCTAGTGAACACTGCAAGAACTAAACTAGAGGTGGCTACATACAGGGGACGGTACCGCCATCTAGTGAACACTGCAAGAACTAAACTAGAGGTGGCTACATACAGGCTACAGGGGACGCACAGCCCACGCCCTAAGGAGCTTCGCCCCTAAAAGGTAGTTTTGGTTGCTACTCTACTTTCACGTCACAAACGTCAGTTACTCGTGACGTGGTCACGCACGCTAATGTGGCTTTTCCGTGGCTGCTCCATAGCATGACTCTGTTTGCGTTATACTAGGGGCCATTTTGAATGTTATCGCTACGTAGCTATGTAAAAATCGCCATTTTGAAAATTTTATACCCAACGTCAACCCAACTAGCCAGTCTGTTGCATGAAGTCATCGGAATGAGTACCGTAGCCCTATGCGAAGTTACTGTTGCTTTTATTGGGTGCAAAATGAGAAAATAAACTGCAATAATTAACTGCAATATCCCAATAAAGATCTTACGTGAACGAAAATATCAGCAAGCTATAAAGATGGCCTGTTAAAACAGGAAGGGAAAAATACGAAGACAGAGGCCAGGAACATGTACTCACAGCCACGACCACGTCTGTGTCGAGCGCTCGAGCAGCTTTGCGGCCCGGAACCTCGAAGCAGTTTTGGGCTCTGAAGTGGTGTATTAGGAGCATGCACGGCCTAGTTGTCAGGCTGACCACGTCAGAGCCTGGTACTGCCCCAAGGTTTCGCCCCGCAGAGCAATAACCGTTTGTTCGCGTGCTCTACACAGACGTGGCCGCGGCTGTACATGAGACCAGCCTCCTTAGGATATACTCTGTGTGTCTCTTGAGTGACATTAGCACAGGGTACAGCTGTGGTGTCTGCTCTAGTATAGACAAAAACAATAAAGGATGTTGAATACCTTCATGTGCAACAGGCTCATTAGAAAGCTAGGCTTGCCTATTTGCACGAGTTCTGACAGTTTAGATCAGCTCGGTATATATAATAACATACACGAGATAATAGAGGCACAGGGCGCTGCCAAGGTGGTTGGGCTATCGTCGCCCAATGCTGGCAGTAGAATCCTTGACGAAGTTTGCATGGCTCCTAGGATCATGGAAGAGCGGCGGACAACATTGAGTCGGGAATAGAGGGTGAATTACACGGTGGGACCCTTCCTGCGAAACGTACAGTCAACCACAACAAAGGTTCACGGACCAGGTGAAGACGTGACCAGGAGTCTCTCCATGACATTTCCGCTACGTCAACGCTGATCGACAGGAATGCAGTGCCAGAAAAGAATCCCTCCCTTAATCGATGACCAGTATGTTTTCTGACTGGACGTAAATACTTTTCACCTTAGACGCTTTAACAAGACGTGTCTTTTTGCAGCCATGGCTCCTTGCATCTGTGTCGAGAGCACGCAGTCATTCAGCATATTTGTAATCAGTAACAATGTTGCTTGTAAATTTATGCGTGCCCAATGGTACGCTGTTCAAGGCATGCTGTAATATTTCTGATTCTTCTATCAAAGTAGTAGTGTGACGGTCTTACTGCCGATAAGCGCTTAGTTGTAAAACTATGAATGAACAATATAAGCAGAAAGGCTGTACAAGATTAAAAAGCCAGTGCATTCAATAATAACACCTATTTCTGGCCCTGTACCGTGGTCGATGGCAGATGGCGTACCGCTAGATGGCGTGGATAAGCAGTTGAGCACGTGCTCACACGGCTACTGAACATTTGTGGTTGACTCTATATCCTCAGTTTAACGAGGGCATGCCTAAAGCCCGTCCACAAGCTCTCCTGAAAACAGTCAGGGATGACATGGACCCCCTTGCATTTGTGAAAGCAGCTCAGTACGGTGACAAGATAATGTTCGCACTGTCAGTTGCAGACGGGCGGGGAGTGCTTCACCTCTCAGCCTTGGGAAGGGCGGCCATTCCTGGAATAGCCGAGCAATTTACGGTAGCGCTGGTCTTGTGAGATACAGAGCATACTTTCATTTGCACTGACTCGAGAGAGGCAATCAGAGCTTTTGAAACGGGCGACCCGGCTCAAGAGGCAGCCTCCATTCTATAGAAGAGTGCTTATCCCGATTCTCATTTCGACCTTTGGTTCTCTGCACGCATGGGGAAGAAAGTTCTGGAGGGCTTCCCCAACCTCGAACTTCCCCAACTTGTGTCATCGTATTTTTGCGCTACCTGTTGTAGTATGAATCAAACATTTCCGCTTTTGCCGAGCTTTCAACTTGCAAAGAGCAGTGTTTCTATACAGGAGATTCGTATGGAATAGCAAGTTCACTTTTAAAGGGTTGAGTAAGTACACGCCTTTTTGATGCCCGTCGAACACAATAAGTGCATAGCGGCGCCGGCGTCAACCTGAATAGCAAAAAAAAAAAATATTACTAAACGTGACGATGTAATCATGACATGATATGCCACTCGTTTTTGACGCAATTGTGACGTCATTTCGTGGCATACTGGTTAGCTGAAAGATGGACGGATCTAGAAGGCAGTGCGAACCCATGCGAGATACAGTGAGCTTCCAATGCCTCCGACTAAGCAAAGCTTGGCTAATAATCAAGCTGTGGTTACTAAATAGGTTGAATAATCTGAGGAATAATTTTGAAATAAATCAAGCATTGGCCACAATTTCGTCTAGCAATGAACGCACAGGCATATTAGTAAGGAAAACAGAACGTGTGGTGTTCTCAGAATGTTTTTAACATTTCAGCTTTCACCCGAAAGCCTCTTGAACAAAACTAAGGAGGTACGTAAAATACACGTTTTTTGTATAGGCAGTCGAGCGCCGTAACACGTGAGCTTTTTCGGTGGCCTTATTTAAGGCCTTAGATGTCCCATCAAACACGAATCTTAACTGGCGTCTAGCGTATACGTTTCCCATAAGCTGCGTCTACACAAGTGATGAAAAGGAATCATCGTCTGATGACGTCACCATACGACGTCATCGTGACGTCACATAATGAAATTTGTGAAGTCAGACTGACGTCTTGTGATGTGACACCACATGATTACGTCCTGCGATAATGCAAGTGATGAAAACATCGTCGTCTGATGATGTCACCTTTCGACGTCATGATGACGTCACGGTGAGTCATGTGACTTGATATCACACCTTGACGTCCTAAAATGACATCGTATCTCGGCCAAAGGTGCAACAATCATTAAAGCCCAACAAAGCCAGGTGAGGTGGCTCCAATTTTAGAGGCAGTGGAAGACTGTGATAGATGCATGAAGCTTTTGGAGGGCGTTGGGGCAGGATGAGTGTGATCGACGGAGAAGAAAAAGAAGTTGGCGTTAACCATCCAGTCAGCTCAGGCAGGTCTATGAAGGACCCCGTAAATTCTTTTTGCTAAAACAATTGCATGTATTCAGGTAAGTAGGTATCAATACAGCCTAACCGAATCACTAAACTGGCGAGATGCGACCTGCAGCATTTATGAGAAATAACGTGTCCTTGGCAGGCGGCTTTCACTGAAATTCGTTGTAACTGTGTCCTGGTACTTCGCGGCGGGCTGCTACTCGCCTGGCCACTCAGGCAGCTGCCTTATACGTGAGGTAACACAATAAAATACTCCAACGAGGAAAGCATCTGCTCTTGTAGGTCTTTCTTGTGGTCTTGTGGTCTCGCGCAAGCATCACTCATTGATACGAATGGTTACTGTCAAATAATTCGTCCGCCTCATGTAAATAAAAACAACATACATTCCGCAAATGTGGCTATTATTTGCCACTGCGAATGCCGGCACTCCATAAAAGTGAAATGGCTGGTGGAGGGGGTGATCAAGATAAATGAAACTATATAAGCCAGGACTGCTGAAAAAGCGAGACAGCGGATGCCCGCTTGCGGTTGATCCCAAAACAAACTCCCTTTAGCAACTGAACTCTGAGCATGTCTCGAATCTCACGATATCACGAACCCTTATAATGGATAGATGGATGGATGACAAATTTATTGTTCCGCCAGATAAGGAGGCCTCCTACTTCCTGTTCCTGTCACCTATATGTGACGGGGCCGGCACGTCCGCAATTAGAAACACTTAGAAGCACACATTAGGGCTACCTCACTCACGTATATCACATTACTTATTCCATTTCTGATTGTGAGCCCTTATGGGGTGTCCATCTTGGTTTCGATGCCGTTTGCGCGCTATTCTGCCATCAACACCGATCAACGACGACAAAAGACAGAGAGCAAGCTTCTGATTCTGAATGCTTGTTTAGTCATGCCGGTGTGCATGGACGAGCAACCCAGCGCCGCATAGACGGTGGTCAACATATATAATGTCGGTGCCTCACGCGCCCACTCTAACCCAAAGCGGAAGAAGTCGCTCACGTCAGAAATAAACAGCCAGATGGCTGTGCTGTAATAGGAGTGGGCGTAAATCTACTCCGCAAAAGCCAGCCCGATTCCCGTCGGTGTATGGTCAGCAATCCGCAAGACACTACCAGAACGAAGCCTGACTTTCTGTTTTTTTAAGATCACCAACATGTCGTATTTTTCGAGCTCACGTTTCTTATTTCTTGGGTTAGTTTCACCACTAGTACTTTCAAGGGCTTTTTTTTTCATAGCTTTTCTTTGCAGGATTACTTGAAGGGTGAAAAAAAAAAAGCCAAGTTTGTATGTCTACACTAGAGCGCTGTATTGCGCTATGTAAGACTATATCTGCGCATGTATGTATATATGATGAGAAAAGAAATGGTGAAGACAGACAGCCCGACACAGCCAGCCAGACAGACACAGCCAGCCAGGCACACACACACACACACACACACACACACACAGCCGGCCAGACAGACACAGACACACACACACACACACACAAACAAACAGACACACACACAAACAAACAAACAAACAAGCAAAAAACAGACAGACAGACAGACAGACAGACAGACAGACAGACAGACAGACAGACAGATAGATAGATAGATAGATAGATAGATAGATAGATAGATAGATAGATAGATAGATAGATAGATAGATAGATAGATAGATAGATAGATAGATAGATAGATAGATAGATTTGAGAGACATAGAAGAGAGTCGAATGCAGATATCTTCACCAAAAGTTAACGATAAAGTGTAGATTGGTGGAGGAGGAAGTTAAAATGAAAGAGAGCAATCACTTTTCTAATCCGTTTCTTTTTTCGAACCAAGAGGCACTAAATTAGACGTTAACCTAAAGTGAAGCTGATGGTTTACCGTTATTACCAATCGTTTAATATAGGGAACGTCATTGATACAACGCTTAGACAGCAGGACAACAGGAGCAGAGGAATTGAAAACAGGTTTCGCTAGTGAAGCTAAGGTTCTGCGCAAAAACAGACGTGCACAAATCAGTGCTTTTTTTCAACCAAGCTTTTTATTACTCCCCAAGATCATCAGCCTAAAAAGTGGCTGGTTGTTATGCTGGGCAAATGGCGAGAGACCGAAACAAACACCTAGATTGCCCAAGGCTGAAGTTTCAAAAGTTGTTTTAGCGGGTGGCCGCCTAGAGCGCCTAATAACGCTGAGTTTGGTAAAAGGTCAGCAAGGGGGTCTCTGCGTGATCCCGCACCCTAATTCCGCGGCTTCAGGACGCACTGAACAACCGCGCGATGTTGAGAGGGCTGTCCGAAAGGATTAAGCTAAGCGTATTGGAAAATAGGTTTAATGCCGCAGTGGTCCTAATTGCACTGTGCAAACAGAAAAGTTTGCTGGCTGTTACAGATCCAGAACAAACAGCGATACCGCTTCTGACAAATTGTGCCAGTAGGTAACCATGATGAAGGTTGCTGGATGTAAGTTGAACAAGGTTCATATGTGGCATCTATGGACAGAAAAAACAACGAAACAGAATATTGAAATAAACATTTTACTTCACAATAGAATTGCAGCCATACATGACCCTTAAGTACACACTTAGATATACGCGCCAGAACGTATGTGCTATACAATGTTTGAAGTAAGAAAATATAGTACTTCAGGCTATAGAGTACTGCGACACACACGACAATGAGCTCTACCTAACCACAGAGAGAGACAAACGTTCTGAAAAAAATTTGCCATGGGTTTTACACTTCGTATGGCACAGAAATCTGACCAAAATATTCAGCCATAGATTATTAGGAAACGCTCCCTGTTCAATTGTGGAAAGCTTATTGATTGTACTCTTCTAGTCACTTGTTGCGACTATCATCACTATCGCCTTCCGTCGAAGGTCCGCCGCCAAGAAAGGTGGACCGGTTGCCATCGGTGACCTCAGCACAACTTTTCACGCGAGGACGTTAGCGGTGACAGAATGAAATACGCTTTTGCCACAGTTCTTGCTAGAATTCTCAATGATTTGTATACGAAATATGTGAACCATATCCTCATGATTACTGTTGAACGTTGCACTTTGCTTTGTATTCTCAGTATGTGAATTAGGTTCATCTTTCTGCGTACTGGTTCATGAAAAAAAAGAAGTCACAGCTTTGCCGCAAAGGCGAAGCAATGGACGCGATACACTCGGCGAAAACTTTTCTTGGCACTGAAGGGAAAGGTACGGAGGCAGAGCTTCTGCACACGTAGCACTACGCGAAGTAGTCCATTTAGGCACACGTCTCGTAACGCTGTGGAAAGTGTCGGGGGCACACATTCTGGGCTTCATATAGACACATTCGTCACTTAGCGTTTGAGGTGCACGTATAAAGGCGGGACTTTTTCGCGCGTTCAAAAATGCAAAGTCACAACAAATTAATTTAAAAAATGCGATAGTGTAACAGGTGTGAGTGGCGTCTTGTCTAAAATAGATTCACGTAGAAAATAAAGCAGGAGCATCCATCATTCACGTTCAAAATACGGGCGCTACTTCAGAACTACCTTCTCTGGCGCGACCCGTGTGCTCAGATTTCGGTGCACGGTAAAAAACCCCAGGTGGTTGAAATTTCCGGAGCCCTTTACTACGGCGTCTCTCATCATCATAATGTGATTTTGGGACGTTAAACCCCATACACTATACACGTTCACTGGCGGTAGGATGCACGTGGTTTGTCTCCGTTTCTTTCCTTTTAATGCCAAGAAACGTCGCCGAGTATAGCAACAAATTGGAAGATCACGCACACAATGACAAAGAGATCGAAACGTGCCCCGCGTTTTAGGGGCGAAGCTCCTCAAGGCGTCACCCGTTCGTTCCTTGTAGTCGTAGTCGTAATGTGTAACCAGTGTTACATTTTGACCTGCAAGGTGGTGCTGGTGGGAGATTTCTCCTGTGCTTTGTTGAACGATAAAAAAATTGACTGCATATCCACGGAGTGAATGATGGAGAGTGCGGCGAAGCATTCGTCCGTCCATTCGCTCTTACTTCCATCCGTCCAGGCGTCCGTCTGTGTGACCGTCCTTGCGTCCAACGACCCGTCCGTGCGTGCGTCTGTTCGTGCGCCCGTCCCTGCGTTCGTCCATGCATCTGCCCCTGTGTCCGTGCATGCGTCCATCCATGCATCTGTCTGTGTGTCCGTTCGTCCATCTATTCAACACTCCAAGTACCACCATCTCGCATATTTTCATCATATATTTCCATATAGAAGCACCGCCATCCAGCGGACATTCCAAGGACTAAACGAGAGGTGGCACACGCACACTTACTTACGGTTTGAGCTTCGGGTCTACTTCCCACCTTTAACCACCTCAGGTTCATGGTATATACTAGTTAACGCGCACGCCACAAACTTCTTATTGTTCATCAAAGCACAGCAGAAATCTCCCACCGGCACCACCTTGAAGGTGAAAATGTAACACTTGTTACACACTACGACTACGGCTACGAGGGACGAACGGGTGCTGCTTTAAGAAGCTGCGCCTCTAAATGTCCGCGGCATGCGCGTTAACCAAAAGCCGAATGCTCCTGTCTCTCATTCCCCATTAGCAGCCATTGGCATGTACATTCAGGACTATCTGACAAGAAAGGATTGCTACGTTATACTCTATAAGCGTAACCTCCTTCGTTTTAGAAAGGTTTAGCGAGCGTTAGGCAGCAGTGCCATGAATACAGTGAACTAGTATATACCATGAACTCGAGGTGGTTGGTGGTGGGAAGTGGACTTGAAGGGCAAGCCGTAAGAAAGTGTGCGTGTGCCACCTCTCGTTTAGTCCTTGGAATGTCCACTAAATGGCGGTGCTTCTATATGGGGAATATATGATGAAAAGATGCGATATGGTGGTACTTGGAGTGGTGAATAGATGGACGAACGGACACACAGACAGATGCATGGATGGACGCATGAACGAACGCAGGGGCGGATGCATGGACGAACGCAGGGACGGACGCACGGACGGGCGGATGGACGCATGGACGGTCACACAGACGGACGCATGGATGGACGGAAGCAATAACAAACTGACAGACGAATGCTTCAGCCCACTCCCCATCATTTACTCCGCGGATATGCTGCCATTTTTTTCTCACGCACAAGTAACACACGAAACGTACTCACAGGTATTGATGAACGTGGATAAGCGTCTCAGTTGTTACTTAGCTATGCCTTAAAGGCGTGCCTTTTTCGCAAACGGAGACTGTGCAACAATATCAGTGTTCTTTGTGCGACGAGTAACTACAACAGCATTGTTCCGGGGAAAGCCCAAGGCTAGCCAAGACGTATGATTGTCCCCACCGCGAGATAAGCACACGCGTGAGCATTTACCTCGCCCCTTCTTCGCGTGGCAAAAAACGTCTGGGAGAGGAGGGCGTGCGCCGGTGCTTCGTGACGATGTGGCGACGCGGGCTCACTCGGTGATCTTGCTGGTAATGCTGAAAACACGATAGTTCCCCCTGGGATGCCCGTCTCTAGTGTCAGATCTTAGATAACCTAGCTTGCCGTTTGAATAGCTTGGCGTATCCTAGAATAAAAGTGTCCTTTGTGACGCTATTTAAGCTGTTTGTTTCAGTTGCTTCTATGTTTGGTTTTTTCATCTGTTAGTTTGGGTTCTTGGATAACCACTTTTTTTTCTGGTGCAATGCTAATAGAAATCTAAGATATATGAGTCCCAACCACTCCGCACGCAACCTTTTAGATAAAATTAGAATAGAACTACATGTTAAAGAATTCGCCCCGTATCTGCATGTTACACAGCAAATGTCGTTGAAAGACGATAGTGTTACGTCTGTAGGGAGTGAACGAAACGTTTATGTGATGTTCTGAGCAAGAAAATCGGTGAATGGTATTCTGGAGGCGCTGCGTTAGAGTTCCTCGAGCGCGCAGCGGAGGCGAACGAGCGCATCAAGTCACGTCACACGTGAGACATGAGCGCTATCTGGCAGTTACACTGGAAAATGGGGCGCACGCCGTGCGCGCCTGTCTTTGAGGTGATAAGCTGTAGAACGCTAGGCGACAGGTAGGTGCCACCACTGTAAAGCGTTGGAAACACTTGCCGTTTCGTGCAAGCATTGCATGGCCAGTGCAGCGTTATAAAGGCTACGATCCTTAAAATTACTTATGCATGCCTTTTCTAGTAAAAATTTACACATATATAATATTGACGTGTTGTTATGGAACCTCAGATATGTGCGTTAATTTCTTTTTAATTGACAATCGCACAAGTATGAACGCTAAACCTTGAGCAAAATTCGTGGGCGCTGCGGATGGGGTCGGTTGTTTGGAGTATCGTTTGGTCACTTTGGTGCCGTTTGAGGTACCATTAGTTGTGTACAAACAGACAAATGTACAGACAGACAGACAGACAGACCAAAATTTTTGCGTCGAAGGTCCCCAAAAAAGACTATCGTCTTCAAAAAAAGAAGGCCTCCGTCAAATGCGCAGGCGTGATATGGTAGAGAAATGTTCCAACAGCCGCCGACGACTTCTTGCGCGAATTACTTGTAGACTTCGTCAAGCCCATAACTCGGCAGTACTAGCATGCACAGCGCATGCAGAACGTCGTTAAGAGACCCAGTTTAACCTTGCTTGCCCCGCACGCGCTTCTGCACCGCATAAGCCCAAACGCTGACGTTTATTGTACTCGCTGGAAGTGAAAATGTTATTACCAGATAAGACACGCCTTCGTTCTTTCCCTTCGGCGAGACAACGTTAACTGGCACCTTCTTATCCCGTAACGTAAATGCACGACCTTCATCGCGAGACTTGGAGTATATTAGGTTATTGCTACAAGCGGTGGCGTTACCTTTCCCAACGAGAGGAAGTAACGAGGTTCATGCGTAACCAATCAATAAAGTGCTCTTCATAGCTAGCTGATCAGGTGCCTGCTCACGAATCCCGTGTGCACACCTTGTGCAACGTCTAAGTCGGAACGAAAGATGGGGAAAATAAAAAAAAATTGCCCGCAGCTTCCCTCGGGGGAACACTGAGGAGGATGCGGAGCATATAATTGGTTAACGGCGTGTTAAAGTGCGACTTACTTGGGTCGATGGCTAAATTGGTTAACGTGGTTGTGAAATGGGGTGTTAAATTGCGACTTACTTGGGTCGATGGCTAAATTGGTTAACGTGGTTGCAGGAGGGGGTGTTAAATGAGTGAACACGTACACACGTATGCGAAAGGGCGGCGCTGGTCGAAGGGACGTCGATCATTGTGTTTGTGGATTCGTTGGCATTCATTTCACCGCGATCTTGGACGTCGACGCGCCGTACAAACCAACCGACGAGCGGCAGCTGAGCGAGCACGCGCCGACCTTGAGTATATATACAGCGTGACGGCGCATGCACTGTCAGCTGTTGAATGTTCTCGAAGCGCGACGGCGCATGCGCGTCCACTGGAGAATCAGGAGAATTGTAGAATGTTCTCGAAGGGGAGAAGCGCGCGCGGCACAGATGGTGGGTGACGGTGCATGCGCGCGTCAGCTGTCGAATGTTCGAGAAGGGGGAGAAGCGCAACGGCGCATGCGCGCGCGTCAGCTGCCAATGTTCTCGAAGCGCGACGGCGCATGCGCGCGCGTCAGCTGCCGATGTTCTCGAAGCGTGACGGCGCATGCGCACTACATTATACAGCTAGCGAATGTTCGTGAAGAGGAGAAGCGCACGCGGTGTGTAGAGGAGGAAGGGTGCACAGATGGTGGAGGAGTGAAGCGCGCGCGGTGTGTAGAGGAGGAAGGGATGCACAGATGGTGGAAGGAGGAGGAGGAAGCATGCGGACGGCGCCGCACTACAAGCCTCAAGTATTAGATGCTCCGCATCTAAAACATTTTTTCACTTAGCTGTAGTGGCGATCGCTCGTTATGTTAATTTGACGGAAGCACTCTGTTTGCGCGCACCCCGAATACGAGTGGGACGATGACTACAGCATTGCGTAAATTTGTTTTTGCGGCCATCGTGTTGCCGCATTTAACTAATGCGGCGTGTACGCTTCCGCGAAGCGCTGAAGAAGCGATGCGTTTAGGGAAGCGTGGATATCTCGTGCATGATGTGGGAAATCCGCATTCCATTCGGAGTCTAGCATGTAGCTCGAATATGCGAGAAAAAAAATGGGCACAATTATTGAGATTCAGAAATAGGTACTCTACTACCGATGCGTGTGCCTATATCGGTGTTCTGTATGAAATTCTCAATAAGCAATGAATGGCATAGATAACGTGAAGAATCGCGCAACCAACCGCCCGAATGCTGACAAACACGAATATGCTTGGTGGCGCAATTACTGTGGTTCATTTGTCGAACGGCTGAAGTTCTAAAAAACGAATGCCACTGCTCACCGAAAAAATCATTCGTTGGAAATAGGCTAACACACGTTGCCGGGCTAGTTGCTTAGCGTTCATCATTTATAACGGTATAGCGCATCACGAATGCAATTTTTAGTCACTTTTCGTACAGATCTCTTTCACTGATGTCCCCTAAACAATCATTTTGGGGCAGCTGCATTGTGACGGTCAGGTGCTAAATTTCTGGTCTCAGGATAGGAAAGAAAAAAAAACACTGTAGGGAAAGGGTATGTAGGGAAGTTGATTGATGTGTAGGGTTTAACGTCCCAAAACCACCATTTAATTATGAGAGACGCCGTAGTGAAGGGCTCCGGAAATTTCGACCACCTGGGTTTCTTTAATGTGCACCCAAATCTGAGCACACGGGCCTACAACATTTCCGCCTCCATCGGAAATGCAGCCGCTGCAGCCGGGATTCGAACCCGTGAACTGCGGGTCAGCAGCCGAGTACCTTAGCCACTAGACCACCGCGGCGGGGCATGTAGGGAGGTTAGCCAGTATAGAAGGACCATACACTATGTTACTCTATGAACCATACATTGGGGGAAAAGATAGGAGAGTTATAAAGATGAAAGATGATGGGGAGAGAGAGAGAGAACGCAGACACAAAACCACCCTTCAACGTCATCATAGCGTCCAAAGTATATAACCACCGGAGCAAGCCTGTTGTCTTCAAGAATATGGGCAGTGATTTCATCGCCTTCACCCGCCATTACCTTTCAAGACTACATTTTAGAATCGGTTTTGCGGTCATGGGTCGCTGATTTATGTGAGCTACAAATGCTGCTGGTGATTTTCTCTGCACATTGTAGCGAAGACCATCAAAGAAGATATGCTCTATAGGGTGGCCTCGCTACCACATTCGTCACAAAGGGTTGCCAGCCATTTCGTTTCGAAATGAGAATGACTCCGTGAAATGAATTCTAGATCAAACGGCAAAGCAAAGGGGCATCTCTTCAGCCACCCCAGTTGGCACACACAAACAAACACACACGCGCGTGCGTGTGTGTGCTTGGGTTAGTGTGCGTACATGCGCGTGAATCCAACGACGTCATTTTGCCACTTTAGATCGTGCTATATTGCCCTCATGTCAACTTCCTCGAATGGAGCCATACCCACAACTCGTTGCAAATATTGTGTAGGGAGTGTTATGCCTGCGAGTCCACAGCGAACGTCCATGCCTCTGAAAAAGGCAATCTGTGTCAAGGCCAGCCCGCGAGCCACCTGACGCTATCAACAACTCAACGGCGTCATCACGCCACGGCGCCTTTCTGGCACGCACGTGCAGTGAATCATCTCAACCGCGAGCCCATCGAGTAAACAACCGGCGTCTTCCTGTCTGGCGACTGACGCAATGCGCGGCGACGTCACTCGTCCTTGGGTGCAGCCACTTGCAGCGCAGCCTCTCCAGATTCGATGAGAAAGAAGGACGCGGCCCAGCGGCGACCTCTTTGGAGGATTCTGACCTCGCGACCAGCGGCGCTTCTGGTTGGACATTTGGGTTGGACCCGGGGAATATAAAAGAAGCCCTGCGGCGCGTCGAGAGCAGACCCCTCTGACAGCAGAAAAATTTGAGAGTAGAGTTATGTGTTAGAGAGAAGAGCTCGGCTCTTCGCGTCTCTGTCGGCCCCAGTGCCGAAATTGTAACGCCTCTGTATATATGCTGTACATAAACCTTGTTTAACTCACCGCCGTCTCGTCCGCTCCTCTATCATCTCAGCGCAGAAGCAGTCGCGAGCTGAGAAACCTTGGCTACCAAACGGCTGGTGACCTTCTTGGTGGAATTCGAAGCAGTGGCACCTTCGGGACCGTGTTGGCGTCGCCGTCAATCGAAACAGTGGTGGCAGCGGTGAGATTTCGGGGTGCCCATCGTAACGTCGTCGGAGGTGCGCATTGCAACAGTGGTTGGCAGCTGCGGGATCGGCCGGCGTCAGCGACATCGATGCGGTGAGTGCCTGATGTTTTCCCCTCAGTTCACCAGACTACTCTAGCTCAGGTTGTAGTAGTTTAGAGAAGGGCTGTGTGAAGCATTGAAGTGAGCTTTGATCGTTTCAAGCAAAGTCGAAGTGCTTTGAAACCGAAGTTAATGCGGAGGGGGTAAACACGGAAGTGTGAAAAATTGCTTGCGCGTCTTGCTAGTAGACTTATAGTGGGTACGGCAAGTAAATTTTTAACAGGGGCAAACAGCAAGAGGCTAGTGTGAACGATGGAGAACCTTAAAGTGAAGGAACTCATCGAAATTTGTGAGGAACTCGACATTACTTTGGGCCGTGCGAAACGAAATCAAGCGATCCTTGAAAGCATGAAGGATGAGGGAGTGTAGGCTGAGGAAGTCGATGAGGCCTGGGTGGATATCAAAGCACGCCGCGAGTAGGCTGAAAGGCGAGTAGCTCGCGAATGTGAAGAAGCTGAAAGGCGAGAAGCTCGCGAACGTGAAGAATCTGAAAGGCGAGAAGTTCGTGAACGTGAAGAAACTGAAAGGCGCGAACGTCGCGAGCGCGAGGAGGCCGAGAGACAGGAGCGCCTCGAGTTGAAACGACTAGAATTGGCAATGCTACAGTGTTCTCAGGCGCCTAGCGTAGCTTCTCCAACAGTTCAGGTCAGCGGTTATAGAATTCGGGACCAACTGCCACCGTTCGTAGTAGGCGAGGACATGGCGAAGTATCTCGTCAAGTTTGAACACGTCTGTGAGCGAAACGCTTTGGGCGGTCTCTTTGGGCGCAGAACCTGTTAGCTCTTCTTCCTGGCGAAGTGTCCGACGCGATAACTTGCTTATTGAGGGAAGCGTTTGAGAGCTATGACGAGGTTAAGGAAGTGCTCTTGAGACGTTATAAGTTGTCACCCGAGGCTTTCAGGCAACGGTTCCGGTATGTTAAAAAGGGGAATGAGTCACACGTTGACTTCGCGTTTCGTCTTAAAGCCGATTTAATTGAATGGCTCAAGGGCGAAGGTGTTTATGACGACCACGATAAAGTGGTGGAATGCGTTGCATTGGAGCAATTCTACCGCTGCATCGAGAAGGATGTCAAACTTTGGCTGCAGGACAGACTTGGTGAAGTACAGCTAAACAAGGCAGCAGAGTTAGCTGAGGAGTATTATACTCGTCGAAAGTTGCATAGCAGGGCAGTGTGCGTTGAAAAGGATGAAAGGAAAGAGGGCTTTTCAAGGAAACCTCATCAACGGAAACCCGCTCCACACCGTAATTTCAAGAAGGACCCGTCTCTTACGAATGACACTGTAGGGGAAGGGCAAACGGAAGCGGAGAAATTGAGTGAGGTTTTACCACACGGGCATTTGAATCACGGAAACCGCTAATCTGCTACAACTGCAAAAAGGAAGGGCACATCGCGATAAACTGTAAGCAAACGTTTGCAACTATCCTAGAATCGGAAAACAAACGGAAGCCGCTAATCTGCTAGAACTGCAAAAAGAAAGGGCACATTGCGATAAACTGTAACGAAAAGTTTGCTTTTGCAACAATCCGAGAATCGCAAAAGAACATGCGGTTGTTGAAGCCGTATATCCAAGAAATTAGTCTGAATGGGAAAAAGTGTCGAGTACTTCGCGACTCAGCGGCAACCATGGATGTTGCCCATCCTTCATTGGTGTCTCCGGATGACTTTACAGGAGAACGCGCGTGGATCAGGCAAGTCGCCGAGGAGCAGAGTGCTTGCTTACCCATAGCTACGGTAGTCATTTAAGGCCCGTTCGGTAAGCTTCGCACCGAAGCGGCTGTGTCTGCCGCGCTTCCCGATCGTTTTCCTTATCTTTTCTCTAACAACTCAGAGCAGCTTCTTAAAGAGCAGGGTAAATCGTTTTTCCCCAACTTAACGTACATGGCCCTCACGCGATCGCAAGCGCGGAAGCTTTCGCAGGAGCTTGATCTTGTTCAATGCGGTGAACTCTCAAGTGACCTTGTCGGCGGGTCGACGGAACCTCAGAGAGGATATTTTCCGCGTGAGTCATGTGTCACAGAACGAGCGCTCAAAAAGAGCGCGCCGCCAACTCCTTGCGACGAAACGCCGGAGTGACGCCAAGAGGTCAACGATAAAAGAAATAGAAAAAAGAAAACAAGCTCCCCGGGCACGCTCCCTCTCCCCGCGGAAGCGTGGCTTCACCGACGAACCTCCTCACCCCACAACGGCGGCCGAGCAAGCACTCGATTTTTCTAGAAGGAGAGGGGCGTGGTCATACCGAGTTGAGTCATCCGCCGCGGAGGGCATCCCAACCGTCTCGCCCTCTCCCCAGCCTTCGCTGCGTATCGCGCCGACGAAATGACGAGAACCTTCTGGAATCTCGCGCGGAAGGTATATAATCGAGCAGCCGAGACGAGAGAGCAGGAGAAGACGGAAGTTAGCGGCAGAGCGCGTTGGGTATCCCGCCGTGTAGTCGGCGAAGATTTTGTCCGTAGAGACAAAGCGGGAGAAGAAGATGATTTCTACCTGAGGGGTGACGACTCGAGCTACAGGCAAGAGTGTGTGTTTACCGCTATCGAGCGAAGACGCGTGGCAACAGCGTCGTGTGTGAAGCCGACGTGTTTCCGGCGAAGAAGTTTGAAGCTTGGAGAGTGTCCAATTAAAGACGTGAGGTTTCCTGGAAGAGAAACTTCGAGAGCTGCGGAACGACAACAACACTGGACTTTGAGTGAGTGATTCTCAGAAGAGTATCATCTCGACTTTTGTTCCAAGAACTTTGGACTGAATAGGTTTTCTATCTCTTTAGTCTTTAAGTGTCTTGGTAGTTCAATGCATGCGACTGCATTGTAGTGCGTATTGTTGTCTGTGTCCGTTGTTTCTAGTGTGGCTGTTTGTACTGTGTAGTACGTTGTTTGGTTGGTGACATATTGTATGCAACTACTGTGGCGTGTGCATTCTTGTGTATTGTTTTCGATCTGCCATTATTGAGAATATAGTATTGTTTCTTTATCAACTCTCAGCTCTGACTTGTTCTTTGGCCCACAGCCGGCGTCCGCTGGCGCGCCAAAAAGGACCACTTCTAAATTGTCCACGCTTTCGTGGTGCGGTTCTGGGGGCCGATACTTCGGCCCTTGGAATTAGCCCGGCGATCGCCTTCCTAATTAACGAACCTGCGTGACAATTATTCTGGCGTCCGTGACACAGGACCTTTTGGTGCACAGTGTGTCCAAAGTAGTGAGAAAGAGCCTCGAGTTGTTGATAGTGCTATCGGAACGATTTGGTGTGTTGTTCAGTGTTCTCGTTAACGAGTGCAGGGGAGTGTTCCGATAGACTGATTTAGGCAGATACTTTTTGTACGCGGCAAGGTTTTATTTTTGAGTTGCGAGACACAATGGATCTCGAAAAGTTAGTCGCTCCTGGTGAGAAGATGGGTCTTTCGGGCGCCGAACTACGGAAGTGGGTCACCCAGAAGGAAAAAGAAGAAAAAGAGAGAGCCAAGGAAGAAAAAGCAGCTGAGTTAGAACGAGAGAGGTTGGCAGCTGAAAGGGCGAGAGAAGATTGAGAAGCAAAGGAGCGACAGCTGAGAGAAGAAAGAGAAGCAAAGGAGCGAAAGCTGAAAGAAGAAAGAGAGGCAATGGAGCGACAGCTGACGGAAGAAAGAGAGCAACAATTCAAGTTGGAGCTGGAGAGAGAGAAGTTGGCAGCCGAAAGGGCGAGGGAAGAAAGAGAAGCGGAGATGGCTGAAAGGGAACGGCAGTGGCAGCACGAGATGGAACTCGAGCGGCTCCGTTTGCAACAGCGAAGTGAAACTCCCGTCCAAGCTAGAGTTGAAAGCAGCGAACGGGAAGATCATGGCTTCGGCCTAAACCCAAGGAAGCTGCTCGTCGCGTTTGATGAAAGTAAGGACGACCTTGACGCGTACCTTCACAGATTTGAGACGATTGCACGGAGCCAGAATTGGCCGGAACATCAATGGGCAACTGCTTTGAGTACCTGCTTGAGTGGTGAAGCGCTCAGTGTGTACGGCAGGCTGACGCCGACCGATGCAGCCAATTATGCAAAGGTGAAAGCTGCTTTGCTGAAGCGATTTAGATTTACTGTGGAAGGATTCCGGGACAGATTTCGGACAGGAAAGCCAGCTGATGGTGAGATGGCTACGCAGTATGCCGCCCGACTTTGCCATTATTTCGACAGATGGATTGAACTTTCAGGGACAGCGCAGGAGTACGATGAACTTGGAGAGCTCCTAATTAGAGAACAATTTCTTACTAGTTGCCACCCAAGCCTGTCGCTGTACTTGAAAGAGAGGAGAGCTAAGTCACTTGAAGACATGCTTGGATTAGCTGATCAATTCTTGGAAGCGCAAGGTGGAACTAATTTGGCCAAGGTCAAGAAGGAGTGTCCCGAAGACTCGAAAAATTCGGCGCCCGAACCAAAGAAGCGTGCACCGGAGAGTGTTCCGCGATGTTTCCTGTGTAACCGAGTGGGTCATCGCACGAGCAACTGTCGTACTAACTTTATGAGCCCTGCGGTAGTAAAATGTTTCAAGTTTGAACAGACGGGGCACAAAGCAGACGCATGTCGAAACGGAGCGAGTCAAACTCACTAGGTATCCTGTGTGCAAACGGCACTGAAATCCGGTAATAATGCCGTCACCGACGGATTCGTAGAGTTGAAAAATGGAGAGAAAATTCCTATTGTGGGTGCTGTAATGTCAAAACAACCAACCGGTGTTGCGAAGCGAATGCCAAACTGCCTCGAAAAG
Source organism: Rhipicephalus microplus (assembly GCF_043290135.1). Classification (NCBI taxonomy): domain Eukaryota; kingdom Metazoa; phylum Arthropoda; class Arachnida; order Ixodida; family Ixodidae; genus Rhipicephalus; species Rhipicephalus microplus. The sequence continues at coordinate 512,871 of NW_027464623.1, forward strand.
TTGCGGACAAAAATATTACGGTGTTAAGAGATACCGGCAGCTCCACTGTTATCGTGCGGAGAAATTTGGTACGGGAAAGTGAGTTAACCGGCAAAACGAAACCGGTTTTAATTGAACGTACGGTTCGGATGCTTCCCCAAGCAGAGATTGAGGTGGAAACCCCGTACTTCAGCGGGAAGGTTACCGCTCTATGTATGACGACCCCCCTTTACGACCTTGTCATCGGAAATATCGACGGGGCGCGAGGACCGAATGATCCGGAATGTTTGGGAGAAGACCTTAAGATAGAGCCCTCGCCAACCCAACGACCGCGAGATACAGTCGAGGAGCAACCCGTGACGGAACTCTCAAGAGCCCAAGGTGAAGCCGCGGTGCAAGAGACAGTGAATGAGAAGATGATCGTGTTGGGTGAGTCCACGGACCGGGCAGCAGGACTCACGTCGGCACGACCTCAACCGAGCGACAGTGTAAAGGTGACGGAGTCATCCAGCCAGGCCACATGGCGGGACGTGAACAAGCGGGTGAATAACCGGGCAGGATCGGTTGAGCGTCATGACCCGTTAGCACTGTCGGAAGTGTCAACGATGGCTGAGACGCCGCCTCAGATACCGTCGTTGGGAAGGGCTCGCCGGAACAAAACGAGCAAAAACAATAAGAGATCGAGAGAGCACCGCAAGACAGGGCGCAAGCGCCGCTCGAAATACACAGGATAAGTCCTGAGGTGGAATCGAATTGTGTTTGGCAGGGCTGAGTGCCATACGTTGTGTTAATGTTCTTGTTGTCCTGCGTCGCAACTGTATGTTGAGTGAGTCAAAATGTTTGTTACGGTGATGTGATGTATAGTAATGATGTGAGTATAGTAATTGTTGTAATGAGAGAACTTTATACATTTGTATTCTTCGGAATGTGTGATGAAGTGTTGTAGTCATGTACCTGTGGCTATATTTCATGTGTCGCCCCGCCGCGGTGGTCTAGTGGCTAAGGTACTCGGCTGCTGACCCGCAGGGCGCGGGTTCGAATCCCGGCTGCGGCGGCTGCATTTCCGATGGAGGCGGAAATGTTGTAGGCCCGTGTGCTCAGATTTGGGTGCACGTTAAAGAACCCCAGGAGGTCTAAATTTCCGGAGCCCTCCACTACGGCGTCTCTCATAATTAAATGATGGTTTTGGGACGTTAAACCCCACATATCAATCAATATTTCATGTGTCGTGGAATTGAATTACAATGTACAGTTGTATTGAGTGATCTATTGTGAATGTGAAGTGTCATGAGCGCCGCATTGTGTTACAGTGTGTGAGAGTGTGTGGTAACTGTTCGCGCTCGTTTGTGTGGTTTTGAATATTATGAGATAATATTCTTAAAGTGGGGGGCAGTGTCACAGAACGAGCGCTCAAAAAGAGTGCGCCGCCAACTCCTCGCGACGAAACGCCGGAGTGACGCCGCGAGGTCAACGATAAAAGAAAAAGAAAAAGGAAACAAGCTCCCCGGGCACGCTCCCTCTCCCCGCGGAAGCGTGGCTTCGCCAACGAACCTCCTCACCCCACAACGCCGGCCGAGCAAGCACTCGAGTTTCTAGAAGGAAAGGGGCGTGGTCATACCGAGTTGGGTCATCCGCCGTGGAGGGCATCCCAACCGTCTCGCCCTCTCCCCAGCCTTCGCTGTGTATCGCGCCGACGAAATGACGAGAACCTTCTGGAATCTCGCGCGGAAGGTATATAATCGAGCAGCCGAGACGAGAGAGCAGGAGAAGACGGAAGTTAGCGGCAGAGCGCGTTGGGTATCCCGCCGTGTAGTCGGCGAAGGTTTTGTCCGTAGGGACAAAGCAGGAGAAGAAGATGATTTTCACCTGAGGGGTGAAGGCTCGAGCTACAGGCAAGAGCGTGTGTTTACCGCTATCGAGCGAAGACGCGTGGCAACAGCTGCGTGTGTGAAGCCGACATGTTTCCGGCGAAGAAGTTGAAGCTTGGAGAGTGGCCTATTGAAGACGTGAGGTTTCCTGGAAGAGAAACTTCGGCGAGGTTTCCTGGAAGAGAAACTTCGGGGGTAGCGGAACGACAACAACGCTGGACTTTGAGTGAGTGATTCTCGGAAGAGTATCATCTAGACTTTTGTTCCAAGAACTTTGGACTGAATAGGTTTTCTATCTCTTTAGTCTTTAAGTGTCTTGATTATTCAATGCATGCGACTGCATTGTAGTGCGTATTGTTGTCTGTGTCCGTTGTTTCGAGTGTGGCTGATTGTACTGTGTAGTACGTTGTTTGATTGGTGACATATTGTATGCATTTATTGTGGAGTGTGCATTCTTGTGTATTGTTTTCGATCTGCCATTATTAAGAATATAATTTTATTTGTTTATCAACTCTCGGCTCTGACTTGTTCTTTGGGCCATAGCCGGCGTCCGCTACGCGCCAGAAAGGACCACTTCTAAATTGTCCACGCTTTCGTGGTGCGGTTCGGGGGGGCCGATACTTCGGCCCTTGGAATTAGCCCGGCGATCGCCTCCCTAATTAACGGGACCTGCGTGACATCATGTGAGCAGTCACGCGAGCGGCCCGTCGCCGAAGTGACCGGCGCGGTTTCCGTAGCAAGGGGAGACGACATGGCGCCATTGAGTCGGAGCGAGAGGGATGCAACGTTCTCGCCTGTAGCGGAAAGTTGGAGCGAGCTGTCGAGGGTTGATCGAGAAATGCTCATTTGAGAGCAGCGTGAGGACCTGTCGATTGAAGCGCTAGTGGAAAGCAGCATGAAAGCTGCACAAGTGTTGTCGAAGGAGTATAACGACAAATCGGCGAAAAAGCGCGTTTTTGAAGTATGAAGTTAGGTATGTTGCTGCAGCCGTTCAAAAAGAACAAGCTTGAGGTTCATTGGGAAGGGCCCGCCAAAGTAATATCGAAGCTTTGCGATACAACTTATGAAGTGAAATTAGGAAGGCGGCCGGACAAAGTTTACAACTTGATGAAACCATACGTTCTACGTCAAGTGGTCGTAAATCAGCTGTTGAATGCTTCAGAGGAAGAAGGAGCAGAAATTTTCATCAATAGTGATGTAATCGAAAGGGAATCCGAGGTAATCTTGGCGCAGTTGAACCTAGAGCCTAGGTTAAGTGAAGTCTAAAAGGAGGACCCGAGAAAGATTGTTTCCAAGATTGGAGACGTGTGTTCGGACCGTCCCGGAAACACGACGGTGATCGAACACGATGTCAAGCTAACTTGTGAGGAGCCAATCCCTAGCAAGCCATATTGTTATTCCCCTCTGCAACGTCGCAAGTATGAGCCGCTCTTGGTACCGCATAGGTATCGTCGCCTAAAAGTGGCCGGTTACTGAGATGGAGCGGGATGCTCCAACAGCACAACTTTGACGTTCGATAAAAAAAGGAACGCTAAACGCTAATGCAGACGCATTGAGCCGTGCGTTTAGTTGGTACCTTCTCCACCTTTCGGTTTCTCGCTGGCGATTCGGGGCAAACTTTTGACGTCATCACGACATTAGCTGAGCGCTCTCGTCCAGAGTGAGCTCAAGGAGCCAACTTTATGTTGTATTCTAATGCGTTGCGATGTTGTACGTGTAAAAAATAGAGTTCTCATTTAAGAGTCTTGTGTCCCACATGTGCCTCTTGATGTAGAGGGAATGAAATTCCGATAGACACGTAGCTTGGTATATGTTGTACTATACTTTGTCTGGTGTTCTGTCGGGTGAGCGAGGGCACTTGCTTGTGTCGTGTGTTGTCTGTTGTCGATCCGTTCTTGACAAGTTGCAGAACCGTCGACAAGTGCTGAAACCAAGGATCGTCAGAAGAGACGAGCGAAGCTGGTCGACAAATTGTGGCGACAAGCTTGTGGAGCTGGGATCCGTCCTCAAGAATGGGATGTGTTCCCGGGACAGAGTCTGGAACTGCATTCTCCCTATGGCCCTGGAGGCAAACCTGGAGGGACCTGGTGAACGAGCGCCCCTGACATCCGAGCCACGTAGAAGCTGCTCGTCTTTCCGGCGCATTGTCTGGCGGTGGGGGTGCTGTTATGCCTGCGAGTCCACAGCGAACGTCCATGCCTCTGAAAAAGGCAATCTGTGTCAAGGCCAGCCCGCGAGCCGCCTGTCGCGATCAACAACTCGACGGCGTCATTACGCCACGGCGCCTTTCTGGCGCGCACGTGAGTCATCTCAGCCGCGAGCCCGTCGAGTAAACAACCGGCGTCTTCCTGTCTGGCGGCTGACGTGATGCGCGGCGACGTCACTCGTCCTTGGGTGCAGCCACCTGCAGCGCAGCCTCTCCAGATTCGATGAGAAAGAAGGACGCGGCCCAGCGGCGACCTCAATGGAGGATTCTGACCTCGCGACCACCGGCGCTTCTGGTTGGACATTTGGGTTGGACCCGGGGCATATAAAAGAAGCCCTGCGGCACGTCGAGAGCAGATCCCTTTGACAGCAGGCCCATTTGAGAGTAGAGCTATGTGTTAAAGAGAAGAGCTCGGCTCTTGGCGTCTCTGTCGGCCCCAGTGCCGAATTTGTAACCCCTCTGTATATGCTGTACATAAACCTTGTTTAACTCACCGTCATATCGTCCGCTCGTCTATCAGCTCAGCACAGAAGCAGTCGCGAGCTGAGAAACCTACGCTACCAAACGGCTGGTGACCTTCCCGGTGGAATTCGAAGCAGTGGCGCCTTCGAGACCGTGTTGGCGTCGCCCTCTTTCGAAACAGTGGTTGCAGCGGTGAGATTTCGGGGCGCCCTTCGTAACGTCGTCGGAGGCGCGCGTCGAAACAGGAGGCAGTAAAGGTCCTTCTCCGATGGTTCTTTTTTTTACTGCGAGGCATTTCTTAGTTAGCTGCGGCGACATTGAGCGTATCTATCTATCTATCTATCTATCTATCTATCTATCTATCTATCTATCTATCTATCTATCTATCTATCTATCTATCTATCTATCTATCTATCTATCTATCTATCTATCTATCTATCTATCCTCCTACGACTTTTAGCTGTCCTGGCCGTTTGACTTTTAGCTGTCCTGGCCGTTTCAAAAATGGTATCGGTACCAAATTTGGCATCGCATAACATGACCGTATGACGAGCATAATTGACTAGTCATTGTGAGAAAGGAAGGAGACCCGGAGCCAATCGTCTGGCTAGGTCGAAGGTCGAATGAACAATTGAGCGAGCCAGCGCCCCTAGCTCATGCTCGTGCCCATCGCCCCTTCTTTCTCCTTTATTTGGAACACACTCCCGCAACCGGCAAACTCGCACCAATGTTCAGGTGCACAGCGGTGAAAGTGGAGGCGCACATTGGTGAGCAAGGCACGATCGATAGAAAGGGTGTGGTTGTTAGACGGTGACGATGGAGGGCTTTGAGGAGGCGGTGACGCTTGGGGAGGTGGTGGCTTGTGCTGTGGGGGAAGTCGTCCAATCTCGCTATGACGTACAGAATACTTCATGCTCCCGTTGTTAGCCGTCTAGAAGTCATAGTAGGATACTGGCTTGAAACTGGTCCCAAAATCCTTGCCAGTCGCGTCACTCACCTCAGAAAGAAACTCAAGGTGTGCAGCTTGGGCAGTGCGAGGCGAGATGGCGTCGTGGGAGTAGAAAGGTTGGGCGAAGGCAGGGTCGCGGCCGGCTGCGATATGCCTGCGAGGGGGTCAATGAGTGGAGCGATTGCGACGTGGACGTATGCGGGTGGGGTTGACGACTGCGGCTCGGTTGCGTGTCGAACCCTTTCTTTAGCGCAGATGACCCGATCTTCGTATTTGCTGGTGGTGGTCAAGTCTCCCTCGATGTACTCACCCACTAGCACAGCATGAATCTCCTTGGCAAAGGTGATGAGGTGGGCGTGTTTCGCCACAATGATGTCGATGAGCTCGTGGAGTCTGTGAGCAGGGGTCATCGAGTCTGCCAGTAGAGTGTCGAGAATCGACATTGCCTTGGTGATGGCTGTCCAGTAGAAGCCACGCTGTACTCGAAGTTGTCGAAAGTCGAGGGTCAGACGACCGGCTGGCTTTCGGCACCAGAACGAAGTCCGACAAACGCAAGCCAGGGGCGCAAGCCGGCACTCCTGACTCGGGCCCACCACCCCTTCTTCCTCTTTTATTAGCAACAGCCATAACATGACTATTAGGACATGTATGTCATAAATGTCATGATTTCCATTTCATGGTCTTGCTGTTCTTGCGATGGTTTTGTTCACATTGCATGTTGAAAACCTGATATAGTATGACATGAATGCATGGCGAACCCAAGTGACGGACCCTAACGTGGAAATCATGGCATGCATGTCACGCAAGTCATGAGTCATGGCTCTACGCCACGTTAATGGTGCGCTTGCGGTCGTTTCGCTGACATCCATATACCAAATTTAGCATTATGGGACGTGAATGCATGACAAAGGTATATGACTAGTGCAAACAAGATAGTCATAAGATGCGTTTCATGTTAGAACATGGCTACATGCCACACTCATGATGCACTGGCGGCCGTTTCGCTAGCTTCACATATACTAAATTTGGTATTACGTGACGTGAATGAATGGCGAAAGTACGTGACTGGTGCAAACATAATAATCATGAGATGCGTATCATGTAACAACATGACTACGTGCCACGCTCATGATGTGCTCGCGGCCGTTTCGCTAGCTTCACATTTCCAATTCGGTATTGCTTGACGCGAATGGACTACAAACGTAAATGACGCGTACAAACTTGATAACTATGACATGCGTGTCATGTAAAAACACGACTACATGCTACGCTCATACTGCGCTCTCGGTCGTTTCGGTAGCTTCACATAAACAAAATTTAGTATAATGTGACGTGAATTGACGTCGAAGGTAGTTGATACGTCAGAACATGATAATCATGACATGGAAGTCTTGTACGGCATATTTTACGTCCACTTCGTAACGTTCTGCAGATTCTAGAGTGGCGTATCAACCTTCCTCATTTGTGCTTCGCATAATATCGATTCCCACGGCACGGGGGAACTGCCAATTTTTTACTCGGTGTTCACACACATGTCGACCAGTTTCAAGTCATGACGTAATCGTAGTTAGGCCGCCCACTATAGCCTACGGAGAAGCAGCTGGTCCCTCAATTCTTGAACAGTCATGCTGAATCCCGTCACTCGGTGTAAGGTTGACGAAAGAGAGAAATCAGCGATGTGATCATTTATCGTTTTTGGAAACATGCATATATAAAATAATAACAGAAGAGAGAAAGAGAGGTTAACAATGATTGAGCCCAGTAAGCTATCCAGAACAAGAAAGTGGTGAGTGGAGGAACATTTGGGAGAAGAGGGAAAAAACATATAACAAAATGAATATAAAAAACGCTACAATATATTCATGCGCTACGAGTTTCTGTGTGCTGTCATTTTGCAGCAAATTATTAATCGATGATCCTAAGCCTGCTTTTTCTCACTTTGCGCAACGCAAATAACGTAAGGACAAAAAAAGCAGGTAATAGCATCCTTGCAAATGAAATGGAACCGATTTCCCTCTACCGTACTACTTCCTCTGTATGGTTCAATAAAGAAGCCCTCACACAGAAGGTCATCGCGTACATAGATATGGACAATGATGTCCTTTCATCTCCGCGACCATCCATATCTCCTCTGAGTGCACTGAGTTCCCATTTATGTCGGACGTGAAGGTGGTATTTGCTACGGAGTTCGTTCTCATCAGCCCAGATATACGGCTTACGAACAGGCAATTACATCAAATCTGAATTCTCTGTTGACGTTGCACAGCCATTCTGGATGCGTTTTTGGATACAGCATGAAAGACAGCCGGCTTCTCCTGCCCTCGCCTTCACTTTCTCATCATTTCCCCGTTTAAACGGCATCGGCATCGCCATTATATAGCCTCAAATAGCTGTACACAACCCGACTTTCGTGCCTCCGGTAACGAAGGACGCTGCCTGCCGGCAGCCGTGGTAATTGCAGCAGAAGATCCCCCCCCCCCCACGTTGTTTTCGCGACTAGAAGAGTCAATTAGAGTGCGAGTGCGGTTGCGCGATTTAGGACTGAAAGTCTTTTGTTATGCCATTTTTTACTGTTTGTGTTTGTTCTTTTTGATGCACACTGCACGGGGAGTGAAAACAGAAACGAGAGGATTTTCCAGCTTTTGTTCATTGGTATGTGTCGCTGTTTTCCTTAGTGACGTAATGTCACTTACACGTATTACGCATATGCATGGAAGCTCGTGCAACAGCACACGTACTGTATAGAGAGAAAAAAAAGTGAACTGTACTGCACCTACGCTCTATGCTCTTTCAATCATAGAGTTTCCTAAAGTTAACGAGGGGGGACTCTGTCGCGGTGATCGTTCAGCGACCATGGGAATGATGGGTAGTGCACACATTTGCCCAGTCTTTGTACTTGCGGGAGGCGAATCCTACTTGCGGCTTCGTTTGTTGCTGTGTTTAGGTTTTGTTTGGAAATAAAAATTTAACCCTTTTGAGCTTCGTGACCCGATTTGGAAAGGTAAGTATAAAAGAATAAGGTGGTGAAGCACAAACGCTGAACATTTGCTGATTTTTGTTTCGTGAGAAAACAGCTCCAAGCTACAGAAACACACACGAAGCCAAATGCAGTCCTGAAGTACGAAGAATACACAAATGTGTGTACTACCCATCATTCGCATGCTTGCTGAAGCGCCGTGCGTTGCAGCTCCCGTAGACACTATGGAGTTCGCTGTATTGTATATTAGGAAACTCTATGCTTTCAATTGCATTTTCTTGTTTTCAAGCGCTTGTAATATTGATGGTGATAGTGCGCCAAAATAGATTATTTGTTAATTAGGAAAAATTTCAGTAAATTTATAAATACTGGCTCTGGGCAAGAAATTGAACTCGCAGAGATTGGATTGTTGTTGTTATTCTTTTTTCTGCCCATAGATATTAACGTAGATTTTTTACACCGAATATTTAATTAAAAGCTAACTACCGCGAAAGTTTATTTGGGCAGAAATGGCCGTAAGTTCGCAGTATATACACAGTAAATCACGATAACGACAGTGAGGAATATCACAGTCGCGTAGGTAATCTATAATTAGTGCACTAATTACCAGCAAGCAGACGACGAGAAGCTCTAGCCACGGGCCCAGGAAATTCGGACCAAACCAGATATGATGACTATTACAGAACGTCGCCGCTTCGCTCCTTGTGCGCTATCCTCGCTGCCGCTGAATCGCTCTTCCCTGAGTTGAAACCGCTTTCAATGCAGCACGTTTAAAACGCGTCTGTTGTGTTTGTGCTGCCTTGGCACTGCCTAAAGACAGCGTGTTCAAAACGCGTTCGTGCTACATCGAAGTCGATGGCAAGTCAAGTTCAAGTCAAGCAGCGCTTCTGAATACGACGGACAGACACTGCAAACCCACCATTGGAAAGAATGGACCAGCGTTCGATGAAGGCATGTTCATGCAGCTTTTTTAAGTTATCGTAGAAAAATGCACACACACTAAGGGGCGCGTCTGCGATGGGCGTGCTTGACATGCACTAAGCTGACGATTTCTTTTCTGTAATTCACATCACTTTTGGTCAGCCGTAATGGGGTCGTTTTTCTCTAGTTTCGGTCACAAAAACACCATCGTTTTTAAGCTTTTTTTTTTAAGATAAGCGCTTGTATCTCGAAGGCGACATTTGGCAGGCAGTGCTACCTCTAGCTAGACTACCTATATATTGACTTTTTGTGGAGTGCCAAATTTTGTTGCCGTTGGCCTCTAATAGGAAGTCTTTATGTCGTATTTTCCTCCTCTCTCCGTGCTTCGTGTTTGCTGGCAAGTCATGACCATTCTCCATCACGTCCAACTCACTACCCCCCTACACCACGTTTCGAGTGAGTCTTCTCTCGCTCTCATAAACGTTTGTAACAAACTGAGTGACTGTCCACACGTTTTTGCGTCAAAACGTCGGTTTCAATCGTGTTGAGCGTACACACAAGGCAACATACAAGAGAAGATAACGGCAGAGCGTATTCATCCAATTGAAGTTTGAATATTATGTTTAAGAGTAGGTCATGGGTCTCTCAGTTGCAAAAGTGCAGTACGTCTTTGTAATCCGATTTGTTTTAAATGCGAAGCATTTCTTAGTGAACCTATGTATTGTACTGTAGCGAACTTATGTATGCATGTTAGCGAACCTATGTATGTATTGTATATTTAATTAAACGTGTTATAGAAGATGGCTGCTGCAAGTGCGTGGCGCCCGTGACAACTCTTTTCTTGAGTTACTGTTGTCATCCTAAAGCGCGCATTTTCGACGGAGGCGAATACGCTTGAGGCCCGTGTACTTAGCATAAGGTACACTTTAAAGAATCCCAAATGATCGAAATTTCAAGATGCCGCCATTGTAACGTCTCTCATAAACGCTGGGGGGTATTATGAGAATAAACCGAAACAGTTGTATGGCGTAACGTGATAAAGCAGGAGACGTTCATGAAATAATAGGCATAGGCACGTGGACGAACACTAACGCACTTTGTCTAATTCAATACAAAAAAAGCATCCGCTCATGAGCAATGTTCACTAAACACTCTCAAGTATTTACAAAAACGAAATGTTCATACAAAACCCAAATGTTCATCAAGACGTTGTCGCACAATTCAATAGACCCCTATAACTTACAAGGGATACCCAACTGCGCTTATTTTCGCAGACACAAATGCTGCACACGTTATTCCAGAAGCTATAGAAGAGCAGTGCAACTAAAGTATTCTACCATTTTTTATTCATTTTTGTACCTTCGACGTCTCATTTTCTTTCGAAGAAAGTTATCATGCCGTACGAACTTGGCAGTAGACAAAACACGCGTGTAGAAATGAGTTTTTCTTGCTATGATAAGAAACCTCATTGCGGGTTCAAAGAAATCTACATTAGGAAATAACGCTGATTCGATGGGGGAAATGAACGATCACACTGCGGCTTAGAGTAAAAATATTTAAAAAAACGTTCGACGCAACGTCTGAGAAAAGTAAACACTGGTGTTCAGCTATACGACACATGTTTGCTTGTTTTCCAGTTTTCATGGTCGTTTGGATGCGAGCAGTAAGGATGTTATAGACTCCTCCTTATCAAGGTGCGCTCGCTACGATCCCGGAAGAGGTCGTAAAGTCTGCCCCATAAGAGACTCGAACATATGTCGTGGTCAGTGTTTTCGTGGGTGTACATTTTCTGAGAGGCGGGTGTAAAAGGCGTGTTTACGCTTCGAGTTTTGGACGTTTCCTCTCTGTTGATGTACATAAAACGTGCCTCGTGCATCTGTGTCCGCTATACGTATTTATGTGTTTGTTTGTTGTATCCACGACGGCGCTTGGAAACGCCAAACACGCAGAATAGTCGCGATAGAATTGAGCAGTCATGCTTTCTAGAGCTTGTGTGTCTTGCGCGTCTAAGTACCGTCGTGGATCAGTAGAAAATCGCCACGCTTTATATTTTTCTACCTCTCCTGTGTGTGCGTGTTTGTGTGCGTGTATACGTCTGGGCGCCTTTGTGTTTGTCTCTTGAAAGCGTGGTCATCTCCCTTTTCTTGTTTATTAATTTTCTAATTCTCTTGGCCCAGAAACTAAATCTCACCGCACACTTGAAATATGCCTTTTACGCGGATGATATACCGACACGGCCTACTTATGGCTCTGACAATCAAAGTGAAGAAACTCTTTAATTAGCAACCGACACCATCTCCGCTCGCACTATTGCACTTGGGCTCGATTGCTTCCCACCAAAATCCGCGCTCCTTTTTATGAGACCACAATCGGTCGCTAACTCACACATCGAAATCGCATTAAGAGGAACCGCTATCCCCCCACCCACACACACTGCGAATCCATGGCCTGTACTTGCAGGAATCCGGACGTAATGACCACACCCTCAAAACACTCAAGCTTTTACGCCACGTATCTTCTATGCACAAGGGTTTAGACAAAGTGGACAACATGAAAGTTGTACATGCTTTCCCACTCAACCACACTCTTTACGCCACCCCATATCTTACGCTGGAGCACACAGAACCTGAACGCGTGAATGCCATGATCCGCCTCGCATCTACGGCAGCCCTGAACTTTCCTAGAAGCACAAGCACAGACAAGCTTTTTGAATATGGTACGCACAACACCCTCTTTAAGCTTGTTGAGGCACATATTCAGGCAAGACTTTCCGATAGCGCCACTGGCCGCCATTATCTCGCCTCCAATCGCATAAACATAGCCGCCTATCCAGACATACCTGTCTGGCCATTTCTCAACACATTCATGCCTCTATACTAGTCCTATCCTTATCTCGCATTGTTTACCCTCAGCCTCACATCACTCGCCACGTCGCTCACGCAAAAGTCTTCCACAAGAGTTAATAACAAGCTCAGAATGTCATTTGGGTACACACCGCTTGTACAGCACAGGCAGCTGTACCAGTTGCCTACAGCCATAGTCTACCCCATTCACCACCTCCCCTCAGGCTCTACAATTGAGGAAGAAGAGGAGACCACCATCACCTTAGCCCTTGCACAATCTGGCGCACAGTACGTCTTCACCGATTCCAAAACTGCTCTGTACAACTATGCCAAGGGCAGGGTACACCCCTCTGCCTGGCGGTTGTTGAACATCCCCACGCAAAATTTACCCTGAATGGTCAATTTGCAGTGAAAAGAGCTCCAGTTGCTACCGGCTAATTCAGGGAATCCCAGAAACGAGGCTGCCGATAAATTATCCCGAGGTTTGATTTGCCGGGCTCACGACAGCCTGAATCCGGGCTTCTCGAAAGAGCTGCCGCACAGTTTTGCAGAACTTACGAAAATACTCCGTTTGCATCGTCGGACTTACCCTCTTGAAATCCCTCTCCTACGTACTCCCAACGAATTCTAAGGAAACGTCTCGAGCCACTCTTTTTCCCCTCAGGTGCTGTCCCACTTGTGTGGCACTTTCCCTGAATGTTCCCTCTGTGGTGATCCTCACGCCAACCTTTCCAACATCCTTTCCGGCTGCCCTGCTGATCCTCCCCCGCAGGGACCACCTGCCATTTCAAGCTGGGAGGACTGGAAGGTCCTGCTCTCGCCTGAAGGCCTGGCATTGCAGCTTGCTGCGGTGACTCGGGCAGCCGCTGTCATTGCAGCGAAATGCATGGCCGTGTACACGTGGCGTGGGATCACGTTGTACTTCTGGGACCCCCCCCTCCCCGAGTCAAAACTAATTCGATAATAAAAATTTTCTGCCTGTCTTGAATAGCTTGTCGACTTCATCACTGCCGTGGTGATTCCTGATGTGGTATCTAGAGTTTATATTGGTTACAACATACTTTCCCGGCCGCAAAGGAGTGGAATATTTTTAGGGGAGCCTTCATGAACTGCCCTGAGGTGAATGTGAAGCGCGAAAATCACCGCACTAAAAGCGGTGTGTGATTTTTGCGACAGTTACGTATTATTTTTTTGCTTATTTGCGTCGTTTTTGAATTTAGGTTTGTAAATTATCGCACACAATATTTCGTCACCGTGAAATTCACTAAATCTGCAAGAAGGCTGCGAACACTTTACCTCTCTTGTTGTTGCGACTTCTTCGCCTTGTATTCGCTGCAACTGAAGCCATATCACAAACTTTCGTTCTCAGGCACTAACATTCAGAGACGCGGCTTGTGTAGGCATGCCCTTTTTTAGTGCACCCTTGGTTAAGCGAGTGATGCGACTCCAAGCGCACTAAATCCTCTCACAGTATTGCGAGTGATGAAACTAGCGTTAGAAAATGTCAACATATTTAGGGCTTAAAAATGGCATTGTACTCCCCGGGGATATATATAGTATTTTTTATTGCTAACTACACCACATACGTATATCAGCGACTTTTTTCGCGAACGTTCAAGAAAAATAGCAATTTTTGGTGCAAGATGATGAAACAAAGGTACGAAGACTGTACGGCGCAAAACACCTACGATAGATCATGCCCTAAAACACCAGAATCAAACAAGAACTCTACAAAATAGCGGATAGCACACGAGAATGAAAATTCTTGTTTTCTACGTGCCTATTCCATGATATGATTTCGGGGCACGCCGTATCAAGGGCAACTTCAAGTTTGTTGTGAACTTTTGTTCTGCAGCGGGAAGAAGTACGCGAGCGTTCTTTTGTTTTGTACACTTGAAAGCGTCGCCATCTAAAATGCTAATCAAAGCCGTGTCATAGAACTTACTCGTGAGATGCCGCCACGGCTCAGCAAACACATACATGTCTTGTAGAAAAGGGGGCAAACATAAACAGGCCTCGTTTGTTCGTTAGATTCAACAGTTTGAAGTCGTTCACATTTCATCTTACATTTCACATATAAACGGTGAACGTTCACTGAGCGTAAAGTCAGTAAGGATGACGAGGGACTTACTTCGAAGAATTCCAATAATCATTACACCTTCGCAGACTCACGTTTCCGGAAATCTTTAGAAATTCGGATAAGACTTGTCAATAAATATTTGCCATTTCAACCGACGCTAACGTATCTATTATCACAGACAGGTGGCACGAAACGTTCTTGAAAGCGACAACAATGACAGGTTGCGTGACACGTGCCAAAACCAAGCTATGGTTGTGAGGAACGCCGAGGTGGGGGACCCCGGAAACTTCGAATAACCGGTGTTCTTTAAAACGTACACATATCGCACATTACACGGGCCTCGAGCTTCTCACCACCTTCTAAATATGACCGCCACGGTTGGCATCGTGACGTTGCGGTCAATTTTTGAGAACCGGGGCCTTTGTATCATCGCGGCGAGCCTAAGTCTTTGTCAACGTTTGTCAAAGACAAGGCCTCCGTGGAAGCATCAGCTACAAAACGCCCGTTCGCGCCCCCCTCGCTTCCATGGTTTTTCATCTCCGCAAGCTCAAGGGTTGCCGTTGGGTGGAAGGGGAAAGGTGCCAGAACTCAAAAACAGAGGCTAAATGTAGCCGAAGTAGTCGTGTCATGTAATAATATCGCCAAATTTGTTGCCAATTACAACAGGAGTAGATATTACGAACAGGGTCTTTACTATCGATGAATAAGTACACACACTTTGAAAAAAAAAAGAAACAGCAATGTCGAAATAGCCAGTAAATATTCATTGCACCAACAAGGAAGCTTTCGTTTCCAAATGGGTCAAAAAGTAGCCAATTCAGCTCAATGTAGCCACCATCTGCAACTCGGACAACCTCATCCTGAACCGTGTTTGACAGTGCGCATACATGACATGTTGAAGAATCAATTTGATGGTGCACTGCGTGAACCTTAAAAAACAGACATCAAGTTTTCCGCATTTGATTCAATATCGCGTATCCACTCATGCAAATTGCATTGCATCTCATGCAATTGACCGGTTGTAGAATGATGAACGTTTCCGCACCAACTGTTTCCACGATCAGTCGCTTGCTTTCCTCAATGAGCGAAGAGCTTCCGTTATACGCATTTCTCTGTTTTGCGCCCACGGACAGAAAAGCTTTGATTGATTGATACGTGGGGTTTAACGTCCCAAAACCACTCTATGATTATGAGAGACGCCGTAGTGGAGGGCTCCGGAAATTTAGACCACCTGGGGTTCTTTAACGTGCACCCAAATCTGAGTACACGGGCCTACAACATTTCCGCCTCCATCGGAAATGCAGCCGCCGCAGCCGGGATTCGAACCCGTGCTCTGCGGGTCAGCAGCCGAGTACCTTAGCCACTAGACCACTGCGGCGGGGCACGGACAGAAAAGCTGAAGCAAGGTAGCTGTATAGGTTAGTTTTTGCTTCATCTTAGATTGGTGTTCTCAGCTGGAGGCGACGAAGGAAAAAAGGAGCGACACAAATTAGGGCTATGATCATCGCCGATGTTTGTCGCAAAGATCGCACACATATTAGTCAGTCCTTTCTCCCGTCTTCTCTCCCTGATCTGCACACAAGTTTGAGGAGGAATCGCAACACTCAAGGGTTAAATAATTCACACATTTCAGTTTCTCCCTTCTACATTTTGTGTCGTGTCGGTGCAATTTCGGCTCTTGACACTTACGCAAAAGCCGACATTATCCTTAGCATATAAATTTGTGGCGATATGACGCGGTTAGCCGACGCATTGCGTACTGCACTCGCTATGCAGCCGAAGCCTCGAATAACAAATGCTGACATGACAATTTCTCACTTATGTAGAACGGAACGGGGAGCTTGGTTGTTCACGCTTATAGTTAGTTAGATTGACTCTTTTATAATGAGAACGAAAACGCCAGAGCCACCGCGAGAACAGCTGCAACGCAGACGTATAAGGTTCACCTAAAGCTCCATAGGCAACTTTCAGATTTCATTGCGATGCCATTGTAGCATCGCTTCGACTTCGCGTAATGTGGGGTAACGCGTTGATGTCATTACACAAAATACTCCCTCGGTTAAACGTGGCCAGATCAAGGAGTAAGTTTGTTACTGCGAAAGAAAAAAAAAAAGACCTTAGGATTCTTTACGCATTAACATGAATTGACTCATCGAAACACACCATCTTTCTTTTCTGAGTTGATTTGCTCGTGCTGCTTCCTCACCCTTGCAAAATTTTCGGACTTTACGTGATTTTGGGCTGTCTTCAAAATTGGAGGCACCACCTCTTAGTTTTTTGTTGCCTCTGGGATCAGGTGACCTCTCAACGCCTTACAATGTCATGAGGTGACGTCACCATGTGATGGTTGTAGCGTGTAGTCACTATGACGATATAATTACGTGATAACGACGTCCATATCATGGTGATCTCTGACACATTCATGGCGCCATAGGATATGATATCACTGCGTGATCATGCCTTCTCGTCTCACTCGTTAGTGCCCCCATGCGTGGCGCCGACGAACGACGGCAGTTGAATTTGGCATTTTATCAGGCATCGAAGGCTATCGTCTTCTAATCACCCAAGATGCGAAACACTGACGCCCGCGATACTAGAGGCAGTGCCAAGACACGTTCAAAGCGGAAACTATATGGGGGAGGGGGGACGAATCACTGCAGTTGAAAAAGAACAAGAAGGAGAAGAAGAAGAACAGAAAAGTTCTCGCCTTTGAGTCGTAAGGAACCATATGACTTTTGTCATAGAGACTGCCGTAGCAGCCAGCCGAACATGCCAGAAGTAGCTGTATGTAGCGTTTTGCATCACTGGCTTTTTTCAGCACTAAAAATAACAAAAGCAAATACGCTTCACCCTCTATGCAAGTGTCATCGCTAGTACGCAGCAGGCAACGTTACCGTCTGTGCACCAACGAATTATCCCGCATTGGTGACAAAACTTTGATGTTTTGTTATGTTTCTTGTTGGGTAAACCTAGTGATTAAGAACGTTGGAGATGACTATCTTGGTTTTCAATGGAATGATTGGAAGCGCCAACTAACGGGACACAAGAGAAGAGACAAACAAGCGCAGACTCTTCTCTTGTGTCCCGTTAGTTTGCGCTACCAATCATTCCATTATGAATTTGTACCAACTAGCCCGCCTGTCAACCCTGCTATCTTGGTTTAGTTATCATTTGCTCGCCCCCACCAAGTATGTGGTTAAAGTAGGGTAAATAAAAAGAACTTACTGAAAAACGAAAAAGAAATGTGACAGTATAAAGAAACGGTTCATACAGACCGAAGTGTTTTTCGTAATGTGAAAGAAAAGACAGCGCCTAATTTTCGGAAGAGCAACCTTTTAAAAGGTAAGCGTTCCACATCAAACAGATTGATGTGTTTCAAGTTGTTACGTTAAGCGACTTTACCGAATGAGTAAACTACCTCATTTCGCGTGTGCTTGACTACGTTCTTCTGACTCTATACACAGCTCTCTTGATTACATACTAATCATTTTATTGGAACTCCAGTATGTTACAATTTTGAGCTACACTTAGCGCGTTGCTTCGGGGTATTCTATTACTAATGAGTAGCTTAAGTAAACGAAAGGATGGTCTCATAGCTAATTTTCTTTTTGCGAAGGCTGCTTGTAATCCAATCTCCTTGAGTCCCATGAGAGCCTTCGGTTTATGCACTTCGATCAATTTGAGAATTTGGCCACGGTGGCCGGCCAAGCTAAACCGAAGCAAGCGTGAAATGGCGTTATCAGCCCTTAACAGGATATTTTCTGTGACGCCGAGAATACGAGCAGATGCGAAAAGAACGACGTCTCTCGAAATGCTACTTTGCGTAAAATAAAAACGACAAGCCGTGCTTTTTTCTTACAGCCACTGGAGGCGCTTTGTAATAACAATCTTTCGCGATGTTTGTTTGATTGAACACCGGTGAGTTCAGCAAGGTTTCATTTTACAGCGAAAGCTGTTATGAGACGCCAACAATGACGGCGTACGCCGTAGGTGTCTGCCACTGCCGGTATCCATAACCAGTATTGTGCTAAGTATGAAAACAACTAAATAAATAAAAAAAGATGCCGTGTTGTTCCAGTCCGGCACCCCTGCGAGCTAGCCCAGTATTTACCACACAGCCACGCTGGTGCTTGACACTTCGTTGCAAACTGGCATCATGCAGGCTGAATTTCAGGAAGGAAAAATCGTGCTAATATGAGTAAAGAAGTGTTTAAGTTTTTTTACAACAGCAAAAGGTTCACCCGGTGCTACACAATACGAATGGCATACCAAGTGGGCCCTCGAACTCTCAACCCCCCCCCCCCCCCTTACAAAAGCTTCCGGTTTAATTCTTCCTCGTCGTCACCCACAGCATTAACAAAACTGTACAAAATGTCTTGCAAGTGTGTAGCGGGTACAGCGGTTCTCTGAAAATTGACAAAGTAATTGCCTCCCTACCACACAAAACTTATGACGTGAAATGGTGTAGTGGGTATCCTGCAAGTGTGCTTGTAGCAGTTACCCAAATAGTGTTTAAAAAAGGTTATGAAATTCCACTTTTCCAGCTTTCGCTTTGACTGTGCTGCGCAGCCTTGTCGGTTTTTATTAAAACACATCTCACTTCGATTTCGGACTACAGTCGGGTGGCTAAGAGCACAATGTAAGTCAGTGTTCGTGACAGACGATTCGGTACAACCTAGCAGCCATCCTCCAAACCTCTTACGTTACGCACCTCACCCCCCCCCCCTTTCCCCACTTTTCCTGAAAGCCTTTCGCGCTTAACGTGCTTTTGCACTGCAGCCGCGAGCAGCCTACGTTTAAGCAAACGACGACGTCATGTCCCGGCATCTTGTGACGTCACAAACTGGGGGTTGTGTGACCTCACTTGTGTTCATGTCACCACTGTCGACGACGATCAGCTATCGCGTTTGATGTCACATCGAAGGTTCAAGCCTTTGATAGACAGATATGTAGGATTTCGCATCTTGAAACCACCATATGATTATGAGAGACGCCGTAGTGAAGGGCTTCGAATATTTCGACCACCTGAGGTTCTATAACGTGCACCCAAGTCTGAGCACACGGGCTTACAACATTTTTGCCTCCATCTAAAATGCATCCGCCGTAGCCGGGATTTCATCCCGCGACCCGCGCGTCATCAGGCGAGCACCTTAGCTACAAGACCACCGCCGCGGGGCAAGGGTGTCGCTTTTCACAAAAGACCGCAAAATATCGCAAGAGCACCTTTGTCAGCAGTGGTATGCAGCAGCTACAATGTTTCTAAACTTCAAAGACGCTCAGAATCGCGCCCGGTGTGTTGGGAGCCAGTGCCGGCCACTTAACCTCGCGCAAGCCATATCGAGGATTGAAATCACAAGTTTGGAATACAATCTGTTGCAAATTGCAAATTAAAGCTATGTCAAGCTTTTTCTCAAAATCTGAAGCCAATCTGAACATTATCCACATATACTGAATAGAAGATTAGCTGATGAATGGTGGCAATAATGCATCCAGGAAGTTCATTTTTATGATAAAGAGGGCAACACTGAGGACTCCGCCGTGCTGCATGCCAATTTCCTGCGTAAATAAACATGATAGGGCATTCCCGATCACAACACGGAAAGTGTGGTGAGACAAGTGTCTTTCGATAACACTTAACATGCTACCGTGAATAGCCCCCACCGACAGTTCTCTACGGATCCCACAGAGCCAAGTATTGGTATCGTAAGCTTTTGCTACATCCAAAAACTTCGACAGTTATTGTTGCCTATGTAGAACCGCATCACGTATGTTGTCTTCAATTAAAACCAAGTGATCAGTAGTTGATGGCCCTTTTCAAAAATCACACTGAAAGGGCTCAAGCATATTGTTTGCCTCTAGCAAATGTACTAGTCGGCGGTTCACCATTTTGTCAAATATTTTGGGAATGTGAGTGCTATCGGACAGTAGCTTGCGACGGATGATAGGTCTTTGCCCTGTTTCAGGATTGGAATGATTATGTCTTTTTTCCATTTATGCGGAAGGTATCCAGCCACCCATATGCACTTGAAAAGGGCAAGTAGTGCCACTTCAGTATCTGAGTGCAAGCGCTTTATCATGTCACACACTACTCGACCCGGACTTGGTGAAGAGTTCTAACTTTTGTTGAAGGCAGCTCGGAGCTTGGAGATGGTGAGTAGAAAGTTCTACTGCTCATTTCTTTTTGTTCTCAGAGAGAGTTTGTCGAGTTCTGCTTTTCGTTAGTACTTTCGAAATGATTCAGCATAGTATACAGCTGGAGACGAGTTCTGACGTTTGTTCAAAAAAGTTCGGAGACGGTGAATGAATAGTTCAACTGCTCACTTCTTTTAGCTCTCAGAGAGAATATCTAGAGTTCTGCTTTCTGTTATGCTTTCCAAATAATTCAGCATATTGTACAGAGCTCAAAACGTTTTCGAAATGTTCTCTAATGACATTTGCTCGTTCTCCCGACGAGCTGCCAGAAGGATTTACAAGAGAAAGTGGATGAGCTAGCTGCCCTGTCAGCCTTCACAGTCCATTCCATACTTTATTCTTATGAGTGAACGAATTTATACCTTGTAGGAACCTCTACCAAGAGTCTCTTGAAGCCTTTCGTTATGCACGCGTTCCCTGCACTTCAACATTGCCAAAGTCAATAAAGTTTTCTGCAGTTGGGTGGTGACGCAAGATGCCCCCGACAATATTTTATTTCTTCCTTGCCAGCTTGCATTCGTGATTCCACCATGGGACTTTTTTTAGGGGCGAAGCTCCTTATAACAGCACCCGTTCATCTCTCGTAGCCGTTGTAGTATCTAACAAGTATAACTTTTTGACCTCCAAGGTGGTGCCAGTGACAGATTTCTTCTGTGCGTTGTTGAACAATAAAAAATAGTGCTCAATGTACATGCCAATGGCTGTTAACGGAGAATGAGAGACAGGAGCATTCGGTTTTTAGTTAGCCCACACGCTGCGATCCCCAATTGCAGCCATTGGCATGTACATTGAGCACTATCTGACAAGAAAGGGTTGCTACGTTATACTCGCTGGGTGTAACATCCTTAGTTTTAGAAAGGTTTAGCGAGCGTTGAGCTTCCTTGCCATAAATACAATGAACTAGTATATACAATGAATGAACTCGAAGTGGTTAAAGGTGGGAAGTAGATATGAAGGGCAAGTCGTAAGAAAGTAAAAGCCGAATTCTCCTGTCTCTAGTCCCAATTGGCAGCCATTGGCATGTACATTGAGCAATATCTGACAATAAGGGGTTGCTACGTTATACTGGCTGGGCGTAACTTCCTTGGTGTTAGAAAGGTTTAGCGAGCGTAGGGCCGCAGTGCCATGAATACAGTGAACTAGTATATACCATGAACTCGAGGTGGTCAAAGGTGGGAAGTAGACACGAAGCGGAAGCCGTAAGAAAGTGTGCGAGTGCCACGTCTCGTTTAGTCATTCGAATGTCCGCTGGATGGCCGTGCTTCTAATAAGGAATATATGATGAAAAGATGCGAGATGTTGGTACTTGGAGTGTTGAATAGGTGTCACGAACGGACACACAGACAGGTGCATGGACGGATGCACGGATGGCTGCATGAACGGATGCATAGACGAACGCATGGACGGACGCACGAGCAGACACACGCACGGACGGGCGGATGGACGCATGGACGGTCACACAGACGGACGCATGGACGGAAGGAAGCAAGTACGAATGGATGGACAAATGCTTCTTCCCACTCTCCATCATTCACTCCGTGGATATGCTGCCAATTTTTTAAAGTGACGTACCTTTTGTTTGTGGGAGGCATTTTCGTGCGACAGATATGATAAAGTATAGTAAATTCAGCGATAAAATCTAGGGATAAAAAAAAAGTGGTCGGTTAAACAGCCCCAGTCGGCTGAAAGCAGTTACCAATGTCATGCAAACAGTGTTTTTCGCTTTACAAGATTCAACATTTCGAGAAAGTGGCCACTTTTATAAGAATTATTAAGAACTTTCCAGTGTAAGTGTGGGGACAGCATGGCAGAGCCAATGAGCAAAGTCAACGGAAGAGGAAAAGTTGTGGGAGCAACTGTAGTAAGTAGGTTGCTTCTTACTGAACATGTATGCATCAGTGCTCAACAGAAAGTTCTCGACATTTCTACACTTTACGTGACACTTTTAGTCTCCCCGCAGACTGTTGCGGCCACTAAAGTCACCGACAATGATGTAAGGTTTGAAGAGCTAGCCGATAAGGCTATAAGACATTGCACAGATTTAGTTGCGCGTCCGCAGAAGCCATAGTGACGCAGCCTGCCAGCTAACTTCGAAGGAAAGCTGCGTCTCTATGGCTGCTGCGGACGCGCAACTAAATCTGTCTATTGTTTTGTCGATATCGTGATGAGGATGGATGTATATGAAGCAAACGGTGATCAGCTTGTTAAAAAAATCACACCGTAGCCATGGAGTGAATGATGATGAGTGGGACGAAGCGTCCATCAGCCCGTCAGTGTTTCCATCCGTTCGTTACTTCTTGCTTCCATTTGTCCATGCATTCATTCGTGCGTCCACGCGTCCGTGCGTCCGTTAATCAGAGCGTCTGTCTTTCCATCCGTCCGTGCATCCGTCCGTCCGTCCGTCCGGCTGTCTTTTCATCCGTCCGTGCATCTGTGCGTCCGTCCGTCCATCCGTCCGTCCGTCCGTCTGTCTGTCTGTCTAGTGAACACTCCAAGTACTGCCATCTCATCTCTTTTCATCATACATTCATCACATACAAGCATCGCCATACAGCAGACATTCCAAGAACTGAAGAGAGGTGGTTACCTACTACTACTACTACTACTACTACTACTACTACTACTACTACTAATACTACTACTACTACTACATCGGGGATGCACGGCCCACGGCTTAAGAAGCTTCACGCCCAAAAGTATTGCTCTTATTGTAAAGGGGGTTTATTGAAGGACTGAGCAAGCGGGTGGTAGCTCTGAAAGGAACGCAGGCGAACCCAGATGACGGTGCTTGATCGCCGATCTCGTGCCTTCTTCTTGTGCTGATGATAGCTCCCCTGATGGTATCAACGTCTTTCTTCTTCACTACAATTACCCCCGGCGAAAAAGTTGAAGCCATCCTGGCGATCTAACACGTGGGGACAAGCGGGTCAAAGTACGGCTTCAGACGGTTTACGTGAACGATATCACGTCCACGCCGACGACGGTCGCTCGGTGGCGTGAGGGGTTCAATGGCGTAGTTCACGGGTGAAGTACGCTCGACCACGCGGTAGGGACCATGATAATTGGAGAGTAGCTTGGGTGATACACCAGGGGCGCAGGGCGGTACATGAAGCCATACAAGTGCTCCAGGAACGAACGTTGGTGCAGAACGATGGTCGTCGTCACGGATCTCCTTCTGGCGCTGTTGGTCGGATGTAGTAAGCCGCTTGGCTAGCTTGCGGCACTCTTCTGCGTAACGAGCGGCTTCCGAGACAGGCTTGTATTCGGAGGGATCTGGCGAGTATGGGAGTAAAGTGTCGATGGTGTGGGATGGTTCGCGACCGTACAGGAGAAAAAATGGGGAAAACCCTGTAGTGACTTGCGTAGCGGTGTTATACGCGTATGTCACAAATGGGAGAACGAGGTCCCAGTTTGTTTGATCAGAAGCGACATGCGTAGCGAGCATGTCCCCCAGAGTACGATTAAACCGCTCAGTCAAGCCGTTCGTCTGTGGGTGGTAGGCTGTACTCTTCCGGTGAACCATATGGCACTGTTGAAGAAGTGCTTGTATTACATCGGAGAGGAAAACACGCCCTCGGTCACTGAGGAGTTCTCGAGAAGGACCATGACGAAGCACAAAACGATTGAGTATGAAAGTTGCGACGTCTTGTGCTGCAGCTGTGGGGAGAGCAGCAGTTTCAGCGTACCGTGTTAGATGATCCACTGCCACGATAGCCCATCGGTTGCCTGCCGTTGTTAATGGGAGTGGTCCGTAGAGGTCAATTCCTACACGGTCGAATGGGCGGTCTGGGCATGGAAGTGGCTGCAATGAACCTGTTGCAGGATGTGGCGGGCTTTTCCGCCGCTGACATTCGTGGCAGCCGCGAATGAACTGGCGGACGAAGGTAAACATTCCGCGCCAGTAATACCTTTTTCGTAAGCGCTCGTAGGTCTTGAAAACACCGGCGTGAGCACATTGCGGGTCGGAATGAAACGACGCGCAGATGGTAGAGCGCAGCGTTCGGGGAATGACTAGTAGCCATTTCCTACCATCTGCTGAATAGTTGCGCCGGTACAAAAGGCCATCCCGAATACTGAAGTGCGGAGCCTGGCGGCGCAGGGTTCGAGTGGTTGGAAGTGTCGGTGCCTCGGATAACGCGTCAAGAAGCGAAGCGATCCATGGGTCATTGCGTTGTGCAGAAGAGATGGTGTCCTCGTCAAGCGCTGACAACGTGTTGTCCGAGGAAACAGATGCGATGTCCGGGGATAGGGGAGATCGTGACAGTGCATCAGCATCGGCATGCTTGTGGCCGGAACGATATACCACGCGAATGTCATATTCTTGAAGCCGAAGAGCCCAACGGGCAAGACGACCTGATGGGTCCTTAAGCGACGATAACCAGCATAATGCGTGGTGGTCCGTTACTACATCAAAAGCACGGCCATAAAGGTATGGGCGGAACTTGACAAGCGCCCAAACGATCGCCAAGCATTCCTTCTCGGTGACGCTGTAGTTTGATTCAGCCTTGGTAAGAGTTCTGCTGGCGTAGGCGACGACATACTCGGGGAATCCAGGCTTGCGTTGCGCGAGAACCGCACCGAGGCCGACACCACTGGCGTCGGTGTGGACCTCAGTTGCTGCCGTAGGATCGTAGTGGCGCAGTATTGGTGGCGAAGTGAGGAGACGACGAAGGGTACAGAAGGCTTGGTCACACTCAGAAGACCATGCCGAAATATCAGTGGTGCTGCCTATAAGTTTGGTCAAAGGCGCAATGATAGAGGCGAAGTTGCGCACGAACCGGCGAAAGTAGGAGCATAACCCCACGAAGCTCCGTAACTGCTTCATCGTCGTTGGTTTGGGGAAGTCGGCGACAGCACGTAACTTAGCCGGGTCTGGAAGTATACCGTCCTTTGATACGACGTGCCCGAGAATCGTAAGTTGGCGAGCAGCGAAGTGGCACTTCTTGAGGTTGAGTTGGAGCTGAGCATTTTCAGGCACGTGAGAACGTGTTTGAGGCGCTCGAGATGTGTTCTAAAGTCTGGCGCAAAGACGACTATATCGTCGAGATAGCAGAGACAGATTTGCCATTTCAAACCCCGAAGAACCGAGTCCATCATACGCTCGAAGGTGGCAGGCGCATTGCAGAGGCCGAAGGGCATGACATTAAACTCATACAGACCGTCCGGTGTCACGAAGGCTGTTTTTGGTCGATCGGCATCGGCAAGGGGGACCTGCCAATACCCTGAGCGCAAATCTAATGATGAAAAAAACTCGGCACCTTGTAAAGTATCAAGGGCATCGTCAATCCTGGGTAAAGGATACACGTCTCTTCGAGTGATCTTATTTAGGCGCCGGTAATCCACGCAGAAGCGAACGGAACCATCCTTTTTTTTAACGAGCACTACAGGTGAGGCCCATGGACTTTGGGAAGGTTGAATGACGCCACGTTGCAGCATATCGTTCACCTGTTCGGTAATAACTTGGCGTTCCGTCACGGAAACACGATATGGTCGCTGTCGTATTGGCGCATGGGAGCCGGTATCGATGTAATGTAGAGTGGTAGAAGTGCGGCCAAGTGAAGGTTGAACAACATCGAAAGATTCGCGGTACTGGTACAGCAGCTGGAGGAGTTCAGATCGTTCAGATGGTGACAGTCCGTCTGCGATCGCCGAATCGAACACTTTTGAAGCCTGTAGATGAGAGTGGTTAAGAGCACTGAGGGCGGCGAGGTCACTTTGGGATGATTCTTGCGGCACGGTAAAAATTTGTCCGTTATCAATGGGCTGTACGCATCCAAGAGACTCGCCTTTAAACAGTTTGATGGTATGCGGAAAGGGATTGGTAAGGCAGAGAGCACTGGCTCCATTAGAAATTGAGAGGGCTGAATAAGGGAGCAGAAGTGGTTTCCGACTTAGAAAGAGGCGTGATGGCTCGAAAAATGCTACTTCATCACGCATGCCGTCGGAGACCACAGGGAGCAAAACAGCTGTTGTCGGTGGAATGTCAGTGTCTTCTTTGACAACTAGCTTGTGCGCGGCTTGATTAGTGTGGTCGTAGGGCTGCTCGAAGAACGGAAGCAGTTTAAGTTCGGAACGGGCACAATCTATAACGGCACGATTACGGGATAGGAAATCCCAGCCAAGTATGATGTCATGAGAGCACGAGGAAAGGACGATAAACTCAACAATGTAGTGGTCCTCCGCAATTTTGAGTCGGGCAGTGCAGGCGGCTATAGGTCTAACAGGTTCTCCATTTGCTGCACGTAAGAACATATCAAGCGGCGTGGTCACCTTTCGGAGCTTGCGGCAAAGTTTGGCGTCTATAACAGACACAGCGGCACCGGTATCCACAAGAGCGTATGCATGGGCGCCGTCCACAAAAACTTCGACGATATTTGACGGCAAGGTGCGAGGACTTGAACATTTCGATAGCGCAGTTCTTGCCCCTTGAACTGCGACGGCTAGTTTCCCTCATTTTGAGGGGCTGGTCGTGGACGCATGGGTGACAAGGAGCGTCGATTGGGTGAAGGTGAGCGACGAGACGAAGTTGCCGGATAGTCACGGGAAGACATGTTTGACTGACGATCCGAACTTTCATAGCCAAAAGGTGGTCGGTCCATGTAATTGCTTCGTGGTCGGACGTCTGTGTAGGCGGGCACGCGACGACGGCAGTATCGGGAGATATGGCCAGGTCCGCCGCACGCAAAACAAATCGGCCGGTTATCGCGCGTTCGCCAGGCATTTGCAGCAAGGGGCGCCGCCCACGCGGCATACGGCTGAGTCGAGGCTGTGGTAGCGAGGGGAGGAGCCCATGCGACGGAAGACTGAGTAGGAGAGGTGACATGCGGCAGTCCGTTGAACGGCGAGGGCTGGTGTGGCTGCTGCCTCATTACTGCGTCAGCATAAGTAAGGGGCGCGGCGACAACTTGCTGCTGAAAGGGCACTGGCATAGCCTCGGCAATCTGGTCCTGAAGTGCATGTCGGAGCATGGGAGCTAACGGTGTCGGTCGTTGCTCTTGCTGCTGCTGCGGGAGCTCTTGGCGCTGACAAAACGGCAGGAGGGAAAGCTGACGTGCGACCTCCTCACGCACAAAGTCTTTCATTTGTGCTAGAAGGCGGGAGTGGTCAGGTACGACGTCCAGCGCAGCGAGTGGTTGGTTAGGCTGAAATGGATGACGGGTGAGAGCTCGTTGCCGTCGCAATTCGTCGTAGTTCTGGCACAGAGTTACCACTTCAGACACCGTGCAAGGAGACTTCGCCAGGAGCATTTGAAAGACGTCGTCATCAACACCTTTCATAATGTGCTGGATCTTGGCACTTTCGCTCATTGCGGCATCGACGCGCTTGCAGAGATCGAGTATATCTTCAATATAGGCGGTAAACGTTTCGCCAGGTTCTTGTGCCCGTGAGCGCAGGCGTTGTTCGGCGCGCAACTTCCGCACGGCAGGGCGACCGAAAACCGAGGATATTGCCTGCTTGAAAGTGGCCCAGTTCTCGAACTCGGATTCGTGGTTTGTATACCACAGTTTCGCCACATTAGCCAAGTAAAAGTTGACGGTGCTCAACTTAGCAGCGTCATCCCACCTGTTCGGTCCACTGACTTTTTCGTAGGACGACAGCCAGTCCTCGACGTCCTGGTCTTCGGCGCCCGAAAAGATCGGGGGGTCTCGCTGGTGAACCGGGCCGGGGCAAGTAGGAGCCGCGAGAGGTGCTGTCTGTTGGGCAGCGTCAACTTGCATGGTCGACGGCAGCGTGCGGGATCGGAGTTCCAGGGTGTAGGTGATGCAGTTACCCAGCACGATCCACCAAATGTAAAGGAGGTTTATTGAAGGACTGAGCAAGCGGGTGGTAGCTCTGAAAGGAACGCAGGCGAACCCAGATGACGGTGCTTGATCGCCGATCTCGTGCCTTCTTCTTGTGCTGATGATAGCTCCCCTGATGGTATCAACGTCTTTCTTCTTCACTACATTATTGATGCTGCTTCGAGCGACGTCTGTGGAGCCAGATGTTGGCAAGCAACTCACCTGTCTACTATTATCGCCACCCCACCACACGACGCATAAGCGTTGTCTAGTCTTCTAGGGAAATGACCTGTTGCTTTAGAAAGTTTGTGTGCGTGGAATTTAAATGAGTCTACTGCACACAACACACATTTGGCTTGTATACAGATAGTAGCTCCGTCACATCGTCGAGATTATTTATTAGTCCCCTGACCTTCCAGTACCTATGACGGCTGCTATTTTAGCGGATACGTATGTGTTCTGTGTGCGACTGAAAAGTGTGGTTGATGTTCAAGGGCCCTTTTCTGGGTCCATAATTTTGTTTTCTTTTTTTTTGTTCGAGAGAGCTAGCTGCATCTCATTCAGGTGTTCGATGCGCCTGGGTAGTGTTCATTACCTCGCTCACAGGAGTGAGCTGGAATTTCCTGTTTTGAACTTCCCCTCGGGACACAAAGTCTTGGGGCGTAAAGCCCCTGGAGCCGCCAGACTCATTTCCTTGGTGGATGGCGTAGTCTTGACTGCCGCCACCTTCGCGCCTGACGCCATCGCCAGCTCGCTGGGCGTGGGCTGACTAGGTCACGAAGGCCAATGCGACGCTGCACCCTGACGCACCGACTCAGCATAGAATCTGCCCTAAAAAATCGAGCATCTTTTCTTGGCTTCCCTATAGGAAATGTTTTCTTTGGCTTTCTACGTGACTATTTATTTTTCTATCTTTCATATGCTGCATAAATGAGAATACACAGGGTGTTCGCCTTCACAGTTGGTGCAACGGATCTTCCCAGTACATTACACCGAAGAGTGATCTTTGTCTCCTCATTAGGCGCAGATAGGCTAACCCCGACGGCATTGCGAACCATGGCTGTATTTTGAACACTTTAAGCATCTGCGGGGATTAAAAATGAACGGTCTGACTCTGGTTTCGGTATAGCCATCTTCAAGAAACTCTGGTAACATGCTAGATGCAAAAATGAATATCAAGTGTTTTGGGGGGGATTTTGTTGTTTTCTCTGCTGATTTAAATTCGTCGTACTTCAATGACGTTCTGCTTATGCCAGCCCTGCAATAGTTCTACTTCTGAAAGGTCGATGAAGCCAGTTTTTCAGACAATGCCTCGGACAGCGTTCAACGAACGGTTTGGGGTCACCGCGATAGGTGTATCTTTCAATACTTTGATAGCAGTGAGTTTGTCGTGCCACATCTTGTCAGAAATCTCAAGCAGGAGGTCGCAAATTGCCAATTTATTTGCTTTGTATCCTGGGCCGATGGTATCAGTCAAAAACTGAGCCTCAAGAAAAGGGGAAATGGCTCAAGCTGGTTTTTCAGGTTTCAGACTATGCAATATATGGTATCTGGGAAATGTTTCTGTGTGCTGAGGCAAAAGACTGAAAACAGCTTCAGTGCGTACACGCTTTAATGCAGTATGATCAGGAAAAAGTAGAAATGCTTTATGCATGAGAGATGTATTTATTTAAGCAACAATGGCAGCTACACACCATGAAACCCAACAAGAAGACGGTACGAGTTCGAATGCCCTGCGCATGCCAACTGGGCAACATTGCTATAACCTAATAATGCTCATAGGCCAAGGTTCGCTATTTGCACAAGGTTAACCCTTGCCGCCGATAAAACGGGGAAGAAAAAGTTAGAATAAGTGGAAAAAACAAAGGAAAGATTGCGAGCGAGAGAGAAAGACGAAGATGAGAGGAAAGAGCGAGACAGGAAAAGGCAAATGCCTAATTCCCCTGGGTGGGTCAGCCAATGGGTGCCGTCTAGGTGATGCAGAAGCCAAAGGGGTATGTAACCTCCACCAGAGGGGGGGGGCATGAAAGTCTAAACACCCAGCGTCTGCTTAGCCCTCATGATCTCCATTTTCCCAGACACGACTCAGCCACGCATGGCTAAGTATAAGAAGGAATCAGATCCCCCCCTCCCCCCCTTGTTAGCTCGGGTCAGTGGTGTCGCTACGCACCAAACGCCTGCTTGCGCAGATGCCCCGGCGGGGTTGGACGCTGTTGTAGGGATTACTACGTCCACAAAGGCGTGGCGGTTTGGGCTAGTTGGTAGGTTAACGATTGTTATAGCGCGAGCTCAGAACGACGACGAAGGCACAAGAAGTGGAGCACCACTGTCTTTACATCACTGGCTCGTTGGGCTAATGCACTGTCCGTGACAAGTCCTATACTGTATGACAACAGAAAGGTCACGGACGTTGCACAGATAACGGTCTATGTTAAGCGATAACGAATTCGTGAAAAAAACTGATGTTCAGTGAAAGGTGCCACCATGAAAGGATGAGAAATCGTTGAATATGGAGTGGTGCTCGAACCATCGTCTAGATAACGGCACTCGCTAGGCACTTGTCGAAAAGTTACCTCTAGTGAGACTCCTTTTAAACTAAACAATTCAGTGCAATATTGAATAACTGTTCTCCTTGAGCTCTATTACAAACCTGTCGTACAAAACCTGCACAAAAATTACAATAGGTATGCCTGTAATTTCAAAATATATCAGCAATAGTTTTAGGCTCGAAGAACTGCAGCTGCTGAGTGTGCAAAGCATATTTACTAGGAATAACTTTGAGGATAGATAGATAGATAAAAAGCTGACACTGCATGCACAGCCATGTATAGTGCAACATGGCCAATGGTGAGAAATGGAAGTAATGATGAGAAAGAGAGCAAGGAGATGTGGGAGGGTAGCGTGCAGTTCTGTGTAGTATAGTAAAGCAATAAGTGGGAGGTAAATTGAGGGTGAGGAGGAGAGAAAGAAGGAGGGAAAAGAAGGAAGGCAACTCCACCAGTTCAGCCGCTTCATTAATATTGACACAACTGGTACGCAGCTGCCTCAGTTTCTTTTTTTTCAACTCAAAAATGTTGGGCTAGTTGTTGAGGGAAGAACTTGTACAAGTTTAAGTCTCTCTCTCTCTCTCTGTCTGTCTGTCTGTCTCTGTCTCTCTCTCTCTCTCTGTGTGTGTGTGTGTGTGTGTGTGTGTGTGTGTGTGTGTGTGTGTGTGTGTGTGTGTGTGTGTGTGTGTGTGTGTGTGTGTGTGTGTGTGTGTGTGTGTGTGTGTGTGTGTGTGTTGCTCCACTGCAATTGATAACATGCACAAGTTCTTCACCCAGTTTTTTTTTGTTGCCAACGTGCGAAGGGCGCCATGAAAAGAAGTGTTAAAAGCGGGGCTCAAACGCTCCCTGATGTGCTTGTGTATCTGAATTTGGGGACGTGCGTGTCGTGTCTATGAATGTTTTTGCTTAACTAGAACTCCTTTGCACTGACAATCACCGTAGGAGCAAAACAAGCGTTACCTAGCCTAATCCTAGCAATGACCCAAGAAGCCACCTAAAAACCACTTCCACAATCTGAGCCAAAGCCTCGCAATGGCATGAAACCTGCATCACTTCGCAAAAACCTATAAATGACCTAGAAGTAACCTGGAAACAACAAACATCGCCCAGCTACAGCATAGAACAACAAAGAAGTAACCAGAATAGCGTAAAAAATTGAAAAGTTTTGCTGTTTAAATCCCTGCGTGCACGTTATTGGATCATTCGCTTTTTTGTGGCTGTGTTCATGCCTCAAAATAAAAACACTCCATCAAATTCCTAATGCAGTAGCTGGTAGCAACCCTGCTCTTTCTTTTTTAGGGGCGAAGCTCTTTACAGCGCCACCCGTTCATCCCTCGTAGTCGTAGTGTGTAACAATTGTTACATTTTGACCTCCAAGGTGGTGCTGGTGGGAGATTTATTCTATGCGTTGTTGAACAATAAAAATAGTTGCCAATGTACATGCCAATGTCTGCTAATAGGGAATGAGAGAAAGGAGCATTCGGCTTTTAGTTAACGCGCACGCTGCTATCCCCATTAGCAGCCATTGGCATGTACATTGAGCACTATCTGACAGGAAAAGGTTGCTACGTTATACTCGCTGGGCGTAACCTCCTTGGTTTTAGAAAGGTTTAGCGAGCGTTAGGCCACAGTGCCATGAGTATACAGTGATCTAGTATATACCATGAACTCAAGGTGGTTAACGGTGGGAAGTAGACCCGAAGCGCAAGCCGTAAGAAAGTATGCGTGTGCCACCTCTAGTTTAGTCCTTGGAATGTCCGCTGGATGGTGGTGCTTCTATATGGGGAATATATGGTGAAAAGATGCGAGATGGTGGCACTTGGAGTGTTGACTAGATGGACAAACGGACACACAGACAGATGCAACAATGAACGCATGAACGGACGCAGGACCGGATGCATGGACGAACGCAGGGACGGACGCATGAACATACGCACGCTCGGATGGGCGGATGGACGCATGGACGGTCACACAGACGGATGCATGGACGGACGGAAGCAAAAACGAATGGACGGACTAATGCTTCGCCCCACTCTCCATCATTCACTCAGTGGATATGCTGCCAATTTTTTTTGGTGGAGGGGGGGGGGTGCTCTTCGTCACCTTCCTAACCCCATCAAGTTACAGTGATTGATCGATTGTGAACACATGTAAGGCTCGTGTCTTATTTAGACCGCTTATAATCCACGCGTGAAAAGTGATCAGTGATTCAAATAGATGACCAATGAGCACACAGTTTAAGAACGCATTGTTTAATGATCTGTCCAAAATCCTATTAGAAAGAAAACTCGTAATCGCTGCCTAATAGAAGTTAAAACTTTTCGTCGCTTTTTCTTTGCTTTTCATGGGAGCATTTCCACCAGAAAACAAAATCGTTGATATAAAAGA
The DNA here is from genome assembly GCF_043290135.1 of Rhipicephalus microplus. NCBI lineage: Eukaryota > Metazoa > Arthropoda > Arachnida > Ixodida > Ixodidae > Rhipicephalus > Rhipicephalus microplus. The sequence goes on from NW_027464623.1 coordinate 546,063, forward strand.
CGACGTATTTCCTCGTGCCATAACACTTCTCAGCATTTCAGAACCCACATTTGGTTCTCGTTTTGAGAATACTTTATCGAGAATCAGCGAAACTCTGTCGCGCTAATCCTGCTTTACATTATTAAACAAAAACCTTTCCCGTACTTTCTGATTTTGTAAGACCTCATTAGCCAACTTGCTAGACCTGTGAATGTGTACGCCTTAAATCACGCCGCATAATTCATCCGCAAAAGTTAGCGCCTGTATATCTAAAACATGACAAAGAAAATAAACCTTGTGCCCTAAAAATGCGAATTCCAAGCTTCTGTGCTAAGAGAGGCGCACCCCGTTGGATCAGTCGCGTCGCATCCTAAGTAAGCCGCGACTTTTTTCGGTCTCTTATACATTTTTAAACGCAATGTGGGCAACGCGACAAACACGTCTGCCCGTGGCGTTACGTGCTATGACGATGGAGCAAGGAGGCACTGTTTTGCTTACTTACGGATTCAGAGCGGCGTGAGAGTAAAAGGCTGTCCTGCTCGAACCCTTGCTGACAGCTTAGACGCAATGTTTGCGTTCATATAAAGACGTACTACCTTGCGCAATAAGAGTTGGAACACGTGAGAGCGTGGCAAATAGCATAAAAAGCGAGATAACTTGACTAGTGGATGGTGCTTCCGAAACCGAAGCGGAAAGAAATCGTTCTTCAGGTAACTGTAAAACGGCTGCTGATCGCGTGCCATCGGTCACTAGCAATGATAACGCGAAAAATATGCCTCGCCTACTTAGGAGGTGGGCTAGAGCTTGTACCACTGCGAAACTACAGTGTAAATTCTCCTTTTCTTCATTAGAAACATGTCCTTTTTGTGAAATATTGTTCTCGAGCACGAGAGCAAGCTGTTCTCACAGGTGGATGAAAAAACATCACCTCACATTGTGCAAGACTCCCATGTTTGTACATATAGCATTTACTCTCTATATAAGGTTCATGAATGTCGTGTCCCTGTTGCACAATTTTTGCATTGTACATCACTGCATACGAAAATAGGTTATCTTTGCTGTACATAACAGCTTGCACTGTACGTACGTATGATCATTATTGTCTATACTTTTGTGTACACATAGGTTATGTAGGACATCTCTGGTAATAAAATTCTATTAAACACACCAAAAGCAAAATAGGTGAAGGATGCGTACCCAAAAACAAGAGAGCCTACATGACCGGTCATGTAGGCTCCCTACCAAAAACGCTTAGCGAACGCCACCTACTTCTGGGTAAACTGGTGTGCGCAAATACAGACAAAAGACAACAAAAAAGAAGTGACAGGGACAAGCGCAAACTTTCAACTGAATTTAATTATTCGTCATCTTTCATATATATAGTCACATATACCATAGTCAAATGGTCACAAGCTCAGAACCAAGTATCTTACAGCAGGCCGCGCAAAAAGGCATGCTCACAATCAAATAATGATATTGACGTATCACGATCACAAGTGTTTCTTCTCGCAGCAATATAAAAGGCTTCCATCAGCTCACGGGCTCCCTACTTCGACCCAAAATCCTAATCTCTAAGAAAATTAAATTGGTGAGCACATTCAAGCTTTTCAATGCGCAGGCAAATGCGTGACCCCATTATTTCTAGGTGAAAGCTCATGTTCCCTTGCACGGTAGTTCACGCAATGCCCTGTATGACCTATACGTAACTTTCCCCACAAGACAGTGGTAATTCGTAGACGACGCAAGTCGCACATTTCACATTAACAAATGCGTGCTTCTTTCAGCAACCACTGGATAGCTCCTCGCCAGAGAAGATTATGGGACAAAGCCCAGCCAGCTTACGTGGGGCGAAGAACACAATAGGAACACCATGCCTACTCGCTATCCTTTTCAAGCTGAGCAAAAACGCTATGCGCATAAGGCACCACCTCAGGACGCCACCTGCGATGCAGGCCAGGGTCCACACGGGAACGGGCTGCTTTGGCGTCACGCAGAAGAACCTCTGCGATTGCCGTCACTACCGTGCAAGGATACCCGGTAGCAATTAAACGCCGCACCTGATCATTAAAACTATCTTGCATTGCATGTGTGCCTGTTTTCTCAAGAGTGGAACGGAGACATAATTGGGCGATCGCCCTTTTCACAATCTTGGAATGCGCAGAATCATAGGGCGAAAGGGCCTTCTGCGTACGGGGAGTATAACGCCAGCATAGGTGTTCGGCTAAAACGAGACGTAGATCTAAAACGAGCAGCGAGTTATCAGTGGGAAATTCATAGGTGAAGGTCAAGCCCTCTCTTCACTGTTTAAAAGCATTAGAAATCTCATCAACAGAATTGTACAAAGAACTAAAATGGGGCCTCTATATAAAAAAATTAAAAAATCGTCCACACGCATAACTTTAACAACAAATCTTTCATCAAGAGTGCTTACTAAACACCGATCAACGTCCGCCAAGAAAATGTTCCATAAAACAGGCGCCACACACGATCCAAAACAAATGCCTTGACACTGCAGATAAAAACCATCCTCAAACGAAACAAAGGTAGAGTGAAGATGAAATTCCAGTAACGACATGAAATTATCGATCCACAAGCCGGAAGCATTCTCAAAAGCTATGATTCTATTAGTTTCAATACAGTCGTGAACAGACGCAAACAACTGTGCATGAGGTACAGAATAAAATAGATCCTCTACATCCACAGAAAACATAAACTCTGCAGAATTTCCCACCTGCAGAAACCTCACAACATTCTCCCAACTCTTTGTAGCGTAGGGATCTGACACTTTCAGCCCATTCAGTTCTTTGAGCAAGAACTGACCAACTAAAGCTGCCACAAACCCGGCTCACTATATCCTTAATAAAATAAATGGAAACGCAAACCAACGAGACACAAGAAAAGAGACAAACAAGCGCAGTTTAATTAGAACACATAAAAGAGCCCATGTTCGAAGTGATGAACTGCAGAAGGGTTGACAGGCGGGCTGGTTGGTACAAACTCATAATGAAATAAATCGAAGCGCAAACCAACGGGACACAAGGTTTGCGCTTCCATTTGGTTCATTATGAATTTGTACCAACTAGCCCGCCTGTCAACTCTTCTGCGGCTCATTCATTATTGTTCACAAAGGAACTTTAGGATTGTGCACCCTTGCAGTGAAAAAACTTTGAGTGCATTACTTTTGCATGTGCTAATATCTCTTACCAATCAAACAAGTACAAGGTCCTTGCACATGTTAACTGCTTTAGTTTTAACACGAACAGCACTGCTTTTATCAGAAACAAAATTCTTAGCAATTGTCTTCTTAGCCTTCTCAGCATACGACCGAGAACCTAAAACAACAATACCGCCCTTTTTATCTGCTTGAAGAAGGCAAAAGTCAGTTTCTCTGAAACACTTCACCAGCTGTTCTGTGGGGTCCCGGCACTGGCGGCAGTTTGCCCTATGCACAGTCCTTGACAGCGTCGATGCCCTCAAGCAAGCAACGTGCATACTGATCTTGAGGTGCTCTAGTTGCAACACGTCTGTTAAAAGCGAGCAATTCATGAGGTGGTGCAACCGGTTCATAACTAAACTCAGCTGCGGCGTTTCATTCCTGCCGGGTATTCTTCAACGGTAGTAACGGCAATCGAAGCGGTTCTTCTGCGTGATGCCAAAACAGCCCGTTCCAGCGTGGACCCTGACCTGCATCGCAAGTGGCGCCCAGAGGTGGTGCCTTATGTGAATCGCCTTTTTGCACAACTTGAAAAGGATAGCGAGTAGGCACGGTGTGCCGATTGTGTTCTTCGCCCCACGAAAGCTGGCTGGGCTTTATCCCATAAACTTATCTGGCGAGAAGCGATCCAGTGGTTGCGGAAAGAAGCACGCGTTTGTTAATGTGAAATGTGCGACTCGCGTCGTCTACGAATTACCGCTGTCTTGTGGGGAAAGTTACGTATAGGTCATACAGGGCGTTGCGTGAACTACCGTGCAGGGGAGCAAAAGCTTTCACTTAGAAATAATGGGGTCACGCATTTGCCTACGCATTGAAAAGCTTGAATGTGCTCACCAATTTAATTTTCTTAGAGATTAGGCGCTCAGAAGCTCGGAGCTCAACGACCAGCTCTGGGCTGTCCGGCAGGCTGAAGATGCCGCCCGAGTTCAGGGACTCAGCGCCGCCATCTGAGGCCACCAAGACCAAGCTGCCGGCCAAGTTCTAATAAAGTTTCCTCTCTCTCTCTCTAGAGATTAGGATTTTGGGTCGGAGTACTGAGCCCGTGAGCTGATGGAAGCCTTTATATTGCTGCAAGAGGCAACACCTGTGTTTGTGATACGTCACTATTATTGTTTGATTGTTAGCCGTGACTTTTTACGTGGCCTGCTGTGAGATGTTTGGTTCTGACCTTATGACCGCTTGGCTATGTTATATGTGACTATGAGTATGAAGGATGACGAATAATCAAATTCAGTTGAAAGTTTGCGCTTGTCCCTGTCTCTTCATATTGGTTGTCGTTTGTACTTACGCACACCAGTTTACCCATAATTATGAGCCAACTCTCCCAGCTACAAGTTTTACTGAACACAACCTCGGTGTAAAAGCATGGCCATCGCATCACGAGAGTCCACGTCACAGGCAAATTATGTGTATCTGCATAGCCTGCTGGGTCTTTGGTTGTGGCTGTGCGCATTGATGTGCGCTCATATTTCGGTTAGCAGCCACTAAGGAAGATTTTTTTTTTAGGGGTGAAGCTCCGTTTAGCGGCACCCGTTCGTCCCTCGTAGCCGTTGTGGTTTGTATCAAGTATAACAATTTGACCTTCAAGGTGGTGCCAGTGAGAGATTTCTTCTGTGCATTGTGAAACAATAAAAAATAGTTCCTAATGCACATGCCAATGGCTGCTAATGGGGAATGAGTGAGAGGAGCATTCGGCTTTTAGTTAACGCGCACGCTGCTATTCCCATTAGCAGCCATTGGCATGTACATTGAGCACTATCTGACAAGAAAGGGTTGCTACGTTATACTTGCTTTTTGTAACCTCCTTAGTTTCAGAAAGGTTTAGCGAGCGTTACAACGCAGTGCCATCATTACAATGAACTAGTATATACCATGAACTCGAGGTGGGTAAAGGTGGGAAGTAGACCCGAAGCGCAAGTTGTAAGAAAGTGTACTTGTGCCACCTCTCGTTTAGTCCTCCGAATGTCCGCTGGATGGCGGTGCTGCTATAAGGGAATGGTGTAACTATTATATATGCTACCTTTAGGTAGCAGAGTTGTGCCAAGGTATGCCATCTTGGGTTCAAATGTTTTGCGGGAAAGCCACTCACCACCCGCGTAGTAGCAACGGTCGTGCTTCAGAGTGCTACATAGTCTCTTAATATCAAGGGATTATGGTACTAGCGTTGCTTTATATATTTTTTCACTTTCTTTAAATTTTTTTAAAGTATGAGTGAAACTCGGTTGCTCCGGTCACGCCAAGAAGCCTTGATTTGATGCTCACGTTCTTGGTATGTAATAATAAAACAAAGTGCGTAGCTCGTTGAACCAGTGATATACATATTTATGGTTGGTTACACTAGCATTGCCTTTTACACTGTTTTTCCCATTTACGAATATGAAATTATTTTCGCACTTTTAAATGTAATCGAATCACTTAGGGATGAAATTTTTTTGTCATATTGGACTCATTCGGTAACTGTGTGAGGGAGTCAGGTGTTTTGGTATCGCCTTCAACTGAATCGAGCTGAACAGTGATCAAGAGTGCCCATGTGACGGTCATATTACGCACGGCTCTCTATTGCGCTCGTATTACAATCGCGGCTCACGACAGCTGATGTGAAACAACAGCCGATGTCAACCACGCTTGATCTGCCCGGAATCATCGTAGCATTCGCTTCTCCGCAGTGCATTTGAAGCACTTATGACCACGTGATGGCACTCGGCGAATAGGGGCGCTGAAGTCCTGTAGGCGGAGCGAGCGGCGCCCGGAAAACAGTGGCGCAACTCTGCTACCTAAAGGTAGCATATACAGTAACTCTAATGGGGAATATATGATGACAAGATGCGAGATGGTGGTACTTGGAGTGTTGAATAGATGGACGAACAGGCACACGGACAGATGCATGGATGGACGCATGAACTAACGCAGGGGCAGATGCATGGACGAGCGCAGGGACGGACGCACAAACAGAAGCACGCCCGGACGGGCGGATGGACGCATGGACGGTCACACAGATGAACGAAAGCAAGAACGAATGGACAGACGAATGCTTCGCCCCACTCTCCATCATTCACTCCGTGGATGTGCTGCCAATTTTTTTTTATTCCTCCTTGGCAGCCACTGACTGCGTTTCGCAGCAACCAAACCCTGGCCGGAGTGTCAACAGCTGGTGGAAGAACGCCGCTCTTTCCACAATGTTTCCGACGGCTTCCGCTGCGAATCAGCCGACGTCTGGTTCGAGGCTTTTCAACACGCGCTCGCGTGTTCGATCTCATATTGCTCACGATAGGCCTTTTGTTTCTGGCCTTTCTGTCTTTCACTCTCTTTCTCTCACTTCCTGCTTTTGAGCATTGACGAAAGGTTAACTTAGCGTTAGCTAACACGCGATAAAGCTTATATTGGTATACGGCACCCTCACGCTTAAATACCAGCGTCGCACTATGATAATCCTCGGTGCAGCCAAATACACGTTACTTGTTTTCCAAAAACAAAACAAAACTAGACTAGACAAAAAATTCTGCAATGTGTCTGATGCATTCAATCAAACGACCCGACGACGAAAGCCACCTTTTTGTTATCAGTAAAAGTATTGATTCTGCCCTGACACCATCCGAAAGCTTTCTGCATCTAGTGTACTTTCGCACTTCGTAATCGTTCTGAGGCATATTACCTGGTTTTATTTTGCCTCCGTGATTGATTTCAGGCAAAACTACAACGCCAAGTATCATGTTATCATATTACGTTGCGCACAGTGACGTAATTATGGTATCATAAGCTGTGGCCATCTGTGACGTCATTATAAAGCCATATGGAGACGTAATGACGTGATGAATTATCGCATCATCACACACTCATCTAGAGCTTCTCGACAATAACGTCAACAACAACAAACAAAACTGCACACGACAACCTCAACAACAACGAAAAAATTTCGTCCCGACGCAGGATATCATTGCCACCAGTAAAAATTCACGAACTTTGCTTGTATTGGAGCGATACGTATATATATATATAATAAGGAAACACGACATATACGAAATAAGTAAGGCGCTTAGTCCATGTCGTGTTTATTTTTTTACATGTATTCCGCCTATACAAGCTAACTTCATAGATGATTAACTCGCCCGACCGACAACACTTCAAATATAAAGCTTACTAAGGCATCTAGGGCTTTCGCTTTAATACTTCCAAAACTTTGTTGCATAACTTGGCGTACTCTTCGACATGCCTACTGCAGTTATCCTATTTCCCATTTGCATTTGCTGCCTCGATGGTTGTTGGCGAAACGCATCGGTAGAGCTCATGAGAGGCACAGTCACGCTCAGATATGACTTCTTACACGAGACTACGGAACCTCACAATTTTAAATATTGCAAATGACTTTCACTGGTCTTTATTTTTATTACTAAATGCGTTTCTCTCGCTTCAGAATGATTCAATATCAAATAATTTTTTGTTCTTGAAGTAAGAGAAGGTTTAACCCATGCGCAACCTTTTAAGTCGTTAAACCACGTACTCCCGCGATGCAAGGAAAAGTGAGTGTGACTGTACATTATAAGAATGATGGAAACTAGTAAAGCTTCGAATTTGATCATACGTGAGTCAGCAGTCATTGGGAAGAATCAAGCTGCGTTTTGCTAAAATTTTCCATTAGGTGTGTCGACGCAAAGTTCTCAACAAATTCGATTGAGTTATAAAGTGAAGGTTCTTTACGAAGAAGCTGTACAGGACCGAAAAATAGCTTAGCTTTAGTCACACCTATGAAGTGATATGCTTGTGGTGCTCCGTTCCTGGCCTCCGAGCTAAGGAGAAAGGCCGGCTCGTTTGATCTCTGCTTCAGTTGCATTCGTCACCCCCACTCGCGTGCGTTTATCCGCTGTAGAACACACGATGCGCAGAGGCTTGTTATTGGTTTGCACTTTACACGCGAGAGGGCGTTGACGGCGATGGCGAAAACCCGTCGATAGTCTCTAAATAATTACTGTAGTAATAAAAGTAAACAAACCTCCCTTTTTCAATATTTACGACGGTATTCGTAGAATACGAACCCTCATTTTTGAATCGAGCAGTCGCTTGGTCGGTAATGCACTCTTTTCGCGTTGTGAGAGGTTGCCTTCAAGCCCCCCTGACTATGCCTGCGGCAATAAATAACTCATTTAGTCGTCTTTTAGTGTTTCACTTCAACTTCTAAAAGTAACCCCAATGGCACCACTTTGCAGCAATCGCTGAAAGTTCTCCACGCTGTTTGTTTCTCGAGCCAACTGCTCCTCCAGATGGTACATTTATATCCGAGTGGTGTGTCAGATTAAGGCAAGCGTCAATTATCCGTACGAAGAACGATCTCCAAGGGCTAAATACAAGTTGTTCAGCCCACTTACTCTCAAATGCAGAGTTGCGTATACGTTTTCTCCCAAAGCCATTTTATTTTTCTGCTAGCGTGACAGATGCATCAGGTGATGACAGTTAATAGAATCAAAGCTACGGCGCTGATCAAATGAGCGTAAGGAATTGTAAAGAAGAAGAAAACGCTGAGTTCTAAGTGAAAAACTTTGCACATCAGGGCAAATTTTAATTACTAAGAAGAAATAAAAAAAAAAGGAGAATTGAAGAAGACTCGCGCTACTGGTGCCAAGCCTGCAAGAAGCACTTGGCTGGGTTGACTTTCTCGTTTTCACGCGATAGCGTCAAGCAAGGAAGTCCTCGTTTAGCCAAAATTCCGGTGTCGGCAACGGCGTCGGCGTCGGTAGCTCTGAGTGAAAACTCATCGTGTTCATGACCGAAAAAATTAGGGAGATGCAAATGAAATAAAGGATAAATTTTTCTAATCTGATTGAACATCTAAGCCAGCCTAGTCGCGTGGCAAGCAGAAGTTCTCCCACACAACCACGCGCCTCTTAATCTTTTTTTTCTGAAATACGTTGCCAAAACAGTCGCTATGCACAACCACACGTTTTGTTTTGAATAACAATAAAATGGCGTCCTCTACTTCAAAATTCACTGAACACAACGTTCATGTTTTGCACACACAAGCGTCTTGAAGCCGGTTTCAAGATATACCTTGTTATATCACAGTAATATTGCGTGGTGCAAGCGTAGCTCATTATCGGACATTGATAATATGTAGCATTCAAAGTCCCAAAAGCACCACATGATTGCGAAAGATGCCGTAGTGGAGGACTGCGGAAAGTTGAACCACCTGGGGTTCTTTAACGTGCACCCAAATCTGAGCACACGGGCATACGCATTTCCGCCTCCTTTGAAAATGCAGCCGCCACAGCCAAGATTCGATCCAGCGACCTGCGGGTGAACAGCTGAGTACCTTAGCCACTAGACCGCGGCGGCTGGGCTTATCAGGTGTCAAAACATGCGATTATCGTAACGTCTTTTAAGGAAAAGTTTGGCAGCATGTAAAGCTCTCTGCAAAGCTTGAAGGTGGAAGCTGGACGCAGACTCAGCAGTGCATAAAGATATACAATCACAGACCTGGCCATCGTGCAAGAGTGAGGTCCATTGCGTGGACGCACGTATTATTAGCTTATTGTTCTTAGCGGATTCTACTGTTCATAAAAGAACTGGCTGGAGATTGCGAGCAGCTGACTGCATGGAGCTGTATTTACTATTTTTGGCAATGTAGAATGAATGCTTCATTCAGTATATCAAAGGCAGTCGTACTCAATTTTAATGAAGCCTGTCATAGTCTCTTTCACGTATAACCCGCCCTTCCTATGTTTTGAAGAGTGGACATCACCCCTAATTAACTACTGTTGACTACATATGTATTGGAGGGCCCAAGTTTTAAGAAAGATTTATAAGAACTGCTGAAGCGAAATTTCGTTCACTGACGAACAACTTGAGCGTCTTTCATTTCTCCTCGCATATTCCTGTTATTCATGAGCGAATTCCTGAACTCCACTCTATTCCAGGCCACGCATCACCCTGGCCTGTCCGGAGCAGTGGTCATTCAAACGATGCGTGCATTTTTTCCCCTTAAAGTTTTCTCATGAAGTATTTCCACGCTCAGAATATTCAGCGTGGTGATCCATTACGAGAGCTTGCATGCTGACTTATGCTCTTTGAATTTCAAAGTTTAAGCTCTCTGATTGCATTTTAGGCCGCCTGTCAGAGCCTATCCCGCGGTACTATGACCAGACTACGACTGAACGGAGAGGCAATCACGATAAACGATGTTCGTTTCGAGATATGAAACTTGCGGCGCGTCAGGGAGCTCGTTTACCCAGGAGTCTAAATCTTCTAGTTTTAGATTAGACAGCTATCTATTAAGCGAAGCCGTGCCATGCTATAACAATAAAAGAAAAGCTGCCTAATCTTTTCATTGCGCCGGGTTGCGCGAAGACGAACGAGCACTATGAGCGGGTACAAACCCACTTCGATCTCTTCACTTTCACTCCCACAATGCGTGCGCTCATTTGTGCAGCGCCAAATGCAATAATTGAGATTTGTAAATCTAATGACAAATGCTGATGTTTTAGGCCTCAAAAGCGTGACATAATTATGAAAGATGCCGTAGTGGAGAACCCCAGCATTTTTGACCATATGGTCTTATTTAACGCGTCTGATATGGTTTGATATGACTTAATATGTGAAGTTTAACGTCCCAAAACCACTATATAAATATGAGAAGCTCCTTAGTTCCGGAAATTTTGACCACACGGGTTTCTTCAACGTGCACCCGAATTTCAGCACACGGGCCTACAGCATTTAGGCCTCCATGCACCTGATATCCATGGACCTGACGTCAGGTGATTTTTAATTAGTTGTTACGTGTTGCGACATGATTTCACTCCGTGATTGGTTGCTGCATGATCTGTAGTCACCTAAAAGACTCGTTCATCTTGCCGCGCAGTATTGTAGAGGCTACGGTTCTCGGCTTCTCAAGGAAAGCTCGCAGACTCAATTCCTGCCGCGTGAGTTGCATATCGAAGAAAGCGAAATGGTATAAGTCCGTGTACTATACAATATGAGGCACGTATAGTACACTACTTATAGCACATTTCCGAAATACGCGCCACGCCATAAATCACTGTGTAGTAGGCAGGCAATCACTAAATCATTCTTAGTCATTATTTGTAGAAGTGTATTTCTACAAATAAGTGTATTTGTACAAAATTTCTCGCTGCACAATAGCGAGAAATTTTGTACAATTTTTTATGCTGTGGCTGACGACGGTAAAGAATTATGCCAGAACCTACCGGGTATGCACAGCAAGTACTATTTGAACAAGATCAAGCTTTTCTAATGGGTTTAAGTATTCCACGACCCACTCGTAGCGCAATGCACATTGCGCGACACTTGGTTGTTCGATTTTTCTTATAAAACTTTTTATTACTAAATTAATGCGATTTTTTTTCAAACATGAAGCCTACCTATATATGGCCAGTTTGCAGTAAAATTTCAACCATGCGTGGCTCAGTGGTAGAGTACAGGGCTGGCACGCAGAATACCCTCGTTAAGTCCCATTGTGACCGTAATTTTCCTAAATTTTTCACTTACTTTAGATGAAAGTGTTTACGAACACCTGCGGCGGCAGCGGGCAACTACGGCACACATGACCCTTGTTGTGATTTCATATACCAGCTTTAGTTGTAAAACGCAGCCTACAAGACATACAAGAACGTCATTCATCTTTCGTGTGTGCTGCGTTTTTTTTTTCATCACTAAGCAATTCTCGTAGAGAAATTATTGTTTTAGAAGGTTACCAAAATAAGGTAATCAAATACACGATAATGTCGTAAGGTATAGCGCTTCTCGTTACCATGTCGTTGCGCTTTCGCAGCTTTCAGTTCCAGGGGAACTGCATCCCCCAACGACAGGTTCCTCGTCAACAGTGCGTACGATGACAGACAACAAAAAAAGCGAGACATCCACTCGGGAATGTGCGAAAGAGTTTTTGTGGTGTTGGGGCACCTCCACTTGAAAAATAACAAATATAGAAAAATGTGTAGTATCGTCTCATTTCGAGGAGCGAGGCTATATATATAAATACATATATGTGGCTTCTCTCCGCACAGAGCGGCGCCATGTCTTAATCTCAACGAAATGGCGCTACTCTGAACTCCACTTGATTCAAACAGTTTTGTAGTGTACTTCGAGTTTGAAATCACAAGAGCTTCGATTACACGACTTTTCCCTCAGTAGAGTGTTATATGATCCGAAGTTCTGTTTTACGATTTCGAGTACACACTACATCCTGATCACTGTCTATGTGTGTTTAGAACAAGCATTTAACAATTTAGAGTACCTGATACTCCACTATAGAAAAGCAGAAAGTCGTGTCTCTTTACAAAAACTGGTTAACAATTTAGAGTACATAAAGCCGTTCCGTTGACCTGTGTGTGTTGAAGATAAGTGGTTTACGATTTAGAGCTCTAAGTACTCTGCTATCACTACTATGGGAGAGTTGTGTTTAGAAAAACGTTGTTAACTAATCAGAGTACTAGGTGTGCTTAGAAAAAGTGGGTAACAAATTAGAGTACTAGGTACTCTAGTATGGGAGAGTTTACTGAAGACTGGCGGCAAATTTCTGACTGGAGACTAAGTGTAACAGGCGGTCTATTTCATTTGAAACTGAGTGCGCCCTTCAAGAATTGGACACGTACAGTGGTTCTTTTTGTAAAAAATTAACGTATAAATATTAACGGCTCTGCTTTGTGATCAAAATATTTCAGGCAGATTTTGAGGCAGTTTGTGATTTTTAGCTAATGTTATTTATAGTTCACGGTGAAAAAAAACATACTTGCATTATTGGCTTCGAAAATTATTTTCAAGCATACCCCAGCTATCGCTTTGAAATGAAAAGGACGGTCGTGTATTAAGATGAAAGCTTAAAATGGCTCATACGGTGACCGGTGTCCGAAAAAACATCTTGGTAGTGTGAACTAAGCAGCGTTGCGACGTAGCGGCTCAATCAGAATGCATCTCTTCGCCGTAAGGGGCGTAGTTGCATCTTTTCCTAGCACTCCAATGCTTGTGGCTCTCCTCAGATGCGGCTGCCATGCCATATTTCTTTCCAGCTACTATTTCCCCTCTATCAAAATATAATCGCCTAGGCGGGGACTGAACTAGTGGCCTCAGAATAAGCAGACGAGTACTGTAATAACTAGTACACCGACTTGGACATCAGATGCAACCAAGCGAGACAACTGCGCGCGCGCGTGCATGAATACACACACACACACACACACACACACACACACACACACACACACACACACACACACACACACACACACACACACACACACACACACACACACACACACACACACACACACACACACACACACACACACACACACACACACACACACACACACACACACACACACACAAAGAAGTTAACCGAAAGATTTACCTGTTTGTTACCCTCCACTAAGGAAAGAAATGGGGATGAGAAAGAAAAACAGGGGAATAGAGGTGCATTACACGCACAGACAAAAAGAAATGGTCGGTGAAGCTATGTTTGTGTTACCTTCGTTGCAGGGGTGAATAACATGGTCTCTAATGCATTCGCTTGAGATGCTTCGAAGGCAAAAGCCGTGTTCGTCCTTTTTTTCTCAGTGAGGCACAAGTATTGACTCATCACAGAAAGCTTTCTGCAATGAGCGTGGTTTTTTCACAGCTTCCGGGATAGCAAACGTTCCTCACCTACCGTAGTCTTGCAGTGCCTCTGGGATCGGCGCGTATTCGGCTCGGTGGCCAACTCGTGTGATGGTGCCCCCAATGATGCGTCACATATGTAGTCACGGGGTCGTGACGTCGACGAAGGGAGCACACGCCCGTCAGACGACAAAGTTAAAGCTCTAACGGAGGCTCCTGCACCTGTGAATGAGGCACAGTAGAGAGCTTACTTTGGGTTGTTAAGCTATTATGCTCAGTTCATTCCCAACGTGGCCACAAGACTCGGACTCTTCGACGCAGTGCTCGTGCAAGAAAACCTCCCGATTAGTATGGGCCATAAACATTGTGGGAAGGAGTGTGTTGTCATGCGAAGCTTGTGTGACGACATGCTGATAGCGCCGGTGCATCATGGCTATATAAGCGCTGTGAACCGGACGCTTAGAGTTCTTTCCTGCTCATCAGTCGTGTACTAATAAACTGTTTGCTATTCTTCGTTCGCAGCCACTCTGTCTCCGCTCGTCCCTCGAGGCTAAAACGCTGTTATTTGGCCGAGCTTGTGGCCGGAAACAAAGAATCCAGCGATACACCCTGGCATGGAAATAGGTGAACCGCGCATCGGCCGTTGATCAACTGACAAGCTGCGAAGCGCGTCGGCATTTATACAGGTGGCGCCGAATATTCAACCCTTATAACCTGCCGTCGCGAGACCTCTGGAATAATCTCGATTGTTCGTGTCTTGCGTGCAATTTTAACAGGACAATCTACAATAATTGTGAACCTTTTCGAGCAATGAGGCGCAGTTTGCGCTCAGAATTACATACAGGCTTTAAGGACCAAGATCAAATGAAAAAAAAGTGTAAATAAGAAATACGCGCGGCAATAGAGTGGCGTTGTGTCAGTAAGTCACTTACAAATTTTTGCTACCCGTGACACCATAACGCCACATCGTCTGCTGACGATGCTGAATTTTTCTAGGGGAGAATCAGCGATGTCACGCAAGCATTGTGCTGTCTAAATCGTCAAAGAAATGCACCACAGAAAGTTACCTGCAATTTGAACAACAAACTCTGTAAAAGCATCAGCCATTATTCCATAAACATTTGTAGCAGAACAATGCAGCGCGAGCTCTATATACTTATTTCTTTCATCTGTGATAACAAGGAGGCTTTTTACGTTTTGTTAACCACATCAAACCGCGAGTAGGGTGCATTGATGTGATTATAAACTGAAAGATCACTACGGAATATGTGATTAGCGTTAAGCTACACTTACACTACTAGAGATTTTACGTCCCAAAAACCAAGGTGTGATTACGACAGATGTCTTAGTGAAGGGCTCCGGAATTGTCTACCATCTGGTGTCCTTTAAAGTGCGCTGATAACGCTCAATGCATGGGCCTCTATGACTATTTCGCCTCTACCGAAATTCAGCCGCCGCGGCCGGGATCCAACCGGCGACCTTTGGGTTACTGAGCAACACTTATGAATCCACTGGTTTCATGTATCGGTGATAATTTATTCTCGAGATGAAAGTGACTGCTGTAAACAGGAATCGAATAACCTCACCAGACTTTTTTAGTATATGAATAACATCCCGAGAGGAAGTGCTGTCGTTCTAGAAGTACATGGGTGCCTAGAAATAACATCCGAACCTCGAGATCTGCAAATAAGTAATCAATAATGATGTGCAAGCAATAATTAGAATTATGTATGTTTTGTTCACATAGGATAAAAGGACTGGAAAGCAAAATAACCTATTACAACACATGTATGGTCAAAATTGCGTTATTGGCTGGCCCTGTGTTTGAGCAGCATATAAAAGATCTGATTAGAGAGCAAAATATCGTCCAGTTTAAGGTCTTCTGAGACACTCGCGAACGTCGTTTGCTTAGAGGACTTGGGTAGCCTCTGAGTAGGTAAACATTGGCAGTTATTCAGGGCGGAACCTAGCTCATTAGCTGCTTGTTGGTTTAGCGATTATTTCCGACAACGTACATCACTGGACAGAGTACCCGGGAAACAGCGGGTAGTTATGAGCATAGTTCTTTCCTTTCTTTTTCTCATTAAGTGGTTCTAAAAGCAAGAAGATAAATGTGCCCAGCAGTAACTGTCTCTCCTCACAAGGGCACCTCAAGCAGTCGGCACAAGGATCGGGTATGACGAAGGAAAGGTAGTGGAAAAGCAATCACCTTCCGTTGCGTTGCTGGAAAAACATAGTCGACGGGGGTATTTTGCTTTGATGTTCCCACTAACTACCACTACGTGCATTAGCCAGTCTTTGTCCTTTGCAGCAGCACCGTAGGAAAAAACCAAACGAACAATTGAAGGATAGATGACGAAAAAGAAAACAGATTTGCATTATGTGGTATACACGTGATGTTATAGGATATAAACTTTTTATAAGAGATATCGATGTAAAAGCACTCCATTGTTCTGGCCCCGCACTGGCGACCATGTGTCTGGAATGGTTAGGTGTGTAAGCAAGAGGTGGAAAAATGAGACGGGTATGTTCACAAACAGCAGACTTGGGGCTGACTAGGTGAACACGGAATACAAGCAGTGCTTTTCGTCGTTTATTAGAGCACCCGCCGGTGCATCTGGTTCTAACCACTTGGTGTGGTTGCCGGCATAGGAGCATGTAGTCACTGCTTGAACTTGCAAAAAACATCCCAAATTTGGTGGGCCAAGAAGCACTAGCAACATACAAGACGCATTCCTCATTCTACTGCCCTTTGTGACACGGTAATGAGCGGCTTGCGTGCAGCCAGACTAAGTTCTATACATTTCCTTCTTTCATAATAGTCGGTCAGGCATTTTAATGTCCTCGTTTACTTGTTCACTTGTCGAAGCAGTGAGTTATACTACACCGTGGACTAGACGACCTAGCCACGTCACAATAACGGTCTTTTTTTTTTTCAACAGCATCCGCGTTATACAGCATTTATTTTAAATATCAAACATTCTGTGCGTAGCTATTAGCATAACGGAGCTGTAGAGAATCCCACACAAAGTGAAAGCCAGTGTACAAAAGCATCTTCCAAGAAAAAGAAAAAAAAACTTACTTTAGGGTTCTGGTGAACGACAGTGAATGCCAAGTGAAAGATGTCCGGGTTCTTTCAGTCAGAGCGTATTCATCTCGAGGATACGCTAGCAATCTTCTTCCAGCGCTTTAACATCAAAGAGATCCCGTGTTCTTTGTGCTCTCGTACACGAGATATAAATGTTTTACTGTTGCCCTCGTATCTATATGTTTCCGGAATAGGTTGTTGTTTCGACGTTTCGAGTATGCGCCAACAGACTCGTCCTCGTCTCTACCCTACGCACTTCCATCATCCGCAAAATGCTAAAAGCCCTTGTAATTGACAATGCAAATGGTTTTTTTTTTTTGTAGCATGCCTACTTTTCACTCACGTCTATTCACAGAACCAAGTGCCCCGGAAAGAAAAAGTCTTGGAAAATCAGCCGTGCAAATATTTTTTTCTTCTAAAGCTCGACACCGGAACTTCAGTGAAAGGGCACAGTTTTAAATATACGCGCACTGCATCGCTCAGCAGTTCCTTACGCAATGGGACTTGCATTTTCATATTTCCTGCTGTCCAAACACGACACCATTACCAGTTTTGTTAGCTGTCAAGTACACGAAACAATGGCACGCGAAGGAACCGGAGAAAAATTTCCGATGTCTCACCCCAACAACACTCAGGAGACTGTATTGAAGCCCATTTGCTTTCGGAACAGTCAGGACTGCAGCAGTCGAGCAGAAATGCCTCACGGTTCGGAATTATTTGAGCACAAATGTTCCGTGGAATCATGGTTTTCGAACGTTAAACTCCAACACATATTGTTATTGCGCCATTGATGAAGTAATGTCCCAAGATTGTCGACTGGAGCAGCAATGCCATAGCGGCAATGTATAGAAGACGTCCACGGAGTCAGTCATAAAAAAAATTGCCTTGATTAACACCGGTGGCGACAATACTGTCATGATTAATAGTCGGCGGCACAACAGAAAGGAACGAAGCGAGCAACATGAGCAGCAGCTGCTGGTTTCCCAAGGAAGACGGCACTGAGGCATATGCTCTTGTGTTCTTCAATACAGCCTTGCATACTGTCGTCGCAACGAAGTCTTGTGTCTTCTTGTTTCTGCGTTGCGACAATACCATATTAAGGTTTAGGTATGAGCTTTCTGAAAGAGAAAGGGAGAAAGCATAAGTAAAAAGGCAGGGAGGTTAACCAGGGCCAAGCCTCGGTAGGCTACCCTGCAGTGGGGAAGAGGAGAAGGGGAAGGAAAGTTAGAAAAGAGGAGAGAAAAGTCACTGACTGGGCGACGCGTAGCAGTTTAAACGTTTCACATCACAATCGAAGAAACAGACCGGTGTGTCGCATTTCGGAACTGGGCTGGCCAGTGCCATAGTCCCATTGCCTTCTCGGCCCTTCCGTCCAGTTGATCTGATTGATTGATATGTGGGGTTTAACGTCCCAAAACCACCATTTGATTATGAGAGACGCCGTAGTGGATGGCTCCGGAAATTTCGACCACCTGGGGTTTTTTTTTTTGATGTGCACCTAAGTCTGAGCACACGGGCCTACAACATTTCCGCCTCCATCGCAAATGCAGCCGCCAAAGCCTGCATTTAATCCCACTACCTGCCGGAGAGCAGCCGAGTACCTTAGCCACTAGATAATGGTGGTGGGGCCGGTCCATTTGATTTAAAACACTGCGAGATAAAGCCTCTCGTTTGTGTGTACCGGGCAGTAACATAAAAAGATGTTTAATAGTCTAATCGATGGTACAGTCGTTGCATTCCGCGTTGTCCGCCATTCCATTCATAAATGACTGTACATTGATGAAGATTGCACTAAACCGTATCTTGCTCCCTGGAAAGACAGGAGGGTAGCCGCAGTTTTAGAGATTGGTCGAGAGAATAGAGTCGATGTGTGCGAACCGTAATGAACGCCACTTCTGGAGTGTCGTGTTCTGCGCCAGCTTACCTAAGTATCCAGCCGTTTCAATCCTAGATAACGGTATAGAAACAAGGTTTGTTTGTACGCGTGCATTTCTGACAGCTTCATCGGCGAGTTTGTTGCCGGAAATACCGCAATGACTTGGTATCCGCTGGAACAGAGCGTTGTGTCCTTTTTCGGTCGCATAGAGCAGCGTTGCTCTGATCTCCCACACAAGTTCGTATGGTCTGCGACAAAGTGCCGACTATAGACAATGTATACAGTTGCCCTGCAGTCGCAGAATACTGTCCATCGATTAGCCGGTTGTTGCTTGATATAATCGATGGTACCTCGAAGGGCAATCTCCGAACCAGTCGATATGCTCACGTGACAGAGTTTCATGTGTCTCTATTAGATGAGCTGAGGCCGGTGGAGCTAGTCTGGGTAATAGAGTCATCCATGTATACGTGGATTCTGTCAGCATAGAGAGTGTGCAAGCAGTCCAGAGGTGCTTGCTTCAATACTAATGTAGGAAGAACGTTTTCATTTCTCATTTCTGGGATAGAAAGGCACACATCGGTTTGCGGTAGGCACCACAAGGCGGACGGTGAATGCGCCGATGGTGTGAAACTGGATGATAGCAAAGAGCGGTGGGAGCTGACCACATCAGAGAATGACGCTTGCGGTCGTTGTTACGGCGGGAACGTCAGATGGCTCGATGCCAACCGTGAAATATACCAAATATGTGCTCTCAGCACGCTGGTTGTCGCGTAAGTCGCAAGCGGATGGTCCCGAGTCAATATAACTGTTCCGTCTGTTGAGGTTGTTTGTGGTAGCCGAGACAAACACGTAGTGCCTGTGCTTGCACTCTCTGATGAGCTCGAATGTGTGACTTGCGAGTTTTAGCAAGCATTGGAGAGCTTCATAAGTTTAGTGCGTTACATGCCTGGTGGATAAGTAGTTTGGGGATCTTCTTTTGGCGCCTTTGTTCCTCCGCGTCGCTTGCATCGACAGCCTAGATATGAGAAAGCATGTAGGACTAAGTAAGGAAAACAAATAAAAATCAGATTAATTGAGAACGGGCTTGGACATGCCCTTTGGAACGTTGATGTCCCATGAACAAGACAGCTAGTCATAAATTTCTCGCTTCGAATATAAAAAGAAAGAAAAAAAAGACAGAACAATGCCACCTTGTCTTGATAAAATATGGCGGCCTGCTTCTACGAAATTAACGTGGTCGTAAAGGCCGATGAGCTGTCAGAGTAAAATTCGTCTGCCTTTACATACATTTCCTTGCGACTTATACGTCGGTGGCTGACAACACGCACATTTCGTGTCCGTCGTTCTGGAAGAAGGATGGAGCAGCCAGAATGTCCAATATCTGCTCGGTTTAGTATACTTCGTTTTCATTTTGCCGTTTGAGGAGTTTCCGACTCAGCAGCCGGGGAAGTTTTGTGTACTCCAAGGAGAATTAAAAAAATGCTGAGCTAGACATCTTTCATAATCATACCCCATTAGAGGTCAAAGAATAACGTTCTTCCGAGGTAAATACTGATGTAGTTATGAAAAAAGATATCCCTTTTCTCGACGAAAGTAATGTACGCGGAAGAGCATGCGTAACGTGATTCCTCACTAGGATGCAAAAATGTAAAGTTTGTTTAAAAAATCAGGTACACAAATAATCGTGTCCCGCAGAATGTGCCCGGGAGAATCAGTATTCAACCTATATTGCGCGTAAGGAAAACGATGGGTTTCTTCACTGTGAGCTAACTTCTTATTGTGTCATGGTACAATGACGAACGTCTTGTTTCACCCCCGGTCAAACATACACGTCCACATGCGCACATGTACTAACACGTAGGGAACATAACTATTGATTGATATGTGAGAGGTAACGTCCCAAAACCACTATATGATTGTGAGAGAAACCGTAGTAAAAGGCTCCAGAGAATTAGACCACGTGAAGTTCTTTAACGTGCACCCAAAAGTAAGCACACGGGCCTACAGCATTTTCACCTCCATCAAGTGTTATGAAAGTGGTACTGGCGTCTAACCCTACTGAAGTGAAGTTATATAATCACTGACAAACTGTTCGGCTGCACAGGCAAGCTAAGGGAGCATCAACCTTATTTTTCAGATTGTGTTGCTAATGCAGCCAACCTTTTTCTTCGCATCGTCAGGCGAAATTACGAATGTGTCAGTTTGTACGCACAATTTGCTGCTTTATCATGCCGGGCTACCGTCGTCGTAAACATGGGACCTAAAGCCCCTTTAAAGTGTCTGATAGGTGGGAACACCACCGCACAAACGGTTGTGCCATAGCACTGTCTGTCCACTTTTTTCAGTCACTGAAAGTAGTTATGTCGATCGGTGTACGAGACCAAACCAGCAATTTCCGTACATTCACAGTCGTCATAAGTGCACCGACCTCTAGTCACCCCACTTGCGTAGCTGTTTGACATTGTCGTCGATGTGGTTCGAAAGAATATGCAAGTTTCTAACCTTTCAGTAGGCATGTTCGTGAGAGCTGTGAGCTTTTGTGCAAACTTTCGGCTAAACTCATTTTAAAGCACAGTGTATGCAGCTTACCTTTTGCCCTAGGGCACTTGAAGGGTGACCACAGAGTGGTTGCGAAGTAACGCCCAAGCATCGTCCCGCACACGCACAAAGAATATGCCTCCGCCGCGCACCCCGAAGTTCCACAGCGTAAACGTCCAGTGGGCGCAGTGGTCTCTGCATGATTAAAAAAATTCACGTGATGTTGCGGTTTTTATGCTGTTGTTGAAAGGCTGCACTTCACCGTGGAAACTTCCTTACCCTCCGGAACCCTTCGCCAGACAGGCCGGAATGCTTGACTTTGTGATATAAAAAAAAAGTAGAAGTGTGAAGCGTGTTCATCAGATAAAGCTCAACATTGTCACGTCGACATGGTGATCATGTGTTCAGAACACAAGCTGATAAAAATGAGCCTGTGCTAACTGGGACCCAGTAAAAGATAAACTAAGAGTACAAGGAATACACGCTGAACTCTGATAGCGGCGTGCACAGACTTTGGTCATCGACAATCTAATCGTTGTGAAATGCGTCGGCTTATTTCACCCGTCATGAGCGAAATCGAGTGTGTTCTTCGTTAACGCCTCTCCTGCCTTCGCGAAGCTTCGCTTCTCTATCACCTTTGGCTGGGAGTTGCTTTCACTAAAGCTTATACCACGTTAATCGGAATGACTGACAGTGCGGCATGCGATGTTTGCGGCACCGATGGAAATATCTTACACCTGCTGTGCCGCTGACCTCGATTTGCCTCAGACAGACAAGTACTTGCCAACGCAATGCGGTGACTGGATGATCGGTCTCTTTCTGTGCAGGCGCTATTACAGCAACGTCCACATCCCTCGACAGCCCACAAAGCAGTGAAAGACCTGCTGTGTTTTTTTCAGAAAGACGGGTTTGTGTGAACGCCTCTGACTTGCGGCGGAGTTCTACGCGCTGTAGGAAAATTACTGTCAGTCTCTTGTTCTTTTTTTTCCTCCTCTTCCCTCTTTCTCATCGTTCTTGTCCCCTTCCCTAATCCCCCAGTGTAGGGTAGCTAACCGGATGTCTTTCTGGTTAACCTCTCTACCTAATCCCTTTTGTTGCTTTCTTCCTTCCATCCTCTCCTGGCTCTATTAAAGCTTGTGCAGCTTGGGAGATGTAAGGCACGAAAATTTTCCATCATAACGCATAATTAGAATTCACCGCCTGAGCAATACGTACAAATGGTTACCCAGCGAAAGCTGAAACGTGCCGCACCAGTGTTTAGCAGTGGGTTCAACCCAACGCTGCACTGAAGCCTTTCACAATTAATGGTAACATGTTCAGGCTTAATTATTTAGGTTAAACCACGGTGTAATAATAAATTAGGTGATTACACTACGCCCGGCGCTGCGTCCAGACTGTGTTCGCCACCTAGGCTGTTTTCGTTTTATGTAACAGACTACGCTCATAGAGGGTGAGTCAAGGCGCTAACCGGGCAGTGACTCTGATTCGAAGGTTATTGTTGCGGAGACTCACTTGTTTATTACGCTCTATATACACATATAAATACATGTCAATAAATTATTACACTGTAAGTGTGCTGTAAGTAATTGATCTCTTAATTTTATATACAGCTTATTTGCTAACAGTGTTTTTGTCATATAAATGCTTCGACAGCAGTAACCGTTTGCCTGGAGAGTGGTCGCATTTTGACGTGAAGGCACTAAAGATCTAGTTCCGCTGAAATTCTGGTGTTTGTAGTGCCTGCGTCGAAATCGTTGGTTCGGAACAAGACAGCAGCGTTGTCCGTGAGAGAAAATTTGAGCTATTTGCAATAGGAATAGTAGCCCGAAGGTAAAGAGACGTTAGCTATTAGGAATGTCATAGTCTGCATGCGTGTGTTGTGCGCACGGATATCCCTGTTGCGTTCTGGTTGCTTGGCAAAATGAACGAAATACTTCGTCAGAAAACTTTCAACTAATGTATCACGAAAGTTGCTCTTGTTTTATTAGAAACTTGAATCGATACGCTACTCTTCTTCACTATTGTTGTTAGCGTCACGCATATGACTTCATTTCGGCTTCTGGCAGTGTAAGTAGCATAGTATAGTAGGAAGAACTTCTTGGGTGTCGAAGATCGACCATGGGTTAGCCCGTACCACACCCATTTTGGCACTGTCGGGCCAGTTTCAGCAGCCATATTTTGAGCTGTTTTATAAAGCCGCTTAAACTTCAACTTGATCATTTGCTTGGTGAAGCTCCAAGCATTTCATAGTTTATACAATGTCCTAGGTTATATTCAAGAATTGTAAAGAAAGTGGTTAATAGACAGCACAAACAAAGGCCGGTGATAAAAATTATTAGGTAACAGGGAGTTTCTCCGAAGTCTTGGATTTGAAGACCAGGCACTTTTTTCGCTGAAAGGCTGTGACGCACTCCTCCAAGTAACCATTCATTGGCATCATTAAAAGCGTTTATTTTAAAAAATCAACCAATGCGAAAATTATCTAGAATTAATCGCATATGATCACCGTCACATGGATTTGTCGCGTGCTGCAATTATTCTCGTTCAGTCTCCTGGTATCCCGACGAGGGTGCAGGAAGCTAAGCAAGGAGAGATGACCTGAAAGAAAGAAAATACGTCACGGACGCGTCGTGACCGTGAGCACTTTTTTTTTCATTTATTCAAACGCATGGTTTACATTCAATGTTATCGCGACAAGGCGGCCACCCGTGGCATCTTTTGTAATCAAGCAGCTCGCGATGCTCAAATCAGGTAATGGCCGTGAGTGGGGCGCGGTCGTTTTGGTATATGACATCATTTGCAAGTTAGCTTTTACAAAATAGCCTGCAAGAGCTCGTTTCAGAATTTTTTTTTGTGTCGGCGTTTGAGTAGATGTCGACACTGTTGATTATGAGCGAGAAATTGTCAACTTGTCCTCCATCAAGAAATCGAGAAAATTGCCAACAAAACAAATATTAAAATTTCTGCGTTCGAGTGAGGGTTGAATTCAGGCTTTCAGCGTCGCAAGCACGTGGGCCAACAATGAGCCACAATATTTATCTTACACCGCATGTACAGTGTACATTATGTGATTTTATTTAAAATCAGTGTTGTTACGTTATGTCTTCGTAATCCAGTTAATGATGTGCCAGGCGTCCCAAGATGTGAATCAAACAACCAGTGGGTGTTTTAAATGTCCACCCATTACAAAATCACTCAGACACATTTAATCAACATAAGTGGCAGATCTATTACATATGTGAACAGCTGCGAAGGTTCGCGTGTTGCCCTAAACACGCGTAGTGAGCCCTGTGCTGATTCAGAAAAGGAATAACTATGGCATAGTGGCTCCTCAAAAACTGTCCTTGCAATAGGCATTCAATATTACTTTGAAACGGCCAACGTTACCCACATTATCATTTGTTTCTTTGTGATCCGGTTGAGGCATGCACTGAGAACCAAAGTAGACTAGCAATTATGAAGGTGATGGATACGGGGCTTGATTATGCTACCGCCATCTACTCTAAAAGGCGATGCTCAAAGGCCCTCCATTTATTTTAAAATTGACCTAGAGACAGTGCCTTCGTTCTTGTTGAGTCTGAAAATTCATTGCAAAAAGTGACCCCCGAGCTGGCCTATAATGTTTTGGGCTCACGCGTTCTCATAAGCCTCAACTACAGGGTGGCAATGTCAACTGCAGGGTTACCACGCTGAAAATTTGTCGCAGGGCCCCTTTAACATCTACTCTAGTATAATCACGCAACAAAAAAATACTCGGACGAAACATACTTAGCACACCCCGAGTAATGATTAATAAACTGACTCAAAACTAAATGTATGAAAATAAATTTAGTTAGGAGATTGGTCTGGGGGTGTAATTTTTTTACCGTGTCATTTTTGCCGCGCAATTTTTACCCCTTGTCGACGTCACCTATGGAGAACTGTCTGAGAAAGTGTCAAATCAATACAACGTTATTTAGAGGCACCCAATATTCTAAACAAACATATTGCCATAATATGTTAAACTATGTATCTTATAGTACCTATTCCTAATTAGGTTAATAGGTTTTCTTAATTTCAACATAATTGATGCACTCTTTTGGTTTAAATATAATGAATTGTCAGGCTAGAAATATTGCACAAGTTGATTTTAGTTATGTGTATTTTGAGGAAAGAAAGTGCAGCCGAGCTGGGCGAAGCGCCCGTGAATCCGGAGGTCATTCAGACAGCGTCTCTAGCCACAATCCGTAGTTTTATTCCTGTCAAACAAATTCGTAGGAATGGAGGAGGAGAAGCAAAAGAAAGAGTACATGACGCATGGGCGGCTGCCGGATGTGAATACAGATGACGTAACAATGATAGCAGAAAGATCATACTTTTCACAAGGCTCGCAGGGCACATCCCGTCGAACGATTCGACAAACGTGTTAGTACTTTCGTAAAAGTGGTCACATGCGACATTACACTAAAAATCAAGGTAAATTAAGCCAAATGTATAACGCAGGATGTTCAATTCACACCCAACTTGAACTCAAAGCTCGATATATTTCGCTCTAAATTATCGCCTCGTTGATACAAATAGCAAAAATAAACGGCGTAAACAGTGACGCACATAGTGTGTCAGTGCGTAGAGTAAAGAGTCATCACCTTGCCTAGAATGCTGCTTAGATGAAGTCTATAACTCTTTGCTTCTTTATGGAAATCGGGTCATGCGTAGCTTGGCGCTGGTTTGCCTGACCTGCTTTCTTTCCTTTTTTCCTGTTTTCCTTTCTTTCTTTCGTTCTTTCTTTCTTTCTTTCCTTCGTTTTTTTCTCTCTCTTTCTCTCTTTCTTTTTTTTTCAGTTTCCCTTCCTTCCTTCCTTCTTTCCTTCCTTCTTTCCTTCCTTTTTTCTTTCTTTCTTTATTTCCGTTTCCCTTCTTCTAGCATTGCAAAGAATATATGCAACTATGCGACTGCAGCGAAATATATTGCGATTTCTTTCTTTACATCACAGTTCTATTATCACCCTTAAAATAGGTGTATTTTCAATCTGATAACGCAAAAATTGTCAGCGAAGCTCCTTTCTCGTAGTAATCAAATCTAAATTTGATAACCTTGAACGCTCGATTGTTGAATTATTCAGTCAGGCAGTTAGCACGGGGTTCTCATATCCGGCGGAACCAATATCACAGTGAAAGGACGTGTTCACAGTATGAACAGTATCTTTCGGCCCCGGTTCTGTTCAACGGTGCATCTGCAATACCGATGTAGGAAATGCGCTCTAAAATTGAATTCTTTTTGCTGGTTTAGTGGTCCGCCCAATGCGATTAAAAACTCTTCGGCCCTCTAACTTGCACCTTACATGCAGCGAATGCCCATGTACGCACTAAAGGTGGTTATGACTCAATGATCAGTGTACGTGCAGTTAAAAGCAACAGAAAAAGGAACAATAAAACCATATTCCATACATTGCTTAGGGCGGCAACAACTAGGCGCATTGACAGCTTTCAAACCATATTTTTAATTCAAAATGCCGATCTTGGTGATGCCACGAAAACGAATGAGCGAAAGTGTGATAAATGTAGCATTTACTACTGTTTTTATTGGGCGCATGAGCGCGTGTCCCTTTATGTCTCTCTTTCTCTCTCTCTCTCTGTCTCTTTCTCTCTATGTGTGCGTGTGTGTGCTTGTGTGTGTGTGTGTGTGTGTGTGTGTGCGTGCCTGCGTGCGTGCGTGCGTGTGCGTGCGTGTGCGTGCGTGCGTGTGCGTGTGTGTGCGTGTGCGTGTGTGTATGTGCGTGTGCGTGTTTGTGTGTGTGTGTGTGTGTGTGTGTGTGTGTGTGTGTGTGTCAGTGTGTTTTTCCATAATAGTAAAGCCAGCGTCATGATTTTAAGTTTTTCAAGCTGCATGCCGGAAAAAAATTCCGCATGCCGCCAACGACGTGCTTGTAGATCTATGAGAGGTACACGAACGCTTTATTTTGCCGCACGTTTCTCTCTCTGGTGCTTGGAAATTTAGGTCACGGTGTTTGGACATCAATGTCTGCGGTTCAACTTGAAACTCTCTGCCCTGAGAATCATCGTGAAAACAAACTAGCATCACCTAGCTATCAGCCTTGCAATGACCTAAGAACGCAAACTAGAATTAACCTGCATCACGTAGGTAAGTAAGGATTAGAAAAAACCCAGAAGCACACAGATTAGTCCTTACTTATTGTACCGTTTCAAGCCTCGCGCGACTTGTAGCGCAAGTTTTCTGTTATGTTCTTGTTCTTAGAAAAATTAGAGCGTTTGTGCAGCTATTTTAGGAAAAAGAAAGGTGTAACGATGGCTTAGGGGTATCATATCGTGATCAAGAAGGTGGCATGACAACAAATGCACGAACGTGCCTTTACAACAATGACAAGGAACAAAACGGATAGATGGAGAGATAGATAGATAGATAGATAGATAGATAGATAGATAGATAGATAGATAGATAGATAGATAGATAGATAGATAGATAGATAGATAGATAGATAGATAGATAGATAGATAGATAGATAGATAGATAGATAGATACGCTCGAACTGAATTTGGTTTGCTAAGAAATGTTTCGTATTCAAAATAAGTTGCTGATTTTTTCACATTGCAGACCATCCACTTCACCTTCTATCTTGCAAAAGGTGCTTAAATTGGTTCTTCTTCTAAAACGCCTCTAGTGAATTATTCCTAAGCCGGCTTCAGATGGCGTCATCATTTTTTGCACACGGAAATGCCGCGAGCAGTGTCATTTATTATCAGAATAGCACCTCTGTTCCTGGTGCCTTTAATATTTGTTCCTAATACCAATGTGTATAAAGAAACGCAACGTGCTGATCTCTTTGATCTGTTTCTTGAGCGTACATGCACCTTTTCCTTTGATCTTCTCGAAACAGCTGTCATGTAGGTTCTCTGTTCAGATAGTGGCGGCATTTCTTAATCAATATTCGTATTTGCACGGATGTTCTTTCCCCTTCGAGTGATCTGCCGCATAATAACAAGACATCCTAAGCACGATCGCCGCTTCAAGACGTGTAATAAGTAAGACAGACAAGTAGAGCTGCTTGTTTTCGCACTTTTGGTGTTTTTGAAATTACCCACATTGCTGACCTCTCTTTGGTTCTTCGGAAGGTGCTAGCCCTGTACGGAAGAAATAGCTGACGCAAATAACCCTTAAGAAGGCTTCATTGGCTCATATATGCAGCCCTTTGCCTAATATGAATCTGCAGGCATGCTGCAGAATTTATCAAGGCAGTTGTGTGTTGTGTTTTATATAACTCATCAGTCCAGAGCATCTCGAGATTCGGCGAGACCTCATCATACTTACGAGACCTGCTAACATTTTATGAATTCTGACAATCCATCACAAAACCTTGCCGGTGGTGTCGGAATGAACACTTATGGCCAAAAAAAAAAGCTAATAAAATTCGGCCGAAGGTTACGGGATACTGAAGTGAATGTGTGTGCGCAGTCAGCGGAACGAAATTCCTCTGACCTAAATGTAACATAACGCCATCAATTACGTCTCAAATTTCCAGATTTTGTGACGTCATCTGATATTGTGTTGACGTCAAAACATTGCATCACATGATCGCGTTCTTGCACGACATTACCACTCGGTGAGATGCGGGCGAACCACAGAAGCTGTGCAAAACAATGCGAAATGCAAAAGGCTGGCAATGCCTTTCATCCCGAAGGCAACACAAAGCCAGGTTGTGTGCAGCAGGCTGAGATTATTTACGCTAGACTAAGATAAATTAGAAGGAGTATATTAAGAGAGATTCCGCCTTCTAGTGGTCTTTTGCAAATGCCTAAAAGGCTTCGTGACTTTTTTTTTGTTGAATTACTCAGTGAAGAAACAAGATTAGAATCGCACTGAGTCTACACAACGTACAAATGCAAATGACAGAATAAATGCGCAGACATTCACATGGCTGTATCATGTATCAGGGGTGGCTAACCTGTGGGTCGAGTGTAAGTGCTAACAACCTTTGTGTTTCTTTCGTCTGCAACTGCACCGCAGAAACTTATAGTATAGATAATCATTTAACCCCTTCTTATTGGCCTTGAGACTGAACAGACTCACCACCTAGTGGCGAGCGCATGAAACCCTGCATTGTGGATGACTTCTTGCGTGGTATGCTAGCCACACCGTCTTCGTATGTGTGTGAACATCATGCATGTCTTCAGAGGGGAGCTTATTCTGTGGTGGTGGTGTTGATTGTGATGTTGCAACAGGCGGGGTTAGCCTGGCCTAACGACCGGCAGTTGTTCTGCCTGAGCATCTCTTGAATAATAGGGGTCCATCACCAAATGTCACTCAGCTGAGTGTCTCGCAGGAAAGCCACCACGATCCGTCGCACGCTCTTCCTCGTCGCCGTGGGG
The DNA here is from genome assembly GCF_043290135.1 of Rhipicephalus microplus. NCBI lineage: Eukaryota > Metazoa > Arthropoda > Arachnida > Ixodida > Ixodidae > Rhipicephalus > Rhipicephalus microplus. Next base: position 575,720 of record NW_027464623.1, read on the forward strand.
ACTTCAGCAAAACTTACATCTTCCAATGTCCCATACTTGTGACAACCTTTCTGCAACCTGCATACTATCTCTGTTCTTTTGCTTGAAACTGCAGGCAAAGCCAAATGATATGTTCGATGGCACTGATGTCACCACAAACGGCACAAAATGAAGAAGCGCTACGGCCTGTCTTGAATAACTAAGCCGGCGTGTATGCGGAGTCAGTTCTTACCTGCTGAACAAGCGTCGCTCGTCTTAGAGAAAGTCCGTGGTGCGTAAGTGACTGCTGCGGAGACTTACATATCACCCTGAAGTGATTGCGTATTACATCTTTGTTCTTTTGGTAAGTTTTAGGAACTCTCCCTTTCAAAACGCAAGTTCATGCTTCGCGTGCAAGAGCATAATCTTTTTCATTGCCTTCAATTGTAACATGGGATGGGATCCTCTGAAACTTCACATTGAAGCGGTTGCCGATCAGGTGTTTATTGAGTGCCAGAGATTGTCCTGTGAAATGTTCTACAGGTAGTCCTTGATGCCGTCGCTGTAACGGCGACTCTGAATCCGTCATCACTACCACATCTCGTGAAGAAAGCGTTATCAAATGCCTGTACGTCTGCCTGTAAGCTATATAGAAGCGTTTCGCGTTCTGAGGCTTATACGCACTCTGTTAAGTAAGTACACGCAGTGTCGTTGTGGCAATAGGCTGATTCAGCATTCCGCGAATTTCTCAAAATTACTTCAGTGAAGCTGCCGCTTTGTCCTTCAGTTACGCTACTGTTGTTAAAGCAAGCGAAAAGATGAATTTCGCATGGTTCCATAAAAGTTAGCATAAAATTCGGAGTCAAATTAACAATAAATGTTGATGCCATCTCGTGAGGTGTTGGTGATTTCGGTATCTTTTTTTTACAGCACAAAACAAAAGGCGTCTGCAAGGACCGGTCAGTGGTGTAAATGACCTTAATTCATACACTTCTATGGCGGTAAACCAGTTAGGAGCACAATTTCTTGACTCTGTATAGTTTAGTGGTCAAGTGACTAGATTCTCTTTTTCAAGATTTATTTTAACTGTATAGTTCTGGTCCCACCATTTGGGTGCACGTTAAAGAACCCCAGGTGGTCGAAACTGTGGAGCCCTCCACTACGACGTCTCTCATAATCATATGGTGGTTTTGGGACGTTAAACCCCACATATCAACCAAATCAATCTGGTCCCACTATAGTGGGATCAGATTTCAACGCATACGGTGAAATGACCATCTGTTTAAGTGAAATTTGGTGCTTTTGTCCATCATATCTGCAAAAAGAACATAAATAGTATGCAGCATTACATAAGAATTCGGCATGCCATCACAACCACAAAGCTAAGTTGGTGGTAGCTCTCTTGGGAGAAACAAACACATAAAAATAGGCGCGAGAGTGGGCATGCAACGTGGTACTTTTTTTATTTTCATGGTTATTTGTTGCAAGAATAAAACATCAACACAAAATAACAATGAATACATGGCTAAAAACTACTTAATCGAACGTTTTATAAACTAATATGAAACTTGTTTCTTCGAATTCTTGCACAGCTTCGTTTTTTCACAAGTTAGACAAAATGCCTAATTGCAAGTATGAAGAAAAGCAATAAATACCTCAAATTACTCCGTGCATTATTTTTAATATACATTTGATCGCATTGTCACAGAGTGTATTGACATATTTGAAAATTCTGGCTACGAATACCTGGGTGTACATATATAGTGTAACACTGGATACTGCGTAGCGTTGTTGTGTAATAAAAGATGTCAGAGGCATTAATTTTTTTAAAGGTAACTTTTATTTCATATAATAACCAAAGCCCTGCTGCACCACTTTCGCGCTTGTATGTCATTACAAGGTAACCTCCTGTTGAATGCGTACGCGCCTGCTTCGTACTTTTACTGTAATAAAATCAATCATTTGTGGAACTCCTTCACAGTGCTAGCGCGTCGTCATAGACATAGATTCACTGACTAAGATTATTACCTGCGCCATATTTTGTGAATATATTAAAGAAAGCAAAAACACAATAACGCATATTCATGAAAAGAAGAGTGCAGAAGTTGCTACAGTAAGATGTTACGCATAAATCCAGACTTATTTTAACTATTACCGCAACAAGCAGATGATTCGTCGACTTCGTCACACAGCCTCGTTTATGTTGTCATGGTTCACCGTAAGCAGACCACCTAGACGTTTAGTACAAAAGCTGACAGCGTGTCTTAATTCAGCAGACAAGAGCAATGACATAAACACAAAGCACGCCGTCTTCTTCGGCCAGTGTCTCTTTTCACGAGACTGTTGGCGCGCACATCGTCCTTGTTGTGTCTGTATTTCGAACGCGGCAATATTGTAGTATCGGCAGAACACATGCGAACCACGTAAACTTAAACAAGAAAGCAACGTTGAGGACTGTGCAGAACGCGACTTTTACCGAACGCCAGCACCCCATTTATTTACAGGTTTCCACCTTCTCACAAGGGCTTGTCATATGGCCCTTTAGAGACCAATAATTACTTATTTATACGTATACGACAACATACAAAATTAGGTTGACTTCGTTGATGTCAATGTGCTCATTGCACATTTGATTGTAATCTATCGAAATATCTTATCTCATGCTTTGGTATTCATTGAGGTCGCGATATATTTCTTTTTACGTGTTCCTATATAACTGGAAGTCTTTCATTTAAATATTAACTTCTTGAGTTACAGTAATTTCTTATCATATAATGAACGTGGTCGTCTGTCTGAAGCAATCTTTTGTAAATATCAATGATTGTTCAGGAACAATTCACTCTATATATTTTTCATCGATGTAGAGCTATAGTCGTCTTTTTTTTTCTACTTTTTGGAAAAATACAATTTCCCGAAACTATTTGCGAAGCACAAGTTTCTTCGCACTATCTGTTTTTCTCCTGAGCATCAACGAAACGACAGCTGTAGCTACTCTGAAAAACTATGACGACGGCTGCACGAAAAAAAAATAGATACAAAATAGAAAATTACAACAGGAGATCAATGCTTGGAAGCGTGCGATAAAGCCCGCTGCGGAGAACGAGTACAGACAACAGGGAAAAGTCTGGATGTCCTTTGTACCACGCCGAAGGAAAATAAATAGTTTATGAGCAATCTCGTCAAAGTTTATATCGTTGGTCTCTTGAGGCTTCCGGTCACCAAAATGAAAAGCGATGGTGACAGATTGGAGGTTTCCGCGTTGGCACGCTGTGCGAATTCAATGTGAGTGTACCAGGCTCTAACGGAACAAGTTTATCGGAGTGTTCACCTCATAACCAAACCACACTGGCTATTGAAAGAAATGCAGGCATTAGGGCAAGCTTTCACGACTCGGTGAGCAACTGTACTTTTTTTTTATTTGACACGTGCCTCAAAGGAGGTTAAGCCCGCTGTCAGGAGGTGACGTCGAGCTTTGAGACTGAAGCAAGCGCTACCTCTGCCTACCAGCCGCCGCTCGTGGTATTTGAAGGCGCTTTTAGAGAGTGTGTCAACATGAATTTTCTACTGTTAATAATACTTGATGACATGACTGTACACAGTTTGATGAAGACTTCGTACTTTTCATCTAGTGTAAAGCAAGTTTATAAAGAGGGCTACTATATCATCTCTAGTCGCAGTCTCTGTTCAGGATGGGTGTGTTCATTTAATATTAAAAAACGCCATGAACATTTTTGGATAGCTCCGCCACGGCAGTGTAGTGGTCATGCCTCTCGATGCTACTCCAAAGGTCGCGGGTTCAAAACCCGACTGCGGCGGCTGCATTTTCAAGCCCCGTGTGCTTTAGGTCCATGTGTATGTCTGTGTGAGGCCAGTGTACTTAAATTTAGATGCACTTTAAAGAATCCCAGGTGGTCGATATTTCCAAAGACTTCCACTACGGCGTCTCTCATTATCGTATCCGGTTTTTGGGATGTTAAACACCAGGCATTAGGCCTTGAGCGCACGAATGTGTGTGAATGACTGGCAAGACCACATGGTGTCATAAATCTACAGTTAGATCTACAACACGCACGCTTCCACTTGACTGCTTGGCACCCGGCTACGGCTGCTGCATTTCCGATGGAGGCGGAAGTGTTGTAGGCCCATGTGCTCAGATTTAGGTGCACGTTGAAGAATCCCAGGTGGTCGAAATTTCCGGATCCCTCTACTACGGCGTCTCACATATTCATATGGTTGTTTTGGGACGTTAAACCCCACATATAAATCAATCAATCAATCAATCAATCCACTTGACGGTGTATCACGAGCTCGTGAGACCTGAAGGGTCAACACTGGTGTTCTATCGAACGTCCCACGTCACGTGGTAGGCTGCCGGTGATGCTGAAATCTTACTAATTGTGCGTTTCCCATTGTGTACATCGCGCCCTTACGAAGTCATGTTCTTCGCTTAAGCCCTTTACAATCAGTGTAGCTAACTATTATGCGAATGGCATTGCTGGGATCTCGTACAAAAAGTGATCATCATTAGGTCATCTATTTGAAAAGGAACATCATCATTATCATCACGTTCGTAATTTCGAGCATGGTCATTGTCATTTTATTTTATTCTATTCACCGACCCATTTTTTACCATGTACAGCTCGATATCTGCTACTGCTCCCACAACCACCATCTCGTTTAACATAGTATACTCCTTTTTATATTAGAATCACGATGACGACAACCTCCACCAGCACCACCACCACTCCTGACTCGCCCAACAAGACACTCTGCTGTAACACTAATATTGATACGATGACGACGGCACTGGGTAGACTGAGACAACTTTGCTGTAAAAGGCTTTGCGTGAAATTGCATGCCTGCTGCTCCTTGCACGCTTCCCAGGTCCCGTAAAGCTGTCTACGCAAGCCAGGCTGACTCTCTACGGGTGCGTTCGAGAAGAACCTGCTTCTGAAAGCGACGTTATATACTTCTCCTTGACCTTGAGCGTGAGAGAAATGTCCTTCGTAGTGTTGTCGCATCTCCTATGCGAACATCGTCACGTCGCCCTCGTTTGCGCCCGAAACCCTTCGGCTCCATAAAGCAGCGACGCGGGTGTCCTGGGTTGTCCTCCATTACTGCGACCATGACTTCGGGCAATCAAGTTATGCTCCCAAAAATGAGACTGAGTCGTAATAGCGGCGGCAAGTGTCGCTTATATGAAAGCATGAACGAGGTCAAGAGTAGGCAAATAAAAAAAGAGCCACGAACTTACTAACTTTAACACGACGGTAAAGAACACGGTAAGGCAGATCATGTGCGCAAAAGCAAGCAAAAGCGCATGCGAGCGCCTTTAACGCGGGTCCTCGCCGAGTGATTCGCTTCATCGCATAGACGCTCCAAGCAGCGATAAAAACGCTGGTGAGGCAAATAGGCATCAACGATTATTGCGGCTGTTGGCGACGGCCTAATAGCCCTTCGCCGGCTGTGCGTGAAAGCTTTGCGATAGAACCGAATCGGGGCATGCTCACCCATATCTCAGTCTCACGCAATACCGACATCGTAGTGTTCTGCTGACATTGCCTCCCCATGTTCGGCATCTTAAAAACGACTCCCCTCTGACTAGAACTGATTGATAAAGTTAGTGCATATTCTCGCTTTGCTTAACCGTAACACGCCCCGGCAGGCTGTTCCGATCTTATTTCCTCCATGTCTTATGCTTTTGTGTACACGAAATAATAAATGAATATATATTATTATTATTATTATTATAATTATTATTATTATTATTATTATTATTATTATTATTATTATTATTATTATTATTATTATTATTATTATTATTATTATTATTATTATTATTATTATTATTATTATTATTATTATTATTATTATTATTATTATTATTGCCTAAATCAGCTTAAGCATGAAGAAAAGAGACATAAGCAATGAAGCAACTATAAATGCGACATTATGATGGACAGTAAACTGCCCATTGATAGGCATAGCAACTCCCGACTGGACTGACTCTCAACACAAACGTCGACCTGTCTCCAGCTGTGGTGCATGCATAATCGGAAGTCTAAGTTCTAAAAACAATCGGGATTTAAGGATCCAACTGCTGAGAATGTACACCTGCGCCACCGAACGCTGCTTTTTGTGCAGTTACAATTAAAGTAATCTCACTCATCAATTACCACTCATTCCTTACACTGGCTCTCACTTTAACACACCACTGGTACATTCATTAGCACCTTTGTGCATCGTGTGTGCTAAGCTGTATCATAACTATGTCACCAGGAAAATTGAGAGCTACACACATTTGTACGAGCTGAACAAGACAACTCGTGGTAGCCTGCGCAGTCACAGAATTGCCATATCCCAACATTGTTTTTATTTTGGCATTAAAACCAGCGCCACGTGTGAGCGGTTGTACAATTATTAACACAAATGTGTTGAAGAGTTCTCCTTTCATTTTACGGCTTTTGCCTTCTACGGGCTAAAGACGTACTGCGGTATGGCTGGCTGCTAAAATGAAGAACAGCTTTTAGCGCCAGTTGGATTATACCATGCTATTAGGGTTCCAGCGCAAACACAAAAGTGCTGGAAGAAAAATGTGTGGAAGGCGAGGAACGGAAGACAAATAGGCACAACACGAGCGCCGAATAAGAACTGAAAGTATTTTTTTTTTTTTGCAGCACATGTGTTCATGTACAAGGTGTCCCAGGTAACTTTAGCTGGAGTTTAGAAGTATGCCGGCACACAAAATTACGACGCGACAAAATGCCTTTTTCTCACCTTGCCTGGAGTTGCACTATTTTTTGACTTCTCTGATATTGTTGAGTTAGAACTGCTTAATAAACTTACTAAATATAGTCTTACTAACTCAACAATATTGGAGAACACAAAAAATAGTGGAACTTCAGGCAAGGTGAACAAAATGCGTTTTGTCGCATCGTAATTTTGTGTGCCGGCAAATTTTTAAAATCTGGCTAAAGTTACCTGAGACACCCTGTATACAACCAGGTGAAATCTTTCAACAAGCTAACGTCAGCACCGTGATACAGTTCTGATAAAGTGTCCAATAAAAACGAAAGCACAATAATAAAAGGGCTAAACCCTATCTAAAAAGTGCAATCTTTCTTTCATGCAACGCCACCGAAGGCTGGCTCATTCATTCTTCTCAAAGTTTTCTGATGAAATGCGCCTCAGCAATAACGCGTGTTAATTTGCCCTTATAGCATTCCAGCACATTAACGACCTGAAATCGAGGCTGGCACCCGCACCTTTTATGGTGCATTACAAGGTTGGATTTTATTCGATTGCGTAAATTGTTCCTATTCTCTCCCAACCTTTTATTTAGGCAACGTTCACTTTGACCCATATATCTACGACCGCAAGTTAAAGGAAGCTTGTATACCACAATAATGGCACATTCTATAAATTTATTTGCGTGTTACGGCGCGTGCCCAATTGTTCATTGACATTCTATCAAGAAGTTCATATGTCAACCTTCAAATCTGTTCTACTTTCCACAACGCTAGCAATACCATATCTACACCATTTCTCAGCCAACTTTTTTCAAGCCATTTGACATATTGTGGAAGTATAGAATAAACCACTTTTTTTTCTGCTTGGGTCTCGCTGCATACGGCAGCCGTGCTTTAAATAAACAAACGACTGTGTGCGTAACATTCGCCATTTGAAACTCCGACTAAATGCCTGTGGCAAGCATAGGTGTAAAATAGGCCCTGCGACAAAAATCAAGCATTTTGTTTTCATCACTTTTCGTTAAAGTGTGGAAAAAACCAATATCGTTGCGCGATTGACAACGTTAAAAACAAAGCTGTTGTAATTTCGTTTTTACAGAAAAACCGCACTGTATTCGAACTAGAACAACACACAGCGTCAATTTTTCTCATCGGAACTGACGCTTCACTACTCATTTGGATCCGATCTCTCGTAGCTCTACAAAACGCTGGTCTAAGAGAACACGGTCACTCCAAATACACTTATGGCACCGTTTTTTCGTGTTGAGAACGTAGCCAGTACAAGCTCGTGTTTGCTGAGGGAGCACAAGCCAAGCTCTGATTGTCGCCGCGATATATATATATATATATATATATATATATATATATATATATATATATATATATATATATATATATATATATATATATATATATATATATATATATATATATATATATATATATATATATATATATATATAGATGTGTGTGTGTGTGTGTGTGTGTGTGTATACTCGGGAATGAAAGTGGCTCCGTTATAGCGGGGATTACGAAAGCGAATGAAAGCTAAGACTAAGCAATAAAAACATCATGACGCGCATGGAACAGACAATGTGCGCCACTATGTTCTTTATTAAGAAGCTATGCTTACCGAATTTGTTGAAGCTGACTTCGTTAAAACATCGTAGGTCCTCCGCTCTCTTCTTCTTCCTCGTCTAGTAACGTGCAGTTAGTAGACGAGGAAACCACCGAAAACCATAAAGAGCTTAAGGAGCTCTGAATGAGACACACGCGCCTTTCATCGCCACCCATGGCGCCTACTAACTTACCCTGTGAACAGCTACATCGGGTAGAATGCTCCACTGCCAAAATACTAGAAGACTCATGAGTGTAATCTTAGAAAAAAATTAAGTTGGCTAGAAAGCAAAAAATACACAAATAAAAGTCTCAAACACGCCAGAAGAAAAAAATGAGCCTGTAAGTACAGCCGGTCTTGCACCCGGAAGGAATTCAGGTTTGTAGTACAGTTTAGCAAGGCTTTCAAAAGCTTATGCTCCGACCTTTGCAGTGTACGCCACCGTACTAGCTGCATTCAGGTCTGCGAGCAGCCTTTTCAGTCAAGTCTCCCCCACCCCTCCACTCACTCGAGTTCTGCAATTTTGACGAGCACACGCTGAGGTTAAGAGTGGCACAATTGAGAACTTGGAGCCGTAAACCTCCAGCGGGCAAGTTTCCCCCATGTATAAATTTAGCGCTGACAGAAACACTGAACGCCCCCAACTCCCCCCCCCCCCCACTTGTCGTTTCAAGCAGCCCCTACTAGGCCGTCTACATTGAGAGAAATTCATACGACGTTATAGTTTTGGTTCGATAAGCTTTCAATAATTACAGACCCAATGCTTCTGGAACAAATCGCATGACATGGTATATAGCTACGACTTTTGTCGGATGTGCGAACATAATGAATCATTCAGTGAAGCACATGGAAAATTTATCGGACATTTTTCCTAGCTATTCACTTTTTCTGACGTTGTTCAAGTGGTTTAAAGCAAATATTTGAGTGGGCATTGCGTATCTCTTTGCTGTAGGGCTCCGTTTTGAAGTACTCGGAATGCACAAAGTTCGAGAACAGGCAAACGATGAGCCACTCATCCCGACCGACTTCCGAGGCCTATCCCCACAACGTGCGCAAAAGAGATAGCCCAGTTTGCGTACTCTCAGAGAATATGAATCCTGGAATGGCCCACATCACTAGAACCTACTGTGGAATAACACTGAATCGACCATATATAGGAAAAAGACATTTACTCTGACGTGAAATTTTTCACTTATGCAATGGCCCTTGAGATTCTGACACCCCGCATGATTCTTTATCAAACACCACTCATATGGGGTATCTGTCTTCAAACCACGTATGGAGCTAATTTTTTAAACTCGTTTTCATGATGTTTTCTTTTCTAACAATAGCACTGGAACTCAGAAGGCACACAGCTGGATTCCCCAAATTAGGGTGTTGCTTTTTACAGTATTCGTGTGACTTTTCGGGCATTGTCATATTTAAAAAACTGGTGGTCTTTCTAACCCGATGGTTCACATTTAAAGCAACAAGCACATTTATGTCTTGTATATGTCAGTGTACACCAGATTACACAACACACACGACATAAGCGCTTGTGTTATGTCTTTGCGTTCATGTTCACGGTTTACACTAGTGCGCGCTGCCATATGCCGTTGTGATTTACCGGCAAGCCAGCAAGTACGTTTTGTGTCAGGTATGGGGGAAACGTAATAAGGATGACGCGCGTTCATATATGGACAAATACAACTTCTTAAGGCTTGAAGAAATCATTAAAGGTTGTGAATTTGTGCACTCTATCATGTAGCAGCGAATAGTAGCACCGAAGATTCAAAAGAAAGCCATGCTTGGTCAGCCCAGCAACCTTGGTACAGCCGTCAGCACGCTTATCTCGAACGCTCCACGGCGTCACCTCGACCCGCTTCGACAGTCACAATAGGGGTGGTACAGCTAACGACAGGTGGGTTGCACTTCGATTGTAGTAATAAACTTCTGTCTCACTTCTGACTTTCAGGGGGAACAAATGCGCTAAGTTAGGAGACTTGTTTTCCCCACGTTTCGCTTGTGGCTACGTCCTCAAGCACACAAATGAAATTCGTGTCTCTACATGTATTTCGGCAAGGAGTCATCGCACCTGTGAACTACACTACCACACTTCCGATTTACTTATTTATTACGCAAATTATACAAATGACATTCCATTTTTTTCATTTCTTTTGAGCAGCATCTGCGGTTTCCAATTTGAAAGGTGCTTGAGTTGTCACTCGTAATGGTTCATTGCCGAGAGAAGCATACAGCGAGAAATTTCCCAGGCCAGCGTGACAACGTAGCGTCAAGCGAAACGTGTCAAAAACGATTCTGCCAATTGAGCATACTCGGCCTGTCGGACAGGCGGAAATGAAACGGAAATGTACTACTGACATCCACTCGTGCTTCATCGATCGTTATCTACAGAAAATATGCCCCGCCACGGTGTTCTAGTGGCTTAGGTACTTGGCTGCTGACCCGCAGGTCGGGGGATTCAATCCCGGCTGCGGCGGCTGCATTTTCGATGGAGGCGAAAATGCTGTAGGCCCGTGTGCTCAGATTTGGGTGCACGTTAAAGAACCCTAGGTGGTCAAAATTTCTGGAGCCCTCCATTACGGCGTCTTTTATAATCATGTGGAGGTTTTAGGACTTTAAACCCCACATATCAATCAATCAATCAATCAATCAAAACAGCACCGCCAAGCCCAATGCTTGGCGGTGCTGGCTTCGATGGAAGCTGCCCGGAGCCACGCGGCGGATCATTTGAATCAAGCGTGCTGACGGCGGTACGCATGCTTATGCACTCGCTTTAGTGTAATTGAGGCGAAAGTCCCGAGTGGTTATGACAGCGTTCCCATACACGAAACTCGCATGAGACTTCGCAGGACTTTGCGATATATTTCAAGACTTCGCAATGCTTTTCAATACTTTTGGAGGCGTAGCGTTTTTTTTTTTTTTGCGGAACTTGGGGTTACTTAAAACTACGCAGTACCTTATGACTCTGGCACGCCGTTTCGAAGACTTTGTGAAGCTTTGCGAGGCTTTGTAATATTTAATGAGACTCTGCATGACTTTGCGAGAATTCAATGTTTAGATGGGAGGACGACGATGAAGTGTCTATTTCATAGAACGCTTGTACCCTTGTCTCAAATTTTCTATTTACCACGAATTCTGGGAGCTGCCGCTCCCTCCTTGCGAGAATGAATGAAGAAGCCTCTCAGGATTTTTGAGGTGGACAATCGCTACGTCTGGTAGCGGCTAGAAAACGTGGGACCACCTCAAGTGGCACAGACAGCGAGGCAACGGTTTCGAGTCATCGGATGACGACTACACAGTCGTCATGAGCCGCAATGCAAAAATAAGGCTGCTACGAACATCGTCGACGATGAGTATATCTACCGTGCAGGCTACCACGCAGCGTTGGCCGCACACTATACTCTTCATGGCTGTGGACCCTTCAGCCAACCTACGGTGGCTTAACAGGCAAGTCCTCTCTGCATACCTTGAATCACTCGCTCTAAATGAGATTAAAGACGTCAGGATTAACTCAATGAAGAATGTTCTGGCAGTTGATGCTCTACACCGTAGTGTGCTGCAAAGCCTACAGAACATCTCGGAAATCGACAGAGTCACAGTTAAATCAGTGATCCCCACTGACTGTAAGGGCAGTGTTGGCGTGATTTATGACGCGGACATTTCCATTCCCGCTGACGATTTCGCAATCTTGATAAAGCCAACTACAGACGACATCCTCATCAAGTACATCGCAAGGCTTGGTCAGTCATGATGTCTGAAGATTGCTTTTGAGGGAGACAGTCTTTCCCCACACGTCAAAGTTGGCCACGTTCGCCACCAGGTCAACCCATACATATCGAAGCCCCTACAATGCTTCAGATGTTTCAAGACGGGACATGTCAAAGGAGTATGTACCAGCAATGTCGTGTGCCCGCGGTGTGCCGAACCTCATTCAGAAGACACCTGCCACGCAACTGCGTTCAAATGCTCCAATTGCCACGACGCTCATAAAGCGTCGTCTAAAGAATGTTCACAAGTGAGAAATGAACGCGCGTTGCTGAAACGCATGGTGCGCGACAATTCAACGCACAGGGAAGCCGCTGCTACTGTCAGGCGACGTCGGCGTCACCACAGAAGATCATCACGCAACGTGACATCTGCCGATAGAGACACGTCATCTCAAGCAAGAAGAACTGGCCCCCAATCGTCAAGCTATGCGAAGACGGATACACCGAAAACAAAATCAGGGTCAAGACTCCTACCTCGTGAGGAGTGGCCATCACTTCCACGAACACAGCCTGTTTCAGAGGTGCATCGAATCCCGCCAACCTCGATGCCATCAAGAACCACTGATGAAAAGACAACTGAGTATCGCCAGGTCATCAACATGTTGCAGACCTTTATGAGCGCAATTCGCATGCTCCTAAGCAACATGAACACCCCATCAGCGCAGAGCGCACTCCAAGTGCTGGACACTTTGAGTCCGGTGCTTGCAGCTCTGAGGTAAAACGATGGCCCACAACATGTTATCCTTTCGAGAGGAGGTCAAGAACGCATCTGTTCTTCAGTGGAATGCCAGAGGACTTAGGGGGCGTATGTTCGAGTTCCGGCAATATGTATTCACGAACTAGTTCTCCATAACTGTGATTTGTGAACCGAACCTGTCCGCTCAGATGAGACTGTCTGGATATGAGTGCTTTATGTCTTCTACCCACGGAGAGCGCAGTAAGGTCGGTGTGTTCATACGGCACGACTTAACTTATGTTCATCACCCTGTATCCCCTGACGAAGAAACCCAGTACGTTTGCCTAACAGTAAAAAACAAGAAGACCACGTTCACCAGCATCGGAGCCTACTTACATCCATCAAGTCGTCTAGACCCTGAGCGCTTGCGCGGAATTTTGAATTCAACTCTCCAGCCATGGGTGATACCTGGCGACTTCAATGCCCACCACTACTTATGGGGAAGCTCCAGGGTCAACACTAGAAGTATACAATTAGTGTCTTTCGCTTCTGAATGTGAACTTATCCTCGTGAATGACGGCAGCCCTACTTATCTGCGCAAATCGGCCTATAGCAGTTGCCTGGACCTCACTTTCGTCTCACGCTTGTTCGCCAGCAGAGTGTACTGGTTTTCGGATTCGGAAACAAGGGGTAGTGACCACATCCCAACATACCTGAAGATTGACGGCTTTCGAAGTCTCAAGTCCTCCAGAGCCGTCGAGTGCACCGATTGGCAAAAATACAAGTTAATCATGGAAGACAATGTTGGCGCCTCACCTTTCAACCTAGAGGACGCAATAAAGAGTGCCCTACAGTCAACGACGCGTTCGCTTCCAGTGAGCTCATCTCACACTGAAAGGGACATTCATCTCGAGAAAATTCGAGTGATTCGTCGTTGTGCAGAATGACGTATAGACGCACGAGGTCACTTGATGATCTGAGAGTGGCCAGGCGCACACAAAAGAAAATACAGCGTCACATGGACAAGTTGGACAAGCAATGATGGGTATCTTTGTGCGAGTCTTTGGATCCCAGAAAGCCTCTGTCACTAATCTGGAGAACTGTCCGGAGTCTTCATACAACCATTACTCAGCGCTACCCATTAAAATCTCTGGCACTTCACTTACGCTGCGAAGAGATTGATGTCGCAGATTCTTTCTGTCGAAGGATTGCCAGCGGCTCAAATTCAACTGGGACGAAGACGCCCGACTTTTCTGTATCCTCACGTGATCCCCGAATGGAGATTTTGTTTTCAATGGACGAACTAAAGGCTGCGCTTGCTTTGTGTAGATGTTCTTCAGCGCCAGGACCTGACGGCATCACTTACCGCGCTCTTTGTCACCTAGGAGATCAAGCTCGGAAGGCACTATTGCAGCTGTACAACGACTCCTGGCAAACTGGCATGGTTCCACAGGAATTGAAGTCAAGTCACCTGTTTCCACTTCTCAAAGCCGGCAAGTCACCCTTGGACATTTCCTCTCACCGCCCAATTGCCCTCGCTAGCCGTGTGGGAAAAGTTATGGAAAGAATTATTTTAACGCGTCTGGAATGGTACTTAGAGTTCTACGAAATATATTCAGATGCCATGTCCGGGTTCAGACGAGGCCGCTCGTCAATAGACAATGTAGTCGAGATGGTGACATATGTAGAACACCAGAAGGCCTGCAAATGGTTATCTGCTGCTCTGTTTCTTGACGTTAAAGGGGCATACGACAATGTCACCCACGAAGCCATTCTCAGCGCACTAGAAGGAGTGGGACTCGGTGGCAGGATATATACGTGGGTTCAGAGCTACCTACAAAATAGATCACTTCACGTGCAGACAGAGAATGACCCGACACGCGAGTATTACTGCAGCCGAGGAGTCCCGCAAGGCGGAGTGCTAAGCCTGACGCTGTTCAACATAACACTCATTGAACTAGTTGGCAAGCAACCAAGCAGTGTACGACTTTCAATTTATGCTGATGGCATCTGTGTGTGGACATCAGGTGTGACTCGACTTCAACTTCGCGCTCGACTTCAGAAGGGAGCATCAGCGACATCGTACCACTTACGCAAACAAGGGCTCGAAATCGCAAGTGAGAAGTGTGCAGTCGTGGCTTTCACCAGAAAACCAATGTCCGCTTTCGGCACATCAATTAACGGGCAGTTGGTGTCATTCAGCCGGAGTCACAGGTTCTTGGGAGTCGTAAACGACTGGAACCTGTCTTGGACACCCCACGTAAACTACGTGAAAAAGCGGCTGACTGCCATTTGTCACTTATTCAGGTTTCTTGCTGGGAAAAGTTGGGGAATGTCTGTCGAGTCTATGTTACAGCAGTACAAGGAACTATTTACTAGATTCCTGCGGTATAGCCTACCTGTTATATCCAACACGTGCAAAACGAACCTGCGCACAATCCAAAATATTCAAGCCCAAGCGCTTAGGATATGCCCTGGTTTACCCCGCTGCGCATAGATTGCTGAAACAATTGGCAATGCACAGGACTACTCGATCATGGCGCACATCACCATTGAAACGATGCGTACGTACCTCAGGCAACATGCTAGGAATCCTTCCCACCACTTCGCAGCCCTCACTACTGAGAGGCCCCGCACGAAATTTAGTGCAATTGTCTGTGCTCATCGTGCGTCGTTTACGTCAGGTTTTACGCCTGCTGAGAAACTGGTGTATCCTCCGTGGTGCCTGACACTTCCACAAGTACGTGTTCCAATTCCAGAAATACATAAAAATCAAATTCACCTTCATCAGCCCTAAAACAAGGAGCTTGAGCCTTCTGCACGAAATGTACAACAACCACGTGCACATATACACCGATGGTTCAACCACAGCATCTGGTTCTGGTGGTGCGGTGGTGATTCCAGCTAGAGGAATCACTCTGCGAATCAAACTGCCACATGTCACTACGTCTACGGCGGCAGAACTTGCGGCTTTGCGTGGCGCCCAAGAGTACATCAAATCCCAAAGACCCAGTAAATGGGCTGTGTTTTCCGACTCAAAACCAGCCCTACAGAGCATGCAGTCAGTCCTTCGATGAGGTTGCCATGGACAATTAACTTACTAAGTTGTCAAGCTTGTTCACAACGTCACAGAAACAGGCCACGAGGTCAAGTTTCAGTGGCTTCCTGGCCATTGTGGGATCAGAGGCAATGATTCTGCAGACAACGCGGCTAGCACACCACACCAAGAACAGCAGACCCTTCCGATTCCTTTGTCAAGTACTGACGCTGCACAGCAACTTCGTCACCTGGCACGTAGTCTGAGTCTGCAGGAGTGGAACACCCCAAGCATATAACATACGAGACTATACCGAATAAACCCTCGACTGGAACTTCGACCTCCATCCGGACTTCGTCGAGTTGAAGCTTCACTTCTTTGTCGCCTTTGGTTGGGGGTTGCCTTCACAAAAGCATATAGAACCCTCAACGAATTGACCGACAATGCGGAATGCGACGTCTGCTGCACCAAAGAAGGCATCGACCATCTGATATGCCATTGCCCTCCATTTGCCTCTGAAAGACAGAAGCTTTGGGACGCATTGCGACAATTTGACGATCGGCCACTCTCTGTGTAGATGCTACTGCAACACCGTCATCGCTTTTCGTCGGCTCAAAAGGCAGTCAAAGCTGTCATGCTTTTTGAGGACTACAGGCCTAAGTGACCACCTTTAACTTTTGTGTAGTGCCACCGCTGCATACGCGCCAGCCGATTGACTGACAATCCTTCTTTTTTGTTTTTGTCTCTCTCGTTCTCTTCTCTTTCCTCTCTCTCTCATCTTTATGCCCCCTTCCCATTCCCCCAGCGTAGTGTAGCATACCAGGAATGTGCCTGGTTAACCTCCCTGCCTTCCCTTTTATTGTTTATTCCTCCCCCCAATGTTTAGATAAGGTAGAGAAAACTTTAGTGCAAGACAAATAACGAAATCGACTGAGAACTCTGCTACCGAGATTATTTACTTCTATGAAAGCCTGGTATCTGATTGTGTTAGTGCAGCACGCATTACCAATTATGCAGCAGGCTTTCAACTGCAAATGTTGCAGACGTTGTAACAAGCTGCTAATCTTTATCTAAGTACCCTACGAGCTTTGACTTGCCATCCGTGCGTTCATCTCACGTGGTGTGATCCCAATAATGATCATTTGGTCAATGTTTATTTATTTATTTATTTTATTTTTATATACTGCCAGTCCCAACGGTGACTATTGCAGGAGGCCATACAAGATACACAGGAAATACATATACAACCAAATACACAATAGATACACTTGCACTTACAAGCGAGAATGCACGACAGCAGATATTCTATAATGATACATGAAGAGCATGAAAACACAATCTATATCAGGCAGATGTACACAAAATATTATATTACGTAATGCACTGGTAACGCTGACATATTCAAGAAGCACCAAGAACAGTACAAGCGAGAAAAAAGCATAGAAAGAAAAAACATCATTTCAGCTAAGTGTGTCACGAATGTGATTTTCAAGCAAAGTTTAAAAAGCATTCAAAACTTTAGTATTAGTCAGACAAGCGGGCAATCTATTCCATTCTCTAATTGACTCTGGGAAGACGGAGTACTTGAAGCAGTTGGTGCTGAAACGGTATTTTTGTAATGTTAGCGGATGTTTATGGCGTAGTAATGATGACGTGCATTCATATATGGACAAATACAACTTCTTAAGACTTAAAGAAATCATTAAGGGCTGTGAATTTGTGTGCTCCGTCATGTCGCAAAGAATAGTATCACCGAAGATTCAAAAGAAAGCCATGTTTGGTCAGCCCAGGCAACCGCGAAATTCACGCGCGAACAGAGCTAGGAATGTTGAAAACCGGGTTAATGTTTACGAAGAAGAACTAAAATAGCATAACTTAAAAAATAGCAAGTGATCGCAATAAATAGCCTAAAATTACTGGAAACGCTTCGGGAACACCCGGTTGACACTCGTGCCGTACAGAAGATGGTGTCACTGCATCGCAAAGCAAGCGATATCTCCTCCCACCGGCATAAGTGCCAGCATAAACGGGCTGCAGAATTTAGACGCCTTCTTCCTCTTCTAATCACTACCACCACCTGTGGCTCTTTCATCGCCAACAAGGTGAAATTATGACGTGGCACCGCCACTTGTATACGTCATCACACGAGAGCAAGAGGCAGAGTACACGTTCACGATAGTCTAGTGCAGACCGGACACCATCCCTTGGTCTAGCGCGGGCCCATCGCGAAGGTACAAATATTGAACAATACCTGGTAAATTACAAAGTGTGCTTGGCGACAACCTATGGCCATTTCACTCGCCATGCTCTTTATTGTTGTTGTTGTGGCTTTTTTGCTTTTTTT
The DNA here is from genome assembly GCF_043290135.1 of Rhipicephalus microplus. Lineage (NCBI taxonomy): Eukaryota > Metazoa > Arthropoda > Arachnida > Ixodida > Ixodidae > Rhipicephalus > Rhipicephalus microplus. Next base: position 593,872 of record NW_027464623.1, read on the forward strand.
GCTAGGTTTTTCTCTTTTTGTTTTTTACACCCTCTCAGCAATGTCGTGCTTGTCAAAAGAGCATAAGGGGGAGAGGCCACAACTGTGGCGCTGCAACTGTTGCTACGCGCCAATGGGTCGTCAAGTGATTGCTGAGAGAGTGTGAAGGGGAGAGGGCACAGCTTGCTCTGTTTCATTGCACGGTCGGAGGCACAGACGGACGCGAGTTAGAGACAATCAAATTTTTCGCCTTCAAACCAGGGAAGCTGTAGAAACGTTACCATGGCTCCCATCCTGGTGACAGAGAGTAAACTTGTTAAGCGCAGAAAGCTCTCGCAGGGCAAAGAAAGGGTGGAGGGAATTCATTCCTGAACTGTGATGTAAAATAAGAAGATGGCTTCTACTGTCTGGCCGGGTTAGGTGATTACATGGAAACTATCTGAATTTCAGGAGCGCAGCTGAAGATACAAAGAGTCCTGCTGGGTTCTGCAGCTAGCGAAGAGAAGTTAATGTCTCATCCTTAAAACGTGGCGTCTTCTTTCATCACCGACGTCCTGGCACGAACACCGAATCTCTATATTCACTGCGAAAAGTGGCGGCTCAAAGTCCTAGTTCAGGAAAAAACGGGAAAATATGATATAAGGTGCAGGCTTCTTCTGGCTCGGCGGTTCCTATACTTAGGATGCGGAGAAAACAAAAAGGTCACCTGACACCTTTGGTGGATGCTAGGCGGCGCCAATAACGCGAAGAGATAAACATGCTTTAGAGTTGCCTAAATATTTCTATTTGATTATGTCAGGCTGGCGCTGAAGGCGACAGAAAAACAAAAAACACTTCGCAGCTATTACTTGATTTTGGAAGTACATGGTGCAACGTGCTAACTTTCGGTCTTTCTATCGTCTTCGTATTCTCGTTCCCACATGCGCTTGCGACATGTACACATTGCTTTTGATCGCTGAGAACAGTGTTGGATAGAGGTTGGCTTCACGTGAGTTTTTGCTTTTTTTTTCAGTGAAAGAGGCTTTACGCGCAGGTATTGTTCACCTCTGTTTTGTGCACTGTTACAATTTTCTTGATGTTTGTGTTGCTTTTTAGGAAGCCAGAACAGAACGGCCAATAACACAGGACCGTGCAAGTGAGCACATGAAGACTTCAACTCGTTATGTATTGTTTTCTACTATACCTTTTGTAAACAATATATACGTCCACAACACAAGCTCGCTCTCGTGCCTTGCGTATGACGTGGGAAACACGTGCTTGAAGCTTGTCAATCCTATAGTACTTCAAGGCAATACCCAATAGACGATGCAAGGTAGTGATTGCGAGGGAGTGATTGCAAGTGAGCGAAAAAAAAGCTTGGCTCAGACTTCCGTAGTTTTAATCACTGAGCTAGAGTACTACAAGCGGACTTGTGCACTTAGAAGCCGTAACTTAAAAGACCGCTTGCTGGACAAACATCTTGATTTCGATGAACGATTTCGTTTTGTGGCCAGCACTGGATACACTGAAGGTATCCCTGATATGGCAGACTTGGCGTAAAAACTGAACAGCTTGTAACTGCCTAAAGTGTTGTAGAAGATGACGAGTTTTTTCAATGCGCCACATGATGTCAGATACGGCGCGACAAAAAAGCGGTCGCCGGCGACGAGCGGTGTTTACAGCTGGCCACTTCAGGGCTCATTCCTAATGACAATTTTTACAGTTCAATTTTTTCTTACGAATGGGCCCATTAGGTTTTCTCCTTGTATGTTTTGTGAAAAATTGCAATTGCTAGATCACTGTGTCATGAACCCTTTTCAATAAACGCGCTTCGATATCGTATCGATATAATATAACGCTGAACGTGAACCAACGTCATCTATTTCAAGCCAATTTCTAGTTTTTTTTCGTTTACTTATTTTCAAATGAAGTCGAAGAAAGTGATAGAACGTCAATGCTTGCAAAAAAAAAAAACAAGACTATAATTCACGATGGCTCAGTCCACTAAAAAACCACGGCATATCCACAAACTGAATGATGATAAGTGGGCGAAGCAGTGGGGTTGTTCAGTGTTACCGTGAACCACCCCTGAAATGACATCTCACGCATGTAAATGAGTGCCAAGTGGTTTAGGGTCCATTTCAATGTTTCTTGGACACAACTGGTACGTTTCGTGTAGTCGTGAGTGTGTTTTGTTTTCATTTTTAATGCTTAGTAGCATTTAAGTTGGCAAAGACGAGATCTGGGCACATTCCCCTGGTACTTGTTCATTGCTTCTAGTCATACAAGATGCATCGTAGAGCACATCAAGACGTCATCTACTGCGAAAGCCAGTCATTGTCCAAGATAATCATCGCCATCACCTTCATCGCCATCAACATCGTCACCGCCATCGTATTTCTCGTGGCATATCGTGGGTACGTTGCATGTGCTGTGGCGTGATGACAGAAAGAGAATGATTGGTCCAGAAAGCGCTTGTTCTTCGTCGTTATGAGTGTCATTGTGATCGACATGACGTATAGTTTGTATCTTGCATGTGCCGGTACGGCAGAAAGATGATGTGCGGTCTCTGAAACACGCTTATTTTTCATAGTCATCGTCAGCGGTGGCTATGGCACCCAACGCAAACTCGAACGAACAACTCTACAAGATAAGAAGCTTTGCCCCTAAAAAAGTCACAGATAATCTTTTGTGTGATGGCACCTCCATACCTTTAAGACTTAAAAGAAATGCAAGAAAGAAGACAAAATATTTACGAAACCTTCCCGAAGCGGTGCAAGGTTCGAAATAACGACGATGCAAGGTTCCGAAGGTTATTATGGTTGCCACTACGTTGTTTCTGCGCCTTAGCTAGCTGATGCAGGTTGTTTTCAGGTTGCTCCTCAGTCTTTGCTGGGCTTTCATTAACTGACACTAGGTTGTTGCCACATTGATTGTCAGCACAGAACGGTTCTAGTTAAAGCACAGACAGCCGAACACACTACACGGACGCCTAAATGGCAGACAGATACTGACGCTGAAACCAAGCGTTTGCAAATCTCGTGGATCTTCGGGAACGTCGTTGTTGGGGTAGGCCTTATATCGCTTCCATGCATTCTCCCAGCCGCCGTTGCCTGTGCCGTTCCGTACTTTTATCTTGTTATTGTACTCGGAGTCTTCGGTTTGCCAACGTCACCTCGCAACCGTTTTGTTGAGCTAACGTTTTTTTTCCATTTTTAGGAGACCAGTACTGACAAGTAGGATGCACCAAACCTCTGTGGCAATAACCAAATTCTCGTGACGATAGTTTTTTTGTTTCACTGTAGAAGAAATCGTTTACTAAATAAAGAGTTTCCCGAATGAAAAATGAAAAAAACTTTTGTGCACTAAGATATAAATGCAAGTTAAGTAACTGCACGTGCAACACCTTATTCAATGCCTTTCACGACGGTGCACCTCGTAATACCGTCGCTTTCACGGCACGCTAAGCCTGAAAATTCATGTCTGTGGCTATACATCGGAAACAGGAAGTCAAAAAAAATTGATATGTCCAAAAATGTAATCGTGAGTCAATTCGTAGTAATACGCACACTAGGGACTTGCTTCGCAAAACAGCTTCCCCGCGCACGTAAACGTGACCTGGCATATTTTTTTTTTCGTGGTTACTTTTCTGTGGTTCAATGTGCCGTTCGTAGCTTATAGAGTACCGAGCCCGTTTTTCTGAATTCAACGAGCAGCCGTGATTTCGCGAATATTTGAATGACTCGTCTCTCATTAATCTCGTTCCCGAAAGCCGATTAATTTGAACGAGCTGCTATGTTTCAAGGTAAAAGTTTTGTGTCTAATTATCGAGCTCAGTCCTCGCGATTGAGGGTGGAGCCTTATTGCCACGATGCACGACGTTCGTGCAAAGTCCAGATGTTTCCTATCGTGTAGAGTGTTCAACTCGGATCTCCAAATGTGCTCACTCATCATGCCTCGAGAAATTCTGGCCTGTGAGGGGTGATTTATCATGGCATCTAAAGCAAGATAACAAAACCAAAAAAAAACTTGATAATGACTAGGCTATTTCGGAAATACAAAAAATTACAAAAATTTTGCAGGTATCCATCTTGTAAAGACTTGTAATTTAGCTACATGCAATGACTGTTCCAGAAAACTTACTGTAAACGTATCAATCAACCAAACAATCAATCGATATTTCTCAGCAATGCACTGCGAAAATCAGTCCCACGCTTTCTCATACATTCGCCGACTCACTGGTGAAAGCATTCATTTTATCAGTCTTAATCGGTAATATCGACCTCCGTATTCCAACGAAAAATAAGGCTTTCTGCGTCAAACATGCCTGATGAATACATCTAGGATTAGAGGCATTGGAAGGGCTCTGCACCTAATACAACTTCGCAGTGCCCCTAGGATCGAAATAACGGGGAATAAGCAGCAACGTCATGTGATGGCGCCATCATGAGACGTCATAGTGAAGTCACAACGACATTGAAAAAGTTGGGAACCTTTAGCAACAGGGTGTCGTCGTAACATGGTAGTTTCTGTGTCACTCTTTTTGACGCCGATGCTGATGGTCGCTTTTCATTTTTGCTGAGGTATCTACGGCATTCTGTTTTCAGCACCACTTTCCTTTCGAAAGATCGGGTGGATGAAGCTTTTCTTGGGTCAAGCTTGTCACCTTATTGAAATGTTAGCTCTATACAACCATCTTTTCAGGAATCGTTTATTTTACAGAAGGGATACTAGGATAGTAGAAAACTAGAAATAGTTTATCTAGAAGAGACGGTTAGGATCTTTTATGCTAATACTGTACGGAGGCTGTACTGTTTTTTTTTTAGGAGTGCAAGTGAACGTGCTTTCTTGCAACCTTCCCATTTTGTCAATAGCGTAAAAAACGGTATTTAAAGTGCCATCTCTCAACACGACAGTATTTGCGTACCAAGAAGCTATGGCGTTTCCATACACAAGCATAAACAAAACGGACGCAAACTAACATTAAGGCGAAGAAAAATTATGAGGCGTGTTCCTTCTCCACAAAATGTGTACAAACGTATTCCACTGCACAAACTTCTCGGCACTTTTCTTTCTTTTCACAAAACAGTAAACCCCCTCCCCGCCTCGTATTTTTTTTGTTTTTGTATGCTAAAATTGTTATATACACAAGAAGAATGCAAATGAGATCTCGCATGCAGAACAGCCTTGACGAAAAATTAGGCTTGTATGCATAAACACGTACGTGTCACCTCAAAGTTCTCACATCATGTAGGCATTCTGAAAAAAAATCGGAAAAATATAATTTCAGTTCGCGTGCTTGCGCATTAGATATTCATCACCATGACTTCTCAGCACCACTTTACGGAAAGAAGAAGTGCTTGGCCTTTGGAAATTTTGAGCGTACTGCTTCAATTAAAAATATGTTTATTCTTTAAATGTCAGAGCAGAGGGACGTTTTAAAGCTTCCATTTGATTGGAGACGTCATTCAGCTCTTTTTCGTAGACAAATTGACTGTGGCGTACGGGAGGGGGGAAAGCTTATACAACGGTTGATGTTAATTGAAGCGGGAGTTGAAGGTTATCAAGCATCTATACTATAGGCACTGCGTTGTGTCTGACATATAGAAAGGAAAAAAAACTTATTTCGTTCGTTCTTATTTTATAACTTGGCGAAGCCCCTTGTCACTGATTGTACATAACTTTCTTTGCGTTGTGGAAACGTAATTCAGTGCCAAAACTAAGGGTACTCTTCATATGAGTGCCTACCTTGATTCTTATAGTCTCAGTGAAACGGTACGCACTTTCATGCAGTCTAGAATCTGCGGTAGCCGTGTCATTTACCGTGAAGTCGTATTCCACAAATATTCAGGTATAGAAGCTTTCCGTGACACATTTTAAAGTTTTATCGACGCAGGGCCTGTCTAATAAGAATAGGTGTACCTTGCAAAAGCCACCCGGCGTAACCTAAATAATTCACGGGGTACCAATATTCATTCACTTAAGACGACTCTAAGACGTAGGCCACCTTGTTTTTAATCACGGTTGATGTACCCATCTATACACGTTCCCTTTCGAAAGCTCTATGCGCGTGAAGTTTTTTAGTGCTGCCTTTAAGGATCGGGAGCATTGCAAGCTGTTTGCATCTTTTCTGGTTTCGCACTGCCTAGATGATCCGCCCACTTTTGCGTAGCGACGGTGCCGTGTCATGGCGCCATCATTGTACGTAACTCCACGTCAACTCATGACGACATCATGGTGACGTCGCAAATTTTTGTTGTCTGTTTTGTCATAATGTAGTCATACGATCAGGTCGCCATCGTATCACGATTTTTTTGCCTCACACGCGTTTAGGCCATCAATGTTTACGAAGGGGATGTAATTCCGTCTTGTTGATGACGCTGCTGCTTCTGCGGCTGTTGTTATTGTTGTTGTGCTCATGCACCTCCAGCTGTTGTTGTTGTCGGGCTGTTGTTGTTGCGCATTTCGACTGTGAGTAACACAAAATAGGGATGATCAATTAGAAAATTACTGCAATTGCGCACTGAACGAATGAGCAGTGGGCATGCTTTTTTGAAGTAGATGATGATGGCTTGTTAGTAATAAAACCTAGCTCACCTTGTTATGGTGTGTTATACCTCTTGCCAATATGCCCTATGATTTGAGGACTTCGGTTATCCGCAGCACATCCATACACAGCACATACACTGAAGGTTCCACTGCCATAGAATAACTAAACACCTCATTTCACTTTTCTGGGCAGACTCTTGGAAACCATGTGAGAGCAAGGGAGTCTTGAAAAGACCTTGTACAGAGGGCCCTGAAATAAATATAACACTAGTAATTAAATTATCTCGCCACGCTTGCATAAAGCCCGTATACAAATTGTAGGCATTGCGAGTGATGTAATAAGAGGCAGGAAGACTATGAAACCAGAAATGTTTAAACAGATCCTTGCTCGACCTTCTACTAACAACAACCTGCACCACCATCCAGCACAGTTTTCTAGCAAAGCAGAGTACTTGAACTGCGGCCCCATTCCGATGATCAAAGGCGCTCATTGAGCTTCCTCCAGGATTCTTCAAAGGACACAAATTTAATTAATGTCTTTAGTTCATGATATTACTGGTCACTATTTGTACGGACTCAATCTGCCATGTGATGCCAATATATGAATTGGACTATACCATGCATACAGCGCTCATTCATGCGTTGTAAGCCATAAAGTATATATATATATATATATATATATATATATATATATATATATATATACTTATATATAGTGCCTCTGATTAGTTTTTTTAGTTTTTTGTGCTTAATTTGTTGTCTCTTTGTGTATATCTTGTACATTACTGTAATGATGTTGGGATAGCCGTTTCTAACGTAGCCTACTTTCTTACAATTTCCCAAATATAAAAAAATTTATTCGGGAAATCTTGCTAGTGTTCTCTTTCAATAGAGCACATACAAGTCACTTCACTGTGAACGTGGATATTTCTTTCTAAATTTAAGCGTCATTGCATAACGAAAATTATTCACTGAACGTTCCACCAGCAAGCGACGTCAGAAATATTTTGACGAAATAACCTATAAGGGCTATCTTCACAGAAATATTGGCGTCGGCATCGGCGTCGTTGGTTGTGGCTGAAAAATCAGAATTAAAGCAAACAAATAAATAGTTGAAATCTTCTTCGTCGGAGTGGGGGTAAAATCCGAATCGTTTGCGTGGCAAGTGGATGCTCCATCACACGGCTACGCATCTGCTTGTCAATACAATTAAAACAAGTTCCTCTGCTTGGAAATTCAGTGAAGGCTACACAGACTTTTTTTTCAAGCACAGGTCCTGTATACATGCTTAACCATACGCCCCGCCGCGGTGGTCTAGTGGCTAAGGTACTCGGCTGCTCACCCGCCGGTCGCGGGATCTAATGCGTTTCCGATGGAGGCAGAAATGTTGTAGGCCCGTGTGCTCAGATTTGGGTGCACGTTAAAGAACCCCAGGTAGTCAAAATTTCCGGAGCCCTCCACTATGGCGTCTCTCATAATCATATGGTGGTTTTGGAACTTTAAACCCCACAAATTAATGCTTAACAATACAACATGAAATATTACAGTCGTATTGCCACGCTATATTTGGCAAGCTGGCTGCGCCGAAAAAGAAGCGAGCCGCGTGGCTCGTGTCGCACGATCCACGAGGAATTGGAGAACGGCTTAGCTGCTGGCCTGGCTGCAGCGGCGACTGCGCCTACGCCTGCGTCCCTAATGGACGCTGTGACCTCGGCATGGGCTCATCGCTGGCGATTGTTATAGCGCGAGAAATGAACGACGACAGAGACAAAAATTATACGAAGGACACGAGCGCTATACACAGATAAAATAAGGACACGAAGGACACGAGCGCTGTATGTGCTCTGTATGTGCGCTGTATGTGATTTGTGTCGTCGTTCTGTTTGCGCACTATAACTATCGTCATGTCATCCCAACTTAAGCCCAAGCTGCCTCACTTATCACTGCCGTCTCACCTCTTTTTCCTCGACACGGTAATAATGCGTGGTTCAAGCGCCTATTGCCATCGAGCGTTTAAAACGTGTGATTATCATTAAGGCTTGGTGATTTGAAGCAGGTAACCTACTACAAAAAGTACACACGCTACTGCGCCTGTTCCCTCAAGGCCACGTATTGGGTGCACAGCAGGTTCGAAACGGTTTTGTGCACTTACTGTTTGAGGTACGCACTAGGAAGATAATGTCGCTATCGCGTTTCTAAAGTCGCTATCGCGTTTCGAAGTCCGAAAGGCGAAGCTTTCGCATCTCTTATATTTTTCATCATAATGCACGCAACATACTCGTTTCACTTCACCATTAAGAAAGAAATTGCAATAAATACTACATTTCATAAGCGCATGTCCTAAGGCACTAGTGAAGATTGCGATCTGTGCATACAGTCCGTGCATAATAAATGTGTCATGGTAAGACGCGGTCAGGCACCCCTCCACCAGTTATGTTGATATTCTTGGCAGAGTCCCTTTCGCGAAAATAAAGCTTGGCTAGCTAATGAGGCAAGTGACTGGAGTTGCAAGCACGTGGACAAGTACAAACACACCGCCAGGCTGATGCCTGCTCCCCTAAATAACCCCAGGATATAACAAAACAAAATAACAGTAGCAAAGATACTTGAAGGATGTTAAGCAATCTGTGTCTCTCCTGCATGATAACGGGCCAGGATTGAGTTACCTTACTAATTTATGGAAAGGAACCACCGGTTTCTTCCGGTTTTGCGGGTAACGGTTCCGCGTGGCGATAAGCTAACTAGATGAGAAAAACTGTGTTCACGTTGTTGTTTTTTTCTTCCTAAAGGATGAAATTCTTCGTGTGTCCAAGAAGCATAGAAGACAATGGACTGTACTTGATGGGGTTTCAGCAATATTCGTGATTGTCCCAGGACCGCTACAAATAAACGACTCCGTGTTCCGGGTAACCTTGTTTACTGTGAAAGCTTGAACAGCCATGCAAGAAGAGTTCTAGAAGCAACTCTGTTGTTGTCTTTACCCCGTTTGAATAACTTCAGAAGAAAATTTTGTGTTTCCATTGAGTTATTGCTAGGTGTGTTGACTCATTATACTAGGGTGAGAGGCAGCTTGGCAACAAAAGAGACAGGGTTCCTTACGTTCCACCTTCAACGACGGTGGCTACGCTTGTGCTCGCAACTAGTTCATGTGGGAGCAAGAAATGATACATCTATGCCTATTCCGGATACTAAAATGTGGGCTATCCGGTACAACACTTACGCAAACAAGTTTGCTGACAACCTAGGACTTCCTATTAGAGCCGAAATCTGCCGAAGTTTACTACCGACGCTGCTCTCTGGATGACACAGTGAGCTCACAGCAGACTCAAACAAACAGACGGCTCAAGCCTCTAACAAATTCTTGATATAGAATGCTGCTCTAAACAGTAATACTCTTAGGGAGAACCTGACAGGCCCTGTGGTGGCGCTCTATTCTAATGCGTCAAAAGAACTAAGAAATTATGCGAGTTTAAAGAAGCATGTGTGAGTCCTCTCAGTGACTCCAGACTTACCGCGTACATATCTTTCTATAAAGCAACACGTCGACTCTCATTTGAGTTGCATGACACTCTTAAAAGGGTGTAATGACCTCCAAAGAGAGTCCACATGCTTCTTTTACGAACGCCATATACGTGGCAAGCCTGAACTCCCAAAAAAGAGCCAAATGACTCTTTTGAATGCAAAACATTTTTAGCATAGTGCTAGCACTTAGAGCATTTGTATCTATCTATCTATCTATCTATCTATCTATCTATCTATCTATCTATCTATCTATCTATCTATCTATCTATCTATCTATCTATCTATCTATCTATCTATCTATCTATCTATCTATCTATCTATCTGTCTGTCTGTCTGTCTGTCTGTCTGTCTGTCTGTCTGTCTGTCTGTCTGTCTGTCTGTCTGTCTGTCTGTCTGTCTGTCTGTCTGTCTGTCTGTCTGTCTGTCTATCTATCTATCTATCTATCTATCTATCTATCTATCTATCTATCTATCTATCTATCTAGTCACATTTGTCAGGGTGCTCTCGTGATCACCCACTTAACTTGGCGGCGAATCAAAATTAGTATGAAAGGGCCAAAGTGCTTGGCGAATACCACTGTGAGGTCGTGTCGTGAATAAAATGAATATGCCACTTCGTACGTCGTCAAACACTTTCATCCAGCCACGTCTGGCACCCACGCGGACACCGCAGGCCTCGGTACGTGGGACGCGCCACAGGTGTAAAAAATTTATGTCTATTAAATATTGGTGAGAACGCATTGATAATTTAGAGCGAGATCGTTAACAAAAAGCTGACATCACCAGTGTTGACCCAAACATTCAAAGAATAAATTTGAGGGTCTCATCAGGAATTTACCCACAGCTTTTGGTGTGCCATTCAACTTTTTTTACTTGAGAGCCACCCCATCTCTCGAAACTCATTTGGTATAACACAGTGCATTCGTGATTCTGGTTAAACCACTATTGTGGTGCAAGTGATGGTTATCTAATTTTAGAAACATTACATAAGTAATCCTATGATACAGGCGTCACGTCGGGTTAACGCCAGTTGTGTATACTTAAGTGTCATCCACTGAAGTTGGTCTACGAAGGTCCAGCCAAGGCTACCATGCTCGCAAGACCAGGCACTACATAACAGCTTACCGTTTTCGGCGTTGGTAATAGCCATGTTGCTGTCGGCATTGTTACGTAACTATAAACTAGTTGTATAACATGTATGCGACTTTTCAACATATGTCTGTGCGTACAACCTTTTCCAGTATGTTGAGCGTCATTTCATTAGGTTCGCTCAATAAAAAGTTACACTATACACCGTCGCCTTCCCTCCACATGCTTTGCTTAACATGCATTTACGTAGCAGTTGGGATATGCCGAATGTTCTTTTCAAAGGTGGGGAAGGAATGGGGGTTAACCCCCTCTTCCCTCCACCTCACCCGAAGTGAACTGCCGGACTTGCAATATAGTTATTACATTCGAGTGTTGAGCACAACGTTGAACAGTTTAACTTTTGTTTCAAACACTTGTGAGAGGTATGAAAGAGATGTTATATAGGAATTTGTGAATGTATGTTCAATAGAGTACACATGATTACTATTAATACATTTTTTAGACGAAAGCATTAGCTTCCACAGAAAGCAGGAAAGGCAACCGTCGGCGTGAATACCAGTCCGGCGTAAAATCGGTAGGTGACGTCACGATTTGACGTCATCATGAATGCACAGGTCCTTTAAAGTTGAAGGCACAAAGAAGTCATCACATATGAGTGTCGCTTGTTGAAAGGGGAGCCGTCACTGAAGGCACTGAGCAACCTTGTGAATGGCGAAAAGCCCTCGGAGAGAAGAGGGTGGGAACAAGGGACAGAGAAAACGGCTTTCGGCTTCAAGATATACTAAGGAAAAGGGCATAGGATCCTCTGATGCTTTTGAACAAGCGTAAGGCGCTGCCAAGAATAATTTAGAAGGAACCGTTTACTGTTTTTCTTTAGTTTGTTGTCAAGTACTTTAAAGAGTGCCCATCTTTTCTAGCAACACACACTCGGAAACTATTTCTGTGCAGTTGGGTTACTACTCCGATAGAAGCGAGCTGTCAGTCTCCTAGCTACAGTTTCGCTGTCACCGCCTTTCAATCTTTGCTCTTTGTCCGGGACTGTGATGTTCCCAGCTTCCGCTCACTTGTAGTGGAAAAGACTTTTGTATTTATGGTTGGGTGTGTAGTTCTCGGAGTTGTCTACGTGCAAGGACAAATGCCTTGGCGTTTCTGCGGAAGGAACTTTGGTCTACGTACTAGATGGCTAAAGAATAGCATGATATAGACGACACACATCTATCTATCTTTCTATCTATCTATCTATCTATCTATCTATCTATCTATCTATCTATCTATCTATCTATCTATCTATCTATCTATCTAACTTTCTCTCTCTCTCTCTCTCTATACATATATATATATATATATATATATATATATATATATATATATATATTTACATGTCTGCACAAAAGCTTATTAGCACACCATTTGCCTTTAAAGTTAAAAGACTTCGCCTTTGATGTTCAATGATCAATATGACGAACGTGCAAGTTTTCTTATTTATAAAAATGGGTGTTCAATAAAAGTTTAGGCCCTGATACTTTGTAATATACAGATTGAATATCATGGGAATGATAAAGCGATTCATAGCGAGCTCTTTTCAGTTACTCGCGTAAAAGTAATTTACTGCCGAATTGTGATACTCTAGCTCCTCCTCCGCTTCGACATAAAGTTCCTGTGTAAACACGACCACAAGCTGTCATAGAAAATGATAAAAAGTCTGAATGTTTTGAAATAAATTGATATATATATATATATATATATATATATATATATATATATATATATATATATATATATATATATTGCCACGTTCCTTTCTCAAGTTTTCTCATAACCCCGTTACGCTGTACGTGATTCTTAGCTCTAACCACGTCTACAGTGTTCGAGAACCTTCAGGGCTGCCGTAGATCATTTTGTTGATATTACGCTCACGTCGTGAGGATTTCAGACTACTCTGGAATTTACGTCGCCGCTAGCGATAACGCTAGAATGGTTGATGGCGAGTGTACGAATGCCGACACGCTTCGCCGCTTGTCAGTTGATTAACGGCTGATGCATCTACTCGCTGCTATCAGTGCCAGTGTCTTGGTGTAAGCTGACTTTCCTTTTACATGGCACAAGTTCAGCCCGAAGAAACAGTTTATTATTCCAGCTGCAGTCTGCTCCCTTCGCCCACGTCACAACCACATGACATCTGGTGGAGGTGTTTCCCGTTAATGTACCGAACGCCCCCCTTCAGTCGAGAGCCGAGCCCCAACCATGAAGCACACACCCCCGCCAACCTCGACCTGCGGTAAAGCCACTGACAACAGGGGCTACCTCCAGAGTAAGGGACTCTACTCTATAATACTCGCAAACCGAAGACCACCACCACTACTGCGACCACTATGACAGCCCCTGTGCCAACGCCCACCATGGTCGTAACAAAGCAGCCAAAAGAGCCACGGATAATCCACGGATCCTCATTTGAAAAACCAGATACCTGGCTGAAAACGTACGAACGAGTGGCTGGCTTGAACCAGTGGGACGCTCGAGAAAATGTGAGCCGCGTCTACTTTTATCTGAAAGACGCGCCGAGGACCTGGTATGAGAATCGGGAGTCTGCACTGCGATCCTGGGATCTTTTTCGCGGCGCATTTCTGGAAACTTTCATGACAGTCGCACGAGAAGAAAGAGCCGCTGCTTAGCTTGAGACTCGGATGCAGCTACCAAACTAAAATGTCACCATCTTCACTGAAGAGATGGCGAAACTGTTTCGGCACGCGGATCCTACCATGGCTGAAGACAAAAAGAGAAGTTCTTCAAAAGAACTTCTCGCCGCGTCGAGCCAAGTAACTTCTTGTGGTGCCTTCAGCTGTGCGACCAGAACTCCTCCAGGCCCAACACGATGATCCAACGGCAGGACGCCTTGATGTTGTTCGCATGCTCGCGTTGATACAAGAAAGGTACTACTGGCCGCGCCTTACCACCGACGTCGCTCATTACGTTAGGACATGCCGAGACTGTCAGCGACGCAAGACACCGCCGACAAGGCCAGCAGGATTTATCCAGCCGATGGAGCCACCTAGCCAACCATTCCAACAAATCGGGATGGACCTACTGGGGCCGTTTCCAACGTCAAATACAGGAAACAAATGGATCGTCGTAGCTACTGACTACCTCAACCGCTACGCCGAAACAAAGGCCCTACCCGAAAGTAGCACCGAAGAGGTAGCCAAGTTCTTCATTGAGAACATCGTCCTTTGTCAAGTTGCCCCAGAGGTTGTCATCACCGATAGAGGCGCGGGCTTTACTGATTATTTGACTCAAGCGATCTTGAGACCTAGCCAGACAAGCCACCACCGCACCACCGCCTACGACCCACAGACAAATGGTCTCACCGAGCGGCTAAACAAGACTATCACCGATATGCTGACCATGTACGTCGACGTCGAACGCAAGCCGTGGGACGCCATGCTTTCGTACGTGACCTTCACATACAACACGACCGTACAGAAGATGACACAGATGCAACCTTACAAGTTGGTTTACGGAAGGAAATCGGCAATGACGCTCGACGCAATGCCGTCTAACGTCGCTGATGAAGAAAACCTCGACGTCGTCCTCTCTCTTCAGCGCGCTGAAGAAGCTTGTCAACTCGCCCGCCTGCGCATTACGAATCAGCGGACGACCGACCACCGCCGTTACAATCTTCGGCGAGGCTTCGTGGAATGCCAGCCCTGGGAACGTGTTTGCGTATGGGCGCCGATACGCCGACGTGGACTCGGTGAAAAACTTCTGCGACAGTATACCTTCGGACCCCACAGGGTAATACGACGTATCGGCCTACTCGTTTACCAGGTTCTCTACGATGGCATTACGAACTCTCAATGGTGCCGATCGTGACTTGAAGTTGAGATGTCGTGCTTCTAAAGCTGTTTCATGAACGTTAACGAACTGAAAGAGTGTATTATGTTGTTGTTAATATAGCTGTATTGAACTTTATTATTTGTACATTCTTGCATTATTATTGCACTTTTATCTTCTATTAAAGCATTGGGATGATGCCTTTTGTAGAGGGGGGCAATGCCAAGATCCTTCCTCAAGTTTTCTTATCACCCCATTACACTGTACGCGATTTTCTGCGCAAACGGCGCCTACAGTATTCGAGAAGCTTCAGGGCTGCCGTAGATCATTTTGTGGAGATTACGCCCACGTGGTGATGGGCATTTCAGATTACTCTGGAATCTACGTCACCCCTAGCGATAACGCTAGAATGTTCGATGGCGAGTCTCTAAATGCCGACATGCTTCACCGCTTGTCAGTTGATCGACGGCCGACGCTCTGCTCGTCGCTATCAGTGCCAGTGTCTTGGTGTAAGCTGAATTTCCTTTTACGGGGCTACAAGTTCGGTTTGAATAATTGGTTTATTATTACACCCGCAGTTGGCTTCCTTCGTTCACGTCACGACCCCGTGACGATTTTAAGGAAAGAGGTGTATGCCAAAGAGCTCGTTTTTTTGTGTATCACACAATAGTAATGAGATCCAACAGCAAATAATGCCAAGGAAAGTATAGGGGTAGTTATTGAACCGAGTTGTAAAGTAAGTGTGAAGTAAGAAAAGTGGGTGAAAAGATAAGTTGTCGTGGACAGGTAACCAACCTGCGACCTTCGAATAACGTGTTCGATGCTCTACCAAGTGAGCTGCCATGGCGGCTATTTGCCCAGTTATTTTATTCTGTATGTCTGTGAATCGAACGTTAGAGTGTCAGTGAGCGCCACTAAGCAGTAGGCATAGGGGCGAGTGTGGAACACTCTATATGATCCTGTTTCGCCTCACGTAGCACTTGAACTTATTACGAGATGGCAGCTGACCTATAGTCCCTCGTATACAACCTAAAGACACCAAGTCTGCCAGTACGAGACCGTCGTTAATGAATTAAGGAAAGAAGTGTATACCTAAACGCTCACTTTTCCGTGTTTGACACAATGATAATGAGATGTAACAGCAAATAATGCCGACGAAAGTATAGGGGAGGTTAATAGACTGCATTTAAAGGTAATGTGAAAGTAGTAAAACGAGTGAACACACACACACATATATATATATATATATATATAAATATATATAAATATATATATATATATATATATTTATGCAGGCATGGTGGTGGAGTGGCCGTAGCGTTGCATATAATCAAATAGATCCTCCGAGAGCGGTCAGAACGTGGTTTATTTCGTCGTTTCGGCCCAGAGTCTCACCTTCATCAGGATTGGATCAGTAATCGTAAATTCATCAGGATGAGCAATCCTGATGAAGGCCAGACTCTAGGCCGAAACGTCGAAATAAACCACGTTGTGACCGCTCACGGAGGATCTACTTGACTATACATATATTACACACACACATATATATATATAGCCCCGCCGCGGTGGTCTAGTGGCTAAGGTACTCGGCTGCTGACCCGCATGGCGCGGGTTCGAATCCCGGCTGCGGCGGCTGCATTTCCGATGGAGGCGGAAATGTTGTAGGCCCGTGTGCTCAGATTTGGGTGCACGTTAAAGAACCCCAGGTGGTCGAAATTTCCGGAGCCCTCCACTACGGCGTCTCTCATAATCATGAAGTGGTTTTGGGACGTTAAACCCCACATATCAATCAATCAATCATATATATATATATATATATATATATATATATATATATATATATATATATACGTGCGTGTGTGTGTGATATTTTCAACTAGCACGCGCGTTTAAATTTAGTTACCTGGGTAGCCTTGTAATTTGGCCCCATCAAATTGTGACTGCCGGAGCCGGGAATGAAAATGGCGTCCTTGAGTTCGCGAGTGGGACACATTCCCCGCTGAGATGTCATGGCAGGCGGGCTGAAAGGGCGGAATGCCTATAGATAGCAATTTCCGTAGCTCCATAAAGAACGACGACTACCTAAAAAAAGGTAATAATCACATTCAGAGTTATCCAATACGGCAGCTTTGTTACACTCAGTCTTGCTTCACTACAGCAAGGTCAGTGAAGCAACTAAATAGAAAATATTTAGCAAGAGCATGAACCAATGCTGTAAGAAGCGAGTCCGGTTCGATAAATAGTGAAATCGATTACCTAGCGACCTCGCTATAGCGTGGAAAGTGTCTGGGAAGACTGCCGGGCGAGCTCTTAGTGGCTTACGATGAGCCGAGGACGATCGAATATCGATCTAATTCTCTTTAGTTAACTTACTTGTTTGCTTTTTTTAACTACAGTGTGGCGCATAGGCCGTTGGCAAGTGCGTGGCAAGCCCAACGGAAAGAAGTTAGCGGCTCCTCTTTGTAAGCAGTCCGCTTAAAATTAAGCAAATTTATCAAAGGGAAAGACTTAGCTGCCTCACCAAATGCAAGAGTTCATCACGACCGTGCACAGCGTCAGTGCTCTGCCGCACTTGCGTTCATACGAGTGACGCAAAAAATATTCATGATATGATGACGTCACCATATAACTTCATAATGAAGAGTATATCAACGACCGCTTTCCGGTCACAATAACGTTACTATGACGTCACGAAACGTAGGGTCACGTGAAAGCAAGGTTACTTGATCACAGGAGAGGCAATCACGGAGGCTATGCGAAACCACGTGAGGTCCAGAAAGCTTTGCAACGTTTGGATCTTAGAGGCAATGGGAAGTAACGTCAAGTCGAAAAGCTTTGAGGGATTTGAACAGAGGACCAGTATGTAAACTCATAGTAAAAAAAAAAGATTGCTTTCACGTTTGAGTCATCATAGGCGAATACATTGGAGACCCTGCGAGGTTATTTCAGATTTTAATGAAACAACAGGATGCCGAATAAATACACAGAAGGAAGTTCGACAGCACTAACTTGTTGGGAGACCTCATGTCAAATGTTACAGTACTATTAATAAAACTCACAGGGTTCTTCCTTGCCATTTGTATAACTATAGCTTTGTTACAATTTGTTTGTTCACGGTGTCTCGCGAGAAACACCTTATTTTTTTCTGTTTCTTTATTTCCGTTAGTGTTACTCTAGTCCACAATATACTCACTAACAATACTAATGAAGAACACTCCATGATTGGCAATATGGCGAAAAGTAGCAATTGTTAGCGCTCTTAAGGTTAGACATATACAGAAAAACATGTGCGGTCTAAGGTGCATCGCTGTAGCCGAATCGGTAGCGCATCCAGAGCGTTACAGCATGGAGGAGGTGTTTTGGTGTCTAGTATGTGACAAGTTCATTTTTTCGTTCCCCTTTATCTTCTAGCTTTGGCCCTTAAGGAGTTATAGGCAGAAAAACTCACAACCTCAGTTATGCAATCACTCCAAATGACTTGAAGGTGAAAATCAAATTTTAACTAAGACATTAGTGAGGTATTTTCGTCACGGAAGTACGTCAGCAGGACAAACTTGACTACGCGGCGAAAAGAGAATCTAAATAAAAATGATCCGTTGTCGGGAGTAGAATTCATGACTTCTAGTTCCACGACAATAATTGGCGGATGCTTAATTCACTAAGCCACTGCATATTTTTTTAGTTATGGTCTATGTACGTACAGAATTAAAAAACAAATATACACCAAGCAAAGTACAAACGGAAACAAAAAGAAAAAGTAAGTAAGCGTCTAACTTTACAGGCTTTTAAAATTTGCTTTATCTGCAGAAGGCCGTCTACTTGATAAGGTCATATGAGTACTTCCTCTAGAAGCCTTTGTGATTCCACGAATGAACAAATAGATTGAAAAAAATATTGTCGAAATGGACGTGCATTTTAACATAAGCTTGACGCACATCCATTCTAGATTACCATTTACTGTGCACGTTCAGTAACATGACAGTTAGAACGTTACTCCTTCATATGTAACCGGTTGAATTCTAATGCTGTAGGCATCAAGGGGCAGGTACTTTTATTTAGTCTATTGAAGTATGACCGAAAAAAACGCATTCTTACAGTAAAGAAAAGCATGTTCGATTGTTTGTGGCTTATAGAAGAGGAAAAAAATCGTCAGCCCAAGGAGCGAATGAGCCTTTTTCTCACATCCGTTTTTTTTTTGACGTAAAGGTTCCAGTGTACAATTTGAAGAAAAAGGATTTCACTATATGTGTTACCTCTTTTTTTATACTCAGTTTAAGGCATTCTGGCCTTGGTCAACACGGTTCAATGTTCTGTAAAGAGGAACAGGAAGAATTCTTCCTATTATATCTTTTTATAGCGTTTTGCGCGAAAGTGTAGAGAGATAATAACGAAAAGTGCTTCAAAACCACAAAGAAGACTACAACAACGTGTGTTTTATCTCTCTAACAGTACTATTGTTCGCAAGCTGGGGTAGCCGTCTGGGAACGAAAGAGTCCCGTTCATGCGCAGCTTCCAGCTTATGCAACGCACCGTTGCTATTATTACCCTATTCAGTTTTATTTTGAGGTGATACTTTCTCGGTGTTTCGACACATCTCTTGGACGTGACCTCCACCCAATGCTCACTGACAGCATTCATTCGCATCAAAGTACAGCTCTCCGACGCTCGCCGCGTCACCCAGTTCGGCGCTCGCCTTGTCAGAAATCATACCGGGCTCGAGGGAACACATGACGCGCATTACACTTCTCTTCGCATTTCGGTGTTTTTCGAAGAAGTTACTGCCAAATTACAGTGCATATTATGCACTTTTTGCCACCATCTCTTTGCGGTAATCACAATTCGGGGTGTGAAGGTATGTTTTCACAACTTGAGCTATAGCAGAGGTAGCTCATGGGCGTTAGTCGTCGTGACGGAGGTGCGTCACTGGGCGTCGACGTGAATGGGTCCGCATCGAGCGGTGCTATAACTTCCGAACACTAATAGACATTGTACCAGCTTTCACATATCAATGCACTATAACCAAGCAACTACTTCTATAAAGATCACTTCCGCGTTATACCATTTCCTATGACGAAGGAATCATCTATGTTTTTGTTTTTTGTTTTTTTTCCCAGTTTATACGATGATCTTTTCTTTACTTCTGCAAGCTTTTACGTGTAACTTGATTTTGCATGGCCGTATTCTCGCCGTTTGGTTCTGCTCACGGCGGCTGCAACATGAGCTGAGCCATTGCCTAGCAAATGCCGCAAGTGACAGCACCACTCCCCGCGCCATCTGGCATCATGTCTGAGGAGGAGCCAGTAGTGTATCGCTTTATAGAAGTGGCCACTCAGTTGCATTGGTCAGAAGATTTGGTAAGTGAATCATGCAAACTGAAGGAATCCAGGCTTTTTCGTCCGGAAGAAAACAACTGGCGGTAGCGAGCCGAAGAGATGGAGGAATAATGAGCCATACGGCTCGAGAATCGTGACCGTACATGGATCCAAGGTAAACAGTAAGATTAACCATAATTTTGGCTGCACACACCCAAGCATAACTCAGTTCAGCCACAGCTAACATTATGGGGGTAAAGCTTCCTATGCCGTGGGTTGTGCGTTTGCGATGTAGGTAGTAGTCGTAGTAGTTGGTAGCCACCTCCACGGTTGGACTAGAGAAGCAGCCCGCGCCCACCCTAGGTGATTGAGGAGGAAACCCACGCACGTTAATCATAAATAAAAAGATTGTTGTTTCTGATGAAATAACTTACAGAAACGAGTATTGGTGACATAATTTGAAACAAAGTTTGCCTTGAAGCTAACTAAAAAAATAACTAGCATCAGAGGACGCACTTTGAGCAGTTTCTGACCAGATTGTGTGGCCACGGTAAATTCGCTGGGCGTAACCTTCTTGGTTTTAACAAGGTTTAGCAAAAGTTGGGCCGCAGTGCCATGAATATTGGCCTCGAGGACATACTGTGGCGCCACCTACGAGATAAAGTCACTCATAGGATGCCGAGTTGTGTTGTCTGCTGTATAGAACGCCGCATTTTCTGCGCTTTTGCTGTGGACCCCGCAAATACTTTCCTTTGTTTTGAAGCTCAGTGCCTAAAGAAGCGGAAAGACCCGATAATACGGGCAAGCAAAATTCAAATCGGTGCCCCCAGTGACACTCTCACATTTAATTTGTATCGTAAATTCACGAATAAAAACTGGTGCAGCCATGGGGGACGATGCTAGTGGCGTCGCGAAAGCAAAGGTGCCGTATTCCACAACTACTCTCTTATCTGTGACGTCAAAACGATCGCAGCACTGGCCTCTCTAGTGGAGGGCCTCGCAGCCAATAGTGAAATCGTGTATAGCCATGAACTACAGGCGGTGAAAGGTGGTAAGTAGACACGAAGCGCAGGCCGCAAGAAAGTGCGCGATTGCCACCATTCGTTTAGTCCTTCGAATGTCCGCTAGATGGTGGTATTTTCTATACGCTCAGTATATGAAGACAAGATGGGAGATGACGGTACTTAGAATGTTCACTGGATGAACGGACGAATGGATGAACGGACAGACAGAGAAATGCCAGACGGACGCATGGATGGATGGACGCATAGATGAACGGACGGCCGCATAGATGAACACAAGGACGGATGCATGTACGCACAGACGGACGAATGAACGCACAAACGGTCACACAGACGAATGGACGGAAGCAAGAGCGAATGGACGGACGGACACTTCGCCCCACTCTTCATCATGTACACTGCGGATATGCTGGGATTTTCTAATTTGCGACGCCATTATGAAGTAAGGTTTTCGATGTGTGGCGTACACCCTTAAAAAGAATTGATGACATATTCACTAACTAAATACTAACCATTTACTTGTCACATAAAGCACTGTCTTCTTAGTAAAGGGAGGTAGTAAAATCCAGGTTAGTGAAAATTACTACTTAGTAAGTGAATAGTGCTGACTCGAGTGGTGAGTACATTACTAAATTGGTAGAGACCCCCGCAAATAGAGGTTTACGCCTGTTTTCTTAGATGTACTGTGCGTTGCCATATCAAAGTGATTATATTACAAAAGTTCAGGCTAAAAAATCGAATTCACATGGTCCTCATAAATGAATTATTGTCTGTATGATAACATATGGTAGCGCAAAGAAAGGACACGAAAAAAAGCCGCATTCAAGACAACAAACACAGCGCTAACTTTCGGCAACAGTTATTTCACGCAGATCCCCCCACTGTGTGTACTCCACAACGCCATACGTCACATGTGCATAGCTCTCACAACCATGAATTAACCAGCGCGTCATGGTTGTGAGAGCTATGCACATGTGACGTGTGGCGTGGTTGAGTACACGCACTGGGGGAATCTGCGTGTAATAAACTGCTGTTGAAAGTTAGCGCTGTGTTGTCTGGAATGTGCCTTCTCTTGTCCTTATCTTTTGTCTGCGCTACCATATATTATGATGCTATCATACTAACAAGCCCAAATCACCACCCTCATTAATTAATGTCTTCTAATTACGTCATGATAGAACTATGATGTAGTATCACAACAACATACTTATACAAAATTTACCCCATGATCATATGATCGATTCAGATTCTCATATATTCATACATATTTGAATACCATATGTTCATATGGACTCATATGAGCATAGGATATGCTCATGTGAGTTGTCATACTCAAATCATTATGTGCTTATATGAGAACACGAATGCAAACATATGCACAAGTCTTCAAGACGTGGATATAGCAGATTTCTACTGTAGCACCAGCTTGAAGACTATATATACCCCTGCTTTGGAATCACAACCCATGTGCTGGTTACAAGTAAAAGAATTTGTAAGATAGTTGTTATTTTCTACGCGAAATTATGTCACCTTCTATTTGCTTATGTATGTGTAATTACGTAGCACGAAACTTCTAATCCAACGTAGTCAATATATATCCAGAGCTTGCCCAAACGATGTTACCATTACGGCGAAATGTACTACAGAAGCTACGAAAGATCTGGCAACGTAGGTGGCTGAGAAGTTGCTTAGTTAAAAACACTAAGAAAGGTACTCTGGTCAGTAACGGCTAAAGTTACTACCTGTACTAGTTGCTAGTAAAAGTACGCCGCGGTAGTAGTAAAATGCTCCGGAAACTACTAAGCACACACGTTTACTAACAAAGTACTAACATTTTTCTAAGAGTGTAGCTCACGGTGAAGTCATATGGTGACGTCATTGCGTGACTATTTTTTTGCGTACTTACTGTTGACAACGGTCTCCCCAACTAACAATTTTTGTGCTTCACGATGGATCTCATAATTTTGCTTTAATAACTACAGATAATGTTCACCAGCCTTTCTTCAGACTCATCACCTGAAGCGTCAAACAGCAAAAAGCCGAACCACCGATTCGATCATCCTTGTTTTGCATACGCTGCTTGCAGTTTCACGCAAGCCTCGCGGCGATGGCGAGAAGCTTTCGATGACTGATTGCCGGAAATGATTATGGTGACAGTGGGGAGTAGCTTCTTAAAGTAGTTTCGCGACAGTGTGCTGACACTTTCGAGAAATGAGACCTTGCCCCACTTCTCTAACGATAGTTTTGAGGAGATCGATTGACCTCAAGAACCTCCACATATATTTATTGATTCTTCTACCTTTTCACGCCTTATGAATCCCCTACGCCATTCTCACTGTTTCATTCTCAAGAAATGAATCACGTGCGCAAGTTCAAAGAGGCTTCCTAAAGGTTTATGTGCCTTTCTTGCTTTTATTGCGATAGCAACTATATGGACACTCTCGGCTCGATTTTGCCGCTGGCTTCGACATCACTCACCGTATATATATACGTATATGTATATTTGGAAATGCAGAAAGAAAAAAACACAGAAAGACACTCTATTTCGTGGAATCGAGCATGGGACCTCAGTGCCATGCTCAAAGTGAGGCTTTAACCACTGAGCCACCCCAGTGCACGATCTTTACCTCTCAAACAGCAAGTTATTTGTGTTTACCACTTACCGCGGCTGACGAGAATCTCAGAAAAACTGTCTTTTTAAAATTACCAGCAAGATGGCGCAATGAGCACGTGTCGCCACCCCGCATGGCGACGCGTGCTATAATCTCCAACGCATACTTTTCCCCGCTTAGGAAAGGAGAGCGACGCTCCCTCGCGCGCCTATATGTCGTGTTGCGGGAAAAGGGGAAAATCGTACGCCTTGGCTGGCCTCGGGTATTACTTGGAACAATTCTGCCGTAGTTACCGGGCACGCGAAGTTCACTGCAATCATTGCAGTCTCCGTTTGCGTTTTAGGGGCGAAGCTCCTTAAAGCGGCACCCATTTGTCCCTCGTAGCCATTGTAGTAGTGTGTAACAAGTATAACATTTCGATCTCCACGGTGGTACTGGTGAGAGATTTCTTCTGTGCGTTGTTGAACAATAAAAGATAGTGCTCAATGTACATTACAATGGCTGCTAAGGGGGAATCAGAGACAGGAGAATTCGGCTTTCAGTTAACACGCACACTGCGAATTTCTTATTGTTCAACAACACACAGAAGACAAGAAAGGGTTGCTACGTTATATTCGCTGGGCGTAACCTCCTAGGTTTTAGAAAGGTTTAGCGAGCATTGGACTGCAGTGCCATAAATACAGTGAACTAGTATATACCATGAACTTGAGGTGGTCAAAGGTGGGAAGCAGACACGAAGCGCGAGCCGTAAGAAAGTGTGCGTGTGCCTCCTCTCGTTCAGTCTTTAGAATGTCCGCTGGATGGCAGTGTTTCTATATAAGGAATATACGATGAAAAGATGCGAGATGGTGGTACTTGGAGTGTTGAATAGGTGGACGAACGGACACAGAGACAGATGCATGGACGGACGCACAGATGGCTGCACAGACGGATGGATGCATGGACGAAAGCAGGGACGGACGCACAGATGAACGTGCGGACGCACGAACAGACGCACGTACGGACGGGCGCATGGACGCACGGGCGGCCACACAGACGCACGCATGGATGGACGGAAGCAAGAACGAAGGGACGAACGAATGCTTCACCCCACTATCTATCATTCACTCTCTGGATATGCTGCCATTTTTTACCATTACGTTCAGTTGCTTATTCCAGCCTCGGCTCGCCGTGTCCTTCATCTAGTCTACCGTGTTTCAATCATTGCGCTTGCTACCATCACTTTCATATTTCTTGTTCTTCCCATCTTCATAGGCACTTCTGGTACAGGTTCTGTGTTGCACGTTTTTCTCTCTCTACTAATTCTTGCTACAGTGTTTGTTCTGGGGTGTTTGTTGTATTTTACGTGTGGCTGTGCAAGCGCCTGTTGTGTGTAATGATTCTAGCAGTGCCTTGCGGTGTTCGTCGTCAAGCACCCAGATATCATAGTCATTCTTTCCACTGTGTTAATGAGCGTCGGTCCAGCCACCTCAGAAAGGAAGTGTGGCAATTTTTATATCTTAACTTCAGTTGTTTAGATGGTCATATTTTCTGGCTTAAAAATATTACTTTCTAGAAAGCCACTAATTTTTTTTTTTTGCCTGGTAACAAGCTGACGTTGTTCTCTATATACCATTCAGTTCTGTCAACAGCTGCTTGAGTATCTCAGTACAGTGGACTTGATTAGACGTCAACAAAACAAGAATTAAGAGCATTTTGAGTGCATTGATCTGTTAATCCGTACATGTTGGTCTTACTTCCAGAACCTTGAGCTCTACCGCCGATATTTTTTTTCACGAAAGAGCCAGACTTTCTCGCCCGCTTTCGAAGCCTAAAGTATGCCTTTCTCATCAATCAGAAATTGAGAAGGGATATCTCTTCTAATCCTAAGGGATCTTGTTTTTGTTTTAGCAGTAAACTTTCCATCTCACGAGTTTTTTTCACGATAGAAGCTTGCGCTTGCCATTTTGCCTTTCATACCACCACTCATTGGTCAATCGTCATACGCTCTGCATGAAGAGTATCAAAAACGTTTTTCATTCATACGCCTAATTATTTTTTGCCATTGTTATTTTTAAAACGGTTAATAATACCAGAAAAATAAAAGACACAATATATTGCTGCATGTATACGCTGCCGCAATTCAAATTGTCAATGTGTGTGTGTGCCCGATGAAGAGGATGAAGCTCGCTTGCTGCTTCAGCTCGGAGCCAAACTGGCCAGCTCTGCAACCGCTCTTGCAAATATATTTTGTAAAGATATTTGCAATATATTAACTCGTTACTCGCGTAACAGATTTGGTGGAGATGGAACGTTACCCGTTCTCACCCTGTAGCTCCGCAATGGCCGCGTCGTCCAACTTCCCGCCCTGGAATCCAGTGACAACCCATCGCCTTTTGTCTGCGGCTTCTCCTACAAACTTTGTCGCGGTGACCACACCCCGTGATCCCGGGACATTCTCTGATGTCGACTAAGCTTCTCCTGTATGAACGAGTCAGTCAAGCTCACCGTTGGGACCCTGCCATGATGCTCGCTAATGTTCTCTTCTACTTGGACGAAACCATGCACGTCTGGTACGAAACAAATGAGTCCAAACTCACCAGCTGGGACATGTTCAAGGAGAATCTACGTGACATTTTTGGGGACCCGACTGGTCGCCACGCATCTGCACGACAGGAGCTGGCTACTCGTGTCCAGTCGCCAACTGAATCGTATGTGTCCTACATACAAGAAGTTTTCGCTCTTTGCCGGAAAGTGGGCGAGGCGATGTCTGAAGCTGACAAGGTTGGTCACGTTTTGAAGGGAATCACGGATGACGTCTTCAATTGGCTGGCCTACACCAACGTCTCGACTATCGACCGCTTTATTCAAGAATGCCGCCGCTTCAAAACAGCTAAAAGCTGTTGGGTGCGCCCTCCATTTTTTCGCTTGCCAAACATGGCGGCTACGTCCACCTGATCTGATTCCACCGCCACAACACTCTTTGAGCAGAGTGTCACGTGTATCGTTCGACGGGGACCTAAAGCAGTAGGTCTAGCGCCGCTTCAGCATTCTCTCTTCGAACATGCTACCATACCAACGACATCCACGGTTTCTGTTATTCAGGTGGTCGTACGATAAGAAATCGCCAACCTCGGGCTTCCTTCTGCCTGCCCCGTCTCTCGCTCCTCCTCCAGACCAATGCTGATCAATGCATCTCGACGTGAACCATTCGTTCCTCCACGATTTTGCAACCCCACAGAATGGCGGACTCACGACGACAAACCGATTTGCTTCCCGTGCCACCGTGTTGGACATGTCTCCCGAGTCCCGCTACTGCCGTGCATCCTGGACGCCACCAGATAAGAACCTGTCTTTTGCACCTTGTCGCCCATATGAAGATCTTCGCATGTATTCGCCCAGACGTACGGATCCTGCTTTCGGCGACACCGCTAGCAGCCACCTTCCTGCTCGTTCTCCGTCTCCTCAACGCCATCGTCCCCCTTCGCCCCAGCCACGCCGCCATCCCTCGCCGCCCAACGTTCCATCGTGCCTGACGGAACTCTAGACCGTGCAGCTCCTGGAGGTAGTGCGGCATCATCTCCGTCTAAACCAAACCCTCCATTGACGCTTCCTACGAATAAGAATCTTATTGATGTGCACGTGGACGGTGTTTCTTTGACGACACTATTCGATACTGGTGCTAACGTTTCCATAATCAGTGTTCATTTTTGTTGCTGCTTAAGAAAAGTACTCAGGCCTCCTGCTACAGAAGCTCTACGCATCACCGATGGCGGAACTGTTCCTGTCATTAGAATGTGTGCGGCTCGCATAAGCATCTACGACCGCTACGTTCCTGCCCTAATGACAGTTCTCAATAACTGTCCTCATGACCTCATCTTAGGGATGAACTTCCTGTTGACCCATTCTGCTCTGATAAACCGTTCAGCTGGTACTTTTAAACACGATAGTCTTTCTTAAGGACCTTCAACGCAAAAAACTTTGCTTTGTCTGTCTGTACGTTTGTCTGTTTGTCCACCCTTACCGCGAACCTGGTACTTTAAACAGCACCAGATGATATCCCGAATGGCCAACCCCATCCGCAGCGCCCACCAATGTTGCTCAGGCTTCAGCGTTTATACGTGTGCGATTGTCAACCAAAAAACAATTATTGTACATATCTGAGGCACCATAACAGCACGTATACATTCTGCATGTGCATCTTTTACTAGAAAAGGCATACATAAGTAACTCTAAGTACCGTAGCGTTTATCACGCTGCGCTGACCATGCAACGCTTGCACGAAGAAGCGAGTGTTTACAACGCTTTGCTAAGACGACACGGTCGTGGCACCTACCCTTCACCTTGCGTTCTACACCTTATCACTTCTGAGACGGGCTTGTGCGCCCCTCTCAGAGCCACGTGCTTCGTTCTCAAAAAAAAAAACTGCCAGATGGCGCCTATGTGTCGCGTGTGACGTGACTTGATGCACTCGTTCGCCTTCGCTGCACGCTCTAGGCACTCTAATGCAGCACCTCCGGAATACCATTTACCGGGTTTCTTGCGCAGAACATCGAATAAATGTTTTGTTTCCTCTCTCCATACGCAAGAGTATCGTATTTCGACGACCTTTGCAGATTACATGCAGATACGGGGCCATTTTTTCCTTAGACATTTCTCTTTGACCGCATATTCAACCTTAACTTCAACGTGGCCTCTATGCCACAGATTTTCCTCACTTACCACCTAAAGCCCTCACATTCACCCTCACATTCACCGTATTCGCCACGACCTCACCCGTGTTGGATGGGGATTACATCGTCACACCAATTCCCGATGTCCTACTGGCCCATGACGTCACCATCCCTCACTGCTTCGTAACTACAGCTGCAAACTAGATATATCTACCCGTCATACATTGCGACGTCATGAGGCAAGTTCTGCCTGAACGCACCTTAATCTCCACGTTCCGGTCCTTAGCTGATGACCACGCCGCCACTTTCGCAGCCGACGTTTACACCAATCTTCCTAGTCGCCCACCCAATGCCACACGCCTCGACATGTTAGTACGTCCCATGATTGCTCTTGACCTCCCCCCAGCACAATCAGCCGTTCTCAGCTGCCTTTTAGCCTCCTACCGGGACATCTTCGACCTTGACAATCAACCACTCGGCCACACTTCTCTTGTCCTGAACCGCATCAACACAGGTGATGCTTCTCCCATTCACCGTCAACCATATCGCGCGTCCTCATCGGAGCGCCAGAATATTCAAGCCAAAGTGAACAATTTGTTAACTGCAGGCATTATTGAGCCCTCATCAAGCCCTCGGGCGTCACCCGTCGTCCTGATTAAAGAGAAGGACAACACATGACCCTTCTGCATCGATTACTGGCATCTAAATCAAATTGCGAAAAAGGACGTGTATTCTTTGCTCCGTGTTGATGACGTTCTCGATTGTCTCCATTGCGCACGCTACTTTTCATTCATCGACCTTCACTCTGGTTATTGGCAGATGTGGTGGACGAGTAAGACCAAGAAAAGACCGCCGTCGTCACTCCCGATGAGATGTACCAATTCAAGGTTATGCCCTTTGGTCTATGCAACGCCCCAGCCACGTTTGAACGTATGATGGACTCTCTGCTACACGGGTTCAAATGGTCAACATGATTTTCTTACATGTTCTTACTTAGACGACGTCCCTGTATTTTCACCTACATTCTAGACCCACCTTGAGCGTCTGTCGGCCATTCTCGACGTCTTCCGCAATGCTGGCCTCCAGTTGAACTTTTCGAAGTGTCACTTCGGCCGCCGACTGATTACAGTGTTGGGCCACTTTGTCGATACTTCTGATGTGCGACAAGACCCTGAGAAAATTCATGACGTCACGAACTTTCCAGTACCCCAATCCGCCAAAGATGTCCGGAGCTTTGTGAGACTCTGTTCCTACTACAGGTGGTTCGTGAAAGACTTTGAAGCAATCGCCCAACCACTTACCAATCTTCTGAAAAAAGGCATTAAATTTTTGTGAGGGTCCACTCAAGCCGTTTCCTTCTCTCACCTCGTCACACTTTCGACGATACACATATCCTGACCCACTTTGACCCATAGGCCCCAACTGAGGTGCGAACAGGTGCCAGTGGTCACATTATCAGAGCCATTCTCACCCAACGACAACAGGGACACGACCACGTTATGCATATGCTAGTTCCTCCTTACACCTGTAGAGCGCAACTATTCGATCACGGAGTGAGAATGCCTTGCTCTTGTCAGGATGGTCTCGAAGTCCCATCCATATTTATATGGCACTCACTTCTCCGTCGTCACCGAACATTGCAGGCTCTGCTGGCTTTCATTCTTGAGAGATCCCACAGGTCGACTTGATCGCAGGGCTCTGCGAATGCAATAATACACCTTTACTGTAACATACAAGTATGGACGCTTGCATCAGGATGCCGATTGACTTTCTCTCTATCCAGTTGGTGAATCAGCCACCATGCCTGACAACGACACCTGCGTGTGCTCTTTTTCCCAACTGGCCCACATAGTCGAAGAGCAACGGCGTGTATAACCTTACCGGCTATCATCGAGCGTCTCAACACCTCTCCATCGAACCGATCACATCGTTCGTTCGTAGTCCAGAATGGTACATTATACCGGCATAACTTCCATCTATACGGCCCATCTCTGCTGCTTGCTATACCCAAATACCTCCACTCGGCTGTACTCCACGAACGTCACGACGTTCCTACTGCCGGTCACCTCGGCGTGTCCCGCACATACAACCGGATTCGCCATCGCTTATATTGGCCAGGTCTCGCACGCTCCGTCAGAAGATACGTCGCGGCATGTGAGGTATGTCAGCGCCGCAAAACACCGTCAACGCTTCAGGCTGGCGCCTTCAACCACTCGACATTACTTCTGAACCTTTCTTTCGCGTCGGCTTGGACTTAATCGGCCCTTTTCACCTGTATTTTGCTGACAATAGGTGGATAGCTGTGACCACTGACTACGCCGCACGCTACGCTATCACACACGCCCTTCTAACAAGTTGCGCCACAGACGTCGCCGTTTTTCTTCTACACGACGTGATCTTGCAAGATGGTGCCCAACGCCAGCTGCTCACGGATCCAGGCCGTACAATTCTATCGAGAGTCATAGCGGACATCCTACGTTCATGTGCGACGCGCCACAAGCTCACTACGTCGTACAATCCGCAAACAAATGGCCTCATGGAGCGTCTGAACCAAACACTACCCGACATGCTTACAAAGCACCTTTTCTCAGACTACACTGAGTGGGACCTTGCTCTACTATGCGTGACATTTGCATACAATTCTTCGCGCCATGACACCGCTGGTTACTCCACATTTTTTTTGTGTTCGGTTGCAAATCCGCATCGTCCCTCGATACTGTCATTCTGTTGCCAGCAGCACCAACCACACAATATGCCCTGGACGCCATTAGCCGGGCCGCCCACGCACGCGAAGGCACTCGTGCACGCTCGCCTTCAGACCTCCCAAGAAAACTAACGGCGTCGGTATGATCAACGACAGCGCAATAAGCCCTTTTCGCCCGGTTTGTTGGTCCTGCTGTGGTCTCCAACCAGGCACGTTGGCCTGTCTGACCAACTGCTCTCACCGTACACAAAGCCATACTGAGTGCTTCGTGCGTTGACTCCCGTCACTTATGAAATCGCTCCTGCTGCCTAACCGTCTTCAACCACCCCTCGCGACAGCGACACCGTACATGTCTCACGCCTGAAGCAGTACCACTCGCAATATATTGATTCGTTACTCACGTAAGAATATAGAGCATTCCTATCCTCACATCAATCCCTCCCCCCCGCATTCTTTATGCATCAAGAAAAAACAACAACACTGAAATTGACAAACAACAAGGAACGAAAATGCATCTCCACTTCATCAGGATTTCAGCCGATAAAAAATCAAACTAGGCTATAAATTTGCAACCAGGTTATGAACAAGACAATTGCATGCATGACGGGCGCTTTGTTTTTAATGTCTGCTACTGTAGATTAGGCCAATATGTTTTCCTGTTGGTGTACAAGTAGTTCTGAAGCTAGCAAACAAAATCAATCAGGAAGAAGATTTCCGCCTACAAATCAATGTTTTATCTAAAATTTAAAAACTGTCTGGCAGATAAGGTCGCCTTCACAACAGAAAAGATATCTCTCAAGATACTTGCGATATAATGTGATCTTCAATAATGGAAGTTACCTGTACACTATAAAGCACTTGTTTTATTTTATGTAAGCCCCGCCGCGGTGGTCTAGTGGCTAAGGTACTCGGCTGCTGACCCGCAGGTCGCGGGTTCGAATCCCGGCTGCGGCGGCTGCATTTCCTATGGAGGCGGAAATGTTGTAGGCCTGTGTGCTCAGATTTGGGTGCACGTTAAAGAACCCCAGGTGGTCGAAATCTCCGGAGCCCTCCACTACGGCGTCTCTCATAATCCTATGGTGGTTTTGGGACGTTAAACCCCACATATCAATCAATTTATTTTATGTAAAAAACATGCTAATCCAACAATATAAAAAGCCACAAACGAACGACTGTTCGCTTATCTTAGTGTTTTTAGTAAAAGTATTTTCTTTTCCGAATCCCTAAGCGCATGTCAGGAGTGTTCAGCGCAAAGCTTCGCTGAAAGAGCTTTGTCAAAATAAAGTTATCTAAGTTATGAATAAGTTATACGCGAAAATCAATGGCTTTTTTTACTTATTCACACACAGGAAGAGTATCTGAACGCCTACTCTTGTGTGTGTTTATTATTATTCATGAATGCACGCATACACTTATGCATACATTTAGTACACGTGGGGCGACTGATACATGCGTAAAAAACCTGCTGGGGCCTAGAAATAAGAAAAAAGCTAGTCCCCACCTGCGCTTCCGGCCACGTGAGGGTGATAAAATGAGCCACAACAAAGGGACGACAAAAAAAAATTGCCCGATTCCACGTATCTTCCGAATCGATTTTGTGTGAAGTATAATGAGAGAAGGTGACCGCGTTTGAAATGTTTATTGAGCCAAGCATGTGAATTTACGCTTAAGATGTGTAAAATGTTGCAAGCCGGGATATATGTTCTACATAACTATTTCGTTATAGTTTTGTGACGACGGCAAGAATAAAATACGTATTAGCGACAGTAGAAGCGACATGTAGACCTAGAGCTCGTGGGGATGGTAGCCTTGAAACCGCTACCTAAATCGACATCGGCGGATAGCACACACAAGAAGGGCGTCATAAGAACAATACCCGTGAGAAATGCGAGTTAGTGCTTTGGAGTTGCCACTCAGGAATTGGAATGACTCCAGAATCTATCTACGTTTTCCGCGACCCCGTAATGGAGAGGGAATGGAATGGGGACAACGCTTGGAGGAATGGAATGGGAATACAGTTACGTCTTTCCCCGAAAAGAGAGAACGCTTTCATTCATGTGCTGTTTTCAAACTTCCCACATTCAAAGTAAGAGCCTTAAATTCAACAACAAAGAAGTATATTTAAAATGGCCTGGCTGATTACTAGCACGGTACATTAAAAATATGCCTACTCCAGTTCTGACCTTTGCTAAAATATGCCCACTCCAGACTGTGTTGCCACGAGCTTTGTTTCTAATCGTTGCGTACTGCCGCTGATGTGCGTCGTGTGGTTCTAGGGTGGTTGCACACCCCCCACCTCCTTTATTCCTCGTCATGTTTTCCTCCGGGCAGTGTCCCAGCCATCTGCTGTATCCCAACCTTCCAGCTCTTTTCTTTATTGCCGCATTATTGCAACATTTCAAAATTCTGCTAATTGATATCCACGAAAACATGTACGCACTTTTTGTGATGTAGTGATTGCGAAAGAACTAGCGACCAATTGTAGGACGCGTTCTGTTGTCAAAACGTTACACGGAGCCCATCAAAATGAATGAAATGTGTGAAGCCTCTTCTAAGTTGGCAAAGCTGTGAGTGACCGCTGCTGATCTAAGCCGGGAGATCAGACATTCCTGAATCTCGAGCTGGTCAGCCTGCAGTCTCATTACTCCAGGGGTAAAATCATTTCATTCGTATCGGTATCAATTTTTTTTCGGTGTTTTCTTTGCTCGGTTGCTGCCAGGGGCTTAGTCCTGGGATTGAAGATGGCCGCAGCTAGCCTAGCAAGACTGGTTAACTCTCCCGCTACACTTCCATTATCGAAATGTCGGCACAGGAAGTATACATGCAAACGCGCTTGCATGTGGTGTGGGGAAGCAACAAAGCACGCACACACACAAATAATAAAACAACTTAGTACATGACGTAAGGAATCCCTGATGTCGTGAAAGGACTACGTTTCCATAATCGTGCATTAGAAGGGAAACGCGAGGACATAGTAGTCCGCCAGTTGAGCAAACAAGGTGGCCGTCTCGGCGTTGAAGCTGTTGGCGCTAATGGAAGGACAGCGGCCACATGTTTATACTTTCCATCTTGCAAGTAGTGAGGTGTCTTGGTTTAGATTTTTACAGAGAAAGCTGTTATCAGACTGCAACAACAGTCAATTTTGGTGGCATAGTTGTCTGTTGTCGGTGTCTATATCGGCTAGATCACGAGATATAAAAAGTAAAATGAGATTTTAAAAAATCTCTGATTGGGCACGAAGTCACACAAGGCTGGGTCACGGCAGACGTCAGGGATAGGTTTTCACTATCCCATTTGTTCATTTCCAGCCTCTCGTTATAATATACTATAATATAAATCGATATTTTTTTACTTTTTTATTCCGTATCTTTCCAGCGCTTTTTGTTTATAACTGTAGGCAGACCTGGACCGCAGCAGCTTTTCTGTGAAAAGTTGGTCGGCACTTGAGCTTCGCCTTCAAAAACAGAACTAGCACAATTGGGACCTGCGCATTTTGCCTCATCAGCTGCCAGCCTACCTTGGGTTTCCAGTGGATGCCTCAAGCGTGCCGTCAGAGAAAAAAATGTTTAGCTGATAACGTTGGTCGCTTCAAAGAAACCTAGAATGCGTATTGAAAGTATTGCTATCAATATGGTAAAAAATCTGCGTGAACACGGAACATAATAAGAGCACTACATACGCTAGATAAATGATTATAAATATTTACATGTTATGGTTAAATAAATATTGGTATTAAGCTAATCAAATTAATAATTATTTTGTTGGCACATTGGTTAGTGGTGCACCATACGCATCTGAGGTCGAAGTGCGACTCAATTTGATGCGCGACTTAACTACGGAGTCTGTTAACACGTCAGCATTTTAATACACTGCAGGGTAATTTATAGTAACATTCACAGGAGTTAAACATTGCAGTCAATTCTTTTATTCTACGTCGTGAACTCGTTCTTGGTATAATTTTTGTCAACACGGCCTCATAAAGTGTGAGGCCTACGGGATTGCCTTATGGTCGCCCATAGTAGAATACCAAGTACTCTAAACCGTTAACCACTTTTTTCTACCCGCCCAACCCTCTTTCTCGTAGCGCAAAGTCTGGCATAAACGAGTAGAGTGATTCTTTCAGATTTTTTTTTCTGGAGGAAGCAGAGTGCACTTCACAAGATGCCTAATAATGACACCCGCGTTTGGCTTTTAATCCCATTTTTTTTTCATTTTTTTCAACAGGATGGTGTCACGATTGTCTTGTTTTCAGTATATCTACATGAAAAGATACAACTGTGGACTCTCCCTCCAGTGGGGCGCATTACAATCTCACACGCTCCGGACTGTTATTTGAGTGGGAGGTACCAGACAAAACGTCTGCAGGGTCTGCAAACATGGTGGGTAGCATGTTTACGAATGTTTACGAATAAATAAAATTTATGGCACCTTCGCACTGGTGAAACCAAATTTGAAAGAAGTGTGAAGCTGCACGTCTCGATCTGTTTTTATTTATTTTCTCTTTCTTTTTCCTCTTTCTCGCTCCCTCTCTTTTTTACTCTACATTTTTCTCTGCTTTTCTATCTCTTTTTTTTACTCCACCTAGCTCTACTCTTGCTTTTCCGAAGTTCTGTTGTACTTGTCGTATTTTCTCTTTTCCTCCAATAAAGTTGTGTTCTCTTTCTCTCCCTTTTCTTCTTTATTCTTCACTTTTTCTTTCTATCGATTTCTATTGATTTTCATTTTTCCTTGCTTCCATTCTCTTTCTTCCTACTTCTGTCTTGCTCTTCGTTTTGTCTGTGTATTTTTGCCTGTTGCTCCGTATATCTTTTTTCTCGCCTTTCCTGCCCTTTTTCTGCCTTTCTGATGTTGCTCGCTCCATAATGAAAGTGCTGTTAAATAGATCGAAAACCTGTACCATTACTACAGATACGTCACGCTTGGGTGCGCACACGTTTGTGTGCGTGTGCGTGTGTGTGGGGGGGGGGGTTGTAACAAAACCTAATAATTAGTATGCACTTAGTGGTTGAAGCGCGCACTAGAGACTGGATTTTGCAATCGCGTTCAACTCTTAAAGGCGATGCTTAAGGGTCCCCCAATTTTTCAGTAGCATTTTTATGTCAAGCTAAAACCTACGTCGCATCTCAATCCGTAGTATGTGTGTCCTTTCGTTAGGTTTGTAGCAGTGCGGTACATGTATGTGGATCGTCTTTTTTGCTAATTAGAGTCATTGTCGCCCAGTGTTAGAGTCCGATCTAGTATTACATTCACTATCTACGCGAACGTCACGAAAATTGTCACTGAAAACGAATTATCAAGATCGTCAGATTTATTACATTGTGAATGATATTTACATGCTAAATGGTGGAATGGTGGTGGTAGTGAATACCTTACTTTTTTTTTTTACTGGTAAGTAACGTAGATCGTTAAACCAAGTTTCTGCGTAGTGATGCTTGCCTGGTACTCTGTGTGTAATTTTCTTCCAATTTAAATGCGAAGCATTCCTTAGCAAACTTCGGCGACTTTGAGCATATCTATCTATCTATCTATCTATCTATCTATCTATCTATCTATCTATCTATCTATCTATCTATCTATCTATCTATCTATCTATCTATCTATCTATCTATCTATCTATCTATCTATCTATCTATCTATCTATCTATCTATCTATCTATCTATCTATCTATCTATCTATCTATCTATCTATCTATCTATCTATCTATCTATCTAGCCCCTTAAGTTTGGGTGCTCTCGTGTTCACCCCCTTAACTTGGCGTGTGCGCCAAATTTAGCATGGGAGGGTAAGATGGTTTGACGAATATGACGCCATGGTCATGACATCAATATTGTCACAATCCCGTCACGTACGTCGTCAAACACTTCTCGCCAGACAGTGGCTCACACCGAATGACGGGTATGTGCCGGTGGTTTACGGGTATGTGTTACAGGTGATCGACGCTTAGTATCTACCGAGGAACGACGATAACACACATAGGCACTTTTGACGCGCGAGCGTTAAGAAATACCCGAAATCGGTAGCGTCGACCCAACGAATGCAAAGAATAAATGTCAGGGTCCGAACTGGAATCGAACCCAAGCATTCTGCGAGGCAATGAAGCATTTTTCCGGAAAGCTACGCCTGTTGTCGGAACTAGTTTTCAAATAGACGCTATTTTTCGTGAAACGTTAATAGTGGTTGAAGTGCTGCCTATCCAGTTTTATAAACATTACATATGTACTCCTTTGATACATCCGTCACGTGGGGTTAACGTCAACTGTGGTTAGTAGCAGTGTCCAGGGCCGGTATTCTCGCGAGCGTAACACTTCTCGTCAGACAGTGGCTCACACCGAAGGACGGGTATGTGCCGCTGCTATGCGGGTATGTGCCACAGGTAATCGACACTTAATAATATCTACGTGCAGGAACAACGAGAACACACCTGGGCAATTTTAACGAGGGGGCGTTAAAGAATCCCCGACATCGGTAGCCTAGACCCAAGGAAGACATAGAATAAATGTCAGTGTTAGGAAAAACCTGACATAGGCCGCGTTGGCCCCCGACGAATGCAAATAAGTTTCAGGGTTCCAGCAAGAATTGAATCCAAGCATTCCGAGTGGCAGTCAAGCATTTTATCACAGAGCTGCGACAGGTCTCGGAACTGCTTTTCAAATAGACGCTAATCTTCGTGAAACGTAAATTGTGCTACAGTGCTGCCTACTCAGTTTTCTAAATAATCCCTACATATGTACTCCTTTGATACAGCGTTTGTGTCGGGTTAACGTCAGACTTGGTTAGCTGCCATGAGCTGAAGCTGATTAATGTAGCAGTGTCCAGAGCCAGCCTTTCGCGAGCATCAGCGCTTAGCATCAGCTTTTGGTGTCGCGGTTAGGCATGTTCCAGTTGACATCGTTGCGCAAGTTCAAAAAAGTGGTTACATAAACATCTCCAACTCTTCAACATATGTCTGTGCGTGGAACGTTTGTAGATATATTTAGGGTCATCTCATGACGTGTCGCTCAATAAAAAAAAAATGCAACACGGTCACCTTTCCTCCGCATGCTTCGCATAAAGTCGATTCCTAGGTACGTGGAATCTGCCGTTTTTTTTTCTTCATAAAGCTTTAACCGAACGTGCAATATTTCTCTCCTGTCTCTATTTTACTCCTCTAATTCTATTCCTATGAGCAGAATAGCAAACTGGACACCGTCTAGTTAACATCACAACCTTTCCTATCATTATTCTCTCTTTCTCTATACTAAAAAGTGAGTGCTTGTGTCATGTTCTTCTCTTTTTTTGTCTCCGTCGTCAGTGCCCTCTCTACGCTAACGATGAAAAGTGACTCGGTCTGTCTCCACGAAAAATCACGTGCACCTGTACTGCGGTCCCTATACGGCCTTTTCACGCCCGCTCTGCGAAATTCCATTCTGCCACACTAGCACTAGACCACACGTACAGTAACAATACTGTTTTTCCAGGGCATCTACATCGCAGTATTTTTCATAGGACACCCGTTTTTTTTTCTTCGTATAGTTGAGAAAATTGAGGTTTGTGCCCCTTGAAAAAAAGAAAAAAATCATTATAGCACTGAAGCAAGTGGTATTGACTACGTCCACTCCAGGACAGATGCCTCTCCCATGTTCCGCCAGTCAACTCGGTCATTTGCTTGCTGCTGCCAATTTATACCCGCAAACTTCTTAATCTAATCTGTCCACCTAACCTTCTGTCTCCCCCTAACCCATTTGCCTTCTCTAGGAATCCCGTTAGTTACCCTTAATGACCAGCGGTTATTCTGTCTACATGCTATATGCCCGACCCATGTCCATTTTCTCTTCTTGATTTCAACTAAGATATCTTTAACCCTGATTTGTTCCCTAATCCACTCTCCTCTCTTCTTGCCTCTTAAGGTTACACCTACCATTTCCCTTTCCATTTCTCGCTGCGTCGTCCTCAATTTAAGTAAGTCTCGAGGTTTCGGCTTCGTAGCTAAGTACCGGCAAGATGCAGCTATTATATACCTTCCTCTTGAGGTATAGTGGCATTCTACCTGTCATGATTTGAGAGTGCTTGCCAAATGTGCTCCACCCCATTCTTATTCTTCTAGTTACTTCAATCTCGTGGTTAGGCTCCATGGTGTCTATAAACCCCATAAAACCCAATAAAACCCTATAAAGTGTCTAAGGGGAAACACGCCGTGGTAGCTCAGTTGGTAGAGCATCAAACGCGTTATTCAAAGATCACAGGTTTGGTTCCTGCACACGGCAAGTTATCTTTTCACCCACCTTTTACCCACTATTTAGGTTGTATACGAGGAACTATTGGTCAGCTACCAACTCGTAATATGTTCACGTGCTACGTGGCCACTACAGGCCCTTAAGGAGTGTGCCACACTCACTGCCATGGCAACAGGTTGAACTGACTGACACTCCCACGTTTAATTTATATCTAAAAAGCTCTATACAGTTTCTGGTGCCATGGTAGCTCAGTTGGTAGGGCATCCAACACGTTATTTGAAGGTTGCAGGTTCGGTTTCTGCCCACGGGAAGTTATCTTTTCACCTCCTTTTATTTCTTCAGATATACGTTACAATTGGGTATAATAACTATTTCCCTTGGCATTTGGCATTATTGTCTGTTAGATCTGATATATATATATATATATATATATATATATATATATATATATATATATATATATATATATATATATATATATATATATATATATATATATATATATATATATATATATATATATATATATATATATATACATATATATATATATATATATGTGTATATATATATATATATATATATATATATATATATATATATATATATATATATATATATATATATATATATATATATATATATATTGTGGGTGTGTGTGTATGTGCACTGGCTATTTATATTCGATTGATTGATTGATTTTTGGGGTTTACCGTCCCGAAACCACCATTTGATTATGAGAGACGCCGTAGTGGAAGGCTCCGGAAATTTTGACCACCTGGGGTTCTTTAACGTGCACCCAAATCTGAGTACACGGGCCTACAACATTTCTGCCTCCATCGGAAATGCAGCCGCCGCAGCCGGGAACCGAACCCGCGACCTGCGGGTCAGAGCTGAGTACCTTAGCCACTAGACCACCGCCTATTTATATTTCCGGAACTTCATTTGCACTTACAATCACAATATAATGGTCCATGCTTATATTGACATACTGTGCACGCTCAGAACCTCTCTGATAAATTTGCCACAGTGCTTATTCAATGTTTCCTAAATTATTATAGCTATATTGCTCCTATAACCCAAATTTAGTGGTTTTCAAAAACGCAAAAGTATACATTTAGGTACTTACGTAATCAATTACTTCTGGGGAGTTTAAACTGCACCTAAACATTCGTTCCGGTAACACGGTGAACGCAATCCCGTATTCTGGAAACGCAGTAATGTTAAAAATGTCGCGGAAAGACCTTATTCTGTCGCAGCTGATGTAGAACCCAGGGTCGCTATCAGGTGGCAGCACCATATTATCAAAATGTGGACGCCCATGTACATAAATTTACGTGGACATTAAACAACCCCAGGGGGCCGTGACTTCCGGAGTCCTCCATTTCAACTTGTCTCATATTCATATTGTGTTTCGGAACGTCAAGCCCTAAATAAGAAATTTATTAACACCATATCGTCGGCAGAGGCTTTTCCGTTTATAGCGTCGCATTTTCAGCGCAGTCACGGAAACACAAAGGTCTTCAGCTTTACGTATCT
Source organism: Rhipicephalus microplus (assembly GCF_043290135.1). Lineage (NCBI taxonomy): Eukaryota > Metazoa > Arthropoda > Arachnida > Ixodida > Ixodidae > Rhipicephalus > Rhipicephalus microplus. Next base: position 634,876 of record NW_027464623.1, read on the forward strand.
ATGTATTTTTTAGTAATTGACAACCACCCAGTATACTTACCTAATGATGTAGCGCCAAACAATGCGTATTGTTTCTTTTTTTTTGACAATGTTCACATGCATGAACGTAGCCACCAGATCAAGATGGCTGAGTTTTGAGCCAGTGCCTAAACTTTGGACATTGACCAGGTATACCTGAAACATTGGGTAGAGAGACAAATAGACAGACAACTCTCTTTGCATTCAAGTATTTCTAGAAATAACATTGTCTTTAACAAGCACATGTACAAGCTAAAAGCCCATATTCGTAACGTGAGGTCAACTGCTAATTTTAGGGGCGAAGCTCCTCAAGCCGTAGGTCGTGCCTCCCCGATGTATGTCGTTGTAGTAGTAGTATTAGTAATAGTATTAGTATTATTATTATTATTATTATTAGTAGTAGTAGTAGTAGTAGCAGTAGCAGTAGTAGTAGTAGTAGTAGCAGTAGTAGTAGTAGTAGTAGTAGTAGTAGTAGTAGTAGCCACCTCTAGTTTTGTCCTTGGAATGCCCACTAGATGGCGGTACTTGTATATGATGAATACATATATGATGATATATGATGAATATCATATATGATGTATATGATGTACTTGTATATGATGACATATATGATGAATACATGATGAAAAGATGCGAGATGGCGGCACTTGGAGTGTTCAGTACATGGACAGATGAACAGAGAGACGCACGGACGGACGCATGGATAGATGGACGCACGGACGGATGACCGGAAGCACGGGCGGACTTACGAACGCTTTCCCCACTCATCATCCTTCCCTCCTTGGTTATACTGTGATTTTTTCAGAGATTATCCACCTTCGAGAAATATTCGGAGAATATTCAGCTATTTCGAAGCAGTAACAGTTGTTCAATGTCCAATATCACTATTCTTCTCACACAATGTATTCAGAGTGCGTACAACATCTCACAGAACTTTTACCATTCTTTCGTGAAAAATTTCACAAGAACTGCACCCTTTCTTATCCACAATCTTCAAGTTTAACGTCTGTACTCTTATCACAATGTGCGTGAAGTTCGCGTACAACTTCAAACAGACAAGCTTGAAAGTATTTCGAAAAAAATTGCTGAAAAAATGCGGTCGATATGTACTACGAACTTAAAGGGAATGCCTACCTAGAAAGAAAAAAAAAGACTTGCTATCAGCTCAAGAATTCTAGAATAAGCTCACACAGTCGACTAAAAGCGTTCAATTTTTATTATACGTTTCTAAAATGAGCACCATTCTTTCTCGAACTTCAACTTTGCTCTTACGGATTCTTCGAGCGTGCTTCGTTCTTTGAAGATTTCATCTGCATAAGAAAAGTTTCTTTGGAAGAGCTACAGTGGCGCCTTTTGATCTCTATATACGTGGAGTTTGTTTTATAATACGTTAGGCAATGCGAAAAAAAGCGTTAGTGAGCATTCAGAATTCGGTTGCGCTTGAATTTTTCACTGGTAAAATATTCAGGAATAACCAACTAAAGTTGCATTTCATGTAAAAAATTATTGAATAGAATTAACTATTTTACTTGACAAAACAAGGGCTTAGTTAGGAGGTACTCTTTAGAGGCGGAGCTGCAATAAACGTGAATATTTGGTGATATTTACGTTTCATCTCAGCCCGCTGTTGTTTTTTTTTCGTTTCATTCCAACAAAATGTGAAAGTTGAAACAGAGAATGGAACTCACGTCCTTAAGCTTACACGTGCAATGTCATAGTATCAAGGCTACCACAGTGGATGTCTATGTGCTTGAAACACCACAACTACTTCTCGATTTCATTAAGGCAATATTGCCGTTATGACAACGAATACCATATTCATTAGTGGAAATCAGCCTTCATTACCCTAGCCTTACCATCATTCAGCCATCATATGCCACACCTACCCGTCATTTGCTTATAACAAGCCAACTGAAGCCGATATGAACGATCAGCTATTCCTAGTAGCCCAATGTGGAAAAAATAAGGTGTCATTTTAGTCAATATGCGTCAGCACGCGACGTTATCAAACTGGTGTTTCTTCTACTTAGCTATATAACACAATATAATTGAGGACGAGAGATAGTTAGCTAAATTTGAGGTTGATGAACAGTATATTAGTGATTCATACTTGAATACATTACCTTCATAAACTTACGAGAAGAGATTTCATTCAGTAGAGATATCAACAGTGATGAAAGAACTGTGCAATCAGGGCGTCGACAATTTACATATGAACATCTTGAAAGCGATTTATAGAGGGTCACCTCCCACCAGAGTGTTCTATAAAGATAGCGACAGAATACCAATGAAATAAGGGTGTAAGACAAGGGGACACAATCTCCCCAATGCTTTTTACTGCGTGCTTACAGTAGGTTTTAGGGGCCTAGAATGGGAAGAGTTAGGGATAAAAGCTAATGGAGGGTACATGAGTAACCTGTGCCTCGCCGATGAACACGCATTGCTGAGTAATTCCGGGGATGAATTGCAATTCATGATTACTGAATTAGACAGGAATAGCAGAAAAGTAGTTCATATAATTATTCTGCTGAAAAGCGAAAGCAAGATACAATAACCTCGGAAGAGAAGAGCGCGTGCAGTGCACTTGAAGTTCTAGAATAGTACGTCTACTTAGGACAGGTAGTAACCTCGGAGGCGAACCATGAGATCGAAGTATCTAGACGAATAAATACGGAGTAAAGCACATTCAGCAAGCTTTGAGATATCATGACTGGTGAATTTCCACTATCTATTAAAGGAAGGTATATAACAGCTGCATCCTGCTGGTACTTAGCTACGGAGCAGAGACCCGGAAATTTACAAGGAGGGTTCAGCTTAAATTGAGGACGACGCAGCAAGCAATAGAAAGCAAAATGGTAGGTGTAGCCTTAAGAGACAAGAAGAGAGCAGAGTGGATTAGGAAACAAACCGGGGTTAAGGGTGTCATAGTTGAAATCAAGAAGAAATGGACATGGGCCGGGCATGTGGCGCGTAGACAAGATAACCGCTGGTTATTAAGGGTAACTGACTGAATTCTTAGAGAAGGCAAGCGGGTTATGGGGAGACAGAAAGTTAGTTGGGCAGATGATATTAAGTTTGTGGGCATAAAGTGGCAGCACACGACCGAGTTGACTAGCGGAACATAAGAGTGGCCTTTGTCCTGAAGTGGGCGTCAGGCTGGTGACGATGATGACCTGAATGGAATGAAAGTAAATAAAAAAAATTTACCCACAGCCTGGAAAGAAGTAGATTCTAATCTAATCAACAGAAAGTGTGGTTATTTGCCCACTTCATTGTAATAATTTTCACTTCAATCCAACGAAGTTATAGTTATAAACAACAAATTAGGTCCCTATCCTTGCCTTTACCTAGCAGTTTTTCGTTCTCGATAGTTTTGCGTAATAAAGAAACATCTATTCGTTTTTGGCGCGTTTTTATTCCCATTTGTCAACATAGAGTTCTAGTAGTTCTTTATAGTCGCCCATTTGGTTAATATATTTATGTCATGTGGGCATAGCACTTCCCCGGCAAGGCACCTACAAAAACATACTTCACACAATGGCACTCTAGCCCAGCCCCAATTGAATTTCTCGCATTGACGATTACAAGAACGATAACTTTATAAACCACTAAGAACATTGACCCTGTTTCGATCTTGGAGCGGGGTTGGCTTTGTGACACGAGAAAGCGTAAAGGCTGTACGCACTATCTATTTGTGAAGAGCACCCCTGATAATACATTTCACCGGGCTCAAATTGATTGGCAGATTGCCTTGCGTGTGGATAGTAATGCACCTACGTGGCCTGTCATTTTTACTGGGTGTCAAGAAGCACTGGTTCCTATATTTCATAGTTATACAACGCCCCACATCTTCTGCCAAATGAAACAGTTCAGTTTTCAGCGTCAGTTTTCATGTTATCACTGTGGGGCATTTCCCATCATATTGCTAAATAGAACAAAGAGTGTCAGCTTGACGTCGTGAATCATGGTTTTCTTTTTCAACCGAGTGAAAGGACGGTGTCACCAGAAGACAGAGAGAAATTGCATTTCACGTTCCGTGGTAGCATAGTGATACATATATATCGTGTCAATTCTTACAACAAGATTGAATGACATTCCGTTCTTGATAGACACATATGCACAGAATATTGAACTAACCATACGAGAAAAAAATGACGTCAGCAAAAAATGGTCTTTTTACGTCTGAAGTGGGCTGAAACTGTCACAGCGGCCTCATGATATCTATGTCTTGGATCGGTTCTCCTTGGCTCGCATGCGTAGATGAAACGTCTTGAAGTCGACTTGCATGTCTCGCTGAATTCTGACGTTTGGCAGTACTGATGCTGGATGTAAGATTTACCAATGTACGAAATGTACGAACAATTCTATCAATTTTTCGACAGGTTAAGCTTACAGAGTTTCGCAGAGACGTTAGAAAGACGCATAGGCAGTTATGAAAGCCTGATCTTGAGTATAGTATTGAGCGATGGCAGAAATGCTTGTGAAGGAACCTAACAGGGAATACAGTGGACACATTGCACAACGCTTGAGCGCGATGATGGCATCTCGTCTTGTTATGAGGATCGTGTTCTCAGTATTTATACTCAGAAATGCTCATCTGTATACTTCATATAGGTTAAGCATCAGTGCTACCGTTGCTTTCGTTACTATATCAAGCATCATGTGCATATCACTCTAATGTTCAATATTAGCGCAAGTTTAGGCTTTGAGTGACCCGAGCCTGTCTACAGGACATTTTTACGTGAGAAAAACATTACACGTAAAGATTCATCAGCTTTTGAGCAGTGTCCCGTGTTTCGTTCCGAACGCCTGTCAGTTTAATAAAACAGCTCTCATAAAACTATTTGTAAGCTCACCTCCATGATCTTCCACCCAAGACCAGCTCAAGAACTTCTACACTAGAGTTGTTACATACCATTAACACTATGACTTAGTTTATTCGTGACTTGTCACTATATATCTGTGCAAGCACAACTTTTAAGCAAATCAGTAAACCCCAATCTTTCTGCTTAAGACAAAAATAAATATACTCTCGGTCCCTGTACTGGCTTGCTATATCCCCCTTGAAAGCTTCGAAAAATTCTTCCTTCGATCATTCTTTTCTTGCGTCTTTATTGTTCACGACGTAGTGCCTAATTATTCGTACATGATATACTTCGCAATAAACAGAACTTAATCAAATTTATAACATGTACCTTCAATATGTATATCCACGTTCAATATACTTGATGGCACTTTATATCTGAGCGAGGACCATACTCCTTAGAAAAAATGGCGAATAAAAAAAGCATGGTAATTGCACACCAATTTTGCAGAGAGAAACAGAGTAAATTGAGAAAAAACAAGTAGTTTAAGCAAAATTGCAAAATCTGGTTTGCTACTCTGCACGAGGGGAAGGGTAAAAAAAATTAGAAGGAAGGCAAGCGAACAAAAAAATATATTCACGAAAAAAAAAAAAACCGGTGTGCGATTACCATACAAAAAGTTCAATAAAGCTCTGGCTGATTTTGTGTGCGAATGTAGATCGCATCGACATTGGAGTACTGAACGTTCTGACAAGGGTATAGAATGCATTGTAATTCACGGAAAATGAAAAAAATTATCAATAAACAAACTATAACATAAAAAAACTTACAACCTGAAGATGCTGAAGTGGCACATATCAAGGACACAATGATAAAACATTCAGAACTTCCACAGATTGGCCAACAGCCATTTTAGCGGAGTCTAACACACGGGCAATAACTTTTTTTTAGCTTAGTAAATTTCACACAGGACTGCAGCCAGACAGAGTAGTTGAGCTTGTCGTTTCAAGATCACTAGAGACAGACAAATGCACTTGTTTATTATGAACTACTCAGAATGAAACCAACTAAGACGAATTATCGTTGTTATCTTCATTACGCCTACCTCTAAAAGTGAGTCTATAATCAAGGCAGTTGGCATGAATGGGGCAAGATTGCAAAGCAGCAGTGGAAGCCCGTGTGTACAATCTATTTTTCTTAATCTAGCATTTAGGTACTCCACGTTTTTAAAGGACGATTTTCTTGGTTCTGAATGACTACTTCATAACTACAATGACCTCGAGACGTGTCTTGCAAGCAACGTCAAGAAGGAAAAAAAAAACATGTTTCCATTCTTTCGTATAAGATGGGTGTTCATATGCAGAGAGAATGCACCTTGAAATGGAAACGCCGAAAAAAATTCGGGACGATACGATGTTTTATCTCGCATTTTGAAAAGGGTTTCCAACGTTGTACTTTCGCAAGGGAGCTTACTAAATCAGCCTTTTAAAGTATAGCTCGAGTTAGGGGGAAGATTACTTTTTTATATGCTCTGGTGAGAACGCTTCCATCAGTTTCCAAGCTAAAACAATATTCGTGATCTCTCTCAAAGACGCGATGTTTATGGTAAGTGAATGGCCAATCATACTCCATTGCACAAGAACGGCAATACTACGGTATTGGGACATATTAAGATGGTGGCGGAACGCAGGTCAACGCAAACCCAAAGAATTTAGATGAAATTTTTACGCGAGCGAAACGCGACGTAAATTGAACATGCGAAGTATATTGAATGTATCTATAACTAAAAGCAAACAGCCAGCTAATCAAAAGTGACAACCCTATTTTAGTAGGCGTCGGATAAAGCAATTACTAAAATAAGAATATATCTGTTTACATTTGTGGAGTAGACTAATATACTGACCGTAAAAAAAAGAAGACAAAAAAATAATGACCAGTAATAACTCCAGGCCTGTGCGTAAAGCGCAGCACGACCACAGCGAAAGCTGGAAGAGCTGCATTTCTCGTCCCTACCTAAATTCGACCATCGTTGCTGGAACCGAATTATTGACTGGCTGGTAAGCAGCCGGGCACCGTATCTGTCATAGCACCAAGACAAACTGTGTTTGAGATTAGTACAACCATTTTCGTGAAGTTCATTGATATTTTCTGCATAGTCCTTGTTATTTTACAGTAACAACTAAGCTCAATTCTTATGCATCAACAAAACCACGTAAGCTGAAGAAATAAGAAGTTTAAGGCAGATCAACGAAGTGAGTGGTGATAATGGGGCGAATCAATGTGCAGTGGATCGGGAACCGCGGTCTGCTATTTTGTTTTAGGCAAGTGCCTTTTTATTGTTTTTGTTAACCTTTGAGGTGTAGTATCATTTGATTGAAGGGTGGTTAAATGTCGGTGTCTATAAGGTGTTGTGACCTTTTACTTTTTGAACCACATGCGCACTTTGCACGCTATCTAGGTTGTGCATACATATGTTTAGCACCTTTGCATCGTCCGTGCACAGCGCACTCCGTAAGATAGATGGCGAGACGCGAGAAACGGGGATGTGCATGTAACCACTGAATCGAGCCTGTCAACTTAAACTTCCTCCTATATGTAATGCTCGTTTATGTCAGCTCTATCTGGTCGAAGCTGTCCTGCCTCAAACGTTCTACCCATAGCAGACGAGATACTTAACTCCATGAAGTCCGCCATCTCTGTGGCGACACTTAGCACGTCTAAAACTGTCGACTAAAGTCGTTCGCTCTTCGACTGAAGCGTGATCTGTTTTGTAATGGAGTGTTTCTCATTAGGATAACGATGACACACCGAACCAGCTAGTGTAGTTCGTCTTATCAATCAGCAGTAGAGTGCCGTAATCACTTACACACCGAGGTGGGCCATTGTAAGCACGGCAAATTGTTCAAACGTATTCTGTGAGATTATTCAGTGTATTGAACTAATTTTCGTCTTCTTCTTTTTTTAACGAAGCAAACATATGCAGACTGTACTTTACTTTCAAAAAAAAAAGAAAATAGCGAATAAAAACAATGCAAAAATGTCCTCTCAAATGTTCAGTAACAGGTGCGTAATGTGACTAACATTACAATTCCACAAGCAGTGTGTCTCGCAAAGCGCAGGAAGTTAAACAGCGCACTCACGTGGCTCCAAAGATCCCGATTCAATAAATCTACCAGCCCCTCCAGCAGCCGTTTGACAAACGCACGTGCCTTTTTTCTGTTCTCCATATTTCCAACTTAACCTCTTCCTGCATTCCCACCCATCTTTTTCAGGGGAGCTGTCTTTGAAGGAGCTGCCCGAAATACGGACGAAGTTCTGGCGACTGTTTGCTCAGTGCTCGTGCCTGTGTCGGCGCCAACCATTTGCTGACGGGCAACGGGCGTACTTTCACTCAGAAAAAACATATTGTCCGCCTAGAAAACCAACCTCGTATATAACTTTTTTATTTATCCTTCGTGTCTTTGTCCCACGGTTTCGCTATGAAGACGCCAGAAGGAACAAAAAAAAGAGAAATAAAGCTCAAACGAAGCAGGTGATCGCAAAAACCCTTCATCCCGGCGGCTACGTGATTGCTGGACCAGCACACGGGCACACAATGAGAGTGATAGAACCAAGACCGCGTACAAACGAGTACTGCTAGAAAAAACACAAAATAGAAAACGATTTGCAGTTTGCGCGCTGTATTCGCGGTGTTTATGTGGCTCCCAATTTCTAAACTAGAAGAGGAAAGAAAGAACGTATCAAATGACACATAAAAAAACGAAGAACAAATGACAGTCTACCAGAACACAACCTTGGCTTTTAGGACTCGCTCTCTAGAAAAAACTAAGGAGTTAGCAACTTTTTTTTTTATTATCGCGCTTGCAGTAGCCTTTAGTCAACTAGTCTAGTTGTCTTTCTTAGTAAAGTAAAAAAAAACGTTAGAAACAAAGAAAATGTTCTCTTCCCATCCCCGTTAGTCGCATTTTGTAACGGGTAGGAACAAGGTGTTATTGCAATATTCCATTCCACCTTTGTTTAGGCTGACAATTTGTTGATTCGGCACTATGTTATTCTTGTGATGCGTCCCCTTCAAGATCTTTATCAGGTATTTATCAGAAAACTGCAGCGCAGATGCACGTGCACGGTGACGTAAGCCCATAGATGACGATGATATTTAGTGAACAAAACTTATGGAAGAATTTTCGCCTACAGAGCCTGGGCTACGCTAGTATTGATGGGTTCAAACAAGGTTCCATGATCTAAAGATTCCTCATATTTATTGGCAATATAAGCAATGCGTTGAAAAAAATAATGATGCTACGCACAAGAAACTTCTTATAGTTGGCAATTGCCGTGTCGTTGCAAGGCGCACCATTCTGGTGTAATGCAAATACTAAAGGCTCATACCGACCAATCAATCAATAAGTCAATACGTTTTATTGATCTAACTGTTCCTGGTCCACTGGATAATCAAACAAAAGTGGAAAAGGTGGGGGTGTAGCTGCGCTAAACTTTAGAAAGCCTGACTCCATGAATTCATCGTAAATGCATTGTTATTTGAGCCTCCAGACTCGTAGCACCCGGCAAGAGTAATTTTTACAACAACCGTAAAGCCTCTTTAATTGCTTTTTTTTATTTTTCAGCTTAGCTCGCTAAAACCAATGGCCATTCGAAGCCCGCTTTCAGGTGCGCTATCTCAATGGATAAACATCATTCCAACACGTCAGGGGTCTCAACCTGCCAGAAACTAACTGGCCGCAGTATTGCAAGTTAGTCCTACAGAGGCTGGGAAAATCAATATAATGAAACGAGGGTTCAGGGGGAAGGGGGGCTAACAATATGTTACTTAACACTTTCATTTTGAAGAGCATATTTGTTTTGTCTCATGCACGAATTATTTCGAAAGAGTTATTGGGCATCGGGATTCGAGCAACATGTTGCGGGCGATATTCAAAATAATACCCCTGTCACACGGCCACCACTAAACTCCGTTGAACAACGTCAACGGAAATCTCCCCTAGGTGGTTCGACGGAGAAGGAGTTGTGGCAGTGTCACACGGCAATGAAAAGGTTGTAACAGTTGGCGCGAGGGGGCTCAGCTGGCGCTGTTTGATTTTCGGAAAAGTATTCTAATTTCATCTCTATTGGTCTTTTTGTGAATCCTCGTTCTGGGGTTTTTACAAAAACACTATTAAGGAGGTAAGAGGCTAACAAATCATAAAAATGTTTTCAAATAAAAACGAATTCGCTAAATGTAGCGATGCTGCTAGTGACGCTGGCCTCGTTGTGCTTTTAGTTGTTTTGTTGCCTGTGTTCATGCTTGTGTACGAAAGTTCTTGTGCTTCCTTGTCTCGTGAGCGCACATTTTGTGTTCTTCAGCCATGAGTGACACAGCGACGACCACAACCACACGCATGGACGAAATATTTTTCAATGGCGCCGGCCGGCCCGACTCGCGAGGCACCACGTGCGAGGCACGGAGTGTAAAGCATCGGTGTTAAGAGTAAGTGAACTCTGGCGGGCGTAAATATATGTAAACAAACACGCGTTGTGAATGAGTACTACAACGATAGAACGTTTAAGATTGCCAAAATGTATTATTCTTTCACTGCGGCCACTTAGTGCTCGACATTTTTCTCTGACCTCTAGACTGCTGGGGACGAGAGTACCTCATTTCGGTGCGAAGGGAGATCGTTGAACGTGCTTTGCGAAACGCTCCGTTTACCTTCGTTTGGGTAAGGGTGGCCGTGTGACACGGACCGAATCTTTGTTGTCGTAAGGACGAGGGAGTTAAACGGTCTTCGCGGGTGCCCGTGTGACAGGGGTATAACTCAAATGTAGCAGTCAGTTCTGAAATATGGTGATAGTTTTCGCGGTTGCTTCCAACACATAATGACCACATTGTTTGGCTCACTAAACATATGCCTGTGGTCAGCCCATTTCTCTAGTTTAGAGTAACAAGGCGTCATTAGATTAACAAGACATCACGACAGTGCAGAAAACTACATGAACTTTTTAGGGGTAAAAATCATCCCAGATGACGAATTATAGCACTATATATTGAAAATTTTTTTTCGGCTGCCTCATCAAGCATTAAATGCCGAATCATGCATTTGCACGTAATACTGGCTCATTGTTATCTCTAGAGGACGAAGACCGCCCAACTGCATCTCGTATATCATCATCATCATCCCCATAATCATCATCAGCCTGATTACATCCACTGCAGGACAAAGGCCTCTCCCATGACCATGATCCACCAGTGAACTCGGTCATGTGCTTGCTGCGGCCACCTATACCCGCAAACTTACTAATCTCATCCACCCACCCAACTTTGTCTCCTCCTTACTCGCTTGCCTTCTCTGGGAATCCAGCCAGTTACCCTTAATAACCGGCGGTTATCCTACCTACGCGCTACGTGCCCGTCCCATGTCCATTTCCTCTTCATGATTTTAACTTTGATATCCTTAACCCCGGTTTGTTCCCTGATCAACGCTGCTCTCTTCGCGCCTCTTAAGGTTACATCTTTCATTTCTCTAGCCACTGGACCACCACGGCGGGGCAAAGTAAGCTGTAGTTAGGCGGAATACACTGAAGGAGATCGACAATTTATATCAAACAATGAGTGGTACGAACAGACATTCGTAATTTTATTTGGAGAGCGTAAAAAAAAATCAGTGCATTTCTTCGAAGTAAATGATGGTGAGTGGGTGAAGGTGTAGGTCCTAAGGCTCATAATGTTGACGTTGAAGTCGCCTACTACGATAAAGGATGAATAGATTGTTGAATGAATGGACGCACGGATGAATACTCTGGTGAACGTATTCATGACTGCACAGGCGGTAGGACGCACGGATGGATGTACGAACGGGTGGACGGACAGATTGATGGATGAACGGACCGACAGATGGGGCGGCCGAGTGATCATGTACTATGCTGTCGTATAGTTGGTTAGACATAAAGTAGGTTGTTTGCACACTTTCTTTCTCTTTTTTTTTCTTGTGCCGCTGTTCAGTTTCGGTTTTGGTTTTGTGGGGCGTGATAAACGCCAACTAGGGTCAGCCCTAAGGAGCTTCGCCCCTAAAAACTGGCACCACCTGCGTTGACCCAACCAAGGCATATAATAAAATATCATGGCCTCTGCAAGGAGTGAGCCCCAGCATTTTGCGTGGCAATCAAGTATTCTTCCACAGAGCCATGCCAAGTCTCAGAACTGCTTTTTAGTAGACTATAATGTTCGTGAAACGTCAATTATGGTTACAGTGCTGACTATCCAATCTTATACACTGTGTATACGTACTCCTATCATACATCGATGAGGTCGGGTTAAGGACAATTCTAGTGAAGCGCCATTCACTGAAGTTCATTTAAAATAGCAGTGTCCAAAGCCGCCCTTTTCACCGGCACAAGCGCTACATATCAGCCTATAACCGCTTCTGGTGTTGCTAATATCCATCTCCCTGTTTGCCCTATTACGTGACAGTAAACATTACGTACAACATTTACACATATCTTTACGTCATTTCGTCATGATTCGCTCAATAAAAAAATTACAACACAGTCATCTCTCCTCCGCATGCTTCGCATAAAGCATCGATTCCCAATGTACGTGAGATCTGCCGATATTTTTTAAAATTTTTCATTGCGGCACTGTTGCTTTGCTGACTATGCATCCCCGTTCCACCAATTATAGCAGGCAAAAGTATGCGCCTAAGTGACACAGGTGGTCATCAGAATGTGCAAATGTATTTTTATGCGTGTCACGCATGCATGTCAAGTCTGAGTTCCTGGTACGCTCGCCTCCGTACAAACACGAGATAGCACAGTCGTTTTGTAAACATTGCAATGATCGCCCACCTCGTAGTGATTAGGCGCTTTAATTTTTGTCGTATCGTAGGAACGGTGGATGGCATAAGCGTAAACATTTCCCAACATAGATTTTGTGACCAGCGCGATTCCTCGACATAAACAGGTGGCATCGTTGCTTGCTGCCTGGGAGAAAAATGGAGGACTGTTTGAAGTCCAACACGTGCTTTTTACTAAAAATACCTCCAGACAGCTCCTTTTCGCGTACTGTTATTATCATCGTGATAATGATTGATTAACACTTAAAAACTCTAAACAGGTCATTACATTAGCGAGGGTTACGGAGATCAATGAAGGCATAATTGAGCACATGCTTAGAACAAATCCAGATAGCAAGACACAGTACAGAGTACGCGAGAAGAACAATATTGACCAATGTTCGCTGCTGAGAAGAGGTGGGGAACACATTGCTGGGAAGGAGCCAAAACGGAAGTGAACAACAACAAAAAAGAAAAATAACAACATATAAAAGTAAGTTTAAATAAACTGGGCTTGATGACACAAGACATAGTGGTGTACAGAACATAATAGATTTAACATTTTTTGGTTCACAACGACTAAATCATAAAAAAAAAAACAACTGCATGATTATACAAGTGGATAAGTAACACTATTTACAAAAAAGAATACCTAAAGTTTGGTTGATTTTCTCTGAATTCTTTTCAAGTGCAACACATTCACCAATTCCTACTCCGATATGAGGCACAGATTTGCAAGCTTTTTTTTGTATAGGCGACAGGTTGTTCAGCGTCGTTCATTTATTGCGTAACCCGTCGGGGTAGCTTAGCACGTAAAGTGCCACACTGCTATCCTCGCCTGCTGGCGTTCGATTCGAGACCGGGGAAAAGGGGCGGAATTTCGATGAGGAGGAGAGAGAGAGAGATAAAGATGCAAGGAAAGGCAGGGAGGTAAACCAGACGCAAATCCGGTTTGCTACCCTGAACTGGGAAAGAGATAAAGGGGAGAAAAGACGTTGCAGAGAGATGAGAAGGTACACACAATCACGAGCACACTCGGGGAGCACACAGTCTACAGGCGGTCGCTCAGGTTTGTTGACTTTAGGTAAATTAGCAGTGCTTTAGTTGCTTTCTGCGCAACTGAGGCAGATGCCCAAGGTGAGGCGGAAATGCAAAGAATACCCATGTGCTCAGGCTTCGGGGCAGGTAGCCCCTCAGGTAGTCAAAATATTCTGGTGTTGCCCACTGCACCATGTCTCCAAATCATATCGTGCACTTGACACATAAAACACCATCACGTTGATAACCGGCTACTTCAGTCGTTGCATGTGCTTCATGATTCACACCATGCACGTTAAGGCAAAGGTGCAACTGCCATACAACGAAACAACATCCATTTTAGGATCACGTACAGGCTATATAATCATATATTTCATTAAATATAGTCATCAGATTGAGACACAAGGGAAGTGCAGGATTTGTTATAGATTTTTTGTATGTATTGGCAGTGGTATCGTATTTGATTTTTTTAACACATTGCTGTTCTTTTCACTTTGCCATTTTATAGCACTTGTTTTCTCTTAATTTTTTTTGTTCACAGTGTTTCTTGACACATATCTGTCAGAACGCATACAGCGCTTACCACGCACTCTTTACAAAATGTGAACAGAGGCATCATGAAACACGATAGTGCCTTACGGAAATGTGGACGAGTGCAAAAGCCAGCTTTTTTGTTGTTTACGAGTTGTTTCCCACCATCCATGCGTTAACTCACCTACAAACGCACCTATCAAGCCATTTTCCCCCTGTCCTTGTTTTATATTCCTATTCGTACGTTAACCAAACTTCATTCTCGCCCCAGCGCTCCACAAGGCAGTGCTTGAGGACTGCAATTATTGAGCACACGTTCATCGCATAAGTATGCTCTTTACACCCGCCACAATATTTAGGTCAATTTAGGCCACTGATATTTAGGCCACTAATATTTGCATATGTTGACATCAATCACATATAACGCGAATTTTCACGTACAGTGCGTGTCGCGCGAAATGTGCACATGAGATCACAAGGGGCACCTGACTCGGCAAGTAAGAGGTTGTAAGGCACACCCCCATGCAACTACTAATTAGCACATTCAACGGCTGCTAATTATATCTCTGCTTCACATCCCACGAGAACTGCGAGCACCAATTACCTCTAAGCGTTAACAGAAATTCTATAGTATATGTCGTTTTAAAGGCGCCACGGATGACTTTTTTTGTCCTATAGCGGCCGCTAATTGCAGGTTCTGAGAGCCTCACTGCAAGGCATCTAGAAGTAACTTCATTTCAATAAAGGAGGAGGAGGAGGGTTAAAAGAGGAAGAACCGGAACGTTAGCCAGTTCTCGTTATTTCAATAAGGTGTAGTAATCAGTAGTGGGCCAGGCACGTATCACACAGACAGGATAACCGCTGGTCATCAAGCGTTACTGACTATATTCCCATAGAAGGCAAACGCACGAAGGGGAGACAGAAAATTATGTGGGCCGATGGGATTAAAAAGTCCACAGGTATAACGTGGCATGCAACAGGAGGCGCAAGACCGGGTTGATTGGTGGATCATGTGAGATGCATTTGCCTTGGGCGTAGTCAGGGTGATCATGATGATGACGATCATTTGTAGTTATACTTGCTGCTGGGGGACCAGTTCTCGTATTTGGAGTGTTGTTGCTGGTCTAATTATAAGTGTAAACAGAGAATATTTGAACAATAGCAATATTTGGTGAGTGGGGTTTCTTTACACTTTCATTACTCTGTTACCTGTACGGTACACTTCCTTTGCTTTGCCGCATCTCAAACATATACAACCTGAGTTCTTCCGACGAAGGTATGCGGTATCTTCTGCATTCCTTAACATAGGACTGAGATAGAGTCGAGACAGTGGGATCACTTCTTGAAAAGTCATCACCATTATATGTTCAAGAAGTCGGCAACATGTACGTTCTCTGACAGCAGCACTCACCTCTTTCACATGCTTTGGGCCTGCCAGTCTAACAGAAGCATCGCAAAAACTACGCAGCCAATGTAAAAGGGAGGTTTTTCCGAGCACAGCTCTCGAGGACCAAAAGAGCCTCGAGAAGCGGGCGCGAACGACACCGCAATCCAACGGAGTCCCGATATTGGGACCCGCCTAGTCCTCTCTTGAACTAATTGCAGCATATCCCTTTTGCAATAAATGCTGTATTCATGTGCTAATGAAGTCGACAAGAATCAATCGCTTCAGCGTCTAGGAAGCTTGAATTCAACAAAATTTTTCAATACTTTAACGTGGCGTACATCCCACGACGATGTATCAGACAAAGCTGGATTAATTCAGTGCATAACAATCATTTACATAGCTTGCCAGTGATTCCACCTATATATAATATTATTGAGAACTAACAGATAATCAAGCCAGGGAAAGTATAGGGGATAATATTAAAAGTAATTGCAATAAAATGTCAAGAAATAAGATTTAATAATATTAGGACACGTTATTATGTGCGAAGCATTTTTGTAATGCGTGAACTTACATTATCTATCTATCTATCTATCTATCTATCTATCTATCTATCTATCTATCTATCTATCTATCTATCTATCTATCTATCTATCTATCTATCTATCTATCTATCTATCTATCTATCTATCTATCTATCTATCTATCTATCTATCTATCTATCTATGTATCTATCTATCTATCTATCTATCTATCTATCTATCTATCTATCTATCTATCTATCTATCTATCTATCTATCTATCTATCTATCTATCTATCTATCTTTCTATCTATCTATCTATCTATCTATCTATCTATCTATCTATCTATCTATCTATCTGTCTATCCAGCCGCCTACGTTTCGGTGCTTTCGTAATCATCAGCCTACCTTGTGGTAAAAAAAATTAATGTGGGGGGTTAAGATCTTGACGCTTACGTTTGCGTGCGTCTGAGCGCTAACGCTACAACAGAACACGCTGACCGCCAACTGGTGGTCTTTTGGTACAGCGGCATTCCCGCTAACACAAACGCAAGGACCTATAAATATATGCAACGCCTCCTAAATAGAGGATTCACTGACCTAGGGCGCCATCTATAGTTATGAAAATTCGGCAGATCCCACGTACCTGGGAATCAACTTTATGCGAAGCACGCGGAGGGAAGGTGACCGTGTTGCATTTTTATTGAGCAATACGTCATGAAATGACGCTAAATATATGTGCAAATGTTGCACGCAGAGACATATGTCGAAGAGAGAATGTGTGATGAAGAGTTTCGCATGTTTGTATAACCAGTTTTTCACTTGCACATTGATGTCAGTTTGAAATGTGCTTTAGCAACACCAGATGCTGAAATAAAACGCTGATGCTCGTGAAGATGCTGGCCCTTGGCACTGCTATATAAATCAATTTCAGCGCGTGGCACCTCACCACAATTGACGTATGAAAGGAGCTGTATGCAGCTGTATGAAAGGAGTACATATGTAATGTTTATAAAATTGGGTAGGCAGCACTGCAACCACTATTGACGTTACACAAAGATGAGCGTTTATTTGAAAAGCTAGTAGTTTCGAGACCTGGCGTAGCTCTGTAGTAGAATGCTTGATGGCCACTCTGAATGCTTGGGTTCAATTTCTGCTTTGACCCTGTAGTTTACTGTTTGCATACGTCACGTGGCCAACGCTAACTATGTCAGGTTTCTTTTTTTTTTGTAACAATGACATTTATTCTATGCCTTCGTTCGGTTGACGCTACCTATGTCGGGTATCGCTTAACGCTCAAGCGTTGAAGTTGCCCGTGTGTGGTCTCGTTATTCCTGGGTACATGCGAAGTGTCAATCACCTGCGGAACATACCCGCTCACCAGCGGCACATACTCTCCCGTGAGTATGTGCTACTGTCTAGCGGGAAGTGTTTGGCGATGTACGTGACGGGTTTGTGACATCAATCATGCCTTGACCAGCGCATCATATTCGTCAAACCATCATACCCTCCCATGCTAATTTTGGTTCACGCCAAGTTAAGGGGATGACCACGAGAGCACCCAAACTTAAGCAGATAGATAGATAGATAGATAGATAGATAGATAGATAGATAGATAGATAGATAGATAGATAGATAGATAGATAGATAGATAGATAGATAGATAGATAGATAGATAGATAGATAGATAGATAGATAGATAGATACGCTCAAAGTCGCCAAAGCTCGTTAAGAAATGCTTCGCATTTAAAATTGCCAGATCCCACGTACAGTGGAAATCGATGATATGTGAAGCACGAATTAGGAAGGTTGATATGTCACTTTAAAATCAGCACAATGTTACGAGGTGGAGGAAAATGATGTCGTACATGACTCACGTATCATGATTACCATGTTTGGATGTGTCGTTTACCTTCGACATCTATTAACGTCACGCGACGCCAAATTTAGTATATGTGGAGCTAGCGAAAAGGCTGTGAGCACGCTTTGAGCGTGGTATGATGTTATTTTCTTAAATGACACGCTTGTCAGGATTATCATGTTTGCACAAGTGATATACTTTCATCATCCATTGACGTCACGTAACTCGAAATTGGGCATATGTTGAGTTAGCAAAACAGCCACGAGCGCATCATGAAGGGCCCAATTTACTTCATTATAGCGTTGACACGCGCCCACGCTGGCTAGAGCGACGCTAAGTTAGCAAAACGCGAGCACTCTGTAGTCGCACGCCAGGCGCGACCGGCATGACCAGTGTCCGCCGGCGCGGCCCGACAGCAACCGGCGCAAAATGCGACATGCTGCATTTCACACCGATGCGTTATCCAGACAGCGCTGCGTCTCCCTGTTATTGTGGCGGGAGGGATGCCGGACACACTGGGACGCGCATGCGTCAAAGCATCGCTGCGCGGCGCACGCCTGCGAGTATATGGCAAGACCGGCGCCTGGCGTGCAACGCCAGCGTGACGCGACGAAATGAACGGCGGTGAGCACGCGCACTGCGTCACGTCGAAATGTTTTGGCGCCTTGATTGTGGTATGTAGCCATGTTCTCACATGACACGCTTCGCATGATAAGCATGTTCGCACCTGTCACCTTCGTCATCCATTGACGTCACGTAATACCAAATTTAGCATATGTGGAGCTAGCGAAACGGCCGCGAGCGCATCATGAGTGTAGCATGTATACGTCACCTTGTTACATGACGCGCATGTCATGCTTATCCCTTTCGTATGTGTAATTTACCTATGCCACACACTCGCATTGCTTAATACCGAGTTTGGTACATGTGAATCTAGCAAAACGGCCGCGAACGCACCATGAGCGTAGCATGTAGTTCTACAGCTGGCGAGGCCTCATTACTCCAACCTAGAAGAAATACGACCAGTATTTGCGAGTGGAGGAGTTTAACAATACAGCCTGACGACTTCAAAGATTCCAAATGGACGGCTCTCGTTTCAACAATCACCGCTATCTTCTCCTCCGTAGGAGATCTCTGCGTGGGTTAGTGATGAACACTAAATTCCAGAAACAACGTTTGCGCGTAAGAGTGCGGGCTATCTTAACGTTCTGCACATGCTCAGTTTGGAACACGCAACCCTAAAGCTAACGCTGAACTTTTGAGGTTGCTGTTTCCCGCTATACTAATACTCACAGTGCCGTTACGTTATATCTAAACGTCGCTATACCTAAATACTACGGCCTCGCTCAAACGTTTACCTGAACACAACTGCTTATTACCTTGAACTGACTGGCAACAGTCGTTACACTTCTCGAGTAAAGACGCAGCTAAAGCTGAACAATCCCTGAAATGCACCTGTTTTCATCATTTCTCTCAGGAATGCAGCACTCCAGGCCACTGTGTAATACAAATTTGATTTGATTTATTGATTTTCATAACATACGTAAACAATATAGGAACACTTTGTGCAGGGGGCACTTATCAGCTTGCTTGCAAGGGGCGGCCGATGAGACGAATCAGCAGCGTTCCATCTCTATCCTTCACCTGTCATTCCGATGAAGGCAGAGTTTGCAAGGTTGAATTATATCAGTCATCAAATTTCGAAAGGAAAAGTATTAAAAAACTTACTGCAATAGAGAGCAACGCGCAGTGTGCAATAAAGCGTGATTACTAAAGGAGAGAAATAAAGAAAACCAAAAAACTATACAGAATCTTGTTTTGAACATTTATAATTTTACATCTGTTAAAGTAAACCAGAATCTCAGCGATTTATGTACCACTTGGTTCAATAGCTGATTGCTTCAATTTGCGGCCGAGTTCCGTAAATGTGGGGCTTAAGTGGGTACTGTGCCACATGGGCTTTTGCTTAGGTTGTTGTCGCCGAACCCGGGCGGTGGAGCCCAGACTCTCGCTCTGTCGCCGTTTTCTCTCCGTATAGTTGTTTCGCGTCTCTCTTTCATGGTCTTATTGGTCGCGAGCACACTCGTACTCGCATTCAGGAAACCCCTTACCAATGGTCGCCCTTCGAGCCCCAGATTTCGCTTTACATCATCTTTCGAAGCGAAGTCTCTTAAGATCTTAAGTGTCAGCGTGTCATACAAACAGGGCATTCGCCACAAAAGCTGGGTGAATCCCACCAATCGCCACCAGTGCACACCATGCGTAATCTGAGTTAAAGGTTTGCCGTTACCACCTGAAACATTGTTTGACTTAGCAGTTGTGTGAGCATCCATGACAAAACTTACCACGACGCTCAAGTCTTTTATCCAAGATCAGGGACACAAATGTTGATCGCTATGGTAAAGTGATCTATTTCAAACAACATTTCTTGAAACATTTGCATAGTGATGGGGCTTTACTAATCACCATTCCACTAGAGATAAAGAAGGCAACATAGTGTCCAAACAAATAGCCGACGACGTTAGTGGAGCTAAACCATCCTTTTCTAAAGCTGATGCGATCTGAAACCGTGCATGTAGAAAAGAATCTTTGAAGCACTTGGAGCCACTCACAGCCTAGGAGCGAATTCACGCTCCGCCCTCAGCACCACAGCACACCTGTCATGCCCCTGTGCAACAAAGCAATATTTGGCGAATTCGATTCTAACCATAAGCACATTTTGCTGCTAATCCAAATAGTACGCATCTGATAACTTAAAAGTGTGTCGCCCCTTGTCAAAATGCCATGTTTGGCTGAGCAGTGAAGCCAGAATTTGTGACGAAAATTGTCAAGAAGTCAAACTCTTGTACCGATAAGCAGCAAACCAAACACGTGTTTATACAAACAAGTCACATGCCTAAAGTAATGTGATCTGTCTGATGTTTGAGTGAGCTAACTTTAGATCTTAATAGGGTCCCAACACATTTAACTGACGTCCTCCGCTTACTCTACACACATTTAGAAACGTCATTAGTGAATGGATATACATCTGAACCTATTGAAGTAAGTAGGAGCATTCAACAAGGCTGTCCCCTCTCCGCAATTCTCTTTGTATTATGCATAGATCCATTAGTGAAACAAATTCAAAAATGCACTTCAATACAGGATTTTCCTTTCCCAGGCTTGGGCGAAGTGAAAGATGCGGCATATGCCGATGACATCTCGTTGTTTATTCGGAACATAGATAGCTACAGAACCTGTTTGCGAATATTTCGCACGTATAGTTACCTGTCGGGAGCACGTCTTATTCCGGGAAAAAGCAAGGCATTGTGCTTTGGGATGCACATTGAAAAGTTCTCTGACGGCGTCCAAATCGTCCAAGGAGTTAAAGTCTTAGGTGTAACTTTCCTTTCGACTGGTGAGGTAGCCCGCACCACATGAAAAGAAATCCAACACAAAGTGGACAGACGCATTGAAGTCGCCAGAACCTTTCAACTACCTTTTACTGAAAGAGCTTATCTAATTAAATCGAGCATAACAGCGCCACTGCTTTATGTAGCCAGAATTGCTCGACCACCTCGTCGGGTTTTGATGAGAGTGGCTACTGCGTGTGGCTCCTTTTTCAAGGATGACCACGCCGAAGCTGTCGCTAGAGCCTTGGTCCACCTGCCAGTAAAATGGGGAGGGCTCAGTGTACCCAACTTGATGTAATGTGCCGCATGTTGGCTCTCAAAAACACCTGGGCTCTTACAGAGAACTCATCGTATCGAGGCAGGCAACTTGTAGTGTATCTGCTAGGAACCTCTAGAAGACTTTTTTGTTTAGCATACGACACGGGATCAGCTGTTGAGCAGCCACCGGCGTATTACACACATGTTATAAAATCTTTGCAACAATGGCGAAGTGATTTTCCAGTTGAGGAACCTATGGAAATGTCCCCTACCAACACAAGTGAACTAATAGCATTTAAAAGTCTATCTGAGGGACAGCGCCAGAAATGCCAGGCGAGAAGACGTTGTGTTCTTAGAAACACGTCTCTCCCCTCCGAAGTCCGTGACTTAAACTGTCTTAGGGAAGGGGAGGCTCTACCAACGGCCGACCGCCTTGTGGCGTGGGGCGTGGCGCCCTCCGCCACATGCCCGCAATGCGGTCGCGTCGAAACACTGAACCATGTCTTCCATGAATGTATAGTAGCGCGCACCTTTTGGCGCATGGTTACCAGAATCTTCCAAATAAGCATGCAGTGGAAGTCTAGCCACAGAGATAACTTCGTCGTACTCCTAATGGCTATCGGAGCCTACGTTTTATGGAAACGAAGGGGATTGGCCTGCCTGAGGGGACGCCCTGAGAGAGCCATGTTTTCCCTACTACATCGGCTAAGAAACATAATGCTTATGCATCTTAATGCAGAACTAGTCATGCTGGGAGAGGAGGCTTTCCTCCGACGCTGGTATACGCGACTTATTATCGTAAAAAACAACAGAGTGTCCATGCCTTTCCTCCCCTATTGAGGAGGTGGGCTAGAGCTTGTACCACTGTGACATTACAGTGTGTATTTTCCTTTTATTCCTTAAAACATGTCCTTTTTGTGAAATATTGTTCTTGAGCGCGAGAGCAAACTGTCCCCACAGGTGAATGCTAAAACTTCACCCTACACTTTGAATGACCCCCGCCCCCCCTTGTTTGTTCACATAGCCTTACCATTTATTTAAGTTTAATCATCTCGATGTCATGAATGTCCTGTCTCTGTTGTACAGTTTTGCATTGTATGTCACTGCATTCGCAATAAGTTATTTTCGCGGTATATAACAGCTTGCAATGCACATATGCATTGTTCACCATTGTCCATTTCTCTGTGTGCACATAAGCTGTGTATGATATATCCGGAAATAAAATTCTCTTAAACGGGTTCTTACGAAAGTGTGACAGATGTCATGTAATCAGTTCCTCTGCGTACCCACAGGACGGCTGTAAGCTCTCCCATCGTAGAGTAACTAGTACTCTAAACCCTTACACACGTTTAGGGGCAAAGCTCCTCATCGAGGCAGTCGTTCGTAGTAGTGGTTGTCGTAGTGTGTAACCAGTCTTATGTTTTGACCTGATAGGTGGTGGCGGTAGGAGATTTCTTCTGTGCGTTGTTGAACAATAACAAACCCGCAGAGTGTGCGTTAGCTAGAAGCCGAATTCTCCTGTCACTCATTCCCCATTGGCAGCCATTGGCATGTACATTGAGCACTATCTGACAAGAAAGGGTTGCTACGTTATACTCGCTGGGCGTAACCTCCTGGGTTTCAGAAAGGTTTAGCGAGCGTTGAGATGCCATTAATACAGTGAACTAGTATATACCACGAACTCCAGGTGGTCAAAGGTGGGAAGTAGATACGAAGCGCAAGCCGTAAAAAAGCAAAATTCGAATTCTCCTGTCTCTCATTCCCAATTAGCAGCCACTGGCATGTACATTGAGCACTATACGACAATAAAAGATTGCTACGTTTTACTCGCTGGGTGTAACCTCCTTGTTTTTAGAATGGTTTAGTGAGCGTCGGGCCGCAGTGCCATAAATACAGTGAACTAGTACATACCATGAACTCGAGGTAGTGAAAGGTGGGAAGTGGACACGAAGCGCAAGCCGTGAGAAAGTGTGCGTGTGCCACCTTTTGTTTAGTGCTTGGAATGTCCGCTGGATGGCGGCGCTTCTATATGGGAAATATATGATGAAAAGATGTGAGATGGTGGTATTTGGAGTGTTGAATAGATGGACGAACGGACACACAGACAGATGCACGAACGGAGTCACGGATGGCTTCAAGGACGAATGGACGCATGAACGGATGTAGGGACGGACGCACAGATGGACGTGTGGACGCACGAACAGACGCAGGCACGGACGGGTAAATGGACGCACGGACGGTCACACAGGTGGATGCATGGACGAATGGAAGCAAGAAAGAATGGACGGATGGATCCTTTGTCCCACTCTCCACCATTCGCTCCGGGGATATGCTGCCATTTTTTTCAAAACACGCAGCCGTTAGTAGAGGTCTACGGAACGGCTTTCAGCTCTCCCGTAGTAGAGTACCAAGTGCTCTTAATCGTTAACCACTTTTTCCCAACACACAGCTTTTCTTTCTCGGGGAGCACGAGTTTCTGTGGCATTGGTCGTGCCCTTTCGTCAAGTTTGAACACGAAAAGATACAACTCATTTTCGACCAACTTGGTGCTAAGCAGTGCCCGTTGAGTTGTTATATATGATTTCATTTGTTACAAATCGTGTATCATTGCATCTATTGTATCGTTATTCCATGGTATCATGATATCCCATTGAGTTTTTGCGTACATGTATGTTAACATTGTCATGTATATTAGAGCAACTGTCTTCATTGCAACGTAGGGATATTGGTCGTGATACATAGATCTGCCGAAGTGCATGTGCCCTGTTAATGGAATGTTATGAAGCCTTTGTGTTGCACGTACCGCAAATAATTTTTTCTAAACAGCTTCGTAATGTAAAGCCAGAGGGACGACTTATTGCTCTCTCATAGTGCAGAGTACCAAATAGTCTGGATTGTTAAATACTTATTTTAAACACATTTTTTGCGAATAGCTGCAACACTCTACCTTTAGCAGACGAGCCATGGTTTTGACCTCGTTGTGACGAGCTAAGCAACACGCATCAGGGCGTCATTAAGCTGGTGGGTGCCCATCATGGCAATTCAGCCACTGAAGAAGGCATTAGCCTTCGATGTCGTCGTCCCTGAGGGGGCAAGTCCGGAGGACGTTGTTGACTCGACGTCATCAATAGTAGGAATCGAAGAAGTATACTGTGTACAGCACTTCGAACGCCGGAGTTATCAAGTTACCGTGAACAGCGAAGCCACCCTGGCTCAAATCGTGGACGCGTCATACCTCACCATCTGTGGAGAGCACGTCACCATCGTACATCTGGGACCCCAAGTCACCCAGGTAACTGTCCTGTTCCTGCCATGCTGCGTCCTCTGCGAAGTCCTCGCACAAGCACTGTCCCCGTACGGGAAGGTGTTGCATATCACCAGAGGACTTGTAGAATCGTGCCCAATCCTGACCACTGGGACGTGATACGTCAGCCTGGAAAGGAAGGCATCGTCACTTGTACCCAACTACCTCAAAGTCACTGGCCACCGTCTGACCTGCGACTACAAAGGAATACAACAGGTGTGCCGTCGATGTAGTGATAGTGGTGACGTTCGTATAAACTGCACCACTCCCTTTTGTGGTCGGCGTGGAGTCTATGGCAATCACGGGAAGGGCCCGCATGTCACTGTCACTTGTACGATGAAACAGTCATACTGAGAGGCGGCATCCACAGATTTCCCTCCACTTCAGCCAGAAACCCCATATAAGAACACGTGTGATGGTTCGTCAACGTGAGTCGCGGTAACCGACCACGACCAAGGTGCGCCAATAGCGACGCTGCCCCAGACACTCGCTGCGTCCCCAACAATTCAGGACCTGGTACTTTCTCCAGGTTCTGAAAACTCGAATTCCCCGCGTTCGGTGGCCATTTATGAAGAACCATAGGCCGAGGCCTTTTCAGACAAGGCGCCACGCGAGGAAGGCGTCTCAGATGCAAATGTTACATCTGATGCTCTTCGCGTGGCTGCTCAGTCGACCACAAGTTGAGATGTATTCGAGGAGAGTACATCCAAAGATGACGCAGCCTGCATCTACGAAGACTCAAACAGCATCACGAGTGAGGCGCCCTTACAAATTGATGAAGACATCAGCCGCAGCGACATAGCCTAAGACAGTGTCGACGCTTTTGTATACTGTCCTCGCTCAAGAACCTGGGCACCAAGCGTCACCGGTTATCTATTTTAGCATTGAATGACATACATAAGAGGATACATGGTAGCAATTATGCCAATAATTGATATCGACCAGCATTGAGCAGCAGAATTAATCGCGGGTACACATCACCCGGTCTCATTCATGACACGGGGGGGGGGGGCGGTGTCATTGCCACCGACACTAGCGTACATTAGCAACCACCGTCCGGTTATGCTCTCTCTCCGCCTATCAGTGGGGACGCCGATGGTTCAGGGACCATGACGTCTCATTTGCCGCGTCCTTCAGGACTCTCAGTCTACAAAAAAAAAATATCCCCAGCGTTACGCGCATTGCTCATTGGGGCGAATGGACGCACTAGAATATGGGTGATTGAGATTGCGTCAAAGAACAGTGACGTCATCATTGCAGTGCGTCGGGCAGAGTACTCCACGCCCGCAAGTCCAAAGATGCGTCATTGTTAATAAAAAATACGCATTGCCTACCGTGATCCCAGCCCTTCCCCCGTTATGTGGGAATGGCAAGAGGAGCTTGTTGAACGATGCTAACGTACTATGCGCACTTATTCTCTCTCCGCTGCAGCTTGGCGCTGTAGACGTGCACCGTGTGCGCACCCTGAGGTGCTAAGGTATGCACGCAGAGCTCTAATTCATCCACCATGCTTGCCTGCCCACTCCCTAAAATCTACTGCACCAGCTGCTGCGGGTACGTGTGACTTTCAGGCATTCACTCAACACTAGGTGGTATTTAGAGCTGGGCTTGTTGGTGAGACTTCATTTTAACATATGGTGTAACAGCGTAAATTCGACGAGACACAAGGACAAGAAGAGTGTCGTGTATCTTATTGTCCTTGTTCTTCATCAAATTTAAGCTACTACATCATATGTTAATATGATTCACAAAGCACTTTTACTCAATGGCTCAGTCTGTAGCTAGTGTCAGTTATCCGGGACCACTTTCTTCGCATCCACTTCTAAAAGACTTACCACACCATTATAACATGTCATATGACGTTTTCTTATCACCGCCATCCGATGACGAAATAAAGGGTGCATTAAACGTGATGACAAAGGATTCAGCTCCAGGGCCTTGCAGACTCCCTGAAGAGTTTTATGTACAAATCTGGCCTATCATTGCTTCATTTATGTCACGCGTCATTCACAAGTGTTTCCGAGATATTACCCTTCCAACGTTTTTTCACAGAGGCCGTATAACACTTGTTCCCAAGAAAGACCAAATGTCCACGTGAACAGAAGTTTGGAACCCTATTAGCCTGCCTAATGTAGATTACAAGCTCTCGGCCAACATTCTGGTGCGCCTAATCAGACCATGTCTTGCACCATTAATCGCTCCCCACCAAGTATGTTCCGTTCCGGGCTTAGAAATACACGCCCATACGTTCCGAACAAGTGACATCATGTAGTACACCACTAGCCGATGTGCTCAAGGACTGTTGGTTTCCTTAAATCAGGAGAAAGCTTTTCATTTCATAGAATATGACTGCTTACTAAATGTTTTACTTGAATTCAAATTCCCTGATAAGCTCTTTGACTTCATTCAAGCGATGTACACTAATTAAGAAAGTACCCTTTACATGATTGCCTTGAGAGTCACACATTTAAAGTCACGAGTAAGGTCCGTCAAGGTTGTTCCATTTCCCCAGTTCTATTCATCCTTGCATTGGACCCCTTCTTAGAGGGGCCGTTGACCGCCATCCGCAGATTCAAGGCTTACCCCTACATGGTAACACTCAAGTAAAGGCCACCGCATACGCAGACGACATTACTCTATATGTACATAATGAACAGTCACTGCAGCATGCTCTTGATACTTTCCATGATTTCGGCATTATCTCCGGTGCAAAGTTAAACTTTTCAAAAAACCAGTATTTTTATCGGCCACCCCTGTGGTGGTATCAGCATCACGTGGCCTGACATTACAATACTAGGTGTTACTTTCACTACACTTGGTGTTGAGGACACCATCTGGTCACCCGTTGTACGAATTCTTGAATGTGACGTGGAAGAAGCGAGACACTTCGACTTCTTCCTTTTGGAACGCCAATACTTAGCTCAAACGGTTTACCTCAGAAAGTTTTGGTATTCCGTAATTCCACCACTCCACGTCTCCGAGAAAGTGCAAGGCTGCATCAGTTCATTTTTTTTTGGTCTGGTTGCACATAATTATTACCTCGTCCAGCGTAAGCTCAACCATGAGATCAACGCCATTTTGCATTCCCCGACGTTTCCGACACGGCTTCTACCTTGTGCCTCCACACTTTACTGCTAATACTAATCAATATGGCAACCCGCTCATACACTGGCTCGCTGTCACACCTGTCCCGTTAATTAGGGAGGCAATCGCCGGGCTAATTCCAAAGGCCGAAGTATCGGCCCCCCGAACCGCACCACGAAAGCGTGGACAATTTGGAAGTGGTCCTTTTTGGCGCGCCAGCGGACGCCGGCTGTGGCCCAAAGAACAAGTCGGAGCCGAGAGTTGATAAACAAACAAATTATATTCTCAATAATGGCAGATCGAAAACAATACACAAAAATGCACACTCCACAATAGTTGCATACAATATGTCACCAATCAAACCAATCAATCAACGTACTACACAATACAATCAGCCACACTCAAAACAACGGACACAGACAACAATACGAACTACAATGCAGTCGCATGCATTGAACAACCAAGACTCTTAAAGACTAAAGAGATAGAAAACCTATTCAGTCCAAAGTTCTTGGAACCAAAGTCGAGATGATACTCTTCCGAGAATCACTCACTCAAAGTCCAGCGTTGTTGTCGTTCCGCAGTCCTCGAAGTTTCTCTTCCAGGAAACCTCGCCGGAGTTTCTCTTCCAGGAAAACTCCCGTCTTCAATAGGCCACTCTCCAAGCTTCAACTTCTTCGCCGGAAATCCGTCGGCTTCACACACGCAGCTGTTGCCCCGCGTCTTCGCTCGATAGCGGTAAACCCACGCTCTTGCCTGTAGCTCGAGCCGTCCCTACGGACCAAAACTTCGCCGACTACACGGCGGACTCTCTACGCACTCTGGCGCTCACTTCCGTCTCCTCCTGTTCTGTCACTACGGGCAGAACCTTCGCCGACTACACGGCGGAATTCCTACGCGCTCCGGCGCTAACTTTCCGTCTTCTCCTCTTTCTCGTCTCGGCTGCTCGATTAAATACGTTCCGCGCCATCTTCCAGAACGTTCTCCTCATTTCGTCGGCGCGACGCGCAGCGAAGGCTGGGGAGAGGCACGAGACGGTTCGACTGCCCTCCCCGGAGGATGATTCACTCGGTCTGACCACGCCTCCTTCGTTCTAGAAAAATCGCGGCCTTGCTGGGCCGCCGATGTGGGGTGAGGAGGATCGTCTGCGAAGCCGTGCTTCTGCGGGGAGAGCGCGCGCCCGGGAGCCCTGGATGTTTGCTTTCTTTTTTTTTCTTTTTACCTCGCGGCGTTTCTGCCGCCCGTTGTCGCAAGGATTTGGCGGCGCGCTCTTGTTTAGCGCTCGTTCTGTGACACTCGCTACCATCTCGTTTCATAAATACGTGCCTTCTTACCGGCTAGCAAAATTAACCATGGTCCCCAATCAATTGAGTTACCAGCTTTGTTTCGAGCCCTTTTGGCATTTCGCCGATGTTTGGAGGCAACGTGCCCAGACATAGAGGTAGCCGAATCTAAAGTGGTGCACACAATGGCCACCCTTCTACGACCCTTGGAGCACCAGTATCGTCAATCTATAATGAATCGCCCTTGGAAACCAATATCTTCAGCAGTGTTGCCAAGGCATCTCCGCGACTTTCTCCGGCGGCTGGGCTGGGGCTTGCTCCCCACTTGAGATCGGTTGCATTGATGGCAGGTGGTTCGCACTACCCCCAACTGCGTCATAGTTGAGACCAATCGACATGCAATGATTGAATATTTGGTCTCCCGCCTTTTTGGTGAGTGGTTGATGGCGGTTTGATTGATTTCTGGGGTTTAACGTCCCAAAACCACTATATGATTATGAGAGACGCCGTAGTGGAGGGCTTCGGAAATTTAGACCCCCTGGGGTTCTTTAACGTGCACCCAAATCTGAGTACACGGGCCTACAACATTTCCGCCTCCATCGGCAATGCAGCCGCCACAGCCGGGATTTGATCCCGCGACCTGCGGGTCAGCAGCCGAGTACCTTAGCCAGTAGACCACCGTGGTGGGGCAACATGGCGGTTTTCGGGGACAGTGTGTGCAAATATTCATGTCCAACAGCCTATTTCCGCGCAGCCGCTTTTCGGCTTTTTTATTAGTTGCAGGGCTGTTCAGCTTTTAGCGAAACCGATGCGAGGCTGGAGGTGCCGATTGCCGCCGGCGTGCTTTGTGGCCGATACTGGGCTGAATGAGACGGGAGATCCTCGCGTTCCTCTTTGATGAGCTTTTTTTTTTCTCGGAGAGTACGAGTTTCTGCGGCATCGGTCGTTCCCCTTCGACAGAGTTGAACACAATAGGGTACGACTCACTTTCTGACCAACGTGGTGCTAAGTAGCTCGCGTTGAGTAGTTATTCATGATTTTCTTTGTAACCAATTGTGTTTCATTGCATAAATTGCATCGCTATACCGTTCATTGTATCATGATATCAAATTGTGGTCTTGTGTTAATGTATGCCAACATTGTCACGTATATTCGGGCAATGATGTCTTCATTGCAACGTAGTGATGTTTATCTTGGTACGTAGATGTGCCACAGTGTATGTACCCTTATTTCTGAAATGTTATGAAGTCTTTGTTCTCTGACATAGTGTATAGTTTAAATACACTTTTTTCTAAACACTAACACTAAAGAAATGAGGTCTATTATGTCATCATCGTTATTATATGTATAAAAATAAAATGTTCCGTTGAAATGCTATTGCTTCTAAACAATGCTTCTAAACAATAGCTCGCCGCTCTCCATAGTAGAGTACAGATAGTACTCTAAATGGTTAAACATTGTTTCTAAACGCAAGTGCCCCCTCTCCACCCTCCCGCTAGTGTCGCAGGAAACAATTCTCTGCCAAATCAACGTGGCGAAATACCCCTGTGAGGTACTTTCTTTTTTATAGCGAACTTAGGCAACTTTGAGCGTATCTATCTATCTATCTATCTATCTATCTATCTATCTATCTATCTATCTATCTATCTATCTATCTATCTATCTATCTATCTATCTATCTATCTATCTATCTATCTATCTATCTATCTATCTATCGATCTATCTATCTATCTATCAATCTATCTATCTATCTATCAACTACTACTTTCAGCTCTCCTGGCAGTTTGGATAAAGGTATTGATACCAAACCTGGTATGGCATAACATGATTCTATCATGAGCATATTTGACTAGTCATAACATGAATATCATGACATGTATGTCATGAAAATCATGATTTACATATTATGGTCTTGTTGCTCTTGCGCTATTTTCGTTCACATGACATGTTGCAAAACTGATATGGATTGTCATGATTGCATCGGCAACACAAGCGACGGACCCTAACATGAAAATTATGACATGCGTGTCATGTAACAACGTGACTGCATGCCATGCTCATGATGCGATCGCGGCCATTTCGCTAGCGTCACATGTACAAAATTTGGTATTACATTGAGTGAATGAATGACGAAGGTCTGTGACTGGTTCAAACATGATATTTATTAGATGCGTGTCATGTAACACCATGTCTACATGCCGCGCTCATGATTCGCTATTGGCCATTTCGCTAGCTTCACTTATAACATATTTGTTATTACGGGATGTGAATGGATGATGAAGGTATGAGATTGGTGCAAACATGATAAACATGAGATGCGTGTGATGTAACAACATGACTAGATGCTATGCTCACGTAGCGCTCGCGGCCGTTTCACTAGCTTCACATGTACCGAATTCAAATTACGTGACGCGAACGGACGACATAGGTAAATGACATATCCAAACATTATAATCATGAGATGCGTGTCATGTTAAGACTTGATTACATGCCACGCTCATAATGCGCTGGCGGTTGTTTCGTAAACGTTACATATACCAAATTTGGCAATATGGTACGTGAATGGATGATGAAGGTATGAGACTGATGAAAACGTGATAATCATGAGATGCGTGTCATGTAACAACATGACTACTTGCTACTCACATGTTGAGCTTGCGGCCATTTCCCTCTCTTCACATGTACCAAACGCTATTACGTGACGCGAATGTATGGCATAGGTAAATGACACATTCAAACATGATAATCACGACATGCGTGTCATCTAACAACAAGACCATAAGCCACACGCATGATGCGCTCGCACCCGTTTCGCTAGCTTCACATATGCCAAATTTGGTATTACGGGACGTCAATGGATTGCGAAGGTATGTGACTGGTGCAGAAATGATAATCATGAGGTGCGTATCGTGTGAAGCCATGACAACATGGCACGGTCAATTCGCCACTACACTTCGCCGTGACAGGGCGCGCGTGCGCGCCGGCGTGGCCACGCCAGGCGCTGGTCCTGCCATATACTCGCAGTCGCGCGCCACGCTCCGTTGCTTTGACACATGCGCGTTTCAGCGCGTCCGGCATCCCTCCGTCACGAAGTGAAGCAGACGCAGTGATGTCTTGGTACTGCATCTGTGCGAAACGCAGCATGTCGCATTTCGCGCCGGTTGTCATCGAGCCGCCCAGGTAGACACTGGTCGCGCTTGGCGTAACACTATACACCTTTTCACAGGAAGGAAAAAACACCGCCAGGATTGGCTGTGCGCGGGAGTACAAAGGCTAAGGGCGCAGCGTTGTCGGTGCGTTTTCAAGGGGACGCGCCAATTCGCACAGCCCAAGGAGGGCTATGGCAGCGCCCAAGGAGGCGTGTATGAAAAGGTGAATAGAGTTCTCGCGTTTTGCTAACGTATAGCGTCACTGAGCCCAGCGTTCGCGTGCGTCAACGTCATGTTGGAATATATTTGGCCCTTCACGATGCACTCGTGGCCACTTCGCTAACTCCACATATACCAAATTTGGTGCTCGGTGACATCAATGGATGACGAAAGCATATGACTGGTGTAAACATGATCATCATGACAGACGTGTCACGCAAGAATATACACAACATGCCACGTTTAGAGCGTGCTCACAGCTGTTTAGCTAGCTTCACATACACGAAATTAGGCACCACGTGACCAGAATAGATGACGTAGGTAAACCACGCATCCAAGCATGATAATCATGACACGGAAGTCGTGTAGGGCAAACATTACCTCCACCTCGTAACGCTGTGGTGATTTCAAAGTGACATATCATCCTTTCTCATTCGTACTTCGCACATCACCAATTCTCACCGCTCGTTAAATCTGACATTTTTTTTCTCACTTTCTTAATGCCCTCTGGAACGATGTTGCTATGGGAAACATCTCTACACTGCAGAGGGTCGTCAAACTGCGTACTTTGCCCTCTGCCGGCATTTCCGTTATTTCTTTCTTCTTTCCTTCTTTCCTTCAATTCTTTCTTTTTTTCTTTCTTTTTTTATTCATTCTTTCAGCTCTTTCGTGGTACCAGAAATGCACCGCCATCTATATCTTTAGCAGAGCGGCAGAGCAACACTCCACTTGCTGCAGACAGAAATGACGCTCATACGTTCACATTCACGCAAAAAATTATTGTGCCAACTTGAAAGAAATAGGAATGCTGGTAGCTTCAACAAAAATTCTGATTACTGTATGATTTGCAGCTGATCACTAAAAAGAGAAAGAATAAAGCAGCGCCAGTTGTTCCTGAACGACGCACACAAGTACGCCTTTGGACGGCGCAACTTGAGAGGCTTCACTTGCGAACATCAGTGTTCCCTGCATCCACGCACTCGTCGCAGATGTTAACACTGGTAATCCTGGTTAAGACGGGTAGGAGACTGGCATGCCTGAGGGTACGCCCTGAGAGAGCCATGTTTCCCCTACTACATCGGCTAAGAAACATAATGCTTAAGCATTATAATGCAGAACTAGTCATGCTGGGAGAGGAGGCTTTTCTCCAACGCTGGTCTACGCGATTTATTATCGTGAAAAACAACAGAGTGTCCATGCCTTTCCTCCCCTATCGAGGAGGTGGGCTAGAGCTTGTACCACTGTGACGTTACAGTGTGTATTTCTCTTTTCTTCCTTAAAAACATGTCCTTTTTGTGAAATATTGTTCTTGAGCGGGAGAGCAAACTGTCCCCACAGGTGAATGCTAAACATCACCCTACACTGTGAATGACCCCCCCCCCCCCTTGTTTTTCACATCGCCTTACTATTTTTTTAAGTTTAATCATCTAGATGTCATGAATGTCCTGTCTCTGTTGTACAATTTTGCATTGCACGTCACTGCATACGCAATAAGTTCTTTTTGCTGTATATAACAGCTTGCATTGTACACACGCATTGTTCACCATTGTCCATTTTTCTGTGTGCACATAAGCTGTGTATGGTATATCCGGAAATAAAATTTTCTTAAACGGGAACAGCTGCTGAAGAACCACCAGCGTATTACACGCATGTGATAAAATCTTTGCATCAATGGCGAAACCATTTTCCAGTTTAAGAACTGATGAAAATGTCTCCCACCGACATGAGTGAACAAATATAGCATTTAAAAATCTGACTGAGGAACAGTGCCGGAAATGCCACGCGAAAAGACGTTGGACTCTTTCTAACACGCCCCTCTCCTCTGAAATTCATGATCTCAGTGGGCACGGGAGCAGCGCATCAAGCATGATGCCTGATCTGCGTGTTTTTCCAATGCAGGCTGCGCTTGCGCTGTTGGTGGTCTGGCTACCGGCTGTCTCTTCTGACTCGGCGTGTTCGCATCTGCTCTGGCAGGTGCATTCTTCTGGCGTCAAAACCACAAGCAGTGGCATATTCTTCAATGCAACTTCATCGGCGAAGCTCGACCATCATCTACCAACAGCATCGACAATGACATCGCTCCCCGGAAACCACAAAAGCAGCTTGCGGACCAACCTGTTCCTCAGTGGGCACGGGAGCAGCGCATCAAGCATGATGCCTGATCTGCGTGTTTTTCCAATGCAGGCTGCGCTTGCGCTGTTGGTGGTCTGGCTACCGGCTGTCTCTTCTGACTCGGCGTGTTCGCATCTGCTCTGGCAGGTGCATTCTTCTGGCGTCAAAACCACAAGCAGTGGCATATTCTTCAATGCAACTTCATCGGCGAAGCTCGACCATCATCTACCAACAGCATCGACAATGACATCGCTTTCCGGAAACCACAAAAGCAGCTTGCGGACCAACCTGTTCCTCAGTGGGCACGGGAGCAGCGCATCAAGCATGATGCCTGATCTGCGTGTTTTTCCAATGCAGGTGTGTAGAAAATATTCTCTTTATGCTAAAAAGTCGAATAATACCTGCCTTTTGCTGTTCCCGTGCCCACGGGTTTTGTTTGATATCATTTGTGACTGCTTTTCCACTGCCTTCCTATTATTGTGTTGCGGGGATATTGAAGCTAATCCTGGGCCAACAACGCGTTCTGAAGCGCTATTGCAACTTGAAACGCTACCCGAGAACCCCGCTGAACAAATGAGTGTACTATTTCAGCTTCTTAAAGACGTTCATGCGCGTTCTGTTCAAAGTTCGAAGAATCACGCTGATCTAGCTGCTGATGTAAAAACCATAAAAAACGGTCAAAAGGACGTCGAGACGAAAGTAACCGGAATACTAAAAAGACTAGATGAACTAGAAAACAAATCCAAAATTGTCGAAAACTTCAAAAGTGAGCTATCAAGCATGCGTAGTATGGTATCAGAAACTACTGCTCAAAACAGCTTGCTACAGGCTCGCCTGGACGAGCTTGAAGATAGGTCTCGACGTGACAATTTAATTTTTCATGGGTTTCCAGATGTCAAAGAATCCTGGGAAGAAACTGAAGCAAAGGTGGTCACTGAAATTACGTCCGTCATAGGGTCATTTTCGCCAAACTCGATTCATCGCGCACACCGACTAGGCTCATTTACACAAAACCGACGCCGTCCCATCATTGTAAAGTTTAGCGACATCAAAACTAAACATAAAGTTTTGTCTGCACGCTCCCAATTTAAAATAAAAGACATAGGCATTAGCGAAGACTTCCCGCCCGCTACGCGCATCATCCGAAAAAAGCTCACTGATTTCGCAAAAAAACTGCCAGAATCCCCCCAATTTAACTTACGTTACAACAAGCTATATGTTAATAAAAAATGCTACACGTTTGATACTAACGCTGGACAGGTTATTGAAGTAGAACGGCTTGGTCGAGGTTTCGAAAGTAACATCCAGGCACGTGTCCCTTCCTAGGAACGCGCGAGGGGTAGTGGTCCTAAATCTAACCCATGGATCTCTGTTCTGTTCACGAACATAAGAAGCCTTCTTAACAAATATGATTCTTTATCTTCCGCAATAGATACCTGCGATGCACAAATAATTGTACTAACGAAAACGTGGCTCCGTCCGCATGTGCAGGACTCGGAAATTTTTTAACAAGCGAGTCATTTTGCAATTTATCGTTGTGATCGAACTGCGTATCGGGGTGGCGGTGTTCTGTTAGCGATATCCAAAAACATATCTTCTTCTTGCATACACATTACCACCACTCTTGAAACTATCTGGGCTTTGCTCACTATTGGCCATCAAAAAATTGTCTTAGGCGCATGCTATCGTTCCCCTTCGTCGTCCTCAACATTTGTTAACGAACTCCACGACGTTATGAACCACATCGTAACACGTTTCCCCAGTTATCCCTTATTTTTACTCGGTGACTTTAACATTCCGAACATAAATTGGACTACACAACCAGTTTCCATTTCTCCTTTTTCGACACAAGCTTCTGAGTTTTTTAACTTTTGCTCTATCTTTTCTTTAACGCAATTAGTAGATCATTCAACTAGAATATCATCTCACGCAGCTAACACTCTTGACTTAATCCTAACTACGCGGCCCGATTTTTCTTCCAACATAACGTACTTGCCCGGAATCAGCGATCATTCTCTTCTCAGTTTTTCTTTTAATGCATTATTCCCAAAAGTTTCAAACAACAAAAAAGTAATTCGTGACTACAAAAAGGCGAACTTTCAGGCTATTAATCACGAGTTATCCATCTTTCTTGATACTTTTTTGGCAAACTTCGATGATCATTCTGTACAAACTAACTGGGACATATTTGCGCGTAAAGTTTACGATCTAACAGAAAAATTCATACCAAAACGCACTATCACATGTAATCATCGCGCCCCGTGGTACAACGCCCTCTTGAAAAGGCTGTCTAACCGTAAGAAGCGCCTTTATCGTTCTGCCAGGAAATCGCCAACTGATTCCCGATGGGAAGCTTACAGATTAGCATCGAACGCTTACATATCTGCATTAAAAGCTGCTAAATCTTCATTTTTATCCGAAACCCTGCCATCCATGCTTAATAATAACGTTAGAAAGTTTTGGAAAGTCATAAATCCGCCACATGATAACAGTATTTACTTAGAAGACGCTTCAGGCAATTCCATTTCCTTGAGTGATTGTGCGGCTGTGCTCAATGATACATTCACGAAAAACTTTTCTGTTCCTTCCACAGTTAATGCTCCTAGCGTGCAGACATATAATTTTCCTGTAATGTCCTCCATCTGTATCGAAGCGCCAGGTGTGGCTAAGTTGATTGCTGGACTTAAATACCATTCTTCTCCAGGTTACGATTTAATAGACTCGAAGTTTTTGAAGAATACAAGTTCATTTAGTTCTATTATTTTAACAAAAATATTCCAGCAGTCACTTGACACATCTACGCTACCCATACAATGGAAAATAGGTAAGGTGGTTCCACTCTTCAAATCTGGCCAAAAAACATCCCCCGCAAATTACCGCCCGATATCTTTAACCAGTACCTGCTGTAAATTACTGGAACATATCATATTCTCACATCTAGTCAATTTCCTTGAATCAAATTCGTTTTTTACATCTGCACAGCACGGTTTTCGCAAATCGCTCTCATGCGAAACACAGTTAATATCCTTTACTCACAAGCTGCATATCATTTTAGACCAATCATCAAAAGTTGACTGTGTTTATTTAGACTTTTCCAAAGCCTTTGACAAGGTATGCCACAAGCTGCTACTACACAAACTAAGCAAACTCCAACTCGATGACACCATAATGAAGTGGATTGTATGTTTCCTTGAAAATCGCTCGCAATTTGTTTCAGCTAATAATCATAACTCTTCATTCAGCCAGGTTTCCTCTGGTGTCCCCCAGGGATCTGTTCTTGGACCTCTTTTGTTTCTTATTAACATTAACGATCTGGCTTCTCTTATATCCTCTAATGTTCATTTGTTTGACGACGACTGCGTAATTTTTCGCGAAATAACTGCTGACAACGACTCCTACTCTCTCCAGTCAGATCTAAATAGTGTAAGCAACTGGTGCAAAGAATGGTTAATGGAACTTAATGTCAACAAATGTAAAGTAATGCGTGTATCGAGAACTACTAGTTGTATGCCTATATATTACCTGAACAATACACCACTTGAAATCGTTTCCTCTTACAAGTACTTAGGTGTTCATATTACCAACAACTTAACTTGGACGAAACACATCGAATACATTATTAACAAGGCAAACCGCATGCTAGGTTATTTACGTCGAAACTTTTTTTCAGCCCCGTCTTCTTTAAAACTTCTTCTATACAAAACGCTAATCAGATCAAAACTAGAGTATGCAACACCAGTATGGGATCCTTGCCACGACAACTTACTCACCGCACTTGAACTTGTTCAGAATAATTCAGCCCGTTTCATACTATCAAATTACAACAGAACGGCAAGTGTAACGGCAATGAAAAGTAGTATTGACCTCCCATCCTTAGCATCACGACGTCTCATTTTTCGCCTAACTTTATTTCATAAGATTTATTACCATGCTTCTCTCCATGCTGAACTGCTTTCACAACCTCAGTACATATCATGTCGAATTGACCATAATCATAAAGTTGGAGTTGTTTCATCTAACACTAAATATTTTGCTGAGTCTTTCATTCCAAAAACATCCCGAGAGTGGAACCACCTTCCCGCCGATGTTGCTTCCATACGCGTTAATCACCTGTTTCATCAAGCATTAGCTAATATTGTATAATCAGGATAATCTATGTTTTTTCTATTTAAACACATGCTCTGTTTTTTCTATGTTTTGTACATCTTGTTACTCCCACTCCCCTCTTCAATGCCCATGGCCTTGAGGGTATAATAAATAAATAAATAAATAAATAAATAAATTGGCTGAGGCAATGGGAGGCTTTACCAACGGCCGACCGCCTTGCGGTGTGGGGCATGGCGCCCTCCGCCACATGTCCGCAATGCGGCCGCGTCGAAAAGCTGAACCATGTCTTTCCTGGATGTATAGTAGCGCGCACCATTTGGCGCATGGTTGCGAGAATGTTCGAAATAAGTATGCAGTGGAAGTCTAGCCACAGGAATAACTTCGTCGAACTCTTAATGGCTATCAGAGCTTTCGTCTTGTGGAAGCGGAAGGGACTGGCCCACCTGAGGGTACGCCATCAGAGAGCCATGTTTCGTCTCCTACATCGTTTAAGAAGCGTTATGCTTATGCATCTCAATGAAGAACTGGTTATGCTGGGAATGGAGGCCTTTCTCCGACGCTGGTCTACGCGATTCATTATTGTAAAGAACAACAGAGTGACCATGCCTTTCCTCCCCTACTGAGGAGGTGGGCTAGAGCTTGTACCACTGTGACATTACACTGTGTATTTTTCTTTTCTTCATTAGAAACATGTCTTTTTTGTGCAATATTGTTCTTGAGCACAAGAGCAAACTGTCCTCACAAGTGAATGCAAAAACTTCACCTTACACTGTGAATGATTCCCTTGCTTGTGCATATAGCCTTACTGTTGATATAGGTTTAATCATCTCGATGTTCACGAATGTCCTCTCCTTGTTGTAAAATTTTTGCATTGTACACCACTGCATACGCAAATAATCAATTTTCGCTGTATATAACAGCTTGCACTGTACACACGCATGATCATCATTGTCCATCTTTCTGTTGGCACATAAGCTATGTAAGGCTATGACGTGGTCAGCCTGACAACTAGGCCGTGCATGCTCCTGTAACGCCCGAAAATGCCTCAAGGTTTCGACCCACAGAGCGAAACCCGGCTACTCGAGCACTCTACGCAGACGTTAAACATGTTTTCTAAACGCTCCATTCACGCTTTGCGGTGGCTGCTTCTGAGGCCCGCGGGACGGCTTCATGATAGTAGAGTACCTATGCTCTCAATTGTTACCCACTTTTTATAAACAAACGCTCCCTACTTATTGTGTGCGTCACAAGGTAACTAATTGACACTCGGGGCGGCTTCCTGCTATTCCATAGTAGAGAAGAAAGTACTCCAAATTATTAAACACTTGTTCTTAACAAATTAAAATCAGGACAGCTTGTCCATATTGTACTCTTAATCACAAAATATAAGTTCAAGACGCATTAAGTATATTGCGACTGCTTCTTGCTCTCCCGTCTATTGTAGAGAACATCGTGCTCTGAATCGTCGAACATACCTTCTGAACGCTCGTTTTGCAATTAGGCTCTAACCATTCGTGCACCCATACGTTCGGGGTCTTCCATTACGAGGTAGTGGCATCATAAGGATGACAGCATTGGCCGATGGCATCACGTTACATTTGAAGAACGAGGGCAGCTTATCCCGTAGCTTACGAATTTTCGCTCAGTATGGGAATACTTGAGCTGCTTCGTTGAATATTCGAAAGTGCTGAAATTCATTCATTGGTTCCTCAGCCTTTAGGTCTTCAAAACAGTGACTCCTCTCATTCTGGCGTTTTATTATGCACAAATGATTCCGTCTCTGCTTCAGTGCTGCCCTGATGTGGTGGTCTATTGACTAAGCACTGCTGACCCGCAGGTCACGGGATCAAACCTGGCTTTGGCTGCCGCTTTTTCCATGGAAGCGAAAATGCTGTAGGCCCGTGTGCTCAGATTTGGGTGCAAGTTAAAAAACCCCGGGAGATCAAAATTTCCGGAGCCCTCCACTACGGCGTATCGCATAATTATAATAATTTCAGGACGTTCAACCTTACTTATCAATCAATTAATCACTTGGTTTCAGTGCTCGAAGGTATAAAATGACACTTTCGGAAAGCGCAAGAATATGATTCGCCGTCGTTAGAAAGAAGGTACTTAGCAAAGACTGCTTTCCGGCCGTGTATGGTACATATTTTTTGTTGTACAGCTTTCAGTACAAATAACTGGATCATTGCTATCCCTCTTTGGCTCATTCTTCTGGTTAGATCGAACCGAGGTAGTTTTCCGTGAAGCACTTCCGTAACCGCACATCTGCGCAGGAATCGCTTCCAATACGTGTCTGGCGGTTGCTTGTTCTGTGATTCTCGCTTGTTACATGGCGATAAGTGTTCCGTGCGTCATCTTGCCTGCTTCTTAGGAACCAATATATGCCACCTGCTGCCGAGTACAGGGCTCAGATCTGCCCCAAAATTACTTTACGTGCCTGCATTTTACTCCGCGGCAGTAGCATTTTAGCTCCACGCTTAGCATGTTTTTTTTTGTTTTTTTTTATGTGGACATTCTGAAAAATTCTGTATATACAACGGCGGCTGTCTTGCTCCCTCTGCATCCTCCAGCTTGTCTATCCCAATCGAGGCGTGTCTCGTGGAGCCCGATAACTGCACCATTGTTGCCTGGCCTAGCGTAAAAATACTCCCAACAAGGGACAGACTGGAGAAGTGGGGCACTGTCCAATTTTCCAACTGTCCTGTCACCTACCGAATTACAACCAGCACGTGCTGCAGCATTCTGTCATTACAAATATATTTTGGAAAACCATTAACACTGGTTTCCGTGGCGCAGGCGTTAATCCTGTTTTCAGGACGTTCGTTGCTCGCGCTGTCACTTTGCTTGCCTTCTAATTGCTGCGGAACGCTTTTGTTTGTGGCTTACCAGGTGCAAGGCTATTGCCGCAGGTCATCGCCATCGGGCTCTTTTTCTGATTCTGGAGCCGCCGGATTGATGGCGGGGCTTTCGGCACCGCTTTCTTTCCTCTCAGGACCTTAATAAAGTTCATACTCACTCACTTCTGATTCTGGAGCGCTTATACTCCAAACTTGTATCGTTCTTTACAAAAAATGGTTGTTCCTTCCAGAAGAAGAATTTCTACGACAACGGTCAAGCCGCTTCCTGTCAGTAGTTGATAGATGTGCACGACTAGCTTTCCATTTGGCTTAGTTCTTGTAGCAGATCATCAGATAGTGGCTGATTAGCCCATATAATCAGCATCTGCTTAATATTTCTCTCTCTCTCTCTCTCTCTGTGTGTGTGTGTGTGTGTGTTGTGTGTGTGTGTGTGTGTGTGTGTGCGTGTGCGTGTGTGTATGTGTGCACGCATGCACACACCCACGTTTATATGTGCACTTTATACGAACTCTGTAAATTTGATAAATTACACCCGCTAAGATATCTGATGTACGTATTTGCTCACGTTTTCACCAAAGCATTGCACATTTTGTCAACAAATCACCATGTACATTATGTTTATAACGATATGTGTATGTGTGTCAGTCGTTGTAGCATGCGTTAGAGACACCCCGTGGACATGGAAATTCTTGGTTATAAGTTTCAGTTACATTGCGCTTAGTGATTTCAGTATGTCACTGATCTTGTTGTATACACTCTGTTTCCATGTGTTCACAGCCTCCTACGTTGCAATAAAACATTTTCGAAACACACTTGCGCCTACAGCGTGCTTTCAGATTTTTTATAGGGGCCTGGATAGGGAAGGAAGTGAATAAATCAATAAATCGGACGAAGCAACAATGACGTCCGAAATATGATTTTGACTATGCTGAACCGAATTGATGATGCTGACAGACAACGATGGTAAATTGTGATGATGATGATGTTGATGTTGATGATAACAACTTGCCCGGGTTGTCTAGCGGCTACAGGGCTTGACGACTGACCCGCGGATACCAGGATCGAATCCCGGTGCGAAAATTGCAAAGACATGTGTTCTTGTAAAAATACACACGCTAAAAAAAGTCAAGATTGTGAGAACTTCTGGAACCCTCCCGAATGGCGTTCATCATAGTAACAACGTATTTCGTGACACAAAACACCGGCTAATAATAATAATAATAATAATAATAATAATAATAATAATAATAATAATCATGTTATAAATAATAACAATTATTATTATTTTATATAATATTATTATTATTATTATTATTTTCACATCAGTAGCAAGCGTGCAACTGTACTGAGCCTATGCTCACATACCTTCGTTTCCCAACGGCTTTCGTGGAGTGCAACTGGCTGAGGTTTTCAACAAAATAGTTTCAAGCAATGTTTCACCTACACTTTTGTGGCGCATTTTCCTGAAGGAGAAGCGTCTATGAAATGCGTGAGCAAAAAGCACACAATAAGAAGGCATATAAACATCACTGCCCAAGGACTCTGTAGAAATGGTTAACCAACGAAAGCTGAAACGTGCGGCCCCACTGTTTAGCAGTTGGTTCAACACGATGCTACACTGAAGCCATTCACAATTACAGCTTACATGTTCCTGCTTCACAAGACTTGGGTGAGTGTACCACAACGTCTGTTTTACATGCCGCACATTATGTCTCGCATGATCACGGTGATGAAGGAACGTAATGAGCGGTTAACTGCGTCGGGTAATGCGTTAATTACAGTGGTTTTTATCGTGATTGCGGAGCTTCTGCTTTTTTTTTCATTCTCAGCAAAAGCAGTCTCAGACATGGCGACCAATGTGCTTTTTTTTTCTTTTCCTAGTCTGTTGTTATTCG
Source organism: Rhipicephalus microplus (assembly GCF_043290135.1). Lineage (NCBI taxonomy): Eukaryota > Metazoa > Arthropoda > Arachnida > Ixodida > Ixodidae > Rhipicephalus > Rhipicephalus microplus. Next base: position 678,527 of record NW_027464623.1, read on the forward strand.
CGAACAGCAGCTAACATTCTTTACGTTGTTATTGCGAGCAGAGAAAACGTTTATTCGTGCCTGAAAAAAAAACAATCGCAGCCTGCCGTCATTTTATTTACTCAAAGACCTATTGAAGTTTCCAGCAAGTGACGGTCAAGTGAAATATCTCCGTAATATGATGGTTAAGACTGACTTCCGCTTTCCAAATCTCACAAGCATAACACGTGAAAGTGCCCAGTGTTTGTTCTTGGTTTGCTTCGACATGGTGAAGAGAAAAAGGAATGTTGGCAGTACAGTCGTGGTACAAAAAGGACGAGACGAGAAGGCATAACTGAAATGGAAGCATTGCTCTTTGTGCTTTCTCTGTGCATTTCATAAGATATTGAAACCAAAACGCATCCTATGACAAGCGTCCCGTTGTGCCAGCTGAGGCTGTCTTCTGTGTACTTCTGCTTCACCACAGCGTCGCCGTCCGCAACCCAATGCCGCAAACGTGTGAAGCTTCATCCCTGCAATTTCGCGGTAAGGAAAAAAAAAGCAAGCCTTGAAGTTTCGGCCCAAGGTTGCCTGTTATTGGCCTTGGGTTCTGCCGTGTTTCCAAATTCTTACTGAAAAAAAAAGAATACATATTGTGGTCATCTTTCATTCTTTTCCTTTATCCAAAGTGCTAGATTGTTGATGAAACACGAAAAATGTCTGTCGGCGTAGCCATAAAGACCACTGACGCGAAAAATCACCTCGTGAGCACGTCATGCTAAGAAATCGTCTCTTGGAGAAAACTTAATCAATCACGAAGGTACAGTGAATCAGTTGAAGTGCCCAAAGCTTGCAACACATTCGATCTCGGAAGTGTGCAATATACCAATAGGAGCAGAGGCGCTTCGGAGGGGTGCTGCGGTGTTTTAATGCACCGGCTGAGCTTAACAATGGCGTTGGGTTTCACCATACACTGGACTGTGGCGAGTGCCAATGGAACACTCTTGAGTTTTCGAAACAAATGAACCGCAAAGTTCTTGAATATATGACGACGACGGCCGCTACTCTCTGCGTGGAAACAACATGCGCAGCACTATGAAAAGATTAAAGGGGAGTGAACTCGAGGTGTGCACGCATAGTACAATCAAACAGTGCACGAGTCACAAGTACATCAAACAAAATCTAGGCACCGATCAAAATATCTAAATCCTGCTGGGCCACTGTCATCGATTTGCCTCAGACAGACAAGTACTTGCCAACGCAATGCGGCGACTGGATGATTGGCGTCTTTCTGTGCAGGTGCCATTACAGCAGCGTCCACATCCCTTGACTGCGCACAAGGCAGTGAAAGCCCTGCTGTGTTCCTTGAGAAAGACGGGTTTGTGTGAACGCCTCTGACTAGCGGTGAACTTCTGCACGCTGCAGTGAAATTCCTTCCTCTTCCTTCTTTCTCTTCTTTTCTCTTCCTTCTTTCTCATCTTTTTTGTCCCCTTTTCTAATCTCCCGGAGTAGGGTAGCCAACCGGATGTCTTTCTGGCTAACCTCCCTGCCTTCTCCCTTTTGTTGCTTTCTTCCTTCCTTCCTTCCTAGGCAAGCAAAGTTATTTAACAACACACGTGCCTTGTCAGATGCACTATGTGGCTTGACATACCCAAGAAAAGGCGCAAAATACAAAAAAAATTGCATAGAATAAAACCTATGATTGCAGTATCATAAAATTCATAACAGGTACCAAGGACACTGTTACTCCTTTCGCTTTCACTCCAAAGAGTCCATTATTATTCAATGCACGCTTTCTAAAGCTAAATGAATCTTTTTTTCCCTGGTATTGTGTAAGGAGCTAGCGTTGTTTTTAGTGGATGCTGCGAATGAGGTGTTGTAATAGCTTTGGGAATTCACTGCACACAATGCTAGTCGCATGAAGCTGTACGTAATTAAAAATAAATCTTCAGAGCGTTCTGGTCCATTTCCTTTCAAGTAAAAATCAAGGCAGTGGAGGGTGATGAAAAATTCTTCCCTAGTGCATACAACGAGCTTGGTTTCTCACGCAACACCTACGCAGAGAATTTTAACAGCAGCTTTTTTTTTGTATGTACATTTACTTTTTTTCTCGTGTTACGAACAGCACTCTGGGGTCTTATCTTTTTTACTGAGGAGGTCTTTTTCGAGAGCAAAGGCATGCACTGGCGTGCGTTGCGAGACAGTGTGTTTGCGCAGTACGTTGTAGTTAAGTGAATAAGAGCCCGCTTCGTGTAAATTCATTGCATCATGGTCGTGCCGGGGTTTGCGGTAGAAATTTATTTCACTTTTTGCCGGTTGCCAGAGATTTATTCGCGCGTACGCTTCACGCACGCTTTCTCCTTGATGACCCACACGTCTTACGACGTCCGCTGGCAACCGTGGCTACGTTGCGTTTTTGTAGGGTTCTGAAAAAAAGGCTGGGCAAGAAAAGAGGAAGAAAAAAAGAAGACTTTGCTGGTGCGTCAGTTGGTGCGTGTAAGAGAGCAATCGCCAGGAAGCTGGAGCTGTGAGTGACGCTCTCAGATAGGAATAAACACTTGGTGATCCACAATGTTTGAGGAATCGTCTCCTCTCTTTTTTGTTTTTTTTTTATGTTTAGGCATGACGAGAAGAGTAGTTACTGTTCACACACTGGGAATGGAGGTAAATAATAGAGCGCAGCACCTCTCTTTCCCATATGTCTTTTCCTCTCTTTCTTCTTTTCAACGTTTCTGTATGACTGCATGAACTCCTACCAATGATTTTATTCTACTTCCGTTTCGTCGCTATCCCATTTATGAATAATAGGAAAAATGTACTGCTGTGTTGGCTTCAAAAACTATCAATACAAAAATGAAAAAAAAGAAACATGCCAAAGAGGTCAGAAAGTCACACGAACTCTCCATTGGGAGTTGTGGAGGTGACACGTACGCGCTTAAAGGCAGTGGCAATCAAAGACTCCTAATGTTCCAAATGGAGAGGCGTTCACCTATCAGCCTAATCCAGGCAACAAGCCGGAACCACCAACTGCTGATTTCATTTTCATTCAGAATCGACTAGCAGCGTGTAGTCGAAAAGTGCGACAACCTTACTGGCTTAACGCTTAGTGCAGACAATCTTGGTGTATTCCGAAGAAATAAGTGGCAAGAAGAAGATATCAGCATGGGTAGTCTAGGCGTGCAAGAAAATACTGTCTGGCTTTTCAACTCCATGCGGTGTAGCGGACCGCTTTACCAAGGTCACCTCACAACACCTCAACCACCACATGATTACCTCAACCACCACATGATTATGAGAGACGCTGTAGTGGAGGGCTCCGGAAATTTCGACCAACTGGGATTCTTTAACGTGCACCCTAATTTGAGCACACGGGCCTACAATATTTCAGCCTTCATCTGCGATAAAGCCGCGACCCGCGACCTGCGGACTTGACAAAAGAGAGCCAAACAATACCAATTTAAGGCCGCGTTACATGAGAAACACACTCCACACCCCCTTCCAGCCCGGCCACAACCCAACGAAAATTTGTTATATAGGCAAGGATGCGCTGTTAAGAAACGATGGGCCCTGTGGTTGAGACCGGAGTGGTGATGGACGTGCAGAGATTCAAGAAGCGTTGTTGTGCAGCATTTGTCTTCATGCTAGCATTTTTTCGTTGTAAACAGACGCGTGACCACGCGGCTTTGATGATGTAGAACAACGGCTACAAATGCGATAATTTTGGGGATTGACTGCCACTGTTTTGCTTGTGTTTCGGTTGTGTTCCTATAAGAAACGTAAGTTCACTGTATTGATCTCAGCGCATTTGATAAAAGCGGATTAAACTTTAACGTATTATTTTGGCTAACGCTCTCATTACGGAGTTTCTCCACAAACTAAGGATTCTGGGTCTGGTAAGAGGATTGCATCAATCTTAAGGGTACATAAATAATACACAAGAGTTTCGCTAATGCGTCTTTTAATGTACCATAAGTTATGAACGTAAGAGCTTCGCAACATATTCAAGAGGCACGAAGTTTGAGAAACGGGGAAGACAAAACAATTGAGTGGTTATTTCAGTGCTAACACTTCAAAAACCGCCCCGCCACGGTGGTCTAGTGGCTAAGGTACTACTCGGCTGCTGACCCGCATGTCGCGGGATCGAATCCCGGCTGTGGTGGCTGCATTTCTGATGGAGGCGCGAATGTTGTAGGCCCGTATGCTAAGATTTGGGCGCACGTTAAAGAACCCCAGGTGGTCTAAATCTCTGGAGTCCTCTACTACAGTGTCTCTCATAATCATATGGTGGTTTTGGGACGTTAAACCCCGCATATCTATCAAGACTTCAAAAAACCGTGCAGCGTTGCATCGTACGTTTGTTTATGCCTGTGCTGTACGAAACTCTTTTCAAGTGTCCGCAGTGTTATAAACTGCTTAGTATATATAGTGATAACATGGCAAACACCTGGCAAGTGATTATTTGAGAATGCCTACGCGAGATTATCACTAGATACATTGGCATTTTCAAGCGATAATGTAGCACTCTGGACATAATGTCTTACCAAAGTGACTCGTCATAGGTGGCTGATTGCCTCGCGAAAGCAAGGCACCGCTCAAAGAAATCGTTGAAAATTACCTCCACTTCGCAAACCTCACAAATGGTGCACGTAGTGGCGGCACCCCGTCACAATCTCGCCGACAGATAAAACCACGCAGCTGAGCGTGATGTCATTCACGGAAACGTATTCAACGTATGTCTGGCTGGCCTTAGCGTTATCTGAAGGCGCCATCAAGCAACCATTGCTGATCGCTACGTCAACTGTACAGCGGCATATAAGAAGCTGCAAGTCTACATCCGGGCGTCACTTAGACGGAATCATCCACAACATGTAGTCCTACTGTCAGTATTAAGCCCTTAAGTTCTCTGTTTGCTACCTAAAGTTCTAGGCTGCCTTCTTTCCCCGACTGTAACTGTTGAATACACAGCATTATGTGATTGTTTAGGCACTAATACTTGCAGGCATGAAATAACCAAGCAAATTCAACACGACCAGTGTGAGAAGACCGACCACGAATTACGCGAACTCCTCCGACAAATAGTCATGAGGAACCCACACCAATGCGACGGTGGAAACGAACGCTTATATTGAAGGCCTTCGTTTGGCAGCGGCTCATTAACAAATGTAAAACAAGCTCCATCAATCAGGCGATGCCCCTCACCCTAAGTAAAAGCGGAGGTTATACATCTGTTCATAGCAACCTAAACCTTGTTAAGCGTGTCACTTGCACCACTCATGCGGTTGTTGTTGCAGTCACGCCAAACTAAGATGCGTGAAGAGTCAACAACGTCACTCTCTTCCGTGATCGCTTGGCCTGCTTGGGGCGTACTGCACCATGTAAATTTGCAACGGTACCGTATTGCAACGTAAGAGCGGGGTTCACACTACGCTAAATTCTATGGGAGCTATGCCGAGGATCGCAGAAAACGACCAACAGCCGAAATATTGCTTCTTTAAAAAAACGAGAAAAAAAATATAGGTTTTTCTCATGATCATTCAAAATCGTTTTCTTAGTTGTTTATACGCAGCTGCGAACGTGATTTCCAGATTGCAAAAGCACCCTGAAAACCAACTGCCACGACCTCCTTTATCAGAGGCTGTGTGTGAGACGGCCTGTTGTACGGCAAGAACACAATCATTGATTGATTGATATGTGGGGTATAACGTCCCAAAACCACCATATGATTATGAAAGACACCGTAGTAGAAGCCTCCGGAAATTTCGAGCACCTGGTGTTTTCTAGCATGCACCCAAATCTGAGCAAATGGGTCGACAACATTACCGCCTCCATCGGAAATGCAGCCACCGCAGCCGGCATTTGATCCCATGACCTGCGGGTCAGCAGCCGAGTACCTTATAGCCCCTTGACCACCTCGGTGGGGTGGCAAGAACACAATCAATAAGGAGCCTACAGGTTTCGGAACAAGAAGTTGGATAGGCCGGGCTCACATAAGTGCTACGTCAAAGCTTCGTCAGCCACACACAAGATAAACAATATTAGCAATAAACTTCCGTTATTTTAGTAAACGAGATCAAGTAGAATGAGATTCAGAATGTGGAAGCATAATCAGCGAGCATGAACACCGCATTCAATGCCATTCTAGTTATCACATATAATTTCGTATCCACGAAGCAGTTGGGGCCTAGAGGCCTCAACTGGTCTTCCCTGTAACTAGTGGCGCCTTTCAAATGAAGGCCTTCAACTGAGTAGATCTATCACTGGTTACTAAAAGTTTACACCTATAACTGATTACTTCTAGACTGTCTAACCATTAACTCGTTTCTCCTATATAGCAGGCTACACGTAAAACTGGGCACGCTGACAGCCATTATAGCACATCAGTGATTACGCCTAGGCAGTCACAAAAACAACTGGTTGCGCATAAACCATTAGGCCTATTGCTGGTAAATCTTATAACTGGTTATGCATATATTATGTTCTGCCTAGTGACACGTAAAACTTATTAACTACAGCATTATTTATATAAAAACATACTCCAAGACAGTTACGCACAATTGCGTAGCTCTGAGGGTGATGTAAAGCTATGGTGCAAACGTGTATAAGCCGGTGTCAAACACCTCCGAGAACATTCGAATGAGACGCTCGCTAAGAGCGAACTCAAATGAGAATATAATATTGTATACCTAAACCAGAGTACATCTGCCGTACTGCCCCGTTCGTATTAAAGCACTTTCGCCGGTCTTTTTCAGCTTGTAAGAAGCGACACATGAAGCTGTTATTGTAAAGCCGACGCTAATCTATCGCTAAAATATTCAGAATTAGTGTGTCGCAGGAGCCGTCGGAGTTTGGGCACTCAAGAATTTGTCTCTCCAGCCATCTCGCGGTGAATGAACATCTGCGCCTCTGGCTGGAAGATTTTAAGCGCCTTACAGTGGACTGAGCTGCATGCAGCAACTAAGCTCAAAGTGTTATCTCAGCCAAAGGGCAAGAAATTATTCTTATTAAAAACTTGATAGTAATAATCAGCGCTTTCACATTAAGCCAACTTCAATATCAAGAGACAATTCGCATGGGAGCGATATTTTGCTTTTTTTTGTTTGGCAATGCGTGACCAGCGCTGTAGAGGCCACGCGCCAGTATTCCATAGTTTTATGTGCTAAAAGCACGACATAATTACGAGTGATGCCATGTTCAAAGTCTTCAAATATATTTCTATCATACAGGCTTCGTTATGGTGGAATGATATTTAAGTGTAGTAAACGGTTGTCTATGCAGCTCCCCCATATCCTTTAAGTCGATGTTGATTGTTGAAATAGCGATTCACAAACCGCGTAGTTTCACGTTTGCCCCAAGTAAGTGCTTATTTTAAAATAAAATCACGTTATAGTGGTCCGCATTGGGTTAGCGCGCTTCTAGTTACCCGCCTCAAGCGGACCGTGTCCCGTCACTGCAGCCGCGCACAACGTTGTGAGGCTTTACTGCGCGACCACCGACACTAGTAGCAACAGAACGAAAGCAGCGGATCCACAGCAGCAACAACTGCCATTGAACAATTTCCTGCCGTTGGTTTTGAGAAAGCAGATGTGCTTTGTTCAACTGGGCCCCGGAAGATGGCCGACCTGTCCAGTTTAATCAGGCAAAAATCGAACTTTAGAACCACTCGTGCCATTTTTCATAGTAACGTCCACCGGTTCTTTTTTTAGGAATCAAACAGAAACAAACAAGTGGCATTTTATTACGTGTCTCGATGCATGGGAGAATCTTTATTTAGTGCAGCTAGTTCAAAAACAAACGATTAATTGTGGGCGGTATGTCTGACGTCATCGGAATCATTTCGCCAATGTTCTAGTCGCGGCGCATGTGTTCTCGTGCGCTTACCCTAATTTCTAGGTAAGTAGAGCACTGCTGTTGATGATATTGCCGTTTTAAACGTTGTCGTACATTGAGCTTTATCTATGACACAAATTGTTATTTCGTACTAGTGTCCGTTTAAAACAACTGCTGCTGCCATCGATGGAAATACAAGCTATGCCCCCTAGCTTAGCATCATTACACTACTCTCTCTGAAAAAAGGAGCCCTATGACTATGTTTCAAAAATATGTTCTTCCCAAGTAATTAATTCTCGTTAAAGAGACTGGGCAGCTCACTTTCTAGATCATCACACTGCAGTATGGTCGAAGAGTCTAGAGACGCAAACGAGAATGAACGTGTCTGTTTGAAGAGTCAAATACGTGACATATTAGCGCTTACAAAAAAAAAACATACGTGTCTATAGCTACCTGCACTATCGCTTTCTGTGCTTAGGCTGGAAGCACTGCGTTCATGTGTTTGTATAATTTTCAAATTTCTAATAGAGGTTGCAGTGTGGAACACGCCACTGTTAAATACTTCTCCGTCAAGGTACTCCATCATTACAAACATTCTCTTTGAAGTCTAAAGCATTTCGTGACTCACCGTACGCGGCAGTTAACCACCGGAGACGAGGTCCGCCAGGCCCTCATTCTCAAGACCTGGGCTGTCGCAGAGGTTACCATAGGAGTCCAGGAGTAGGGACCCTCGCCGTTTTTTTTTAATTTTTATAATAAATAGTTTTCGTCATCACCGGGGACTGTGTCGACGTGAGTGAGGCAGAAATTGTCATCACTTGAGAATGTAATCATAACATCATCACGTCGTCTCACACCGCCAATATTCAATAAATAATCAAGATATATATGGTGACGTTATCCCAGGACACCACCGCCTGGGCAAAGGTGGACCCGTCATGGAGGCACTCTAAAACTATCTATGCAGAAAGCCTGTAATGTCTCAGCTTCTCGAGATTGTGCAAAGCTACGTTAGGTGCAAGAAGTTAGGGAGGCGTATATTTAATGCATCAACTGGGAAGAGATGGATTTGACTTCACTTTCGAGGTGAATGCACAAAGATCAAAGACGGACAGACAGACAGACAGACAGACAGACAGACAGACAGACAGACAGACAAAAAATTAATTAAAGCCCCGAGGAACTGCAGCCAGTAAGGTCCTACTGATGACCCCTGGCTTGCTGTAAGTTAATCACATGTTGGAGCCGGAAAGCGATGCCTCTCGGCTCTCTCAAGGGCCCTCTGGACTGCTTTGAACTGGTCTTCAATTTTAGAGCTCACTAAGGCCTTCTCGCTGTCCTCCTTTTTTTTCTCTGTTTCAATGTACCACGTACCCCGCCGCGGTGGTCTAGTGGCTAACGTACTCGGCTGCTGACCCGCAGGTCGCGGGATCGAATCCCGCCTGCGACGGCTGCATTTACGATGGAGGCGGAAATGCTGTAGGCCCCTGTGCTCAGATTTTAATGCACGTTAAAGAACCCCAGGGAGTCCTCCTCTACGGCATCTCTCATAATCATATGGTGGCTTTGGGATGTTAAACCCCACATATCAATCAAAATCACAGAACCGACACGTTACAAAGTGCCGGAAGAATGACCCCTCTTTACTAAAGGATTTATTGTTCACTTCAACACCATGGCACAATACGGTGGACTGCTCCAGCTGACGACGTTAAGACAGAGAAGCGCGTCATCGCTCTGCACTCGCAGTAAGGCGACGCTGGTCAGAAATATCATCAATACACACACAACAAGACAACCCCGCCTATCCGCGACATATCGCCGCAATTTCATTACGGTCCCATACACACCACTACCTGTGTCCAGTTCTTTCCGTTGCACCTATCTTCTCATAGTCAGATCGCAACGTGCTTCCGCCCGCAATTTCCGTCTCCGTGTCGTCTCGTATTCGTCGGGCACGCAGTCACGGCCATGCGTCAACGTAGGCCGGCCCTGTAATTGATTGATGGCGCCACGTATAGAGAGAAACGCTACGGCTGCCTTCGTTTGCTGGACAGCCGTCATCTCTAACTGTCGAAGCGCGGTACGTGTATGCTACAACACTCGGACAAGCGGAAGAACGAAGACAGCCTTGTCCCTCGACGCCACGGCGTTCAGCAGAAAGAGAAGCATCGTACACGGAGTTTCGTCGTGCCTATTTTGGGTGGATTTGTGCGTAAATTGGTTACGAGAAGAAAAAACTACGTACTGCGTAAAGTTCACCAACATAGCTAGGGTTGCGATTGTTGGCAACTTTGCGCTAAATTGACTATTTTTCGACTCGTTTGCCCACAAATATTTCCAGTTGGAAGCTTGGATAATTACTTGACATTTCTAAATTTCTTGTTCTACTTTTTAAAACGACTTTATTTATACATCAATAGTAAAAACTCCGTTCATAGTACCAATCTTGTTCTATTTAGCGACAAGTTTTGAATGACATAGCTACTTGACAATATTTGACTAAAGTTTTGGTGCCTTTTCATCTCCACCAAACCGCAATCCTCAACGCCGCGCAGCACTCACTTCTTTTTCTGCGGACAAGCGCGTTGTCACGGCCCTTGCCTGTGGACCCGATGGTTGCGAATTTAGTCCCTGGCAGACCTTCGTAATATTGACTCTTTCGGATGACTGCCAGTTGGGCACGTTGTTAAAGGTTCATGACGAAACAAGCACACTATGCTCGAAGACTTATTATCAAATGAAAATTTTTAGTGTCAGAAAGAAGGTTCTTTTACATGAAGCACACGAATGCACGTCCCAACAAGCCAGCTTTATTATCAAAGAGTTTGTATGCAAAAGCCTGCTATGGTATACAGCAGAATAGATATATATATATATATATATATATATATATATATATATATATATATATATATATATATATATATATATATATATATATATGTGGTATGAAGAAAAACAGGGAGGTTAACCAGAAAGCAAGTGTCGGGTTTGCTACCCTGACTGGGGAATGGGAAATGGGAGACAGAAACGTAAGGAAAATGGAACGAAAGAAGGAAAGCGGGATGAAAGAGAAAACACACGAACACACTAAAACATCACAAACATTCGACGATGTGCGTCGATCGCGGAAACTTTGAGAGGGCCTTCGTAACTTTTTGGCGTGAAGCTAGATCTTTCCGGTATTCTAAAATTAACTTTCGGAAAGCGGCTGGTCGTCGAGACGTGTAAACACTGCTGACAGGATTGTCTTTGACGTTTGTATTGGGGGCACTGACTTATGTTCGATGGTTTAGTCAGTGCCGCAACGATCACACGCAGCACTGTCTGCCCATGCGATGCGGCAAGCAAAGGCGTTATTAAAAGACACCCCAAGCCACATGCGACAGAGAACGGTTGTCTCAGATCTGGATAACCCAGATGAAATGGAAAGTCGTAGTTATGGGTCCAGACGGTGAAGACGGGTGTGTAAAAATCCGGGCGTGTTCCATAGAGACCTGGTGACATCTGTGACCTGGTGATATTTTTACGAAAAAGATATATTAGCCGACAGCGGATCTTGCTAACGCCGTACAGAGCGCAAAGTCATGCAGGCTAATATTATTGTTATTTCCTAATTCAAAAACCTTTTACAATATCTCTGTTCAAAATGAAAATTTCCAGTTGCTAGTAAGTTCTGCACCCTGTGTCTTCTCAAAGTATCCGTGCATACGGCCCTTGTTTCATCATGACTCTTTCCCTTGCCTCTTTATAGAAGCCGCCACTCAAGCTGGCTGCTCCGAAACAGAGAAAAAAAACAAAGAAACGCCAGAAAGTCATTTTTCTATTCACTGTTGCCTATACACTGTATTGGTGTCAGTGAATTCTAGCGTGGTTTATGAGCTTGCGACTCTGATCCCATAACGAGAAACAAAAGAAACAAAAAGCAACGCGATGCATTAAAAGCCATGCAAGAGCATTACTGCTACTCCAACAAAACAAAACTGGAAACAGTGCTTATTGCTAATTGCACGCACAACGGAGACTTCTAATTGGAATAATCGCGTGAAAAACGCAGACATATCATGAACCAGCCGCCGCTGAAGCTCTTTGCTTCAAGCCACCGTAAACTACGTCAGGTGATGGTCTGTCTCATTCGCAGGTCATGGAATGTCTTTCCAGAGCCGATCAATACGCGGCAAAGAAGGTCCTTCTAGGGAATGCCTCGCTTCGCACAAATGTTTTCATCTTGTTATTGTGCGCGACGCCTGATGGCAGTTATGTGGAGGAGCGCTTACAAACAGTCGCCCTGCTCTGCTGGCATTCAAGGAATGAGAGCTCTAGTATATGTACTCATTGTCACCCACGAAACACGGCCCACGAATTGTTCAAGCCATCGGCTCAAAATGGAAAAAAAAAGTAAAAGGGTGAAGGTGGTCAAGGCAGCGCTACCACAGCTCCCTTATGGAAACCCCCGCTCTTCGATTCCTTGCTCTGCTGAAGCTAATGCGGTTAGATTCAGTCGTGATAAGTTTAACGCACGAACTCGTAAATCATGTTAAGTGACCCTTTATTTGTGTCCTGCTGTATTTTTTTTATCGTGACGTTTGTTCATGAGCATGGTGTTTATTTAATATTTATTTATTTCAACATCCTACAGCTCTAAAGGGCAATCGCAGAAATCGCCCATACAATACATAAAAGAGCATGAGAAAATTCGCTGAACACCAATAATAAGTAATATAAAATAACACGTCATCTAGTGAGGATGATCGAACATAACCAGGCACTGTTGATTGGTTAACCTTTGTGCTGCCAATTATTAGCGTCCAAATTAGATAAGTTGGTAGAACGTGCGTCCAGGAAAGCGATTGAGCCCTGGTTCAATTCCTTTATCAGGACAGAAGTTTCTTCGAGATGAAGCTTCTGTTTGTGAGAAATCTCAACGGATTTTATTGATGCTTTATGGAACTGACGTGTCATTGTCAGTTAACAATTTCATGCTCCAATATGATGCAGAGAGATTAGAAGCACAGCTCGGATGTTAAACTATGCTGGTATGTCTTCCGATGCATCGTGCCGCTTATACAACGTCAAGCCGAAGACGGGTAGTATTCTAGTCTCTTTCGAGGGCCAGTGTTTACGTGCCTGTTTTCAGTACCACTACCTGTGACATGTTCGAACCAAAAACATGGAGCATGGCCACTATCAAGCCATTCCATCAGCCAACTCCTTGTAGGCGCTGAACGGCTGCAGCACTGTTAACCTCGTTAGGTATTCATTGCGTAACCTGAGTGACAGATATTTTATATATAAGGTGCACCAGATATCCTTAGTCAGAGTTTAAACATATGCCAACACAAACAATCTCGCCACGACCAAACGCATGTTGGCGACCGCTGTCTGGAGTAAACCAGGCTATTTTTGTGTTCAGGTCAATTCTTTAATTAGCCTGTTTTAACTTCCTTCTAAAGAGACAAAGATGGGTCGAAAATTTCAATAAAAAATCGTAGATTGCTTTGCAAAACATTCAATTACACAGTTTTGAATTTTAAGTCCGTTAATTATTAATGTTTTTGTGTGAACTACAAATGCCCGCGAAATACAAAAATAATACCCACTTGACAAACCCACTGGCGTGCCTACGTGCGCCATGATTTTGGTGCTCTCTAACGTTCCACGTACGAACCATACACTTCCTTCGCAGCGGCTCAAGATGGTGGTAAGCAGCCACCGGAGTTATCGCTTTTGTGGCTGATAGCAAAACATGTTCATCGTAAAGCCACCGCCATCGTTGCGGCCCTGTCGAGACAGCACAATCGGGCAAATGCTAATGTCGTTCGCACATAGAACGTTAAGGAACACTAGAATCATAGTGCACACTGGCGCGCAAACGGGCTTGTCACGTGGTACTTTTTTGCATTTCGACAGCATTTGGATTTAGTAGAAAAACAGTGATAATTTACAGATATAAAGCTAGAAACACTCACTTCGGACGCTATGCAAACCGACGAACAGTTTTCTCATTGTAATATCTAGTCCATTTTTCTTGCTTAAAAAGTTAGTTTCTAAAAGTGAACCTAACTAGGAGATTGATGAGAATTCAAAGAATTATCTTAAATTGTCTCAAAGAAATCCGGGCAACAGTCAGTGACATGCATTTGATGGCGTCATCATTGCGTGTGTCAGCATATATTTAAACTATGGCTAAAGATAGCTGTAACACCCTGTATATTTCCCTTTAGTGGAACTCCTCAAATTGGATAAAATTCAGCCCCTTTCCAGTTTCTCTTATTCTTCATCTTTGTCTTTCACAGTACACCCGGAACACTCCGGGTGTACTGTGGCTTCACATAAAAAATAGCGTGCCTTGCATAAGTATCTAAAGTCTTCATTGGTGAATTTCGCTTGGCCAGGCCCCGCCACGTTGGTCTAGTTGCTAAGGAACTCGGATGCTGACCCGCAGGTTGCGGGATCGAATCCCGGCTGCGGCAGTGGCTGCATTTCCGATGGAGCACAAATGTTGTAGGCCCGTGTGCTCGGATTTGGGTGCACGTTAAAGAACCCCAGGTGGTCGCAATTTCCGAAGCCCTTCACTACGGCGTCTTTCATAATCATTTGGTGGTTTCGGGACGTTGAACCCCATATATCAATCAATTTATCTCGGCGAACATGCAGAATATTATTTCGCAAAATCATTTTGCCTGAGTTCAACTTGAATGTCATACTATTCATCGCATTAAAAAAGCGATAACGGCAAGCCCATTTTGAGTAGCATCATGTAAGAAATATGTCGTGGAAGAACGGGAGCTTCGTAATTATATTCACGAATTATTATAGTGGAATAACTCCTCCTCATCTGCATCAGTATACCTTGCTTCAGAATATGATTGCGCGATTTTTTCATTGCACAGGTGTTCTGAATACGCGCTTCAGAGCTCCACAGCGCACGTAGCCGGCCTGAAAGCAGCCTGCTGCATACACAAGCGAAAGCTAAATGCTCCTGCCTGTTCAAGTAAACTAAACGGAAAAACAAGTCATATCTGCAGCCAAATTGGGCTCTCAAACAGTGCCTCACTTGGTGCTAGTGGTCGAAGTGGATCCTCGCGTTGCGTGACAAACGACGACAGCGAGATCAACAATTGAGGGGTTGTTGCCCCGTGCGTATGCAACAGCTGCCAGCAAACGGAACGAGTGGCCCGCAAAGCGCGGTGGTTTTTTACGTAACCACAAAATTCCCTATGTCGTCGGTATTGTTACAAGTGCGTTTGATGAGAGGGGCGCTTTTAATGCAAAAAGTATTCCATCTTACACGTAATGCACCGTCGTGCAACTTGCGTTATTTTTGCCGAGGGCGTCTAATTACAGTGACTGATATATACGAAAGGCTGGTGATAACGAATGTGTTGCAAAAATTTATGCGAATCTCTGCTGTCACAGACTATATTGCCAGGTTCTTTTAGAAAAAGAAGCGAACTGTCATATCTGATTATCTTTCTTGTGTTCAAGTGCATTCGTGCCCAAGCCTGAAGGCCAGTTGTGTTGCGATGCGAGAGTAGATAAGAAATGGCTGTATACGCCCCTCAGTGTTTTTTTTTTTCATTCGCCGAGGAGAAACACGCCCCATCTTGTTTTTTTTTCTGGCTGTTGCGGAACGGTACGTTCGAGTATCTTTTGGGCCCAATAAACGATCTTCTGTTTTACTGCTGTCATTGTTTGTTTTCTCCCGCCTGTCTGTACGCCAGCCAGCCATCACATCCGTGACAATGTGGTGTCGCCAAGAGATCAATACGTTGGCTTGAGTCTATTGCCTGGAAAGATGTAAGTGAGTTTAATGAGAAGAATAATTAGATCGACTGCCAGAATCCCCAAAAAGTCATTACTACTCTTTTGTTTTCCTAAAAAAAACTAAATGCATTGAAGCATGCAAAGACTGGTGATGGTTCCAGCCATCGACTTTCACAAGCCGTACAATCATAATCACTTCCCCCAACCATTGTGGTGGGCGTGATTACATAATTAAAAAAAACCGAACGCCCATTGAACAATTCTGCTTTGAACAATTGTTCTCCACTGTCCAGAGAAACCGCCGCAAGGTTGAACACTTCAGCGGGTACGATTTCTGTTGCAATAAAAAACAGAAATTTGCCAAAGAATGGGGGAGTTCCTGTAATCACTTCCGGGTAGAGCACAAGCATTGCAGGGTAGGCAGTACTTTTTCCTTCTTCCAGAATTCTTCTTATCATTTCTTTGAACGCTTCCCAAGTGAGTTTTCTTAGCAGCTTCTTAACAATCACGCGGGGTAATTTAGAGCTGTGACTCGCGACCATAGAAAACAATAGTGCGAGATTGGTTTCCGAGCGGCCCTCTTAAGACACGCAATGTATCTTTGTTGGAAAACTTCTTGTACTATCATAGCACTTTCTGTACTCTCAATATGTATTGTTTTGCTAGCGTTCACTGTTGCTTATGGCATAATAAAATAAGCATTACAAAAAGCAGTGCTTCATCGAAAGATTTAGGCTGAGGGAGTGTTAAATTGCTTTCTATAAGGGGTGCGCGAGATCCCGTTGTTCCATGAAATAGATTGAGGTGGTTTAGTAGGTTCAGATGGACAGAACATTGGTGAAAAATACAGCTCAAGTATGAGTCTTAAAGCATGCTTGAATAGGCGCTGCCCTATTCTGGAGGCTTATTGCCGGAGAACGGCTAAAATTATAAACCGAAGAATCGCACATGGTGCAATCTATGTCACCACAACGCAAACCATTGAAAATAAATTGTATTAAAAGATTAGCCAAAATTTCGTGCTCCTTTTGCAGGTCCGTGAAACCTGTTACACCTCATATGGCCAAATGATACGCATAAAAGGAAAAACCACGAACGCAATAATTACGCTGTCCTGTAAAGCGTGTGTTGCCTGTAAGGCTAACGTGTGCTTGGAAGAAGCCACACAAGCAGACATGGGCAGGACCAGCGAGCAATGAGGGGCTGTCGTTGTGGCGTGGGTACGTGAAAGTAACGTGCACCTAGGCACCCTATGTTCTCCCATTCAAGGTTCTGGTGTACGAGCTTTACGGTGTAGTGGAAATCAATGACGTGGAAGGTTCCCTTGAACAATAAGTGAAGATAGCTCTTGTACGCAGGGTGAGAGGGGGGGAATGAATGTGTGTTCGCGCGAGGATTTTTACGCTTTCAAAATGCATGCATTAATGAATGCACGTATACATACATACATACATGCATACATGCATACATACATACATACATACATACATACATACATACATACATACATACATACATACATACATACATACATACATACATACATACATGCATGCATACATACATACATACATACATACTACACGCGCACACGTTCTTGAAGGCACCATATCAACACGTCCAGTTATGGACCAATAGTGATGTAACAGTCATGCGAACATGCGCACAGCGATTTGCGCATGTCTTCTTTTCAAAGCGGATAGAGACACCCGCTCCGTTGTGCTGCCGTTGGCGTCAGCGTAACCGGTAAACATGAGAAAATGAAATAAGGAAAGAATGTGTGGCACGAATGGGATTTGAACCCGGGCTTTCTGCATGTCAGTCGAGTATTTGGCAACGAAGCGAGGCTGGTACTTGAAACTCATATAGAAAAACATTATATATCGGTGTCATTCCGGGCAAGAAATCGCTATAACTTATATGATATTGTGTGGCCGAAGAGTAAAATAAGAACCAGGCATCACACAATGCTAAAAGTGCAATGAAAGTATGGCTTAAAGCTTTCCATTCAATGCAGACTGCTCAACCACAATCCTCGATTGTCAACAGTCACATGCAGCATCAACAAAATGCTCATAATACTTTAAATATATGTAGCGGGTACCTCGCTTATCCGCACAAAGATGATAAATGGCATAGTGTTTGATTACACGTTACGCGCATTGCACTCTCGGTCCGAGCTTGGTTCGGGACATATGCGTTGAACCAGGTTGCGTGCGTGGCATTAAAAAGCCGAGCTCAGATATTCCCTTTAGGCCGTACAGTAATCTTCCGCCGATTTTTTTTTTCTGTATTTCTCTCCCGGACACCTCGGAAAACTCCCTTATCCCTTTCTCCACCGCAGAGTAGCATACCAATCGTCCTAGAGTTGCTAACATTCCTTCCTTTCTTCTCACCATGTTGCTTCTTTGGAGCTGCGTATAAGCTTGGTACTACATTTTGAAAAAAGGTCATGCATTAGTGATTTTGACCTTTATTTAGCCAGCTTCACTACTGGTGTTTTTATCACTGTGACCATTACATTCATATCTGGTACGTGAAATAAGAAGAGTAGATGGCACTCCATATCAACACTAACTTCCCATTAAATATATTTGACGAAAAAGTTGATCACACCGCAGACTCTGTATATTCGTTCATACATGGCCGTACCAAGACTTTCCCTGGCGACTACAATAAAGCGCAGCTACGCCAGTTTGGTAGACCGTATTCCGCTGGGCGTCGCCTTCACTCGACGCTATGTGCACCCTATGCGGCATGTGAATAGCCCTAACTGTGAGTGCTGCCAAGTGGATTAGACTTCAGGAAATTTGTCGTGTGACTGCCCTCTAGACGTGTCCCAACGAAAGAGGCTGGCTTCAACCTTGGCAAACATAGCATTGGATACTCTCTCGGGGAAACTAGCCTATTGGCCACAGTGACCGACCAGATAGCATCAGCAAGTGCTCCCAGGGTATTTATAGACTCTCTGTAGAGCATTAAGCCAGACACAAGGTCATTGTGTTATTGTGCATAACAATCACTTCTTTATACACGATTATTATGTTCATCGGAAGCTGTGCCTTTTTACAGCCAAAGCCTTTATAACATCACAATAAGGGCCGATTCTGACTCAGTAGTTGTCCACCGCTGCTGCCAGCCCCACGGGTGAATAGAATCCGGGCCCTCTACGCCTGCGCCATGCCGGTGCTTGAAACTACTTTGCAATCTGACCATACGCAAGCTTCATGTCGAGTAAGGAATGACGTTAACATGCGTAAGAAAGCGGTTTAGAGCAGCAAAGTAACAATCAGGCATCACACAACGCGAATCGCGTAACGAGTGGGCCGCTGCATTCTCCAACCCATTTCAAACGTCTGAGACATAATTCTTCATCATCGTCAACCACAGCATTGAAATAATTCACATAAAGCTTTACATGTGCGGAGCAAGTGCCGCGCTTTGCCCAAGAATGGCGAACAATAGATTAAAGCCTTTGTGGATGTTTCCACACTAAACAACAATATGGTGATTTAAGGCGTATAGTTGGTACCATGCAAATGTGCTTGTATAGCTCCAAGATTGTTTAAAAAAGGCTTTAAACAGGCCGCTTATTCAGCTTTTGTTGTGACGGTGCTGTCAGTTCCACGCAGGCCTGGTGATTTTCTTTTTCTTAACAGTGTGTGTTTTATATGTTTGCGGCTCCTCATGCCCGCACTCCATAGACCGATTCTCCCACATCGCTTTTCCGAAGAAGATGCGCAACCATACGGTCTCGTAAGCCCTTGTTGAAATCGGGTTTCAAATCTTACAATATTAATATCCGAGAGTCTACTTATACGCCTACATTGAAGCTCTTCAACGTGCAGACGACGTTAGTGCCTTGATCACTAAGTCGGGTGGGAAATTCGATTTATGAGATTGCATTGACATTAATGCACATTTTGCTTATGCATTCAGGAAGACGACGACGATGTTCTGAAGCACTGCCTGCGTTAGATCAGTTCGTAATTTTTTGCTATTTTTCCCAGTCTAACAGTTTTTATTGCTTGTTTGTCCTTCGTACTCCCACCGCGACGACCTGTAGGCCCCGCCCACCCGGAAAAGCACGTCAAACGGACTTCTAGACGGCCTGTGCCTTACCCGCCACGGCACGAAACATCGCCGCCAGATGCACTCGACGCCGCATCTATGGCAGCAGCAGCAACTACTACTCCTGGAGCCTCTGTAGAAGGAACTATAGACCATGGCCCCTGTGAACAAGAGACTACGGGACGAACAAGACGGCTCTGACCCTTCAGATGAAAATGCAGAGGATATGAACCAGGCATCCTTCACAGTTATATGCTACAAGAAAAAAAGCGGTACTGGCGTCCCTGTTGTCTTCAGGCCTACCGCGAATGGAGGAAGCTCACGGAAAGTCAACCCTAACATTGTCGCATCAGCCGTTGTAACGTCGGCTCAAGAGAAAGTTCTTAACCATCGCCTCAAGGAAGATGGAAGCCTGATATACACAGTGTCAACACTGCCGGCCGCCAACAGTCTACTAACTGTCTCTGTCCACTGGAAGCCCGGGTCCCATACTCTTACACAGCGAACTATGTGAAAATACAAGATGTCCCTCTGAGTTACTCAATTGAAGACTTACAAGACTATCTGCGTCATCAGGGCATCGTGTTGGCAAGATGACCCACCACCTATACACCCGAAGATGGCGGCAAGGTGAAAAAGGTACGTCGTCGATCTGTAATTTTGCAATTCGCCAAGGATTCACCATTACCTAAACGAGTTACGCTTGGATTCTGTAGCTACCTGGTGGCCGAGTACGTCGGGACAGCTACACAGTGTTATATATGCCAGAGGCATGGTCATATATCGAGACATTGCAATGGCCCGGTGCGCCGCAAAGTCTGTGCTGGTCCTCATTTACACAAACAGTGTACCTCAAGAGCACAACCTAAATGTGCTAACTGTGGTGGTCCCCACCCTGCTTCGTATGGAGGGTGCGTTAAAAAGAAGGCTGCTACACTTGCACGCTCGTCGGAGCAAGCACGAGGGAAACCACCAAGGCGCAATGATCCACCGCCTAATCCAGAAGTTGTCTTCACGGATACGAAAGACTTTTTTCAGGAAAGATCAACACAAAGCCGTAAGGCAACTGGTGACACGTACGCTGATGTGAAGAAAACTAAACGTGGGAAGCCGACTGGCACATCGCATCTTTCAAAGCCACCACAAAGCGTCTCACAAGATTCATCAGTCGAGTACAGTCGTCACCAGTCTCAGCCACCGCAACACGACAGGGGGATCTGCGAAGGGCAACAACACGGAAAAACAAGACTTTGCACGCATACTGATTCCAATGCTGTTCGCAGCTCTCAAAGCCCTTGTCCGCGCAAATTCTTCGTAAAAAAATATTCCAGAGGTAGAAGCAATTCTTACAATGGAGCCATTGGTGTCGACGTCTTACGCACCACAGGGGCGTTCTCCCTCGCACTAGTAATCATGGCTTCCCCAACGACATCTTCACCTGAACTGACCATTCATGGAATCTCCTGCACATGCACCATATTCCAGTGGAACGCTCGTGGCCTTCGCTCGAAGCTCTCAGATTTTCGGCGACTGGTGCGAGAATACCGATTCCCATTTATCGTCATGTCTGAATCACGCGTCGACCCAAATTTTAGAATGAACGGATACTATTTTCATCACTCAAAGCGACCTTACGGTATCAGCAGATTACTCATCGGCTTTCGTGGAGACATTCCGGCCTCCGCGATCGATATCGCGCCCCACTGCCACAACGAATATGTGTATACCATAAAGATAATAGGTAAACAGGAATACACTCTCATCAGAGCATACCTGGAACCAGGCAGGCCTTTCGACGCTTCAAGGCTTGAAAGCTTGATTTCAAGGACACTTTCCCCACACATCCTCACTTCAATGCCCGCAATGAAATCACCACAATTGCTTCAATGCCCACAATAAAATTTGGGACAGCTCACACACTTGTTCTCGAGGAGATAAGCTTGCAGAGCTGCTCTCTAAATATTCAATTGAACCTCTAAATGACGGCAGCATCACATTTCTACGAGGCACCACGACTACCAGTAGCATCGACGTGACCTTCGAAACATGTTCAGTCGCTCGCAACTTTGACTGGTGCACCGACTTGGAAACGTGTGAGAGTGATCACTACCCACTCATGATGTCAGCTGCTGGTGTAAATATGACATCAAAGAGAACCGTCATGAGATCCACAGATGAGAAGGCGTACAAAGACGCAGCAGGAAAGGGCATCACTGCCGCAACAAAGGATGATGAGTCACTCGCTACGATGGCTCATTGCCTAAAAGAATGCACATACGTTTCAACTAAAACAACAGATTTCCGTCAAATGATGAATAGTTTGAAAGACTGTGTGCTATTCGCAGGTGAGCTGAATGGAAAGTTCTGCGCACAAAGAGTTTAGAAGAGCTCCGAGCCTGTCGATGGAGACAGCGTCATATTCGGCGCTACCTGGATAAACGTAGCTGGCAAAGATGCCGTGACTTTTGCTCAACACTAGATGTTCGCCAACCTGTGTCCAAAAATTTGGCGGGTTTTAAGAGGCATGCGCATGCCACTCCAGAAGCTTCACCGTTTCGCCGCACTCTCTCTGCACGAACGAAAATCCCTCAAAGAGCTCTCAGAAGGATAATGCGCACTACTATCAACAAATTCAACGCTTTGGACCACATCTGCAGGTAACCAGCCTGGCAACTCAAGGGTGGCAGTGAGGAACTAAACACTGCTATCGGTGAGTCAAACAGGCGCCCATCGCCTGGTCATGACTAATTAAACTATGAAGCCATTGCAAAGCTACCCCACGCGTCCCGCCCACGACTCCTAGAATATTATAATTTCTCGTGGATGTCTGCAGTGGTTCCCACTGAGTGGAAGCTGGCAAAAATAGTGCCCATTTTGAAACCTGGTAACAGCCAACAAGCTACACCTCTTTCCGGCCTGTCGCCCTACTGAGTCGCGTTGGCAAACTCATGGAGCGAATGATTCACAAACGATTGACCTGGTTCCTAGAAAGACGCAACGAGTTTCCGCAAGAAATGAATGGATTCCTCCAAGGCAGGTCGGCTATCGACAATGTCATCGCGCTTGTCTCTTCCCTTGAAAAGGACCTCTTGGCAGGATGAATCCCGACAGCCGTATTCCTTGACATCAAGGCAGCTTTCGATTCAGTCTTCCACCGTGCCATTCTCGCAACTATGGAAGATCTTGGCCTAGAAGGGAATCTTTACAAATGGATTGAGAACTATCTAGAAGAGCGGAAAATATATATGAGCACTCCAAATGATCCCACACAGTTCTTTACAGTAAAGAAGGATGTACCCCAGGGTGCCGTGCTCAGCCCGCTCCTTTTCAACCTTACCCTGTTACACGTAACGAAATCACTCCATCTAGGAGTACACATCACGATTTACGCTGATGACATCCGCAACTGGAGCGCTTCAAGGTCACGTTACATCAACAAACAGTGACTTCAAAAAGCTTTACAGAACATCTCCACATATTTAGCGCCCCGAGGCATGCACCTTTCAACAGAAAACAGCACAGCCATTGCTTTCACGAAAAAGAAAATGAGCAAGTATGCGCTACTCCTCGGTGGATGACCGCTGACCTATGTACGGTCTCAAAGATTCCTGGGACTCATCATCGACAGAAATCTTTCCTGGTCTCCTCAGATGTTGAAACTTCAAACTAGAATAGTAGCAGCCACTCAACTCTTAAAATTCATGGCTGGAACACGATGGGGATGTAGCTGTCGCTCAATGGTACTGCTCCAGAACGCATACATTTAAGGAACATCCCGCTATTGTCTACCGGTGCTTCGCCGATTATCCTCAGCAAATAAAAAATTTCTGGAAGCCGCACGCAACAGCTGCCTACGAATATGTCTAGGGCTCCCGAAGAGCTCATCAGCATTGGGAACTGTAGCGGAAGGAGTATGTCTCCCATTGGATGTCATCTCTATCCAAGAAGCCATGCGTACACATCTTTTACATGTATTACAAAGTAAAAAGCGTGTCCTGTACTGAGTTCAGCTAACGCACAGCAATTCTTTGTTCGGCCAAGCTGCGTGAATGCTTCAACTCTCTCAAGTTAATCAGCCACAAAAATTAATGCCTGCAACATTTCCTCCCTGAACACTTTCGTCTCTAACTATAAAAAAGCTGTACCTGGCATCAATGGGGAAAGACACGAATGTCAGAAGATGCGCTGATGCAGACTTCCCTCCTCTTCTTAGCCGAGAACTATGCTCAGCACTCGCACATTTACACCGATGCCTCAACCACTCAGGAGACTTCCGCTTAAGGACTTTATATCACTTCTACAAGACAAATGATATCCTCTCGACAGCAAGGGAAGACATCCTCGACAGCAGCAGAACTTCATGGCATCAAATAACCTGTCCTCTACATCTTGCGCCAAACGCCGGACCAATAGGTAATTATCACAAACTCCAAAAGAGCACTACGGATATTCTTCAACCTCCTAAAGAAAACGAATTGTCACCCCATTTTGTTCGACATAGCATATCTACATCACTAGGCTGTGGCCGCAGGGAACTCTACCACATTTCAGTGGATACCAGCTCATTGTGGAATTTCCGCCAACGAAAAAGCAGATGAAGCAGCACGCAAGGGTCTACGACACCACAATTACAGACGAACCTATTTCACTAAATTAGATGCAACCCAGACGGCCAAAACACTTGCGATTGAAGAAAATAAGAGACACTGGAACCTTCCGACACATCATTATGTCTTCCTTAACTCAATCGACCCCTGTCTTAGAACAAGACTCTCATTCAAAATTCCTCGCTATCCGGAAACACTATACTATCGTCTACGTCTAAACATCGCCTATGTTAACAGCCTACGGTACCCCTTCGGTCAGTCAGCGAGTCCGTACTGCAACAACAGTGGCTCCACCGAATCTGTGGAACATATATTGTTTGAGTGTAGAGCGTATGCTGAGGAGCGTGCGCTTTATGAACATTGCATGCATTCTATAACCAAGAGAACATTCTCCCTTGACTGTGTATTGGGACCTTTATCCTGCCCCACTTTACAGAGGCGTGCTATGAAACTTTTGTTTTCGTACTTGAACAGCATCGGTCAGCTAGACAAGCTGTAGCTGTAGCTTGACACTAAGAAAAAACTATTAACGCACGTCCTCATTCAATGGTCAAAAAGGTGGCCTTTTCTTTTATTTCTGTTTATTCTATCGTCTATATTGACAATTTGTCTTTTTTTCTCTATCTTCTTATTTGTACTTTTAATCCTCAATCCCCTTTCCCACGCCGAGTAGCTAGTCAACGAATTTTACATGCCGGCTAAATTCTCTGCATTTCAATAAAGAGTTCTCTCTCTTATGCATCTACGCAGTACTGTGTACAGCGCGTCTTTTTATACAATTGCTTGATTTGTGGGGTCCAACGTTCCAAAATTACGATATAGTTATTAGAGACGGCGCAGTGGAGGGCTCCGCAAACTTCGACCACCTGGGGTTCTTTAACAAGCACCCAAATCTGAGCACACCGGCCTACAGCATTTTCGCCTCCTTCGAAAACGCAGCTGCCGCAGCTAGGATTCGATCCCACGGTATTTTTATCCGCCATCCTACCTTAAATACCTTGAGAAGAGAGTCACATCGATCGTAACAATTAAAAACAAAAAAATTAACCCGTGATGAACTTCTGCGTTATGAGCGCGCCCTCTGAGACTTGCCGAGTCGGTCCATTCTTTGGACACGCGGGACGCTTAGTTTCATTCCGCTCTTTTACATTGCAATTCCGTGCTGCGCGATCAACTCGAAACGACGTGCTATTTCCACTACCACACGTCATCGATGTGTTCTTTGCTTGAATCCCCCCGTAGAAGCCTACCTTTATAAAAGAACAAAGGTACTGCGTAAGAGCCCACATTGAATTTGTTGTAGCCGTAAGTGTGAACTGGCCCACAAAGGTTGGATAAGCCATAATACAATCAGTCAATGGGTAGCCAACAATGGCCGCTAATAACCATAAGACAAAAGGTCGATAAGGAGCCAACAAAGGTTGATATAAGTAGCCATAAGACAGGAAGTTGATAAGTAGCTTGCAAGGCGATGAGTAGTCATAAATTGAAAAATCGCTAACTATCCGTAATACAATTAGTAGATTAGGTGGTCCACAAAGCCAGATAAGTATCCATAAGGCAAGAAGTTAAGAAGTAGTCAACAAGGGACGGCGAGCAGCTATAAGCTATAAAATCGATCAGTATTCATAACTCCGTGAGTCAGGCTAACGAAGGCCGCACACAAAAACAAACTTAAAGTTTTGGCAGTACTCCCGTCCCCATTAGGGCCAATGGGCTTGCAGGTACATGTTCTTGTGATTACGGCTAAGAAACATTCTTTTATTTTTTATTTCAATTCAGATGAATAAAACTCCTTTGAAATCATTCGTACAATTTATAAGGTTTGCAGAGGGATTGGAAACGAAATCATGCATGCAAACGGAGACGCAGCAGTACTTAATGGGCCCCTGACCCCGTTTGTTCAAAGTTCGCAAAAATATCGCGCGACATGGCTGTAACACCATGTCTATCGAACTTGCTAACGAAGTTTTATATTTATGGAGTTTAAGAAAGTTTCGTTGTGGGCTTGTGGCAGAGGTATAACCTTGCTATCGCTCCCCTATATGGTTCCTTGTTCCAGACAGCCAGCTATTTCATCAGAATAATGAGCCTAATTACTCCTCACAGCCGCGCTAATTACCCCTCTAGAAACACAATAAGTTCGAAGACACGATCGAAAACTAAGTGGCAATGACATTTAGCCATTTCAAATTAAACTCTTACAAAGCAAATAAACGGTAATGGAACAATCTCTGGAGACAAGGGCGGACACTGTGACTAGTTTCAAACTTTCAGTAAGCAATAAATTAACTTACGTTATATACGTTTAAGATTAAGAATTCATACCACTGGGCGGTGACCGGGCGATGCTAAAAGCCGTATCGATTTATTCTGGGCATACAGGGTGCGGCAGAGTTCGAGGAGAAGTTCCGAATCAAAACTACACTCAAACATGAGCAACACATTGTGCGTATTTTATATAGACCATAGGCGATGCTCTGCTTGCAGCCTATAGCGATTCGGCCGTACGTGGTGGCTCGTACGTGTTGGCGTTTCCTTTGAATATCTGCTCCGTGGACAGCGGAGGGAGATCTTACAAACGGTGTCCGTGAAAGACTTCCACTCGGGGAGCATGACAGACTTGACGCTGTTTAAGCCTCGTGGGTGACTTTCTTCGTGTTCGCTTTTCTTTAGTGGCGCTGCCTGGTGTGTTTTCCCAGTAAAGAGAGTCGCGAAGGAACGTGTTTGCGAAATCTCGTTCGTCGCGGATGGAGTGTTCGAATTGGTGCGACTCCGCATAAGGCGTTGAGTGTTTTTGCGGTCGATCTGCAGGTGCACTAACACTGCTGGGCAAGACAGGCAGCATAGACAGTGGTCGCTTACCGAAATAGCGTTTTTGCTGATGAGAGTGTTCGAAGGAAGTTCTTTTCTGTATGTTTCTGGGTCCCAAGTTTGATGCGTGGCTACCGGAATAGCGTTTTCGTGGAAGTGTCTTTGCTTCTGCTTCAAGAACAACTGTATTTTATGAAGCTCAAATGCCTTCCCTGCCCTAAACATTTCTACTAGTTACAACTGTACATTTTGGTAGAAAGGGTATGACTAAACAAATGTTGTATGGCATCATTTTATTACCACGTACAGAGTGCGGAGACTAAGCAAACTATAGCGAGTTTCATAGTGATAAACAGCGCATTTATGCTTCCATATTTTTGGACTGAACAAATTCAGGCGGCCTGAATGAAGCTGGCTGTCACTTCAACGCAGCCTGCAAAATATGTATCATTTCATAGACAGAGCTTTCAAATTACGCACTTGGATGAACTAAAACGAACGAGTTCTGTTAAGTGTACACCTTCCTTGAAAGCACCATGCGTAATGCTATATATTTACAGTTAAAGCTGTTATGACATCACACTAGCAACCTAATTAGCTATTGAAGTTATCCACCACCAGCATCTTCGGTGTATGTAATCGCTGTTTGGCGAAGTGAGAGAAAAAACAACATAAGGGGAAAAATATATGCAGGATCAGCAGGGGTTCGAACCCAGGTTCTGTGCGAGGCAGACGGGTATTGTTGCACAAAGGCATGTCAGTTCTTGAAACCACTGTGAAAAAAAAAATATCCTAGTAATCTGCTATGGCTAGAAAAGAAGTCATGTTCACCTTTGTAATACATCGTGGCAGAAGAGTAAAATGAGCAGCAGGCATTCCACAATGTGGACTGTAACAGCTTTTTTTTTTATGTCCTGCTTCAGCTACTAAACAAAGTAGGGACACCGAACAATTTATGTCTTGTTTCATGTATATATCCAGCATTTAATAAGGACTTCATTAAGAGTGTAATGGGTCATTTAACGCTTCCCACCTGTTACAATGGCCTCAGCCGTAATGTTTCGTTCTCATCAGCCACAACATGAACGAGGTGCAAGTGACCCATTCAAATGTGTAGCGGGTACCTCGATTCTCTATAGAATGGCGAATAATGACATACTGGGCGCTCTGAAACTACACAAAAATTATGATGATTTATTGTGTACTGGATATCCCTCAAGTCTTCTGGTATAAGTGGCCCCAGGTGAGCTCACAATGGTTTCAAGCAAGGCCGCTCTTACAGCTTTCACTATGACCATGGCGCGTGTTCCTCGCTGGCCTGGCGTTGAAAAGTTAAAAAGTTATGGCACGTTGGCACATCTTCTATATAAAATGGCTATACATGGCGTCAAAAGGCAAGCATGACGGCAAAGTTTTATCTAACAACGACGTAATACACCGAACCTAGAGCACTTTCGCGCTCACGTACGAACTGTGGTCTTCAAACGCTTTGATAACGTATACGTTTACGGGTAAATGAATATACATATTTAAAAGAAAACAAAAGTGTTGTCCTAAACTCACCCCTCTCAAACTGTTTGGAATGCAGCCTTTCCTATGTGAATATTTGCAAATATATTGTGTGCCACTTGAAATGGCTAAAATTTCTGTTCCGGTTTTATTTACCGGTATGTACATCTTTTTCTTTTTAAGTGCTGCTCCAAGTGTATGTTTTGAACATTATTGCAATGTTGCTGCTTTTGTTTATCGGGGAGGTGGGACTATTCAAGCAGTGACTGCACTAATTTTATGCCACCATCTTAGTTATTAATGCATATTGTGTACTTCTGGCGACAAAAAGAATTAGATTCAACTCCGTTTGTTGGCAGTTGAATCGAGAATTGCCATAATGCATGGAAAATTCATAACTCTCGTAATTTAAAACGAACAAAAAAACTATACTTGTTTCTGACGATGCCGTTGCTTCGATATAACTAAAGCATCCTTAATGTTTGTTGTTGGCATTCACAATTGCCCCGCCAAAGTGGTCAATCGGATAAGGTACTCGGCTGCTAACCCGCAGATCACGGGATCATATCCCGGCTGCGGCGGCTGCATTTTCGATGAAGGCGAAAATGCTGTAAGCCCGTGTACTCAGATTTGGGTGCATAAAGAACCCCACGTAGTCGAATTTTCTGCAGTCCTTCACTATAACGTATCTCATATTTATATGGTAGTTTTTAGACGTTAAACCCCACATATCAGTCAAGGGCATTCACAACTGCCACGTGGCCAACGCTGCGTCTAACTAAATTGAACTAAATTCTTCCAGGTAACGTCGATGTTTGAGCTGTATCGGCACAAAAAAAGGCTACCTACGGATGAATGAAGAGAGATAAGAAGATAAGCCAGGCGTGTCTTGAATTCTTCCCGGTGTTATACGAGATAAGTTGAGCGTTATACGCACAGCCCTCCTCTGACGTGCTTACACTGGGAATAACGTCTTTATTTCTATGGCCTACGTGACGGTCAACGGAGATAGCTCGTGGATAATCAGTGCTGTTGTGTGAGCCATCACGAATCCCTCGTCTATACGTATAAGTGCTTTTACGACAACGGTGACGTACAGCCAAACCACACCCTATTTTACCCCACCCCCCTTTTCCCCAATGACAAGCTCATTGTGAGTGGTGCTGCTCTCGCACTAAGTGCTGTCCGGTCCAACCGCGCCACGCAACGAGACGACTTAGTAATGCGGTCAATCATTTTACCCACCAGCTACACAGTCTATAAATAATTGTATTGTTGTGGTACCCCACACTGCTTTTTTTGTAATTTTCAGGCTGCGGGAATGATGGAGACGTGTTGAAAAGTCGCTGGTGATTCATCCCCTACCCCAACCTATATTTCTTGTTTTAGAATAGTCAAAAACAATTCGTAATGCTCTCTCGCTAAAGAAGTCAAAGAATAAAAATTAAAAAAAAACTGATGTTTTGTTGTGTTTTTTTTCTGCGGAAAATTTCAGAATTGGTCTTTGCGAAGAACTGCGATTCAACCGTACCTACCATAAATAACCTGCGAAAGTTCTAAAAGCTTCTCTGTAAAAAAATTATGAAAGGAAATCACATATACCGAACATTTTCTTGCAAATTGTTACCGCAAAAAGTAGCCCGAGAGGTTTCCGTAGAAAAAAAAATTCATTACTTCATTACCTACCACGTCGCGCGCATGTGATGCTTTTGAATCTTTGCGCGTCGACTAAAACGTCGGGACATAATGGTCGAACATTCATATATCGGCCGAAACCACTTTTTAGCTGTCCTTGGAGTCTGATGAAGATGCTTTTCTAACGTAATGGAAGTTCTAAAAGTGGGGTAGAGTTACTGGTAGCCAAACGCGTAGCAATAGACAATGACAGAAAGATGAATCGACGTGCGAAAGCTCTAGCGAAATGGAAACACATTATACTAGCTTCTGCAATAGCAGCGAAGTCACACGAAGTGATCGATGTGGACTGTATGTAGCCGGCAACGAAACAGACTTAGAGTGAATCGAAAAACAGGCCTCGATTGCGTGAATGCTCCTTTCGTTCATATCGCGATACTGCGTGCGGTTCCGACAGAGGCTAGAAATATTATCTAAGATAGATTCTCATGTTTAGCACGCACAAAGAACAAAAATAAAACGAGCAATCTCCAACTGTGCTTCACTTCGGCCTATGTTTCTCAGACTTGGGAGATTGAAATAGGCGATGGCCACACGAGCCTTCTTTCACGAAAGGAGAGACCCCCACTGCGTACCATGAGCAAGCGGACCGTTGGTACGCCCAGTGTATTTTAACAAAAAAAGCTTTCCTTTTCCCTGGTGCCCACCAAGACTTCAGTGACGTATTTCCCACACGGAAATGACGTCGAAAGCTTCGCCACATCCGATGACAAAGAAAAAAATACACCATCTCACATGAAAGGGAACCATGAGTAGCATGCGAAGCAGCGCCGCACGGAAGCCTTGCCTGATGCTAACGCGTCCTTGCAAGTGGAGCATTTGGTGAATTCGCTATAGTTTCTGTTATTGTTACTCCTCCCGCACTCTTGCTGGAGCACACCACGCGGGCGCATGTGGGTTCATTGAACCTCCGCATAATCTCGTTGCCCGACGCCATCACATGGTGGCTGAGAGTATAAGGGGGGAAAGAATACTGCCTCTTACACAGCCATTTACGTATAAGCCTTTTTTTTCTTCCTTGTAACAACGCCTACAATATCACTGCCACTAAAAATGGTTTGTTGTCTCGAAGCGTGTAGTTGTTTACAAATGCATGACTGCGACGTTGTTTGCGCTCACCAATACTCGAGTGTTTTTTTTCTTCTCTTAAAATATCTTGAGTGCTGTTGTATTTGTTGTATCTATTGTTTCGATTGAAACTATGTAGTCAAATTATTATGTGTACCTCCCCTACGTAATGCCTTACGGTGATGTAGGTGAAATGTAAATAAGTAAATAAAGTGGCTGTTCTGAAAGCGACGATGACCTGTCCTTCGAAAAAGCTATAGCTATGCAGAATTCATTTTTTTTCTACAGACAGTACTGAGATAGCTAACCTAATAAATAGGCTTAAAAGCAACGTGTAGTCACGTATTGACGAAATCACCGCAGCTGAGCTGCGGTTGAACGTGCGCTAATATCCGTGGTGCTTGCTCACATAGCAAATCTTCTACTGACGACAGGCGTGTTTCCGGCGCAAAAATTGCAAAAGTAACCTTAATCTGTAGAGGTGGTGGCATTGATAATTTGTCAAATTTTAGGCCTGTTTTAGTACTTATCAAAGATATTAAGGTGTTATG
Organism: Rhipicephalus microplus; assembly: GCF_043290135.1. Taxonomy (NCBI): domain Eukaryota; kingdom Metazoa; phylum Arthropoda; class Arachnida; order Ixodida; family Ixodidae; genus Rhipicephalus; species Rhipicephalus microplus. Next base: position 710,397 of record NW_027464623.1, read on the forward strand.
CCCGACAGGTTGTTGTGTTTTTAAACATGTATGACACCATCAAAACATGTCAATAAAGTCTTCAGAAAAATAGGTCTACTCAACAAGCGTTAACAATTATTGTAGATCAAATATTTGGAAATGGGAAAACCAAAAAAAATAATGCTCACTTTGCTTTCGGACTCCAAAAAGCCTTTCATTCACTACATTATAACCTATTATTACAGAAACTATCGTGGTACGGCACACGTGGCATCACTCTTAAGCTTTTATAAAACTATTCGCATGAACGGCACCAACTAGGACAAATTACGACCGCTACATCAAATCAGCTTCAGGTAACCCAAAGATTTCCGCAGGGCTCTATACAGCGTCGTTTGCTCTTTTTGCTTTATGTGAATTATATTGTATATATACCCACGTTACCACAGCGTATTATGTATGCAGATGATACAAACGTATTTTTTATCGCAAATCACTATGAACCAATAAAAAGACGTATATAAGCATATGACGTCACTTTCAAACTTGTTTAGAACAAGTTACAGTTAACAAAACAAGCTACAGTTAAGTGCCTGAAGACGACCTATGTTATATTTCGCCAATAAAATGAAAATATGACATACAGATAAGCTTTGACGGGAACACCATGAAACTAGTAAAACATAACAAAAAATTCTTGAGGTATCGTTCAGTGAAGACTTGACGTGAAACATCCACATAAATCATTTAGTTTTAACTTGCGGGAATGGCTGGATGCCTGTCAAGAATTGGATTCCTCATGCCTCAGCGACTGAAGAAAAATTTGTGCAATGTCCTATTCTATACGATACTTTGTTACGGCGTCCTTACATCGTACAGCAACCACCGCATCATAACCATGGTTACGTGACAGAAACATTTTTTTATGAATTTTATTGTTATAGATTGGGTTGATGGTGCTAAGCTCATTGATAATCTGGAGACGTCTTCTTCCTCTAGTGCTGACCTGCCGAACACTATGACATTGATAATAACTGAAGTGTACCCCGCAATATTTCTCTCAAGACTTTTTCAACAATTTTTATAGTGTTTAGTATTGCCGAATGACTGGAAGATGGGGAAGGTGCTCCCTGTCTTTAAATCGGGTGATGCTCATTTAGATCATAACTATCGACCCAAATCAGTAACCAGCATACCATGCAAAATCATCGAACGCATCACATACTGGCATTTAGTGGTATTTTTTAAAAATAATTTCTTTTTAATGACTCCCAACATAGATTTAGAAAAAATTACTCTTGTGAAACCCAACTATACTAACGTTAACTGACGATCTGTTTACAGCTACTGATCTTGGTCTTGATATTGACTGCATTTTTCTGCAATTTGCAAAAGCATTTGATTTTGTATCACATGATTTGCTATTCCACAATAATGATGATGATACGTGGGGTTTAACGTCCCAAAACCACCATACGATTATGAGAGACGCCGTAGTCGAAAATTCGAGAAATTTCGACCCCATGGTGTTCTTTAACCTGCACCCAAACCTGCTTTTCTGCAAACTAAGTAAACTATATCGATCCCGACGTACTTCATTGGGTTAGAGATTTCCTCTCACACCCAAACCCAATATGTCACTGCTAACGATCATTCCTCCACAATGTCCTCTGTTACGTCCGGTGTACCACAGGGCAGAGAGTTTCCCAAAAATAACTAGAGAAGACTCTGGCGCTACGATCATTCAGCGACCGTGGGAATGATGGGTAGTACATAGATTTACCTAGTGTTCGTACTTGCGGGTGGCGAATTGCACTTGTGGCTTCGTTTAATGCTGTATTTCGGTTTTATTTCGAAGGAGAGAATGAATCTTTTTGAACTTCGTGACACGAATTGAAATGGCAAGCCTAGAAGGATAACACGGCGAAGTGCAATCGGTGATTTTAGTTTTGTAAGAAAATAGCTCTAAGCCACACGAACACACACGCAGCCACAAGTACGAAGATTAGACAAATTCGTGTACTACCCATCATTCTCATGCTCACTGAAGCGTCGTGCGTTGCAGCTTTCATAGACACTAGGGCCAGAGTTCCCTTAAGTGTATATTTAGGAAACTCTATGCCACTGGGGTCTCTGTTGGGCCCATAGGAATTTGTATATATCAACGACCTCCCTAACACTGTCCTTTTTTCATCATTTAAACTTTTCGCTGACGATTCTGGTATTTATTACAAAATATTCAATTTATCTGATTCACTAAATATTCTAATCTACCTTAAGCAATGCGATTGTCATACTATATTTCTACGCTGTGACAAATTGCCTATGCAATTAAACATTAGTAAACGAAAGGTCATAATAGTGACCAGACGCCTTCACTGCACACACTCACAGGAGTCCCCTTGAGTTTTGTTAGTTTTTCCAAGTACATCGGAATCAATGTCACAAACCATCTCTCCTGGAACATGCTCGTTGATTGCGTAACCTGCAATGCCAACTGTATTCTTGGCTGTTTGCATCGTAATTTTTCTAAAAAACCTTCTTTAAAATTATTCTTGTTTAAGACTTTTGTACGTGGGAATCTATAATACGCATGTAGCATCTGGGACCCCAATTAAACCGCAGTTTTTTCACAATTTAATCTGTTCATAATCGCACGGCCTGATTAATTTTGCCCAGCTGCTCCCATTACGCTTCTGCATCTACAATGAAGAATGCACTACAATTGCCTGATCTGTCTTTACGTAGTAAGTTTTTTAGTCTTTCTCTCTTACACAATACTTATCATGAAAATGAAGGCTTAAAAACCATGTTTTTCTTTAAAACCGAGCAAATTCACGGCGGCCGTGGTACATTTCATCACGCGTGGACCAAAGCTTTAGGGTGGTGTCCCATTGTGTCATAGAAAGCTATATAGCCACTCTGTTATCCCCCAAACCAGTAGAGATTGGGACAACATCTCGCCTCGACGACAACTATTACTGGTGCCAACTGCAAAGTGTCGTTCAGGACACGGTGTTTTCTTAATTTGTATTCCTGTGCAATATATCATTGCATATTCGCACATATATATTAACCACTACTTTGAGTAATTTCATCGGGCTCTGAAAACGTAACTCATAAATAAACAAATACGGCCCTTGTTCGAGTTCCTCGAGGCATCTAACGCTTTCGCAGCAATAAGTAACACTGGAACAGTTAACGAATGTCTGATTAGTGGATAGTTGTTCATGCCGCTTTAAAAGAAACACCCTCTCTTAAGATGTGTCCAAAGTTCCAAAAAAGTTAGAATGCACGCGCAATAACAAAACAAGATAAAAAGAAAACAGCTATACCAGACTGAAATAATGTCACCCTAGCGAGCACAACCACTCGCGTACACTTTTCAAAGTTGTTTGTAAAAAACACTTCATCCTCTTTAACCACGCTCTTAAGGTTCCTTTTTTACGCGACCTTATTTTGTCGCGTGCTTCACCCGGTGGCGTCCCATTTGCGCAAAGAGGTGCTGACATTGATAAATCGGAGTACAGTGCCGGGGATCCACCTTTACATCTAGTTGCGAATGAAGCTGCCACACAAGCCGGGTTTTCTAGAGTACCGACCGGTACGGCGCAGTGCTTACACACTACGTGTGCGCAAAGGTCTCTTCCTGGGTGGCAATTTTCATTGCTATAGCAATTTTATGGAGACTCTCGGCTGGATTTTGCCGCCGGCAATGGCGTCCCCATCACTCACCGCGCATGTATACATATCTATATATATGAAAGTGCAAGAAAGAAAAATAATCCAGAAAATTATTTCGGCGTGCAGAATGGAACGTCGTACCTCTGAATTCTGAGTGCGAGGCGTTAGTTACTGAGCCACAAAGAAGCACCTTCGTCAACGTTCCAAACGGCAAGCTATTTATATCTACCACTTACAGATTCATTCAGACAGACAGACAGACAGACAGACAGACAGACAGACAGACAGACAGACAGACAGACAGACAGACAGACAGACAGACAGACAGACAGACAGATAGATAGATAGATAGATAGATAGATAGATAGATAGATAGATAGATAGATAGATAGATAGATAGATAGATAGATAGATAGATAGATAGATAGATAGATAGATAGATAGATAGATAGATAGATAGATTTTTGTCCCTTCCATATACACACATATCCACAAGAGAGTTGTAAATGGAGGTAAATAAGGGAAAAAAGAATGTACTTTATGGTGTAGTTCTGAACCATGCGCTAAATACAGCTCCACCAAAGTGAAACTTGAGGAAATACGTAACACGGTCAGCAGTGATTTTCTTTCTTAGAATTCTCACTACGGTGTTTACCACATTTTAGATGACTTCAGTGTGTGGGAGGTAAACGTGCAGGGTTTCCCCGTAAGAAGTTAAATAAAATTATATAGATTATCAAACTCGGTGTGCGACGTGTGAGCTACTCATAACTGCGCTTCATCGATTCCCTGCTTGTTACCGCAGTTGAGATACGCGTCGTTTGCAGGTAGTTCCGTCAGGCTGTTTTCCATTCAGAAGTAGCGCAGGAGCATTGTGTGCCGATGAGAGGAGGAATCGTACGCTTAGTGTGACGGTGGCCTGCCGTCTCTTGGTTGACGTGGAAGTCAGCCGCAGGCTTGCGAATTGATTTCGAAATATTTAGGGTAATTGTCGCAGTGAGTTCTTGGTTATTTCTGGTAATTATATTATTTGAGATCTCGTTCTTATACTTGAAACTGGTTTAGCAAACTGGGAACCTTGTTTTAGGCTGGATTTATCAGTTGATATAAAAAGTGATCACCCCACATGAGAGTTATGGATGGATGGCAAAGCCAGGCTCCTCATAAGGTATACGTGCTTATGAGGCTGCCTAAATCGACCTAAATAAGCATCGCACCCTTTTCTAGAATATAGTTGCATAGTAGTACTCACCGTCATGATTTTCCTTCGCAAAGGGAGAGGGCCATACTCATTAGCTTCACAGTTTCCTCTTCGGACAGCGATTGCAAACAGCAACAAGCGCCAGTACCGGACATGGCGGGGCCACACCAACCTACTCAGAACTAGCTCGTCAATGCTAACATGGCGCCTTTGACAAAGGTAAGTCCTGTAATCGAACCGCCAGCCAGCCTGTCTGAGGAAATTTCCTTTGCTCGTTCAACCTTTCCACACTTTCTGTTTCCATCTGGCGGCTGCCATATTTTCTTTGCACTAAACACTTTGTATAGCATACAGGTGTGGTGGCCATACGACGTGACAATTGAACAGTATATGAAAAAGAAAGCAATTGTTTGTACGAGTGATATTGCGGCAATAAAATAGTGAATATGCCCTTCGTAACAGGCTGAACAGGAGGTGTTTTCTGCAGGCGGATCGCTATCCTTGTAAGGTAAGTGTCACCTACAAAACATGGTACTGTCGGACATTCAGTATCGCTATAACTCGCTCGTATAGTGCGTTGCCCAAAATAAAAGACGACAAGCTCTGCTTTGCTTGCTTTCAGGAAGTGAGTAGGAAGTAGATGTTGACATAACGTCTTGTTTCTCTGTCATTAAGTGACTATTCCTTAGAGTGTGTGTGCAAAAGCCCATGGCGAGGATGCTTTTCGTCTCGGAAAAAAGCGAATGCCGTTCTCCTTTTACGAAAGCCGGTGGAGATTGATCGTGCTTCAAATGTTGGCCCGCAGCCGTGGTTACTTTTTTTTTACAAACTTTATTTTAACTTGAGTGTAAAGCCTTTTCAAAAGTTACTTTTGTGCCTTGTGGATTGTTTGCGAAACGCGCTGTTTATTTTTTCACAATGTCAAGGACGAAGTTGTATTCGATTCTTGTAAATCAGTACAGGGATGGGACGCGGTTTGGTAGAAAAAAAGAACTGAACACGGCATCAGCAAAGATGAAAGTTTGTTTCCATTTCAGGTTGTTCCCGTTTCATAAGAAATAGGGCTGAGCACATTGTGGTAGCGCTGAAGTAAGTTGTATCAAAATAATAAAGGTTTCCTGGAAGCTCTTAAGAGAGATAAATGTGGCCGGAAATTTTCCGCAACAACATAGAGGATAAATTGCAATTGCCTCTGCAATAACTTTTACGCGAGGAAAAGTCTGCATGACAATAGCGTATGTGAAGGACCCGGATCAAACCAAGAACACTATTCTCCGACACTTTCAGCAGTGCAATATAACCGGTCTTCCATACGACTTGTTTCTCGATTCCTGTTTCGGTGGATGCCGCTCCTTTTTCTTGATTTGTTTTTGTGGTGAACAATAAAATGAGAAGTTAGATAAGTATACACATCCCCTGCAATGAAATCTCATCCCGCTCGGTTATGTAGTGCAGGGTGAGACGGGGAATTACAGAGATGAGTTTACGATATGTCGATCGAGAACATTGCGTTAAGGGAAGATGATCACGCAACCATAGGATGTATATATCCTGTGGTTGCGTGGAAGAGGCAAAGCTTATTGGCTGCAATGCATGATATATATATTGCGATACACGTAATTCAATATGCCAAGCATAGTGATCGAAGATTCTTTTTAACGGTAACGGCGTTGAGTGTGGCGCTATTTTCAAGCCCAATTTCTATATGCTTTGACGCGTAGGTTTTAATTTGTCTAATGATAGCGTGAAATATTTTTCCTGCTGCTTTTCTCGCACCTCTTCATCGCTTTTTCTCCTAAATATTATTAGGAATACACAAGGGCTTTCTCGCGAAATTTTACTTTCCCCTACTGTTCAGTGTCGACGTAATTTGTAGCGTAGAAATGGACGCAGGAGTATCTATTTTCCAAAGTCAAGAAGAGCACAGGCAGGTGACGAAGGTGAGAAAGCTCAAAATTCTTTTAAGGCGGCATTCGTTCATCCACAATAATATTGTTACCTGGTGTTCTTTAGTGTACCCTTAAATGTAATAATAATAATAATAATAATAATAATAATAATAATAATAATAATAATAATAATAATAATAATAATAATAATAATAATAATAATAATAATAATAATAATAATAATAATAATAATAATAATAATAATAATAATAATAATAATAATAATAATAATAATATTATTATCTTTATTATTAATACAATTATTATTATTAATAATAATAACTATGTTAATATTATTATTAAGTATCATATGTTATCAACAATAGCAACCATATGCTAGAGTACCTACGACGCAACTTTAGCCGTGCCCGTCAAGCCTTGAAACTAACAATGTATAAAACACTAGTTCGTCCAAAACTCGAATATGCATCCTCCTTTTGGGACCCTTTTCGACTGAACTTAACTCACTCGCATGAAATGATACAGAATAATGCAGCACGCTTCATTCTATCTAACTGCCATCGCACTAGAAGTGTTACGTCAATGAAACATCCTTTTGCTGCGATCACTTGAATCTTGTCGCAAAGCATCTCGTCTCATACTTTTTCACAAGATATTCAATCATCCATTTTCAAAAGCTCAGTTCAATACTACTCCAGCATATTACTCAGCCCGTCTAGATCATCAACATAAGGTAAACGTCATTAGCTGCCGCACTAACACTTTCCATCATTCCTTCGTCCCACGCACATCCAACGGCAGGAACCATTGATTGGGACGTTAAACCCCACATATCAATCAATCAATCACCTTCCCTCGGGCATGGTTTCCATTTCAAATCATGACTTGTTTTCTTCTACAATACAGAAGTACTTACGTGATGATGCGTGAAATGTATGTTGTACAGATATAATATTGTACTCTGTTTCCCCCATGTTTCTGATGATACTTACACATCCATTCAGTGTATTGCCTAACATCGAATTTTCATATCTTGCAAGCTTTATTATTTTGATATTACTACGTGTGTTCTCTTTTATAGTTTCTTATTTTTTGCACCCCACTCCCCTCTGTAGAAGTATGTGCGATTGGGGGTAAAATAAATGAAATGAAATGAAATAAATGAAAATAATAACGATAATAATATTATTAATGTATTAAAATTCTACAAATAGTTTTATATGATGTACGTGCCCAAACTACGATAAGATTATGAAGCATGCCCTTAAATTTTGACCATCTGGTGTTCTTTATTTTGCCCGCACAGTACATGGGTGTGTGGTGTTTCGCTTACACCAAGCACACCTGAATCTAAGCAAAAGGGTGTTGTTGCATTGCGACCCCTTTAATATCCGGCTGCAGTAGCTGGGAATCTAACTCGCCTCCTCAAACTTAGCAGCGCGGCACTTCACCTGCTAGCAGCGTGGTCTTACTAAATCATTGGGGATCACAGGTCCTCAATGAATTTGGAGCGCCGTCATTTTCACTCAAGAAGTATATTTTGCGATTCGGGCGCACTACGAATTATACTGACCAAAAGGGTTTTATTTATTTTTTTATTTTTCATAACTGGATTCACTCGGGCGGAGAAGGAGCCTGCAACACCTCTTCAAAATGGCCGGAAAACACTGCCCATCGGGAGTCGACACTGCCGAGAACTTGCATGTAAGATGTAAGACAGTCGAAATCGGCATGCCACTCATATATTTTGCATATAATTTTTTAACTCAGCCAAAAGTCGTTAAATCTTTTTTCGACAAATGACGACATTAACGCAAATCACCGTACCGTGAACCTGATCTCCTCCGGCGATGGATGGTTTGAGGGCCGTCAGATGTCTAGTTACCTTGGCGGAAGCGTGGCAGCACGCGTGCTCCAGATCACGCAGCGAAAAAATTGAGAAACTGCCAGGCCTGCGCGAAACGCGCAGAACTGGCACTCAATTTTTACTTGCATAGATCAGGTTTATTGAATTTCCCTATGGGCATTTACTATAATCAAGAGGAAACGATTAGTCCTTTTTTATTACATTGTTGGCGTGCCAATTTATTCAGGAAAAGCATACTAGCACCACCTCTTCAAAACCTGCACCTTCAATTATCAGAACCTGTTCTTCTCTCTTTTGAAGCCTCTTCACTTGGGTAAAGCCTCACAGATGTTTTATTCGCCGTTGAGATATACATCAGTCCGACTAAACGATTCTGTTGTTTACATGCGGGCTCACTACATATTTTTAAATTTTCAATCGGCACTTATAATCGTAATACTAATTAGAGTTCCTAAAAATGAAGCAATGCGGAAAGTATTGAAAACATTTACCTTATAATTGTTTTATCTCTTACAACTGGGTACAAGCGAAGTGCAGAGGAAAACGACAGCAACAACACTGTCACCGCGGAAACTGCTAGAAAACCCTCACAGAGCCTTTTTTCAACACTTTCTAGGTAGCTGCTACAAGCATACTTGCAGAGTACGCATTATGCAATGAATAATAATGAATTAGGCAGGTAATTAGTATGTCATCCTTCGTCATTCTTCAGAGAATCACGGTACCCGCTGCACACCCTGCAAGGAAATTAGCGCAATCTTTTTATGCTGTCGCTGACGACGATGGAAAATTTTGCCTGAAGCTTCTGTAATCCTCCTACAATCCCCCCAGTGGGTACGCGCCAAACTTAATATGTGAATAAGATCAAGCTTTTGTAAAGAATCGGAGCATTCGGCAACCCACTCCTTTCGCAACTGACATTATGTGACACCTGGTTGTTCTTTTGCTGTTCGAAAAGGCTTCATAACTCATATTAACGCGATCCTTTTCTCGACATCCAGCCTGCCTAAAGCCAGTTTGCAACAGACTTCCAAGTACCGTCGTTCCAAAGCGGCTTTTTTTTCCCGGACGCTCTGTTTGTTTGCCTGCATTCAGACGAATAATGCATTTACTATAATCAATGGTTCACGATTACTGGTTGCATAGTTCGCATGGTTCACAATCGCATGATTCACAATTACTGGTGCTCATTCAATGAATTGAAGAAATAAAAAGCGTTCGCGTGGCTTAGTGGTAAAACACTAGGCTGGCACGCAGGGGGGCGGGATTTGAATTCCATTCTGTTGTTGGTGTGTTTTATTCACTGTTTTGTTTTCCTATTTTGTGCGATAATGAGTACGGACAGCTGTGGCGGCGGCGGACAACTACAGCGCACGGTACCATTGTCGTGATATCAGAACAGCTTTCGCTGAGAAACGGAAAAAAAGTCACAGCATATCAACGGAGTGCATGATCATGAGTGGGGCGAAGCGTCCATAAGTCCGCCTGAGCTTCCGTCCATCCATCCATCCTTTCGTGCGTTCGTTCTTGCGTCCGTCCATCCATTCATCCTTTCGTGCGATCGTTCGTGCGTCCGTCTGTGCATCCATTCGTGCGTGTCCATCCATGCGTCTGTCCACCCGTACATCTGTCTGTCTTTCCGTCAGTGCGTCTGTCCAACCGTCCGTCTATCTATTGTAAGAAGTACCGCCATATAGATTCTCTTCATCCTATAAATGTACCGCCATCTAGTGGACATTTGAAGGACTAAACGAGAGGTGGCAGGGCCGAACTAGAGACACCCGCCTACGGCCTGCGCTTCATGTCTAGTTCCCACCTTTCACCACCAATAGTTCATGACACTGTAGTCGAACCTTTGTTAAACTTTGCTAAAACCAAGAACGTTAAGCCCAGCGAGGTAAACATGGCGAACCTTTCTGGTCAGATAGTGCTCACAATGCGTCCTTCTGATGGAAGTTTTGTTTTGCAAGCATCAAATTCAAGGCCCACTTTATTAGAGATTAAGTCACCTATATTCGTCTCAGTACGTTATTTCATCAGAAACAACAATAATCTTTCATTTATGATTAATATGCGCTGGATTCTTTCTCAAATCCAAAGAGTGCGTGCGCATACCACTTTTCTAGTCTGGCCATGGAGGTGGCTACCTACTACCACGACTACTATTACTACATATATCGCGGACGCACGACCCACGGCTTGAAGAGCTTCGCCCCTAACAGCGCAAAGTCATGAAGCACACTGTGGGAGGAGGGCATCTTTTTGCCCTTTTGTGATTCCCCTTCCCCCCCCCCCCCCTTCTCACACCGCCCGTGTGGAGGTTTCAGTAGACTCAGTCGCACGAAAGAGCAAAACGCGCGAAGCCTGCAAATAATCTCACTCACACAACTCGTGCTTCAGAGATTTTGAAAGTTTTCGTGGCAGTCTTATGATGAGCCAATAAGCTTGTAGCGGTGAGAGAAGAGAGACGTGAGACAGCGTCGAAGGCGGCCGACGGGGCCGTGCTGATCTGGCCACTTTATTCCACGCCTGAAGAGGAGCCGCGGTGGCTGTCCACGTCCCACGCGCCAGGTGCATGAGCTCGTTCTAATCTCGCGCAGCTCGAGCTAGCATCAGCTGCGCGAGAGGCGCGGCGCAGTGATCAAGAAATGATGGCGATGATGATGACACTACAGGGCTCCCCACTAGCGCTTTGCGCGATACGAAGGCATATGAAAAAAAAAGAGAAAGAGACTATATACATGAACGACAATCCGCAAAGTGTCCGTTTGGGAAGTTCCAGTTTGTCAACGTGTAGTGACCATCGGGAACCAGTGGGTCTCTGGCGGGTGACACTGGGAATGGCGCAGCGGACAAGGGTGGCCAGGCAGGCACGCTGTTGGAAGGAGCGGGCGAGGGTCGTGATGAAGGGACACCCTTGTCGACAGCGAGCACCAGCAACAAGGTGAAAAATGTCCAAGGGCCGAGAACACACACGGGCCGCCCCGGTGCGGCCGATTGTCGCGCGCACTCGGACACTGATGCTCAAAAAATGAACTGCAGCATGAGCGCAGCACGGCCAGTTCAGAGGGTCCAGCGTTACCTCTACGTTGGAGCTGGTGGGGACGACGACAGGAAGTGCGGTCAACCCTGGCAGTGCGTCCACCGTGCCGGTACCGTCGCTTCCGGTGGCACATCACCGGGCGCGGCGGCCGCCTGGTCGGCCGAGCAGGGTGCAGATAAGTCTGAAACGGTGCGCTCTGGACCGACGAAGTGCGACATGGTTTACAGTGACAACGAGCCGGCCCAGAGAGCACTGACAGACCGCTTTCCCCGACCTCTGATGACGCGCGACGCGTAGGCGTACGCCGATGAGTCGTCACGCTGTTCGAGCCAAACCCGACGTCCGGTGATGCGAGACCGAGCGGCGGGCATGCGGCGTCACAGCTGTCATGGGCCGTCGGCGGCGCCGAAATGCTCGAGCACGTGCACGCAGTGGCAG